>NC_141148.1:83034056-84234056 GCF_053477565.2 Lygodium microphyllum | reverse complement strand
CGACCCGACTTGCGATGTGGAGCTCTTCCTCTGTTAAGAGGTGGTCGAGATAGGGGTGTCTTGAGATATGATCGTCCATGGGCCGACCCCGAAGAGTGGTTAACACTCTATACGAGGTAGGCGTAACATAGGTGGGATCATACTCGGCCGTTTTGATGGCTCGGTGTTGTTCGGCGTTGGTCATTATGCGGCATCCGTCGACTTCCCATTTCAACCTAAGAGCGTACCACTGCTTCAAGAAGGGTGATCCCGTATCCACCAGGTGGGATAACCTTGCGCTCTCTTGGTCAGTGATGGCAGACGTTGTCCGTGGGTCAAATGATGTGATGAGGCGTTGCTTAATGGCTTGCTCTTTGGAGACCTCATTAGCGAGCAACTCAGCGGCGAGAAGCCTGTGCAAAGGCGAATTCAAAAGTCTCCCAAGAGCAAGGCATATTGCACACGTCTGTTGCAAAGGGTTCTACTAATAGTCCCAAGTCTAGGCGATCATAGCCGAGGGCCAGTGCAATAAAGGTGGCATCGAGCCGTTTGATGCAGTCCACCACATCATCTCCAGTGTCCTCTGCAAGGTCAGCGGGGCCAGCATTAGAAATGACTTTCGTTCATAGGAGGGCTTAAGGCCGGTGGGTGGTTGAGGTTTGCTAGAGCTGGAGGTTCTGACAGTACAGAGTTGCAGCTGGGGGTCCGTTTGAGTCGGAAACCTGGGTGTTGGCAAGATGGATGGGTCGGGTTTGATCTCCGGAGGTATGCCGCCGCCGTTAGCTAGGCTGCGGAGTGGCAGGTTGAGTTGGTTGGATGATGCCACTTGTGGTGATGGCCATTGTTTGGGCCGATAGGCATGTGTGACTCTCTTGGGTTGACACGTGGAGGGGTCGGATGAGTGGGGTGAGCCCTGTGATTCATGGTCTTGAGGCTTCGGGGGACAAGGACTGAGTAGACTTGAGGTCGATGTAGAAACAATGCGTTTGGCAGTTGGGATCTAGGGATCCACAGCGAGGCATTCCCCTCATAGTATCCTTGTGCACGAGGAGGATTTTAGGGACCCATATTTATTTAATCACGCGGCACTTGTGGTGATGGCGTCTTGGTTTCCTAGGTTCAGATTTGTAGGTCTTCTGCAGACATGCGCGTCTAGTTCTAGGTGGTTCTCGAGGCTGCTTAGGTACCCATTGCAAGTGAGGCCATTGGGGTTTTGCTTTGGGTGCTGCAGGTCGCGGTTTATGGGGATCTGGGTGCGGTAGATATGCATGGCCCTCCTCCTTAGTCCTAGCTACGGCTGTTTCTATCGGTGACCCTGTGAGCGGTGATAGGGTTACGAGGCCCTTGCTGAAAGTCGTGACAATACGCACGTTGCCAATCGTTAAGTGGATGCGTTGCGACTCATAATCAACATTGCAGTGGGTCTGATTTTTAAAGGTTCGCCCGAGCAATGACTCTGTGCTTGCATCCATGGTACTTGGAACCACGTAAAACAGCATGGGGATAGTTTCAGACTCGATAGAAACGGCGACTCGACATGTGCCGAGAAGCGGGTAGGATTGAGCCCCGTATGGGCTTAATTTGGCTTTTGTGGGATGAAGTATTGGCGTGCCAAGCTGGATCCAATGCTTGTGCGTTAAAACGTTAAAATCCACCCCCTCATCAATCAGGGCATTGAAGGAGCATGTTTGCTTGGCAGTGACCGTGACACGGAGGTAGGCGGGTTCTACAGGCTCCTCCTCATTCTCGTAGATTTTCGTAATTGTGGCTACTCGTATTTTGATGGGTGGTTCTACCATTGGTGGCTCATGCAAAGGATGAGTGGGCGGGTAGTACTTCTTGACCCGGCTCCCATTGAAGAAGCCCATTCCTTCACCATCCAGTGTCTCCAGCTCGACATTACCAGTTCGGCTGATTGCCCGGACCTTGAAGGGTCCGAGACCTCTGAATTTCATCTTTTGCTTATGTCCTTTAACTGAGTAGAGGAGCACTAGGTCACCCTGCTCAAACACCCGTTGCTTGACATGTTTGTCAAACCAGCTTTTGCGTCGGGCTTTCTCACAGATAAGTGCGTGGGTGGCTAGAAGACGAATCTCTGACAGGCGTTCCAGCTCAACCAAGGGTTGCGTCCATGCTTCCTTCCCTTCCCACCATTCTTGGAGTGCTATCCTCAGTCTAGGGACGAAGAATTCTAATGGGAGAATGGCTTCCGTCCCATAGGTCAGCCTAAAAGGTGTTTGACCGACAGCCGTTTTATAAGCTGTTCGGTAGGCCCACAAGGCTGCCATCAACTTATTATCCCAATCGCTTCGTGAGGCTGAGACCACTTTAGTCAGGACATTGATGAGAATTTTGTTGGTTGATTCCGCCTGGCCATTAGCCTTAGGGTAGTATGGTGAGGATTTGAGATGGGTGATGAGAAAGGCAAATAGGAGATGGGCTATCACTTCGTTGATGAAGTGTGTTCCCTGGTCGCTAACCAGTTCGATGGGGCAACCAAAGTGCGAGATTACTTGCTCCCATAAGAACTTGGCAGTCGTCCTAGCATCGTTTCTCCGCGTGGCTCTCGCCTCCGCCCATTTGGTGAGGTAATCCGTGGCCACCACAATGTACTTGGCTTGTGAGTATTGTGCCGCAGGGCTGATGGTCCTATGAAGTCAATCCCCCATTTTTCGAAGGGTTGGCGAGCAATAACAGGGGTTAACTCCATCTGATCTTTACGAATTGGGACTTTTGTCTGTTGGCATTCGTCACAATGCCTGACAAATTGTGTAGCATCATGGAAAAGTGTGGGCCACCATAGCTGGGACTGCAGCACCTTCCGTGCTATCGTGTCTCCGCTAAAGTGTCCTCCTGCAATACCGTTGTGCGCCTCTGAGAGCACATCGTGCATCTCATGCTCACATACGCACCTACGTAGTAATCCGTCTTACCCCAGCCTATAGAGCTGGCCTGCAATCAGTTGGTAGGGCTGGATTTTCAGGATCATGCGCCTAAGCCGTGCCCATTCTATTGGTCATTCGGGCAGCCCATGCTCGAGCACTTGGACTATGTCGTCTGCCCAGTATGGTGTCTGATTGGCCCTGAATAGGTCTCCTTCGCTGGACATATGGAATAAGTGGCTGTCCGGTAACTCGTCCAGGATGCCTTATCCAGCAGCTTCTCCTGTGGGTATACGGGACAAATGATCAGCCATGTAATGTTGTTTTTCCTTCCGCACTACCATGGAGAAATAAAACTCTAGGAGTAGGAGAAGCCATCGAGCTATACGTCCTGTAGCACAAGGTTTGTTCACTAAATAGAGCAGGGCTTGATGGTCTACGAAGAAGGTGAAGGGGGTGGCCAGTAGGTAATGCCGGAACTTCTTCACAGCGAACACCATGGCTAATCCCTCCCTTTCCGTTGTCGAATAATTCATCTCCGTCTCAATGAGTTGCCTGCTAGCAAAACTTACTGGGTAATCTAGGTTATGCTCACCAGGTTGGCACAACACTACCCCCACGGCAAACTTGGAGGTGTCAATGTGTACGTGGAAAGTAATGGTCCAGTCTGGGGCTCGTAGAATAGGTGCCATTGTTAGAGCCTTTTTCAATTCCTCGTACGCCCGTTGGCATGCTTCAGTCCACTCGAAGACAATTAGCAGCTTGTACAATGGCCTAGCGATCAGCGCGTAGTTCAATATAAACCGCCGATAGTATCCTGTGTGACCTAAGAAGCATTGAACTCCCCTGTAATTACCTAGGGGTGGAAGGTCAACGATAACTTTGACCTTTGAGAAGTCCGTGGCAATGCCGTTCTTTGACACGACGTGTCCTAAGATGCACCCATGCTTCACCCAAAACTGACATTTCAAGGGGTTCAGGGAGAGACAGTATAAGCAACACTGTTCAAAGACCGCGCGGAGTTTGTCTAGATGTTCAATCCAGGTCGAATGGAAACACAGTTCATCGACAAAGACCTCTAACTCCTTGCGAAGCATGTCCTTGAATATGGTGCACATGAGGCGTTGAAAGGTGGCGGGGGCATTGGTTAACCCAAAGGGCATGACTACGTACGCAAAGACGCCCCACTCAGTGGTGGCGAAGGCAGTCTGTCTGCAGGATGCACTTGCACCTGATTGTACCCCGAGAAGCCATCCATGAAACTATAGGCTTCCTTACCTGCCACTCTCTCAAGCATGTGCTCGGTGTACGGCAAGGGGTAGTTGTCTCTCTTTGTAGCAGCATTCACCTTCTTGTAATTGACGCACACACGAATCTTGCCGTTTTTCTTCATCACAATGACTATGGGTGACACCCAGTCTGTGTGCTCAATTTCGTAAATGAATCCAGCTCTCATCAGCTTGTTGATTTCCTCCTTGATAGCATGAGCATGCTTTGGATTCATGGGGTACGGTCGCTGCTTAACCGGCATTGCATCTGTCGTCATGGGTATGTTGTGAGTCACAACACTCGGATCTACCCCTCGTAGCTCATCTAAGGACCAAGCAAATACATCTATGTACTCCCGCAAAAGAGTGACAAGATTGGACTCCTCTTCAGTAGTCAAGTCCTCGGCAATGAACACTGGTCGGGGTACTTTCCCTTCCAGGGCTAGGTTTGCCTCCTTGACCTCGGCTGGCCCTTCGATTGGTTCGCTGGTTTGCCCTTGGCACTTGGCACTTAGCAGAACCACTACCCTGTCCCCTTTTTTGAATTTAGAGAAGCGTTTAGGGAGGTCTTGCGGGGCTTCCTTTTTTCCTCTGATCGTGCATCCTTGGGACGCTTTGCCTCATCCTGCCGCAACCGTCTGCGCCTCAGGTGGACAGGTAAGTCCCCCTTGGTGCGTCTGGTCATGGGTGGCCTAGGGATTTCTGGGTCACTATCCGAAGTAATTTCCAATTCAGAGTTAAACCCCCCATTTTCACTAGAGGAGGTGGTCTCCCTTGGTGGCCGCAGTTCAGATGGTGATTCGGTTCTAAGCAGTGCTGCCGTTCCTGGTTGGGCTAGGCCAGCTTGCTCAAGGTCTACTGCTCCTATCCGTTCCAACCAAGCACGATCACATTTCGCACACATAAATCCTTGGTCCACTCTAAGGGCCTGTCTCTTCTGCGTCTTAGCATCTGCCCGTATCTGCTCAATTTCTCGCCCTTCGGTGTCGTATTCTATGGTATCCACCTCACCCTCACTTTCATCATCGAAGGATTGGCAATCTTCGTATTCATCATAGGAATCTTTATCGCTCGACTGCTCATCGTCTCCCAAGGCTTGCTCTGCCTCGTCTTGTTGGTCGAGAACCAAAGCCCAGTTATACCTGAGGTTCAGTTCGTGTACCCTGGTCCACTTCCACTCAGACTCTTCCAAGAGGTCCTGGAGTGGCTTGAGGTTGGCGGCTGCGTTGCCTGCCAGTCGGTCCATTAAGTGCTCCAGTATTCCCTGGAGTTCCCTCTTATTGGAAGGTACTTGGAAGATGACAGGCTTAGGCCCTTCATGGAGGCTTGCTGCCATCATGTAGACAGGTGTAGAGAGTGTTTTGTTTGGCTTGCCAAATGTTTTGATAGCCTGCTCGTATGCCTCATGGTCTGAGAACGGCAGGTCAAGTGTATCGAGAACGTGCATCCAATCCCGCTCGTCCTCTGGGCATGGGATATACTTAGTTAAGGACCCATAGGGTTCCTTGACCTGAGTGTTCCCTTGGAGCATAGTAGAGATGGCGTCTAGGTCGACTTGCGAGGTCTTCCAAGTGTCCATCTCTATTCTTACGGCGTCAGTTTGGTTGCCAAGGAAGATCAGGTTGTTACCCCAATCTTCGATAACTCTAGTATTGCGCATCCAGGGTCGACCCAATAGGATATCATAGTCCACTCCCTTCATGACTATAAAGTCGACAGAGAACTGGACTCCTACAATCTTTACTGGCCAGTACCATTTTTGAATCGATTTGGGACTATTTTGATAGCCAGCAACTCAAATGGAAAGTGAATTGGAAGCTCCCAAATCAAACTTGGCAATTGTGTTTTCGCATCCTGGTCTTGAGGATCTGCCGTGGCCTGCTCTTGTGATCCCTCGACCCACTGCTTGAGGTCTTGCCATAGGGCAGGGTGCTGGTTAAGCAGATCTCCCAGGCCAAACGTTACAGGGGTGGTTACTAGTGTGGTCAGGAGATTGCTAAACACTCGTCCTTTCTTTAGCCTAGACTATCCAGGCCAATGGCCACGGCTGATCTGCGGCTCTGTTGCGTCTAGGCTTGGCCTCAATGGCACTGCTTGTGGCATAGTAGCCTCGGCCAACTTAGGTTGAGGCAGTGACATTGGCGTGCTTATGCTGTTGAGGCGGTGAGATTGGCGTGCTTATGCTGGAGAGTTCATCGATCTCATCCTCTGTGATGGGTTCAACATCTTTGAGGTGCTGTTGAGCCTCTCTCACCCATTCCTTCACCTTTTCTATGGCCTCTAATTGCCGCTTGGGGTGTGGGTATTCGCCTATCTTAGCGCTTCCCTTTTGGGCTGTTTTAGGGGCTGAAGTCTCTGCCTCTGCGTCTGAGACTTTCTTCCCATGAGGTAAGGTCATAACACTGTCGGTTTTTAGTGCGACCTTAGCCTCCGATCTCTTTTTTTTCCTCCTACAGCTTTTCTTTCCTACTGAGGTCGCGTCAAGATTGCTAGGTCCTGGCAGAGAGATGTCGGCCTGCTTCGTTTGTACTCGGGTCATAACTCGCAAGGGAATAGGTATGGCCTTCCCATCGGGGTTTTCAACACCAAACAGTCCCAACGGGACGGATGGCAAATTAGCTGAACCGGAGGGCGACTTCCGTTTTGGGCAGTCTATGAAAAGATGGGTGATTCCGCACTCTGCGCACCTTTGGTCAGCTTTGTCCCTGTTTTGCTGCTCTCTTTCGGGGCAGCACGATGAGACGTGACCGGGATGTCCACAAGTCCAACAAGTGACCAGATCCTGTGGCTGCCCTCCTAGGCCTCTACCCCGTCCTCGTCCCAATGCCATCATCAGCACGGGTCGGTAATCCATGAGGACCGCATTGCCCTCGTCGTCATGCGAGACATAAGGGTATATGTAGGTCTCTTCGTCATTGGGCTCCTCTACGTAGTGTACGGGAGCATCGCTCGGTGGGTGGGTCACATAGGGACCAGGCAGTCTAGGAATGCCGGTACGATTTATGTCCAGCCTCGGGACAACTGGTTTCATATCGTTAGGCGCAGGTAGGGCTAGCGGGGCTCCCTGTCCGAAGAATGGTTGTGGCCTCTTAGCCGGATAAGGCTGGCCGTAGGGTTGCACGTATGGTAGTCTTCGTGGTAGTCTGCAGTGTGCGGCATCGTGGCCGAACATACCATAGTTAGCGCAGGGTCTTGACCTAGGGTCTTGACACTCTGCTGGCAGGTGGTTTCCTCCAAAGTACACGCACTGGACGTGTAGACGCGTCGGTCGCCTCAACATGTCTTGTATTTTGGCCAATTCCATCCTGACCTCAACCACCGTCTCGGTGGTCTTTCCCTTATCTTGGGATGCTGGGTTTGATCGCTCACTAGAGGTTGACGTTCGCTCTAAACTCCGTGGGTTGGTTTCCTCTAGGTTTGAGCTCGTGGAGCTCTGCTCTTTCAGCTGGTCATCGACTCTGATGGCTTCCTCGAAAACCCTGGCCGCCACGTCTCGCTGCAAGCTTGAGTTGCCTGTGAGTGCCTTGTACAATTCCTCATCTCGAATTCCGCTAATGAATACAGTCGATACTGCCCTGTCAGTCGGTCTCTCGCCTAAGGGGATTCTTTTAAGGAGGCTTCTCACATGGGTCACATAGTCGCGGATGCCCTCCTTCTCCTTCTGCTTGACATTCATCAGGCGTACTAGCAGGTTGTCAGAGTATCCGGGTTTGGCAAACCTCTTGACAAAAAGGTCCTTGAGGTTATTGAAGTTGGCTCGTTCTATGGTGTCCAGGCTTGTATACCATGTCCTACCCTTATCGCTTAAGCAAAGTCCGAATGCTTGCGAACGTTGAGCCTGGTCTTTGAGGCCATTGGCTTCGCAGACTTGCTCAAACTGCTCGACAAAGCTGTAGGGTTGTCAGGTGGCTGGTATTTGTCGAGTTGCTTGGCGACAATAGGTATTTTGGCTTGGCTCTTTGATCCCTGGTTTGCCCCCAACCCTGCAAGCAGCGACGTTGCTAGCGCAGTGGCACTCTGCTCTACCGCGGTGTTATCGAGCAGTCGTTTCATGAGGAGCTCGCTTAGCTTCAGGTCTCCCTCTAGTGCTCTTTCCTGGTCTGTCTGATTCTGGCCAGCCAAGTTCAGCACTCACTGCACCTCATGCAGCTCCATGCTTTGCCTTAGGCTCCTGGCTTGTTGATCCCTATTATACTCGGCTATGCCCTGCAAAGCCTTGCGGGCTAGCCTTCTCTCCTCCTCTAGGTCCGCAATGATTGCATTTGCCGTCCTGCCACGGTGCTCGTACCGGGCATGTGCATCGTAACTGCTCACCATCTGCTGTATAGCGTCTGGGAATGCGCTCATATCGAACTCCTCGGTAAACCGATGGTTTGAGCCTCCCTCTGTCATGGTTGAATTCTTGCGCCCGGTCGTGAGACAGATCCTTGTCGTTGACGCTCCTTGCTTACCCTGCGCTTCGCGCGTTTGCCTATACCTTGGGTCTTCTCCTATTGGTGGGTTTTTTGAGCGATTTATCCGAGTGAGTTCCTTTAATTTTTGAATGCAGTGCTCAACTTATGGTCACTCGTGAGTGTGTTGTTCCTCGTGCACTTGTGCTCAATCAGGCTTTCAACTTTCCTAAGTGTACTTCAAGTGCGGAAATTCAACATGAGTGCTGCGAGCAATTCCCTGGCGTCTCACTCACTCTCACTCGTTTCGGGCCTGATAGGCTTTGCTACTCCAGTCTTGGCCGTTCTACGGGTTCTAGGGTCTTGTGCTGCTTCCTGTTGTTTGCGTGGGGGTGGGTTGCTGGAGAGTGCCCCAGTGTGTCCCTGGATGGGTTAGGTTTTTGTTTTGGTTTGACTCTGGGAATCGGACGTCCAATTTACCAATGGTCCGATTTACCAGTGGTCCTATTCTGGGAATCGGACCAAGTGTATCAGGGCTGAGTGGCAGTCTCAAGGTCCGAGTGTCCGATTCTCAAAATTCGGACAGGCAAGTGTTCAATGAATCGGACAAGGGGGTCCGATTCTCGGCTGGTCCGATTTTGGGTGGTCCGACTTCTAGAATTGGGCAGACTAGTCTGAGTGTCCGATCCTAGTGGTCCGATTATGGGCGGGTCCGATTCTGGGAATCGGGCCGGGCAGGTGGTCCGATTGGTGACGTGTATCAATTCGTCCGATCGGACAGGGTGGGTTCGAGCCAAGCATCCGAGTCGGACGGGTTGGTCCGATCGGACGGTTGTCTGAGTGTCCGATTCTAGGAGTCGGACACTGGGTCGGACGTCCGAGTCCGCTGGTCTGATGATCTTGCACACACAGATTTGCCCAAATATCTCCAGATGTCTATTACTATTGACCACGAAATTCACCAGCGATGGAGTTGGAGTGGTGAGGGGGAGATCGGTGTACTTGGGGAGCGCTGAATGCAACGTCCTTCGTGCCCTAGTCGATCGAACGGTCGCCAAGCTCGCTCTCTCTCTCTCTCTCTCTCTCTCTCTCTCACTCTCACTCTTCGTTGGTTGGAAATGGGGGTTCTCTTGCCCTTCCGGAATTTATACCCTGCTGTCCTTCCCTGAACACTACAGATCCCTCTCCTGGAGTTTCGTACGCAGTTACCTTCGCATTTACTCTATTTTCCCCCTGTTTTCTGTGATTTTCTCCCTGTTTCACAGCAGCAACCCTCTGCCTCTTCGTGTGTGATTTCCTACTGTTAATCTACCCTAAACACAGCATAAATTGAAAGCAAAACACTGAACTAGTTTCTCCATGTTTTCCAATCATCAAACAACCAGAATATCCCAAAATACTTACCTGTTCTGAAGATCGAAAACACCTAACTTTCTACCTATCTCAAGCTCCGTTTTGGGAATGAACACCCTACTTTGATGCTCGATATGAGGCGCGCAAGTGCTCAAGCTTGAATCCGTGTCCCGGCAACGGAACCAAAATGTGGGAGCTTTCGCTCAACCGCCAAGACCCTCAGACAGCTTATTCTTTCAAGCGTTTCAAGCGAGCTCCAATGGCTATCTCTCACCTAGCCGACGCGCCATCGATCCTACGAGTGTAGTGAGCTTACCTTGATGCTCGATCGAGTACCCTCCTCCCTCTTGCACTCTGGTAGCTCCATGATCCTAGATGCTAGCTCAAGCATCTCAAGCCTCCTCCATCTCCAAGCTCCATCCTCCATAGCCGCGCGCGCAAGAGAAGAGAAGAGAAGAGAAGAGAAGAAGAGAAGAGGAGATGGTGAAGAGCTTCACCCTCTTGATCCCTCACTCTCTTACGCACACTCACTCCCTCACACTCTCACACTCCCTCTCTCAAGAGCACACACAAGCAAGAAGGAGAGAAGAAGAGAGGAAGAAGAAGACTTCTTTTGCCACACACCAAAGAATGAGCTTCTCATTCACTTTTCAACTTTATATACAAAACCCTAAATCCCTTTTGGGCGGTCATCCCCTTTTCCTCTTTTTTACATGGCCGACCATAGCGTAGGCCCTTTTCCCCATTGTCCTTCTATCTTCCTAGCTTCCTTTCCACCGTCCATCTACATTTACAATTTGCACGGGTGAGAGCCCGGCGCTCTTTTACAAGATTTCAGGGTGTGCCTTTTTATTTAAAAATGTGCCTTTCCCCTTTTGTATTTGCCTTGGACTTTTAAGGTTGCCCTTGCGCCTTTGGCCTTTTCTCCTATTCTTTCTTCAGTCGGGCTACCTTTTTTCCGCCTTTGCCCTGCGTCTTTTTTATTTCCAAAAGCTTTCTTTGTGTTGGGGTTAACAATGGTGGCTAAAATTAGAAGTCAGGTAATAACCATGCATGAGCTACTTGGAAGTCACAAATTGATCTAATGTACATAGTCCAACTTCCCTACAAGTGCTTGCCCTTTTAGTTATGAGGAGTACAATTAGCTAGGACCTCCCCTTTCTTGACAAAATCCTCATAGAAGAAGAGCTCCATGTCACAAGTAGACTAGATCAAGGAGGTGTGGTACTTGATGTTGTAGCCTACTTAATGCTACTAATGAGTACACCTTAACTTCTTGACACATATGCTACACTAAAATATAATCCAGCCTTCTATCAATGGCTCACATTTTAACAGAGTACCCACGTACCATAATTTACTACACTTGTACATTACAGTTTCGTCATTACAATTGTTGACATAACCTAATTTATACTTATATTAAAAGAAAATCCATGCACACCACACCATCAATATCCCTGCAACACCTGGAGGCGTTGTAACAGTTTTTATGTGGGGAAGGAGCAAGCAAAAGAAATTGACTGTCAAAACAAGATTTATTGCTAAATGACGTTAATGACAATTCTCAAAATTTTCAAAAGTTCCAAATTTTTTTGAACTTGATTGCATGTCCTCTCAATTTTTATCAAGTGAAAGAAAATAAATAGGTGATAGATAGACAATAATAATGGAGCAACAAGTCAACCAGGTATGGAAGAGCTCAAGAATCCAAGAAGGGTGAAAATATGGATGTGTAGGATTCTCAACAAATTCCAAGGGTATGCAAGAAGAAATCCAACATCAAGGTGCTGATATTGTCAAGAAAAAATCAAGTGAGGATGCGAGATCCTAAGTCATTAAGTGAGGCAAAGATGCACGCAATTGATTATGAGTAGTATATTCAAAGATGTTGGGAAAACTTTTGGAGTTTCCCCTGCTCATTGCAAGTGCATCTAAATAACTAGCCTTTTCTACAAGGAGAAAATTCATTTGCTAATACCAAGACAACCTTAGTAGGGGATCTTGGTAGCCAAAATCTCCAAGCAAAAAATGGCAATCCTATGAGTAGTGATAACCCCATCAGGGTTTTCAATAGTTCCATAAGAGATAGTTGCGATGTCAAAATTTATGGAACCATCGGGTCTATGAGTGTGGATGAGTGTCCCATCAATGGTTCTAGTGGTGCTCCTAGTAAGGATCTTGAGAGACTTATCCAATTTATGGATGAATCATGCTTTTGAGTAGATGCTATTCCTATCATTAAAAGCATGGTTCCTATGAATAAGAAGCCGCAATGTGGAGAAAGGAAAGTAAAGACATCTCGTATGAAGAAGTCCACTATGTGAACGAGCCTAGTAGCGGCGAGCCTTACATAAATCCATACGTGTCATATGATAAATCCATACTATTGACCAGTGCCTGTAATGGCATTAGGTAGGTGGAGAGGCTGAGGCCTAGAAGCACCAACCCAAGAGCCAACAATCGTGTGTTGGACTTGCGGTCCACCCAGGACACATTTCTTTGCGTTGCCTCAAGAGGGAGAAAACAAATAGAGATAAGGTTGACTTGAGATGCGTTGAGTGTGGAATCACTCACCTCTTTGTCGATTTCCCTAGGTAGAGGCCATCCTCTAGCTCGAAAAATGAGCCATCAGCTCCATTGGGGTAATCCGGTGTCGAGACACTCGATGGGGAGGCCACACCTATCCCATTGCACGTCATGACCAGTGCGCAGACAAAGCAAGCCGGCATATCATTGCTAGGGCCCAAAAACCTTGACGCAACCTGAGTTGGAAAGAAGAGCTAGAGGTGAAGGAAGAAAAGACTAAGGTCACCCTCAAAATCAAAAGCGCCACAACACTACTGGTTGGAGGGAAAGTTGTTGACGTGGAGGAAGAAATGTGAGCCCCACGGACGACTGAAAAGGGAAGTGGTAAGGTCCCAATCCAAAGCGCCAACTCAAAGCCATCAAGAAGGTAAAAGAGTGGGTGAAGGAGGCCCAGGAGCACCTAAAGGATGCTGAGCCCATACTAAAAGATGAGATTGATGATCTCTCAAGTATAAGCATGCCAATCTCTCTCCCACGACCAAGATCAGGGGAGGTGATGGCACCGCAAGCCAGGGCCAACTAAATAAAGGCTAAATGCTTTGGGCCATCAAAACAATCAAGGCCATTGGCCAAGAACCGCAGACTTAGGAGAGAGACAAGTGACTAGCAACCTCCTCAATACACTGGTGACCACCCCTATAACTCTAAGCTTAGGCAACCTACTTAGGCAGCATGCAACGCTATGGGTAGAGCTGAAAGAGTGGGTCGAAGACCCAAACGAGCCAATAATCACAGACTTGCTTGAACACGATGCAAAAAATCAAATACCGAGTGTGACATTGCACTCCATGCCTCAATCCTTGCACACCAATGCTTTTTGGGAAGGCACGAAAATGCATGCAGTCCTACCAATCCTAGCTTTGGGGGATCCCACAAGAAAGGGAATTGTAGACACTCCATCTGCTATCTTAAGCTCTATACTATTCCGACATGAAGTGCAATGGCTACCCAACAATTTCAATCATCCTCAAACTTCAACTCTTCATCAACAACATGTTCTTCACAACATCAAATCGAGGTGTAAAGATCGAGCAGCTCTACTCACTCAAGGTGTAATCCTTCTCAGCCTTTCAAACCCTTAAAATTTATTTATCCCTCCTATAAGGCTAAAGGACTTATTGTACAACATTGTTATGCTATTGTTTATTTTTTAAAACTAAGGGGAAAAAAAGGAAAATAAAAAGAGAAATGCACGTACGATCACTACACTACACCTAGGGGTTCTCAAATTAGGTACATTTGGTGGCCTGAATTGGTTGGTTTCGACTCTAATCCCCTAGCCCTTCTATTCATTCTCCACACAATTGATCAAGGAACATCCGCCTATGGCTAGACATGTCACCTTAAGTCACTTGCCCAATTCTCTGTCTATATCACATTAATGTGAGTGAGACAAAAGCAAGGCAAAAAAGCACTGGAAGAAGAAACCATTCTCTTCAGTCACTAGAAGTAGCTACAACTACTAAAGACCCTGATCCTTAGGTTGTTCAACAACTTATCCAACATACTGATGATGTCTTAAAAATCACCTTCAAGGGCAATTTTCCTCATGAGTAAGACTTTTTCCATCTATCACACCCCTTGCTTCATGGGATAACATTGCTATGAGGAATCAAAATGATTGTTTTCTAACTAACTAATACTTAAGTATGCATGTGCACTCATGTAATATCTACACCACAACCTATGTATGCTTTGGTTCCTCAAGTCTAATACATTATTTTAGGTTCTTTGACCTATCTCCCAAACCACCAAAATATTTATTGTGCATAACAAGAAGACTAGCACTTTTGCCTAGGGAGAGAGTGCACAAGAGGTTCTTCAATTGCAAGTAAAGAAGGTTCCAAGGATTAAGGCACTTTCCCCTAGGGAGAGATTGCACGAGAGATTTTTCAATTGTAACAAGTAATGAAGATTCCAAGGATTAAGGCACCATTATCTCCTCTTCAAGTTTCTTCCACCCTCAATCCAATACTTCTATCCTCTTACTCACCAGGAGAATGATCATTATTAGAACTCATTAAGAGAAATCCAATAGTACCAAATACTTCAGCAACAATGTCACCTACCACCACTCCAACTCCAACTTACCTTACACTAAGAAGATTTTGCCAATAACAACTAGAAGGGTTCCTCCAAGGACAACACACTATAGTCCCTAGCATCCATGTCTTCAGTGCAAGTTGAAGTATGGCACGTCCTATGATGGAGAGTGCCATGGGGCTAGCACTTGTCTATGAGGGGGATAATGTTAACTGCAAGTAGCAAGGAGCCTAAATGAACATATTTTTAGATTGGATTGTTCCATGAAAAATCAAGGATTAATTGTTGTAACGTGCACAAGGCAGTTACACAATTAAATCGCAAAGTGATTACACCATCTATATTAATTCGTCATGTAAATCCACAAGTCAAGCTATGCAATTTATAACATTAGTATAGGCTCCTAAGATTAAAACCAAAGAGGTTTATCCATTTTTCACCATAGGAAAAACATGCAATAAGAGATGACAAGTCAATTGGGTCATTGGGCCACTAAAAGGGCTGGATGGCCAAGGGGAATGGGAAAACCCTAACCCTAGAATTTATGTATAAAGAGGATGAGAATAAATAGAGCAAGCTATTCTTGTGTGTGCTAAATTTTGGCTCTTTCTTGCTTGTTTGTCTTGTGGGAGAGAGAATGAGAAAGAGAGGTTAAGATTGAGGGAAAGAGAGTGAGAGTGTTTGGTGAGGGATTGAGAGTAAAGCCTTCTCCTCTTCTCGTGTACTCTCTCATGTCTTATACATGCTCTCCTCGTACATGATGAAAGTCATAGAGGGCATGGGAGACTAAGGAGTGGATCTTGGATCATGGGATGCATGAGAGTGTTCTTCATGCATGGGGATTTGCTTCGCACATCCACTACAATCGAGTGTGGATTTGAGTGCAAGAGACTATGTGAGAGATAGTCATCAACATGTTGGTTGAATCTCTTGAATCTACAAGAGGGTATCCAAGGTCCCAATATTGAGCATGTGGTGACCAATAATATGGTTGTCCCAAAGGTATTATGGCTTGGATGTGCTATCCAAGTATGGTATAATGGAATATAAGCCTCTTTTAGTGACACTGGAGCAAAATGTAAAGTTGAGTGCTAATATTGGGGATGAGATAGAAGACCCTACTATGTTCAGGAAGATAGTAGGGAGTTTGATCTATATGACCATCTAGACTTGAGCTATACTATTGGACTTGCAAATCAATTTATGCAAGTACCTAGGAAGCCTCATTTGGATGTAGTCAGACGCATATTGAGATATGTGAAGCCCACCTTGCATTATAGAATTTTCTATGAGGCATGTAAGGTTATATAGGTGTTTGGATACACATATATAGATTGGGTTGGTAGCAAGTCTAGTAGCAAGTTTGACACAAGATCTACTAGCAAATTCATGTTTTTGAGTACATAGGTTGAGTATACAGGCACTGTTATGATAGCATATGAGGTGGTATGACTGAAAAAGTTATTGGGTGATTTGGATGTGTAGGGAGTTAGTCCAATTGTCATCCACTATGACAACATGAGCGGTATACATGTGGCTAGGAATCTAGTATTCCAAGCTAGGACAAAACACATTGAGATGCACTACCATTTTGTGAGAGAGAAGGTACTTGCAAGTGAGATAGGCTTGGTACATGTCAGCACATATAATTAGGTAGCTAACATTTTCATGAAGATATTGGGTGCAAATAAGCTTCGAGGATTTCAAATCTTACTTGGAGTTGCAGAGATACAATTAAGGTAGAAGGGGAGTGTTGAGATAGCAAGCTCAACACGTATGGACATTGTTGATAGACCACTTGGCTAGATGGGTCCACATATCTACACTTAGCACATTGGTGGTCATTATGATCCTCACATGGCTACTAACTTATCACTTATTATATTTGGTTATTTATACCTACATACAGCTAGCATAGTTCTAACATTGATTGATTAGTATAGTTAGTTATGTACTGTTTGACTTAGTAGGCCATTCCTTTATGTTGTATCTTATCTATACTTTGTGTACATTGCATTGTGAGAGGAGGAAGGAAAAAAAACTAGCAAGAAAATGTTTTGGCCTCCATCTCTCTTCTTGTGTTCTTGAGTGAGCTTCCTCTTGTGTGTATTGTGTGTGTTTGTGACGTAATAGCTTAAGTAAACCCCCCCCCCCCCCCCCCCCCCCCCAATGCGTGGCTAGAACTTAGTAGGGATAGCATGTGAACTTTTGAATTGATCATCTGCTTTGTTTTGTATGATGGGATTGCTTAGTAGGGATAGCATGTGAACTTTTGAATTGATCATCTGCTTTGTTTTGTATGATGGGGTTGCTTGTACAAACAAGGGTCATTAGTCATCCTTCCCTCCATCTAGCTAAGGGTGTGACCCAATTCATGTAAGAAGAAAGGTTCTTTAATCGTGCTTCAAATGTTCAAGTCAAGAATAAATTGATCCTCAAGAATCCCATGAGGCACTTGGGATTGACATGATAAGGTACACTATGATGTCCTAGATAGTGCTTTCAAAATGTTGACCCAAATGTGAATAAAGCTAGCATAGTGTATATCAACAAATAAATATTGGAGAGTTGATATTAGATGCATTATCTCCAATATATTAAACCATAATTTGCAAAAGCTTTACATGAGGTCTTGTACTCTCTAGTATTGCTTTAGACCACAAATATGTTGACCAAAACGTGAATAAAGCTAGCATGGTGTATATCAACAAATAGATATTGGAGAGTTGATATTTGATGCATTATCTCCAATATATTAAGCCGTAATTTGCAAAAGCTTTACATGAGGTCTTGTACTCACTAGTATTGCTTTAGATCACAAAAAGTATACCATCTTACTTGAGGCTAATGGAGGGTGGAGCAAGATTCAACTAGGAGAGCAATCCGATGAGATTCAACAAAGCTTGATTTTTTGCGTATTGATTTGCAATGACAGTGGAGAATATCAATGATTGAGAGGTTTCACATGTTTGTCTTCAAGGTTCAAGGTTGAATTTCTTGTTAGCTATCCCTTGGGAGTATATATTGTACTTGAATACAATCTTGAGTTCTTGTTAGTTATACCTTGGGGGTACATATTGTAGAGCAGCACACCAAATGCATCAAATTAATCAATTATACAAGATAAAACGTGGTTAATCTTAGGATCAAGGCTGACTATAAATTGGTGGTGAGAGAGAGAGAGAGAGAGAGAGAGAGAGAGAGAGAGAGAGAGAGAGAGAACAATTAGGCCAAAAGAACTAACCCAGTGAGAAAAAACACATCTTCCAATGGGCCTACACAAAATTTTATGTTAAATGCTTATGATAAACAAATGGATAGAAGAATTTTATGTTAAATCCTTATTTCATAAACAAAGCTTAATGTTGCAGCTCTCAGTAGTATGCTTGTAATGCAGAGAGCTTACTGTAGTACCAATGCTAATAATAATGCAGAGCATGGTACATACATGTGTATATTTAACAATTGTAATCCCAGTGGTAATCACTTTATACTTGTAACTATTACCCAGTCAGCCTTTGTCACAGAGCTCTGCTCTGTACACTCTGATTATGAGTGTCATGAGCCCTTTTCATAGTTATCACCCATTGTAATACAGCTCTATGGTATAGACTGTGATTATGAATGTCATGAGCAAGAGGGCTCCTGCAGACACCACAGAGACAACCAGCCATGGACGGGAGAGGTAGTCGCGCTTGAACTCGGCCTTGAGGGCATTGAGCCTGTGCTGGCAATGGACAAGGAGCTCTCTGGCCACCTCCTCATACTCAGAGCTGCACACCCTCATGGTGTTCACAGACAGGTTGTTCCACATGTCAGCCACCTCCTCATTGCTGCCAATGTCCTGCTCTATCACCCCCTTCTCCACCAGCAGGGCCACATCATCAGGCCCATCCACCAGGCTGTTCATGAACCTGAGATAGGACAGCACATGCACATTGTCTACCAGGTGGCTCTCATAGGCTATCAAGTTCCTGAGCAGCCTCTCTGTGTCATCCCCCACCCTCACCTTGGGGACATGCAGGGTGGCCTTCTTCTTGTCAAACCACACTGAATTCATGTTGCCTGAGCCCAGGGCTTTGAAATGTACCCCACAGTTGTGGAGCTCCACTGCTCTTGGAAAATGGGTAGGCTTCTCTACAGGAGCTTGCTCCTCACTAGCTGAGCCCTCCTGGTATGTCACAATGCTGTAAAGGCAGTCCAGCAGATGCTTCCTTTTCTCCAAATTTTTCTTGCTTATGGGAGAGAGGCTGCCAGCTGAGAGATGGTGGAAGGGAAGGAGCTCATCTGCCACTCTCTTGATCCATAATCCCAAGACCCCTACCTCTGATGAATTGTCCATGCTGATGATCTTGGTGAGCAGGAAGAGAGGCATCTGATTCTCCAGCAGGACTAAGTCCTGCAGCACGGACTTGCGGAGCGGGAGCGGGAAGCGGCTGCAGTAGTAGGAGTGGAAGCTGGGATGGAGGCTATTGCTGGTGGTAGTGGTCTGAGACCCCCCTTGGAAGGTATTATGGCTGCTGGTCTGATCAGGGGAAGGCATGGCATTGGATCTCAGGACCTCCACAACAAAGCAGGCATCCAGGGCTAACATGAGGGCCAGCCTCTTGTCATTCTTGTGGCTCAGCTCCACGTCATACTCACACCTCACCCTGTCTATCTCCGTCAGAAAGCCCTGCATGAGGGACTCAAAGCTGCTGCCACCTCCCTCCCGGCCTGCATGGGGGGAGGCCTTGGCAACTACACACCTACAGGCGACCACCTTGTGCTTCTCCATCTCCTTGGCAGCAATGAGCTTGTACCTGACTGTCTCCTTGTTGTCAGGGAAGGAGCTATGGTGGGGGCCCAGGTCACTGTGATAGGGGCCTATGGCCACCACCTGGGGGATGAAGTCCTCATGCTTGAGGCCCCTGAGCGGGCTGGAAGCCATGAAGATGGAAGGGCTGGAGATGGAGAGGGAGGAGGCCTTGCCACCTTCAATCTCAGCACTGATGTGAACAACCCATTGCTCATCCTTCTCCTCTGTATTGAAGCTCTCAGAGTGCAGAAATGCTGTTGGCATGCTTGGCAAAAGAGGAAGAAGTGGTAGTAGTAATGGTAGAAGTAGGCCTAGAACTTGGAACAACAAGAGATTGAATACCAGCTCACAAAGACAGGTGAAGGCTACACATATTGATGCATGTGTTTATAGGCTAGTTAAGAGTTCAGGTTTTTAAAATGTAGGGGAGATGAGAGAGAGAGAGAGAGAGAGAGAGAGAGAGAGAGTGTGTGTGTGTCTTGTGAAATAAGAGCCATGATGATCTAAGGATAGTGTGAAGAAGAAAATGTTTGAATAAATAATCTCAGCCACCACCCAACAAGACGACTTATCAAGCATTGAGCAGAACTTATTATTGTAATGGATGAGTTTCTATCAATCTTTAAAAAATCTAGTAAAATATTATAGCATATGTAGCATGATCTAAGACCATATGGCTAAGCTTTTTAAGGAAAAGCTTGAGGCCCAATGCTTAGACTTAAGGGCTCTGAGAGAGGTGCACACTCATGTATGGCTATTGGTCTCATACCTGTCTCAACAATATGACCCATTTTAAGAAAATAAACCCCAACTTGACGGCCAAGTTGGAAAAGCTAATCGGAGTAGGTCTAATCCAGACCTAGTCCAGTTAACTCTGCCAAGTCTTATAATCAATGCCCCTGAGTTGAAGATACATAGCCACACGAGGTTAACTTTGACCTAGTTGACTCATTTCAGTCTTATGGACCTGTATATGGCTCAACTCTTAAGGACAATTAGGCAATCTTGTGCTAAGACACCAAGGCACCCTTTTGGGATCCTACCTAAGCATTGAGCAAAACTTACTACAAGGGCCTTCACACACTAGTTGTACCCTCAATTAAATGCTTCCTTCTCTCCACACCTTCATGTTCCAAATTGTGCCCTGGTTTTCAAACTAAGTCCTCTTTTGGCACTCAAGGAATACGCAAACAACTTAAGAGTGAGGTCACATGCAAGTGAGTCTCATGATGCATTCTATTAGAAATATTACATTTACTTTGCTAGACTTTTAAGGAGTCTAGTTTTCCCTACATAGGATATGATTCATTTTATCTTACAATTGATTAAATTTTGCCATGTGCATGGATCCTCCTTGTTGGATTAAACGAGAAAGTGTTAAAAATTAGAGAAATATACTGAGTCACAAGCATCTGGCACATTTTTTACCTTCATGCATGCAAAATACTTTCGCAAATTCCAAAAATATGTGACATTTCTAAAAAACTTTCACATGTTGGTGTTGGCTTTCAATTTGGAAAGGCAAGGTAGCTCATAAAAAAATGTAAGGCAAAATAAGGCCTCTACATTTTACATGTAGGAGATATCATTGAAAAGGATATGCTTGTACCCATCATATTATAATTGCCAAAAGAATGATTAAAACAACAAGGTGATGTGTTCATAAGGGCCTACCTAAAGGAGGAATTTACCTTGTTTTATAAGAGCCCACCTATAACATGGGGTCAAAAAAGCATGGATCTAATGTTTCATGTATAAAACTAACCACTATAAATGCTTAAAGGAGCCAAAATATAAAGATTTATCTAACATTATCTACATAGAAGTTGTGAAATAAATACAAAAGCTCAAAAGACCTAAGATGGGGAGCTTTATCGAAGCTGTTCAAATATGTTAGGAGATGTAAAAATTGTGGATGTGTGGCAATCATGTGTGATGCCCAAACCATAGATTTAGACTTCTCTATGAATATCACATATGTCAAAAACATGGTTTGCATCTTATGTTTCAAGACAAAGTTTGTAGTCTCAAAGTTGACATGAGAGCTATGATTATCCTTTTGGCCAAACTGGAAAGTATGATTACCTTTTGACATGAGAGATGTGATGATGCTTTTGGCCAAACTAAAAGCTCTGAGTAGCTTTGGGGAAGATGCAATTTAAGGGAAAGTACTAACAATTAATTCTTCAAGTTGGCATTGTGAATGAAGTGTTTGATTGACATGCATAAAGAAAATGAGTAATCTTGGGATGATAGATGTGAAACACACACACACACACACACACGCATGCATATATATATATATATATATATATATATATATATATATATATATATATATATATAGAGAGAGAGAGAGAGAGAGAGAGAGAGAGAGAGAGAGTTCTAAGGAGTCCTTAAAGGTGATGACAGTTGGGGAGGATCAATGATTTCCTCACATAAGGAAAAACCTTGCCAAAGATGAAACAAATCCAAAAGCCTACCTAAAGGCACACAAAAAGAAGATAAGACTCGTCTTACAACTGGGAAACATTTAAAAAAGAAATAAAACTCAAGAAAAATCCTATACACTAATATTTTCAAAAATCAAATATTTTTAATGATACCTCAATGTTAGATTACAAACAATGACCTTTAAACATGTATTTGTAATAATCTTGTTAACATAGGCTAAAGGAAGGGTATGGGATGAATATAGTCTTACCCTTTTCATAAGACTATTAGATGCCATTATGCTTTTGGTGTTCTTCATATTACATCAAACTTCACTTTTGTTTGCAATATAGACAAGACATTGTATTGACATGTTACCACACAGTCTTTGAATTAAATATTTTACTAAATGCTTAATTGACTTAGAAATACATAAATACCAAACATTTAAAACAATTGAAATCCAATGAATTGCTTGGAATGTTTTTAGATATTTGTTATGTTGGGTGAAATAAGATTCTAGAATCTCATGAAAGTATACTTGTTATGTATAGACTTTATGGTAATTTGCTTTCTATGTTGATTCTAATAGTGTCTCTCTCAAAAGCCTTAGCTTTCTAGGTAGCATTTTTTTTCAAAGTTAGAAGTAAAAGATCACACTTTGAGGTGTTTAAAAGGCTTTAAGCTCATATCACGCTATGTTGTGATACTAATTCTTTCCAAATATTAATCTTATATCACATGTGCATGCATCTCATGATAGTTTAGGAATTGATATCATTCAATGTGTACCACGCTAGAATCAATTTAGATATACAAAACGTTTCCATAAGCTAATTGACCAAAATTGGATGTTCTCTTACAAGCAATTCCAGAAGCTAAATATTCACAAAAACTAGGTGTTCAAACAGCACATTATGGTCAATATGTATCATGGTTGTGTCTAGATGAAGAGAATTCAAAGTTTATCAATAGTGTAAATTGTGATTTATGTCAATGTCATTAGGGTTTCATCAATGCTTAGCACGATATTCATTTAAATACGTGAGCCTATCCTTAAAGCAATTGCTATGTCAATGCATGTTAGGCATGCTATTTAAAAAGTGAGAATGTGCAACTTTAAGTCTTAAGCACCACATTAACATATACTAAGTATTTGTGTTAAGTCATGAGCATGTCACATCATTTATAGTTTAGGCAAATTATTTGCCAAATTGAGGTAGTCAACATGTTTGAAAATTAGAATGTAGAACTTCGAAGTGTCGCATTACTATTCTTTAATTTACAACTTGGGTATCATTGTTTATGGGTGTGATGAGTGGGCATAAGAAGTTCACAAGTCCATATACTTTCCATGCAATGGGTCTCTACAAAAAAAGGATAGCGATCCTCTATTGAGGCTTTATTGTGCCTTAGATAAGAAAAGATGACAAGTTAGTATGTGTGTTGTGTGTGTAAACTTTATATGTTGCTATATTTGTACGTGTTCAATAAAGTATAGCTTTATGTGTGTAAGGTTAATAATATGTGTATACTTGATGTGTGTGATTGAGTGAGTGTGTGTCTGTTGGGAGGGCAAGGTTTTGTGGGTGTGTGTGCATGCCCATATGCGTGCACATGTGTTCATGTGCATGTATGCATGCATTTATGTGTGTGTGCATGCATGTACAAACATGCACATGCATATCTTTGCGAATTTGTATATGTATGCATGTGCATGTGCATACATACATGTGTATGTTGGTGTATCTTACAATATATTGGTGTACATATTTGACATCCTTCTTTGGGGATAGAGGGAAAGAACCATCCATATAGCAAGTGTTATTGCTCCTTCGAGAATGAAAATTCCTAATTTGTAGGGAGACAACTTGTCCTCATGACTTTCCACCCCTCAATATTTTGCATAAATATGGTTATTGTTTCATATTTTTAATATTTTATACTAAGTTTGCATGTCTTTATGCATTGCAAACTCAAAAACAAAATTTTATGACAATTGAAATGCAATTTCTAGCAAACCATAACATCCTCCCATTAGAGACTTGGCAACTTCCTTTTTTCTTCTCATCCATTCACTCACTAGTTTGCTTTTAAAGATATTCATATATCCCGAGTTCTTCATCTAGTGGAGGCTTCTATCTAAATCTACCATAAACACAATCTTTTCTTTATTCATTGAAAAACTTAATAATCCCACAAACTAGTCATAAGTGTGCAATAGCTCCTTGATGGATTTTGAGTCATCCACTCAATACTTGTGTATGAAATACATCTCCATTTAGCATGGCTAATCCTTGCACATTGAACCTTCTAATTCATGATGTTAGAAGAGGCTTTATGATGGTGGACACTTGGGCAAACAATAGTGATCCCAAAGGGCATCCCTACCTTATAGATATTTTAAGTGAAAACTTTTGGCATGAAACACATTGACGCAAATGAAACTCAGAAACCTCCTAGCTTTATGCCCTTTGTCTTCAATGGTCCAACCTACTTCTTTTGCACCAATGCTTGTCATTTTTGTATCTTCCAATATTGGAAGTTGTTGCCATCAAGCTTTTCAAGGTTGAAAATAGCATTATCAATTGATGCATGAGAAGTACCTACCATAATGATTGGAAAGGACTACGAATGACCAAAGAATGGGCTACGATAATTACATCAAAATAGTCCTTAAAAACTATGTCAAAGTGGGTGGACAAAAGGATGGGAGAAAAGGGGGTATAACTCTCCACAAATTACAATAAAAAGAGTGCCACCTCAAAGTGTCTACTCTCCAAAAGAATGCTAAAAATAGCAATTATAGCACTGTAGTAGTGTATATCAATTCAACTTTGGGAAAAATAGACAAGATAGCAACAAGCTCCCATTTCCAAGGATATTCAAATAGCAACCAGAATATAAAAAATGTGACTAGCAATGAATAGGCATAGACCACTAACACTAAAGACTATCATGAACTAAAAGTGTCAATAAACCATAAATCCCATAAGCATATATATCATGCATGTAGAAGTTCTCAAGAGAAACTTCATTGATGAAGCGCACGTAACCCTAATTCTCTTAGAGAGAGTAGTTTGGTAATCGTGTAGGGACCAATCCTAGCCACCACCATTCCACCTAACTTTGAGCATGTGGACTTAAGTGACTAGGTGTTCCCTAGATCCACCTCACATGTGAAGCATTCAGCCTCATCCCATGAGGATTGACTTGTGGATTCCTAAAGATACAACTACAGTCTCTATTAGCAATCTAACATTGAGCTTCAAATGAATGCATTTCATGAATTGTCCAAGATTGAGGTAGGCAAGCACTGCATTTGGTTCAATGAGAGTGAGAAATAAGGGATAGTTGGGCATCAACCCCTTTTCCCATAAGGCATAGTCTCACACTGGCCTCCCAAGAGAGTGCTTAACTGATTCTAGGACTCACTCTTAGGATGGTCACGCTTATTCATCTTTATTCTAAACTTGGGAAAATCCACTCAACTAACCGCGCCCACCCAATCATAAGACAATTTTGTCAAGGAATAGTGCACTTGCTTTTTGCATTTTAGTATTTTAAATAGGCACACTACCATGTTATGATGACATATATAAATAGATTCATTGATTAATATTTGCACAAGGTTCATTGGCAAGCCATTAAGGTACGCAAACTAAGGAATGCATTTGAAAACAAGCTATTGTCAGAGCGTGTAAGGTAGAAGGTCTACCACAAGGGTATGAAACAAAAGGGTTTACAAAGAGTGAAGCAGGGAAAAAGAAGAAAGAAAGAGTACTAACTATTTAAATGAAGTGAAAGAAAATGACAGAGGCTAAATCTAATGATTCTATTCCATATATAGTCCAACATTACATCTCAATAAAACCATATAAGATGCCCATATAGGCATGCGAACACACTTGGAACAATTGCCCAACACACAATCTGAGATTATAGCTCAAAAATCCTCTAACATGCATCCATGCACCACATAAATCCATACATACATCTAAATCTTTATAGTAGATGATGCATATTAATGGTAGTAAGTCATATCAAGCATCATAATCCATCAAAACCAATGTTTAACAATTATCGGGATTGAAAGACTACATCACCCTCTATAAAAATTACACAGCAGAGTGGATAGAATCTGAGCAAGGAGTAGAGAACACACAAAAAATATGTGAAGGAAAGAAATTGCTTTAGTTTCAAACGAATTGATACAAAGATGGCTACATCCACTTGTGCACTTCCACTGTGGAGGTTAGATGGCGAACTAGACATATGATAGGTGAAAAACTTAAGGGTAGTTGTGTCTACTATGTGCTTCCAATGTGAAGCTTAGATTGCAATCTAGATAGATGATAGGCAAAGAGCTTAAGGGTAGTTAGAAGAACTCTAACTAATACAAAAATGGCTTTGTCCACCTGTGCGCTTCCACCACTGTGAAGCTTAGATGGAGATCCAAACAAATGATATGTGAAGAGCTTAAGGGTAGCTGGAAGAACATTGACTAGGTGAAAGATAGATTAATGATGTCTTTGGAGGGATATTTCTTTTATAGTCCATGAAGATAGTTTGGTTGGCATGTCTGACTATATTATGAAGCTACCTTAGCAACTAGGAAATATTTTAAAGAATATTCCTTTTATTGTCAGGGCCACAACCCATAACTCAATGCATTATGCCTTGAGTTGCTACCAACATAACTACTCTATCTAACACAAAGGCTAGATCCACAAATGTCACCTTTTTTCCATCCGGTCACATAGGCCTTATGTGACATACAAGTTAGGACCCAACCAATGTTTGTGCTCACACATGGCTTGTCCTAATAATGGGGGCCTTACAACTTAGAGCACCATGGATCATTGGTGGCACCTTATGAGGGTGGGGTATTGAGCATATCTAACATAGTCTTGTATGACATTTTTATTACAACAAGATGAAAACACTCCTTGCTACCCATAGATCCACTCTAAACTTGAGTTTTGATGGTACTTGAACCTTGTTTTCCATCAATAGATGCATTCAAAAGCATGTTTGAAGCTCATGAATGTCATAGAAAACATGTTGCTTTTCTTTCTCCCTATTATTCCCTATCAAAATCAGCCCATAAACATCACAAGAAACTCAGTTCTCACTACCCAAGTGCATCCAAGACAAAGCCGTCATATTCTTCATGCCTCTATCTCCTGTGGACAAGCATAAGTCGTCATCTCTAGCTTCTACATGTAACTAGGATGCTGAATCTTTTATTATAGCATTATATACATTGATGTATTTTTTGATTTTATAATCAACTCAAATCCCAAATCATCCACAAAGGCTTCCACTTGATGTCTCAAGTTCAATGCTAAGTTTGGGTGTGTATTTGGAAGTGTCTCCCATCCCAAAACAACATGAAATTCGGTAAAAGAGATGAAGAAAATTCACTACTACTGCAGTGCCCTATTTTGGATAACAACAAAGACACTCTAGAGATCACTTTTAAAACCCTCCTTTGAGTATTTTTCTCATAAACTTTGATGGCTTTTCCTTCTACCTTGTCTTGGGAGCTTCCTTCTAAGCATAAGAAGTATATCCTTCCCAACCTCTCCATGTTTTTTTCCAAGCAAGTTGTCCTTCATGCCTAGCTTCAGATGAAAAAATGTCCCACTTCTCTCGTTCTTACCCTTTGCATATTCATTATATTTGGATACTTTTCCCTTGTGCTATGAGTAGCGGAAATTATCTTGGGCACTCACTTATTCTTGACACTTTTGGTCCTAACCATTTACAACCTTTACAAAGTACATGGTCACCAACTTGACATGTATATCATATGTAAACTCTATCTTACACTTAGCAAGTCTTTAATGTATACTAAACTATCACTTATAGTCTTGTATATTTTTTAAGGCATAATCAATTTTCATTTTTCTTACTTAACATTGGTCATGATATATAGATGAAATCATAGTATTTCTATATAATCCATAAGTTGTTACTAAATGAATGTGTTGTGTCACTAGTCATGACATACAAATGAAATCATAGTATTTCTATGTAATATATAAGTTTTTATTGAATGAACATGTTGTATCACGAGATCAACCCCCTCCAAACCTACATATCATTTGGATGGGACACAATTATCAATCATCATCCCCATGATCAACTATCTGCTCAAGGTCATCTTCCATGTGGGAGCTTCTCCCTCAACCACCAAGATCCATGGACCACTTATTGTTTCAAAGCGTTTCAAGTCAAGTGAAATGGCTCTCTCTCACATAATGGTACATGCTCTCACAGCTACGAGTGTAGTGAGCTTACTTGCATGCTCAATTGAGTTACTTCCTCCCTCCTCAAGTACTCTGGTAGCTCCACGATTCAAGGTGCAAGCTCAAGCATGCTGGATCCTCAAGCTCTAAAATCCATGCTCCATTGTCGTGCACGAGACAAGAGAATAAAAGAAGAAGAAAGGAGAAGATGGAGAGCTTCTCCACTATGATCCCTCACCCTCACACTCACTCCCTTACTCCCTCACACACACTCTCTCAAGCACAAGCTCAAGCAACCAAGAAGAAGAAGAAGAAGAAGAAGAAGAGGAGAGCTAGCTTTGGCCACACACAAGAATGAGCTTCTTCATTCACTTTTTTCCTTTTATGCAAAACCCTTGTCCCCTTTGGGTACCCATCCTTTTTTTACATGCCCGGGCATTTTAGCTTAGGTCCTCTTTTCCTATTTGCATTGTGCCTTCACCCATGCCCGCTGTCTACATTTACAAATTTCACACACAAGGGAGCCTGGCGCTCTTTTACAAAGATTTAGGGTGCACTTTTATATTTAAAATGTTCATTTTCTCTTTTGCACTTGCTCTGAAATTTTAAGGTTGCCCTTATCCTTTTGGCATTTTTTTCTCCAATTTTTTTAGTCGGGCTACCTTTTTCCGCTTTGCACTGCATCTTTTTAATTTTAATTTTTTGCATTCTTTGTGCTTGAGTTAACATTACCCCCTCCTAGCCAAGTGCTAGTATGAGGGATTGGTGGTTGAAGGGTTTCCATTTGGATTGATGATGGGGAGATTGAACGTGGTGAAGAAGCACCACAAAATTGGATGAGAGATTATGAACATTGAGGATAGGTTTGAGTGGGTAATGGGGACCTCTGATGTCAGTGGTTGATTATAGTTGTTGAGTGTACCTGAAAAAGACAAAGGAAGTGCACTACTTGGGGGTGTGACTATCTCACCATGCAGTGTAAGGTGTCCAGTGCCAGTGAAACTAGGAGTTGAGTTGAACCTCACGGAATCCTGTGGTATTGTCCCACACTTGAGGACCCATTTTGTGTATAGGGGAGGTGATGTGGGTGTGACTTAGAGAGACAGGTCAACACAAACTCCCTAGGTGTGTCCTGTCCTTGATGTGCCCTAAGTGTGAAGTGGGGGGATAGTAAGGGCTAGGGGGTTAGGCCGTCCCATCGAGGACGCTAGACGCATCTAACTTGAGAACCCCTAAGTGCAGTGTTTGTGGCACTTTGATATTACATGAGAATTCTATTTCGTCCTTTTCTTGTGCTTCTTCTTTGTCTTTTCTTATCCTTTTATCCCTTCTTTTTATCATTTCATTTCATTTCATTTCTTTTCACTCCTTTCATTTCTTTTTTTCTTTTCTCTCTCTTTTTTTTTGACACTTAAGACATGTGAGAAAGTACGTTAGGTGTCATCCTATACTCTTCATGGGCTATGCTACGAGGGGGCCTAAGGGACTTGGTAAGGAAGGATCTACTATTTGCAAGTAGCCTTTTATGTTAATGCACACATTTAGAGGTGTTATTGATAGGGAGGGGTGGCTGCACGTGGTAAAGTAGCTATCTTTCATATATTCCAGGATGGCCATGCAAAAAGAAGGTAGGAGTGCGGGCCTCATCATTAGACGGGCCATCGTATCTATCAATACATGTATTTAGATTTAAAAAAGAGTGGTGGGAGTTAGGCCTCTTCTGTCATGGGATTTTGTTGAGAAAATTCCTAAGTACCCTAAGATAATTGCATGTGCTAATAAAGGCAAGTTCAAGGGTAGGATGAGAACTAGTTGAGGAAGTGTGTGATGGATAGGCAGATGTCCCACTCAGGGAAGATTAGGCACTCCTCTAGGCTTTTTGCATTCACATTGTAGATCCTTGGAAAGTCGTACTTGCCATGCATTTCCATGTTGTAATCTACCCCTATTCTCCATGGATATATGGCATGTAGGTAGAGTTGTTGCGTTCATCTAGTATGGTGCTATAGAAATCCATCCAAGCATCAAGGTTGGTGTCCCAGATGCATTGCCGCAATTGTGGTTGGGCTTCATATCTATTGATGGTCTTCTTATCAAACCTTGTCTTACCAATAATTTGTGGGCTCTCTTTGCCACCTTGTGGGGTGTCTTCTTCGCTCCTCTATCCACATGTTCCCTAGCTATTGCGTGAGCCTGATCATTTGCTCCACCACCCTTAGAGATAGAACTCTATCCAAAGAATGAGGATAGTGGAAAGAGAACTCAAAGGGTTGGTTTTGATTTTCCCATTGCTCCCAAATAGCTAGTTCCTGGGCCTAGTTTATAGGGTGGCATTTCTCTCTTTTGGGATGTGGACCTCATGAACTTGTTGTGGCCTTGCTTGGAGTCTCCTTCATGCCAGCTCTACTTGCTCTCTTTGCATGTGCTTTCTTTCCACAACCCTCTCAAGATTGGCTTCCTCACTCTACTCTTCCGTGTGTGCTTGCACTTGCTATGCTAGGCTTAGCACTTGCAATTTTTCTTCTTCCTCTTGGCCTTGTTCAAAGTCTAGCCCTTCTTCTCTTAGTGGTTCCGTTGGAGCTATAATAGGTGGTTGAGTTGGTTTTTTTGGCTCTCTAAACCCTAACTCCTCCAGTTCCTTCATTGAGAGCCTAGCTTGCCTTAGGCATTGTCATTGTTATTCCGTGCTTAGGTTGGTGCTCTCTTTCAATACTCTTTTATGAAGGTCGTATCTTAGGGCCCATCTTGTAAGTTCTAGCTTCCTCTGCAGCCCTTCCATTATAGTATTGAGACAATATCATGACTAGTTCTTGCTCCTTCCAGATTTCGAGCATTTTCTCTTTTAGCTATTTAACACAGTTTAGTTGCTCTACTAGTCATTCTCGTTCGAGGAGGGCCATTTGAAGTTGGTTTTCCATCTTTGTTAGTTTTTTGGCTGCCACTTCATCTCTCTATGCCTTGGCCTCATGCTGTTCCTTGAGTAGCTCTTCCTTTTGTTGTTTCTCCTTTTTGCACTCTGTGTAAGCTTGGGTGCTAACCCTTTTTAGCTCCTTGGGGACCTCATCTCCAATTCTCTTTAGCTAGTCAAGGTACTCTTGCATTTGCTCATTCTACTATAGGAAGACCAAAAAGTCCTCCTCTAGCATCACTTGTTCTCCACTTCCCTTGCCATGGGGCTCTTTGCAACTTTCTCCTCTGTTTTTCCTTCTATTGTCTGTTTGGCTTCCAACTCTTCCCTCAGGTCAATTATCTACCTTTGTTGGATGAATATTTGGCATGTTTTTTTGAGTTGGTAGGCTGAGAATGTTTCCTTTTTAGTTTCTAGATCTGCTAATGGTGCCTTCCTCTCCTCTTTTATTATTTCCAATTGGCCTAGTAGTTCCTAGATATACTCATCATATTGTGCCAACCTTGGCATGGTCGGCATGGACATGGTTAAGACTTTCATCCTGGCCTTCTTCAAGTCCTTCCTAGACTCAACATCCACAGTGGCAGGTCTCTTTGTTCCTAGTATGGAGGCTCCTTCATTGGGTGATAGTCCAAGGTGCTGCACCATGTTGACTAGGTATTGCATCCAAACCATCACATTGCTTTGGTCCAATGTGGCATCCATGGTTTCTTGGGTGGTAGTAGCAGTGGTGACCATGATGGGTAGGGGTGGTTCCAATGGGGCCTTCCCTTTACCTTCCATAATGGGTCCTCTAGCCCCTTGTGCTATTGTGGAGTTAGTTCCAGGTGTATCATCTAGGCTCCTTTTGGCCAGCTCTTCTACCTGGGAGGGTTGCTCAACCGATAGCCTAATGGCAAGAGGCATTTTCTCATCCTCTTCTCTTCTTAGCCTTTCCTCCTCCTCTTATTACTGCTTCCTTTGTTCTTCCTCCATCCTTTGTGATTCTTCTTTTGCCTTCCTCCGTGTAGGTGTTCCTTCTCTTCTTCTTGCTTGGAATTTTTAGTAGGATTTTCTTCTGCTCCCCCTGGCTTGATGGGACTGAACCCCTCCCCACCTTGCTCACTCATGGTCCTTTCACTAGACTCCTCCTATTGTTGTTGAGCTTGGGGTTGAATTCCCTTCTTTCTTGAGGCTTGCTTTGCCTTCTCTTTCTATGGCATCCTTGCTTCTTTATTTCCCACCTCTCTTGCTTTCGAAGATGTTGATGGGCTTTGTGGGATTGGGGAGAGGTGCTGCTCTTGGATGGGAGATCTCTCTCGAGTCTCCCCTACTTTCTCTTCCCTTTTCGTCTCTCCCACAACTTCTTAGATGATGGTGGTTAGCACCTCTCCAAACCCTATAAGGGATGCTTTTGATGCAGGCATTTTTTGGTCCAATTCGACTGTGGTGGTTGGTGACTCCCCTCCTACTACAGGTCTTTGGTTTGCTGATAATGCATTGGCTGATGATTCAATTGTCTTGTGGACATAGGCATTTAGCTTTACTTCATCTAGGGACCTTGTTGCAATACTTTCAAGCATCAGCACTGGAATCCGATCCATGAGGGTATTGTATGGATGATCGAAGAATAGGGCATGCACCATATTAGCCTATAATTGGATGGCACGGTCAAGGACGTTTGCTAGACTGATCCCATCAATGGTGTGAACCTTTGTCTTGAGCATCTTCAACATGCTATAAACGTCCATCTTTGATATCTTTCCTTGTGTGTTGGCCAACCTTAAGGGATTCTCCACTATCTCTGGGGGCTAAGCACAACTTTTATCCTTTTAGGAGAGCCTTTCTTCCTAACAATTATCATGCCACTATTCTTCCTTCTATCAAAGGTTCTCAAGAATTCTGTGCATATGTCGTGGTTAATCTTCTAGCCCACCTTCTCTACATATTTGCAAAGATAACACTAGTCAACTATTTGTCTCACCACTCCTTCCTTGTTTACCAACTCTTCCAAATTGTTGACGTTGCCATACTTCAGTTGGTTGTAGACTTGTGTTTCAGTGGGGCTAGTCAATACTTGTTGTGCTCTTTCTCTGAGAATGGAAATTGGCCTACCATCTCGAGTTCCTGTTATGGCACAACATTTTACCAATTAGCTCCTATGAGAGTACTTTTTGCAAAAAAGGAAAAGTTTAAGCTCGTCAAACATTATGGAATGGTGCAATGTCCTAGTAAGGAATTTAAACTTTTTATACTTCAAGCAATCCACACATTCCAAGCATAAATTCCATTAAAAAATTTCTTCAAGTACAAGTTTTCTTAATTTGTCATTTTTTGCTTTTGAACCTTTTTTTATTTGAAGTTTTGAAGTTCAAGTGATGTTTTCTTTTCCACCATACCCCCTCCCCCCTAAGAATGATGAAGATCCTTCCCAGGATTGGAGGATGACAGGTTAAGGGCATGAAGCGCATGCATGTTGTGCTTTACTTCATGATGAGCCAATCATAGAAGTTTGGGTTATACTTGAGGTGGGCATGAATGTCCATGTTTTAAGGATTAATGTCTATTTGCATAATATAGGTCAGGACATTGGTTAGGAAGTCTCCGAAATTCATCGTACTAGCAATGTGTAGTTCTTCCTCATCAATTAGGAGTTGATCCAAATAGGGATGGGCCATGACATGTTCCTCTAAAGGTCATTTTTGCGCATGATGGCCAAGAATCTAAACGAGGTAAGAGGTGCCTAGGTTGGTTGTACGCAGAGGTTTTGATTGTCCATCTCTGCTCTATTGCAATGAACATAATTTGGCAGCCCTCTTGTTCCCATTCGAGATGCAAAGCGTACCATTTTCGTAGAAAGAAACACTCAGAGTCGGTTAGCTTTGTTAGCTCTTTTAGATATTGTCCTATTGTAGAAACTTTTCTCCTATGATAGGATGTGATTAGCCATTGTGTGTGAGCTTCCTCTCAAGAGATCTCACTATCACTCAAGGCTTCAGCTATTTTGGGAATCTTGACAAACACAAACTCATATTCCTCCCAAGTTCATGGAAATGAGCCTACTTCCATTACTAATGTCTCATCAAGGAGGCCTAAGTTAGCTATTCATAGCTCCTAGTTAACGTGGTGAATGTGGTGTCCAATGATCTAATGCAGGTGACAAGGTCATCCCCCATATTTGCGGCTAGTAGGTCTGAGGCCAATGTAAGGATGGATCTCCACTTATAGGAGGGTCTAAGGCATGTGGGAGATTGGGGTTTGGTTGAGCTAGATAGCTCAACTATGGATGCTTGCCTCATGGGTGGTTCAATGGGGTGCTTGTTGGCCACTTCTGCAATGGATTGGTCTTGTGGCTTAGTTGATGTGTCGCTCTCTACTTGTGGAGTAGTTGAAATGGTAGAAGTATCGGTTTGAGTTAGCTTGGATGCAGTGGGCTACTGTGGTTTTGGTCAATACACCTCTGGCGACTCTATGGACTTGGCGCTTATTGAGTCAATTGGTTTCTCATTTTTGGTTGGTTTACCATTTTGTGGGGATGGGCTGGAGGGCCTGGATTAATGGGCACATGTGCCATTCATAGTCTTGGGCAACCAAATCCAATTATTTCCATCATAGTAGCTTTGAGCGCACAATAGGTCTTTGGGCACCCGTCATGATTTGACCATTTGTATGCTTCGGTAGCGCTAGCTTTTCCTCCTAGCCTAGGGTGTGATTTTTTGTGGTTACGAGTTCGTGCGGTAGGTGGAAGTGGTTGGAATTTGGGCACCCATTTGAGTTGTTTCTCACTAGTCATGGATGTGGCTCCTTTAGGTGGCGGGTAGTTTTTCTTGGTATTGTGGGACAAGTTAGGATCCCCCTCCTTAGACCTTGCACTTGGTTCCTCTACCGATGGCACTGCAAGCTGTGATTAGCCATGCTGCCCTTGCTAAAAGTTGTCATTATCCAAACATTGCCAATGGCGAGGTGAATGCATTTCAAGTCATAGTGGATATTGTAGTGTGCTTGTTTTTTGAATGCGTGTCCTAGCAATGATTCCTTACTGGCGGCCTCCATGTTAGACCTCACATATAGAAGATAATAGGTAGGCTTTTAGACTCGATAGAGACCGCTATTTTGCATTTTCCAATATAGTGGGTAGAACTATCCCCCGAATAGGTTGAGTTTTGTTGAGAATCTGCCAATCACACCCTATGTATGCCCCTTTGTATGGAACAACTAGGCTAGGAAGATGTAGTTCATTCTAGGAAGAGAGATAGATCCCATAGGCACAGTGATGAAATGTGCTACCAAGCAATCCTATATAATGATGTACTTGACTATCACTTTCATATGATGATAATGCAATAGTACTTGTCTCTTTCTGTCAAGTCTCTGTGTCATTGTCAGTCCTACACAAGATTGTGTTTATGAGTTCAAGTCTCAATCTTGAAACCTAATTCACTTGTGTAACAGTTGTCTTCTTTGTCAATGTCAACATGAGTAGTATCTTCATCTTCCATCCTCCATAGCTTCCGTCTTTCCCATGCTCTAGATCCCGCATTTCTAACATGGTATCAGAGCCCAGTCGGGCATGGCATAACTCCCTTATCTGCTCTCTCAGTCCCTCTTAACCTCAGGTCAGCTCAAGTCTAGCTCATGGTTCCATTTCTTACCTCTATCCTCACTGAAGCTTCCATGGCAGCCATAGCCAACAGCACCTTGTCAACTTGAAGCTCCTGGATCTCTCTCCATAGGTCATATCTGAACCTGCTCTCTTCTAGATATTTGTTCCTTGACTCCCAAGGCTTCTTTCTATCATTTAAGATCTTGACATTGGCCACTCCATAGCTTAGCATTGCTTAAATTGTCAATCATTGCCATAGCCCAAATCTGTGACCTGCAAGACATACCTTGATTGGAGTCCCTGGATCTCCCAACACAAAGCATATCTCCTCTTGCTTCCTTCTAAGGAATCATTCCTCACATCAGGATGCTTCATCCCAGCACCAACAACCATGACATTGGTCACCCTCTGCTCCAACATTGATGAAATTGCGGAAATCTATATAAACTGCGCCTGTTCACGGTATTCCTCTCTACGCGTGCAGTACGGGCCGCGATCTGGACGAGGAGATTAGGGCTTTGGTAGAGCATTACATAAGCTACATTTCCATAAAAAAAGTTTTGAAAATGGTCCACCATAGCTCCTGCAATGTTAGAAAAACCAGGCCCCTATCATGAAACCCTAAAATCCACCATAGCCAAAATCTCTCAAACTCAAAAATTCTTCATTTTCTCTCTCCTGACACTCAGCCCAAGCCTCTGTCACTCTGATCCACTGTGTTACTGAAGTTCCCAGCAAGAAAAAGATTCAAGAAGATAAGCATCAACAAAATCAAAGCATCAAGAATCATCATCAAGTTCAACCATAGTATCTTTTGATACTACATAGTGTGTTTTCACACTGCCATTGGTTGTGTCTTCTGACACATTAGATTTCAACTCTGTGCTGGAAGGTTTCAAAAATTTTAAGCTGATTCCATCATGGAATTGCCAAGCATGAAGTCTCTTGGGTGGTTACCTGTTATAAAGAGTAACATTACTCTTGGTGCCCATTTACATTGCATGCAAGACTTGGCTACCTTACTTGCAGAAAGACATGGAGTTGTGTACATCAAAGTTCAATCAATGAATCCATCAGAAGATTTTGAAGACATTTCCACTACCTCAAAGATGATACCTTTGCTTGAGGGGGACATGGACATGAAGATTAAAGCTGCAAGCAAAGACAAATAAGAAGCAGACCAAACAGACAATGAAGAAGAGAAGAAGGACAAGAAGAAGATCAGCCATGAAGACCAAATGATCACATCATTCAAAGATGAAGAACCAAAGATGAAAGACAAGAAGATTTTCCATGCTGACAAAGAGAAATCATATGCTGGAAAAGACCACAAGGGCCTATCGGTCCTTGTCTCTCATTTTCTGTTTTAAAAGCATTGTACCCGCCTTAATGTTCCTTTCATAAGCTTGAAAAAAACTCCTCATGTAGCCTTGTACTACAGCCTCTGTACACTTTGTGAGGCCCCTGTTACAGCCTCTGGATGTCCACCATGTTTATGGTACCCACACTTAGCCTTTTCTGCGACGACAGCCTCTGGTGTTTTGCCATGTTTGTGGTATGCCCACACTTTGCAGGTGCTGCTCTCACTAAAGCCTCTACACACTTTGTACTTTCAGGTTGTGATTGAGGAGGGGTGTTGAGAATCTACCAATCACACCCTATGTATGCCCCTTTGTATGGAACAACTAGGCTAGGAAGATGCAGTTCATTCTAGGAAGAGAGACAGATCCCATAGGCACAGTGATGAAATGTGCTACCAAGCAATCCTACATAATGATGTACTTGACTATCACTTTCATATGATGATAATGCAATAGTACTTGTCTCTTTCTGTCAAGTCTCTGTGTCATTGTCAGTCCTACACAAGATTGTGTTTATGAGTTCAAGTCTCAATCTTGAAACCTAATTCACTTGTGTAACAGTTGTCTTCTTTGTCAATGTCAACATGAGTAGTATCTTCATCTTCCATCCTCCATAGCTTCCATCTTTGCCATGCTCTAGATCCCGCATTTCTAACAAGTTTGGCATTAGTAGGCTGTAGTTGGGGCTCACCAATAAGGTTCCAATGGTCACGCATAAGGATATTACAGTTAGCTCCCTCGCCAATAAGTGCATCTAAGACATGTGTCTTTTTGGCAGTCACACTAATATGCATAGGTAGATAGGTGCCACTTCTTCCTCATCCTCTTCCTCAATCTCAATGATGGTGGCTACTCTTATGTTTATAGATAGGTTCAGCATTGGAGGCTCATATGGTGGGAGTACGTTTATTGCTGGAGCTCCTAGCCATCATGCCGAGTGGTACTAATGGTGGGACTCTACTCTCGACAGATGAGATGGTGGGAATTTGTGGGACTCACTAGTTGCCTTGGTAGCCTGTTTACAATCCTCCTCTTCATCTAAGAATCGTAGAGATTGATGGTGGCTAGCACATGTATCCAATCCCACTCATCCTCAGGGCATGGTATATACTTTGTTAGTGGCCCATAAAAATTCTTAACATGTGAGTCTCCTTCCAAGATAGTGGAGATGGAATCTAGGTCAACTCCATGGTCTTCTAGGTATCCATCACAACTCTTATAGTCTCTGATTCGCTACCTAAGAATATGAGACCATTGCCCCAATCTTTTATCACTTGTGCATTTCACATCCAGGATTAGCCTAGCAAGATGTTGTAGTCCACTCCCTTCATGACTATGAAGTGAGTTCAAGGTTAATCTTGGTATGTGTGTTACTATGTTGTGGTTAAGAAAGTTGATCACTCCAAGCTCATCATGTCGTTCTATCCACTACTTCAACCCTTGCCATAGCATTGGGTTCTGCCTAAGTGGTTTTCCCAAATGAAAAGTCATGGATGCGGATATCAATGTCATGAGTAAGTTGCTAGTTGCCTACTTTTCATTAGGCTCTACACTCTTTTGCCAATGATCTTGGGCAATCTACCCATCTGTGGTGTCTAGGCTCTATCTATGTGATGTTTCATGGGTTGGGATGTGTCTCTTGATCTTACTCATCAATTTTGTCTTCAATAATGGGTGTTCCATATGTTTTAGATGCACTTGGGCTTCTCTAACCCACTCAACCTTATCAACCACTTTTGATGGTGCCTCAGATTGGGATATTCTGCAACCTTAGCACTTCCCTTTTATGTTGTCTTAGGATAAAATGTCTTTGCTTTTGCATCCATGACTTGCTTCCTTGATAACATGGTGGCATTTTTTGTCTTAAGCATAATCTTTGTCTTAGCCCTCTTTTTTCTTCTTCTATGGCTTCTCTTCCCTATTGAAGCTACATCGAGGTTGCTATGTCATGGTAATGAAATACCAGCTTGCTTTGCCTATGGTCATGGGTCATGATATTCAGCGGAATCGGCATAGCTTCGCCATCAAGTGTTTCAACTCTGAACAGTTCCAATGGTATAGATGGCACGATAGTCACACTAGTGGAAGGTTTCCACCTAGGGCACTTAGTGTGTGTACAAGTATATGATCCTACACTCAAGGCATCTCAGGTCAGCCTTCTCTCGATTGGCTTGCTCACTTTTGGGGCATCGAGACTAGATGTATCCTGGGTGAACGCAACTCTAGGAAGCGATGGGTTCTTGGTTCTATCCTCCTAGACCTCTATCTCTTCCCCTACCCAACACCATCACCGACACTAGTTTTAAATCCATCAAGATGGGATTGCCCTCTTCATCATACAAGATGTAAGGTTTTAAGTATGCTTTGTCCTCATTTGGCTCCTCTAGTGATGTATACGAGCATTGCTTGTGGTGGATGGGTCACAATGGGTCGAGGTAGTCTAGGTATCCCTGTGGGGTTGATGTCCATCCTAGGGATAGCTGGCTTTGAATCATTGGATGCTAGGAGAACTAGTGGAGCTCCCCTTTTGAAAGGTTGCAGTTTGTTCCCTAGGTAGTAAGGTTGATTGTATGGCTATGAGTATGGCAATCGGCCCTCAATAATCAGCAATACATTGCATCATGGCCAAACCTATTGCAATTTGCATAGGGTCTGGATCTAAGATCCATACACTTGGCTGGAAGGTGATTTTCTTCACAATGCATGCATTGCACATGAAGTCCTGAGGGCCTTCTCATCATCTCTTGTAGCCTAGCCAACTCTAACTTCACATCCACCAACTCCTAGCTCTAGTTGACATTCTTTCACTTATCTTGGGTGCTTTGGTTAGATCTTTCACTAATGGTCATAGCTCTTTCTAAGATTCTAGAAGCAATGCTATCTTAGGTTGTGGATCTTGAGCTCCTCTCCTTGAGTAGGTCATCCACTCATATGGATTCTTCAAAGACCCTAAATACCACATCCCTTTGCAAGGTTGAGTTTCTCACCAAGGCCTTGTAAAGCTATTCACTTCGGATTTTTCTTATGAACACAGTGGAAACTGCTCATCCGCTAGGTCACTTTGTGGCTATGATTCTCTTGAAGAGACTTTGCATGTGGGTGACATAGTCTCTCATATCCTACTTTTCCTTTTGAGTGTCATTCATCAACCTAACTATCAGGTTGTTAGAGTATCCCACCCCAGAGAATCTCTTGATGAAGAGACTCTTGAGGTTATTTGAGTCATTGCGTTTGGCATTGTCTAGACTAGTGTACCACATCCTTCCTTTGTCTCCTAGATAGTCCAAAAGCTTGTGCACATTGAGCAAGTTTTGTAAGACCGTTAACCTTGCATACATGCTCAAATTTCTCTGCAAAGCTATAAAAATCATTTTTGGATTGATACTCATTGAGTTTCTTAGCAACCACATGTATCTTAGTCTGGCTCCTAGAATTTGAGGTGATTCCTAGTCCTACTAGCAATGAAGTGGCCAAGGTTGCTCCACTCTATTTTGTAGCAAGTTGTGTTATCTAAGAGACACTTTGTGAGAAGCTCGCTTAAGATCAACCTCTAAGGCTCTCTCCCTCTCAGCATTTGGTCCTGTCCTAGCTCTATTGGCAAGAGCTAAGATGCGTCGGACCTCTCACATTTCTATATTTAGCCTCAACTTTAGAGCTCGTTGCTCTTGGTTGTAGACATCCACACCCTGCAGTGCTTGCCTTACCAACCTCCGCTCTTCCTCAAGATTGGCTATAATGTCCTCATTTGGTCTACCATGATGCTCCATTTTGGTTTGAAGGTCATACTGGGTCATCAATTTTGCTATCGATTGGCCAAGTTAAGCTCCTCATTTTTTGGGTTGGTGCTAGCTCCTAACATATTGCTAACTTCTTGAGAAACTAGGGCATTGATCAGATTGCTTAAGTTGGGTAGAGCTACATCTCTAATCATTTTTGTTGATGTTGCTCTTGAAGCAGCTCGATGATCCAAGTCTCTTCTTAGTATTCAGTGATTGGGGTCCTTGGCCACTCTGTTGTTTGATGTCTGGGGGTCTCCTCCTACTAGTGGATTTGTTCAACTTATCTTATATTGCATGAATCCCTTATTATTTAAAACAATTCTTAATTTTATTTGCACTCAAATGCTAGTGGTGTTCTTCTCAAAGTGGATTGTGAGAAATCAAGCTTTCAACGTTTCTAGTGCACGTCAAATGTTTAATTGATGCAATGTGCAAATTAAACAAAAGTAGTATAGTGTAGATCACACTCTTTTAGATCCTTTTGTGCATTTAACAACCACTCTAGCTAGTTCATTCTGGTCTCTATAGTGTCCTAGACATGTGATCTGAGGGGTAGCAAATTTGGTCAATGAGTGTGCCTCTCTATTTGGGTATGGTTAGTGACCATAGTTACTTTTGGACTTTGGGGTCTCAACTCTCGAGTCAATCAGCTCTATTTCCCCTTTCCCTCACTTGTGGATCTACTAGGGTGTCCTACAGCTAGGGCTTGGCCTCTAGATGGTCTAGTGAGGTCAGAATTTGATGTTCCATTTTCTCGTCTTATTTGCAGGTTTTTCATCCGATTCCCAGAATCTACTGTGCGATTTTGGCCTTTCCAATTCTAGGCTATCCAATCTTGGGTGTTGGATTCTTGGACTAGTCTCCAATTGGATGATCTAATTGCATCCAATTTTTAAAATTGGACAACTTTGAGACAGTCGGATGGTTTGATTCTGGGAATTGGATGATTCAAACCCGGTGGTGAAAGTTCCAAAATGATGAAAATCTTGCCAATCTTAAATGCGTCTAGATCAATCTTCCATCTTCAATTTTGGGAGCAATCATCCAACTCGAAAGAACACTCAAAGCTTTTTTGTGGGGCTCAAAGGCGCAGTGTTGAAGATTGCCAAGCACAAAATGGTTTCCAGTCTTGTAGCTCTCTCTCTCTCTCACTCTCTCTTTGTTAAGCTCTCTCCCTCAACTTAGAAATGACAAATGAGCTCTTCCCCTGCCCTCTTGACTTCTTAAACCCTTTCTTGCCCTGTTACTTCCCCCCTTCTCTCTCTTTTCTTTCCTGATTCCTAAATCCAAAAAAAAAAAAACTTGCAAGGAGATCACGTACCTCTTTAACTCCCTTGCTTCCTACCTATCTCAAGCATCCATTCGAGGCAAACCCTGCTTCAATGCTCAATTCAAAGCATGTAGCACTCAAAGCTTGAATGTGTTGGTCATGGCAAGGAACCAAAATATGGGAGCTTCTTACTCGACTAATAAGACCCACAGACTACTTATTTTTCAAGTGTTTCAAGCCAAGTGCAATGGCTACCTCTCACATAGTCATATGCACTCTTAGACCTACAAGTGTAGTGAGCTTACCTCTATGCTCAATTGAGTTGCCTCCTCCCTTAAGCACTTTGGTAGCTCCATGGTCCAGGTGCAAGCTCAAGAAAGCTGGATCCTCAACCTCCAAGATCCATGCTGCATTGCCGCATGCGAGACAAGAGAAGAGAAGAGAAGAGAAGAAGAAGAAAGGAGAAGATGGAGAGCTTCTCCACCATGGTCCCTCGCCCTCACACACTCACTCCCTCACTCCCTCACATTCCCTCTTTCAAGCACAAGCTCAAGCAACCAAGAAGAAGAAGAAGAAGAAGAAGAAGAAGAAGAAGAAGAAGAAGAAGAAGAAGAAGAAGAAGAAGAAGAAGAAGAGAAGAGCTAGATTTGGCCACAAACAAGAATGAGCTTCTTCATTCACTTTTTGCCTTTTATACAAAACCCTAATCCCCTTTGGGTACCCATCCCTTTTTTACATGCTTGGCCATTTTAGCCTAGGTTCTCGTTTCCTATTCCATTCCTATTTGCATTGTGTCTTCACCCATGCCTATCTATATTTACAAATTGCACACGAGGGAGCCTGGTGATCTTTTACAAAGAATTAGAGTGCACTTTTATATTTAAAATGCACCTTTTCTCTTTTGCACTTGCCTTGAATTTTTAAGGTTGCCCTTGTGCTTTTGGCCTTTTTTCCTCCTATTTCTTCAGTTGGGATGCCTTTTACCACTTTGCCCTACGTCTTTTTAATTTTCCTTTTGCTTTCTTTGCGTTAGGGTTAGCATTATGCTTCGAGTCCTTTTTCTTCTTCTGTAATACCTTCTTCACCTACCTTGTCATCTTGCCTTTCATCTTTCACAGATTATACTTTGGAACCTCTTTTCTTGAATGCCTTTGTCCTCTTCTATGCCCTAGGTATCCATAAGTCAATCTTATCCATCTCTCATCAGATTCAATCTCTCTTTGCCTAGAAAATTGTTATATAGGACCAATTGTAGAAAACTATATATATCTTTTGATTTGTGACTCAGATATTTGAGTTTTCTTCTTTAAAGTTGTAGCCCTACTACCAATCTAGATATGTTGTGAGTAACTCAGAACCAATTTCTAAATATTTTAGCCACTAAAATTTTTCACAGAACTTGCAATTATCTTTTACTATGCACAATCACAATGAGGCATCGACCTTCTTGTCCCTATAACTTTTGCATATCAACTTGGATGATAACAAAACTTAGTAGGCCTCTTTCACAAGTATGAAATCCCATCCTAAAAGTGTTAGCCACCATAAATCCTTGCTAAAATAGAGTAAATTTAAAGATCTTAAAATTTGCACCAACCTATCTACTACAATCATATTATTTATTTGTAGGTTCACAGCCCTCATCATTCACATCCATTTCATCCTCTTCTTTCTCCTCTGGTTGTCATGAGTAGTTCCTATCTCCAGCTCTTATATCTTGAATGCATCATACTCCTTTCTTTTAAAGAGTCTGATCCATTTTCTTGCTATAGGAACTCTCAATTTTGTCCCATCCAAGTCATTGAGAGAATAGGTAGCATTGTCACATATATATGTCTCACCACATACAAACCAAACTACCATTTAGAGACATTCCAAACATCACTATGCTAGTTCTCTAAGCTGATATCATAAATCAACACCCAATCACCCTCTTGTATTACCCTTGGTCTTAGTCAATACTTCTTATCAAATCTCTTCTTGTTCTGAAGCCTTGATGTCCCCAATCTAGAAACTGCTGCCTCAATGTCCTCTAGCCTTCTATCTAATGCACAGAGTCAACAGTTCCTCTCTACTCAATCCTTCTTGTTGCTAAGGCAGCACACTCCATGTAGTAACCATCTCCTCGATCAGTATAATGGGTTTTTGATGAGTGTACATCAATTCAATAGGCATATGACCTATCATTGCGATATGCATCATCCTATTAGCCCATAATGCAAATAGTAGCATCCTTGGCCATTCCTTTATTTTGACTCTGCATACTTTTGCTAGTGCCTTAATGATAGGTAGGTGTCCCTTTTCACTCTTTCCATTACCTTTTGCATTGTATAATATAGTTAGAGCCAACTTAATTCCCAATTGCTCAAGAGCCTCATTTGTATCCAATTCCTCTTTGTCTACTACAATCTTGCCAACGCATCCACATCAGCAAAACACCTCTTTCAAGAGAAATCGATAGATAACATGTGCAATCTTTGTACTAATAACTCTTTCCTCCACCTAATTTGTTAGATTCTCCTATGTGAGTACAAGATACTGCATATGCTAGAGACTTATAGGCATTGTCACTAAATCAACTACCCATTTATAATGCATGGACAATGAATAAGTCAGATGTAATCCATCTCTATGTCTCACTATAGAGGTGTACACCTAGCAAGTATTGCATGACTCCACAACGTGTGTTGTATCCCTATACATACTTAGACCACCAATATTTTTCTCTGATCTTCTCAAAATTTCCCTAAACACCTCTATGGCCAACCCATAGACTTTCATGAACTTCTTGCATAATTTGTAGTTGAGTAGCTCTATCCCCAATGACTCACAATGGAGCTCCATTCTTTTTCTTCCCATGCTTCCAGAGATGACCATATTTCAAGACCACTCCTCTTTATTCTTTTAAACTCCACCTTTGATCACTCCTCTTTATTGGACAATGTGTTGAGACATTGTCCTATTTTCAACCAATCATGTACATACAAGTTAATGATGTCCATGCATTTATGACAGTTGTATCATCATTTATGACACATGTACTTGCATTTACAAAAGCTATCCAATCAGTCCCTTTAAACCATTTTTAGTAACTAAGTTACCATCCACTTTATCTTCTATCATGTCCACTTCATCATCAAACCATGCCCTTGATAGCATGTCAACAAATGGCATATCAATTCCTGCAATATGCTACAATTGAGGATTTAATGACTTAATATATGCTATCTACCACAACATAGCAATTTCCGATGATGTGGCACAACTAGCAGTCATCCCTAATAGTGGCAAGCAATCTATCTCAATAATCACATGAGCACCCACTCAAATTATTCCTTATCACATTTAAGGGCTATCACAATGCCCCAAAAATCCTCTTTATTGGCAGATATTGTCTTTCCCTCTCATTAAGCACATCTCCACTAAATCTAATGGCATATGTATTTCCCTCGTCATCATTATGTTGACTTTCCCATCCAATTCCAATTGGGCTCAGATTGGTTGTAATAATAATAGGCCTTCCATTTGAGTAATCTACCTTTGTCAATGTTGGAGTAGACTTTAACATTATCTTTAATTTTAATAAGGAATTAGATAAACTAATAATTCTCAAGGAGGGATCCAATGGAAATAATTATTTGTGGGTTCAAGGGAAGCCTAAAATCCTAGAAGGGGACAAACCAAGTTGGAAAGTATTGTTGCTAGGTCGAAATCTTACTCCATTGCTTCCTTATTTGTGTAGAAATATCGTTTAAAAATAATTTCTTGTGCTTGCAATGGTGCATACAATTTGACTTGATGCACTTAGGAGGTTTGATTGAACTAGTCAAAATCCTAATGTACCAAACTTACAATCAAGAGGATAAAAGGAAAGCATGCTAGGCCTTCCCCAAGGCTAGCTATGGATCCCTTCACCAAAAGGGGGATTAGCTTTTACCACCTCTGATATTTTGGTCAGTCTGTAGGGAATCATTGGGAAGGAGAAGGAGTTAGGGGTACCAAGGGGGACTTTGGCTAGTAAACTCCTATGCTCCTAGTAACTACCCAAACCCCTGTATGACTCTGAATGGACTTCATGAGGGCCCCATTACTAGTTAGGGGTGAAGTCTTGGTAAAATAATGGCCTTTGAGTCATTCTTCTATACAGGAGAAAGGTAGTCATTTGTATAAGGTTCTCTAATAAATAAAAAAATTATATTTCAAAGGATTATTATTATTATTTAAGTGTTGTGAATTAAGTTAAATGAATAAATACTATGACTTAAAAGGCTAATTAAGGAAGCTTGTTTTTTTGTGCTATATAAATATGTTAGGTAATCAACTAACTAAAACTATCCAATCAAGGGAAGTGGGAGAGTGATATTTACAATGAATCCTCCCTAAGGCAAGGTGGTCTTGGTAAGCCAAGAGCTTCTTCATAGTTTGATGCATTATAGGATGGGAAACATTGACTATATAGATTCAATTACAACCTTGACTTCGTATTGTTTTAGAGGAACAAATTGAAACTTTGCCCTATGGGTAGAGGGGTCGACATTCTCATACTCCCCCTTGTTTCTCACTATCCTTGAATCAAGTGCGATACGAGTTGGGTTTGGTTTGAGTAATCTAGCATAAGCAAATACTTGAAGATTGATACTAGTTAATCTTATAGGTGACCTTAGTTTAGTTAGAACCCGAAATTTTGGTCGATTCATGTGGGAATGGCTGAGACTTTCCATTGCAAAGTGGACTTGAGAGAGTCTAAGAAGCTCATGTTATTCAAAAGAGTATCAAGCAACATCAATTAGGGAAACATCTCGATGGATCACTACTGAGGATGTCTCAATTAGGCATGTCACATGGAGCATCAGAGTGAAAATTGAATTAATGCATAAAAAGATTTGTTTTCAAACTTATTTAAAGAAACATTCAATTCAAATATGATTTGGGCTCTCACAATTGATGGAATCTCTTTTGAAATAATGAATATTGGCAAAAATTATTGGTGTTCTGAGAAATTTTTACCTCCAAGATGCATTCCATTGATTAAGATTAGTGTGATCATTTCATGAGGCTCTTGGAGTGAATGTATAACCCCTCACCATCACATTGTGAGTGCTAGTGGATGTGAAGCAGAGTCTACTATTTCATCTAAACTAATCCACTTGCCTAACTTCATAACAACTTCAAAAGAATCAAGTGGATGAAAGAGCTGGTCAAGCTATTCATCTTTGAAGAGTTGTGCCTAGATCCCATCCTCAACATAGGCAGAGAACGTATTTACCTAAACTGTTATCATTATGATCATGTGCTTTGTGTTCTCTCCTAGTTGAGTGTGTTTCCATTTTAGGATGATTGCACCATAATAATTATTGGATAGACAACTTTTTAAATTTTCCCCAAAAATACAAAATCCTAAATATATTTGATAAGCCACCAACCTACAAAATTATTAATGTATTTAAATTTCACAATTAGAACTATTGTAATAAAATCTTATTGTCTTGCTCTTAATAATCTCTACTTGATGTAATAAAGAAATCTGGCTAGCACTATTGCAATCATGAATAATGAAAGGGTCTCAAAATCTTTGCAAGATCGTGCACTTTATACTAGACCTAAAATTGTGGATTCAATTATTGAAAACATTAGAGATGAAAGTGGTAGCACACAAAATATACATTCAATCTTGCAAATGTTAAGAATCCTAGGGTATTAAATCTTCCATGTCTATGCTTATCTTAACTGAAGTGTAAGAGAAGAAATTCCTTCTCAAGCAAATCAAACTGCCCGAGTTTGATAGCAAAGGAAAGAATGTTGAATTTGAAGTAGAAATTTGGATTAAATCTATGGAGGATTACTTCCCGGCTATAGGAACTACTCCTAATCAGGAAATGATAACTAAGCTAAAGTTGATAGGTGAAGCCCGACTTTGGTGTAAGAAAAAGTTGATAGCCTGACTTTAGTGGAAGAAATGGTGTAAAGACCAAGGGGTTCTGGGAGCAGCCATCACTTGGAAAAAGCTAAAGGAAGCTGTACATGGGCAATACCTCCCACTAGCACACCGCACCTTAAAGATGAATGAATTCTTTGGTTTGAAGCAATCTGGATTGAGTTTTTTAGCTCCTGTGAACTAACTAGTTGATCATTTTCAAAACCTTCTTTATAGAAATGAAGCTTAAAAGATAGGCTATCAAAGCCCTATGATGCTCGTTAGCATTGCAGCGTATGCAAGCGGACTGAGCAGTACGAACGACAGAGGCGCAGATTTGACCAACGGTTCGTTGCAAGTGCAATGCTGGGGTTAACAGGTGACAATGTCAAGCTCTGGGATGACAAGGAGAAGCATCTTGAGTCAAGGAAGATTCCTCCATAAGAAACTACGAACTAAAATGGACCGAGAAGAGAGATTCAGGTAGCTATGGAGGTAGGTGAGAGATTCATGGGAAAGTGGAGGGAGCCAGAAATTCAAATTGGAATGACTAAATGAGTGGCCTAATGACTTACTAACTTGAAACCCGCTTTGATACCATGTTAGAATATTGAGAATGCATGCTATGGAGGATCACTGATGAGCAAATAGACAATCATAATGAGGTAGAAGCATTGACAAAGAAGAACAACTAATATTATCCAAGCATAGTGCAAGTACAACTGAATGATAATGACTGATAGAATGAGTGTGCGGATGAGTGCCTTTTATAGGCTTACAGTAGGTGGTATTGGTAGGTGGAAAAAAGTGGAAAGGGACCATGGTAATCATCAACTGTGGTTTTAATAAACCATGCATACATGACCTAGTCTAAGGCTTTATTTGTAGTTTGTTTCTTTGCCTTGTTTGTTTCAAACAAAGAGGCTATGGTGGATGTGATTGCACATTTCTCAACATAAACCCTCCATTGGATATCCATCTCAAAGCAAAGTGCCCATTTGAATTACAAGACACATTAATTTGAGCAAAGCCCATTGTCTAGGAGCTTTAGACAACATCCAAGAGTGGAAAATTTTGGGGATAGAGTTCTCCATACAAAGGACCACGTGGATATGTCAAGAGGATCCAAGGATGATACTAGACTAGTCAAAGGAAAAAGGCCAAGATAAGTGCAGTTGGAAACTTTGTACATCTAGCCAATAGCAAGGAGGCACCAAGGTGTTTCCATTGCAACGAGCCCAGCCATTCCAAAGCAAAATGGCCAAAGTTAGGCCAAATAATCCGTTAAGGACAATTTCGTGGTCAGAATTGAGCTATTTTAACAACAAAAGAAAAAGTTGGTGGAATAACCTTCAAGGAAAGGAGCAAAGAAATAGATGAAGATAAAGATCTCACTTTAGAGGCGGATATGGAAAGAGCAATAATACATATTGCTCTCAATAACAAGAAAGGCCCAGATTGCCAATTCTCAATGATTCAGACCCCAGCAACCTATCAAGGTAAAGTCTTTAAAATTTTGATTGATTGTGAAAGTACCCACTCATTTATCTCATCAAAGTGTGCAAAAATACTAGGAATAAACATTGCATCTACATCAAAGTTGTTAGTAGAATTAGCAAATGGAAAAGAGAAATTTTTTGCTCAATAGACTAGGAGAGTGGAATTTAACTTAGGAGGCAATCTTTCCAACATGGGGTTCAGAGTTATGAATCTAGGAGCTTATGAGTGTTTGCTAGGGATGTATTGGCTAATCCCCAATGATGCTCATATTCATTATAGGAAGGGCCAATTCAGATTCCAATATAAAAAATGAGAGTTACTAACCACTCAAGGAGAAGTTGGAAACCCTACAACTGGCAAAAGTTTCTCAGATCATGAAACCTAGTGTTGTTCTAAAAGAAGAAGGATGGAACCCTCCATCTCTGCATCGACTATTGTGGACTAAACCAAGTGACAATCAAGAAGAAGAAATGCGTCTTATTCAAGAGACAAATTGAGTATCTTGGATTTATAGTATCTGACAAAGGGATTGCAATAGATCCTACCAAGGTTAAAGATGTGCAAGAGTGGGCACTTCTAACAATGGTTAAGGTCATCCAAAGTTTTGTGGGCTTAATAGGATGGTACAAGATTTTTATTAAGGACTATGCCTTGATTGTTGTGTCCTTAACCAACTTACTCATCAAGAAGTTGTTATTGTGTGGACTCCCACTAAATAGTCTAGCTTTAAAAAGCTTAAATAAAGCTTGATCATAGCTTCTACATTGAAACTACCTGATTTGAGCCAGGAATTTGATGTTACTGATGCAAACTCTCTTGCATTAGGTTGTACTCATGCAAGAAGGCCATCGGATTGCCTATTCTTCCAAGAAGTGTAAGACTCATGAGAAGAATTATGCTACCCATGAACTAGAGTTTCTTGTTGTAATTCATGGTTTCAAACTATGGAGACATTATTTTCTTGGTGGCAAGTTCACTTTAGTCACATTGACCATAAGTGTCTCAAATGGATCTTCACTCAACCAAACCTAAACATGAGGCAATGACGATAGATTGAAGCCTTGCAAGAGTATGACTTTGAGATCAAGTACATGACAGTAGGTAAGGATAATGCCATTGCGGATGCCCTATGCTGCAAAGCATTTCTCAATGGCATTATCTCAAAGCAACACTCTAAGGCAAGACCTCTAGTAGCAATGGTATCAATGCCTAGTAATTTGATCATACAAATGGCCAAAGAAGAAGTAGCTAAGGATTCAAAGTGTCAACATATGATAAGAAGGGTCCTATCCAAGGAGATAAATCCTAAGATCAAACTCAAGTATCTGAACTTCTCTACAAAGGGAGGACTTGTCTATTTCAAGACAAGACTATGCATACCAAGGAGTTAAGACCTCAAGAATAAGATACTTTGGGAAGTCCATGATTCCCCATTCTTAGGACATTCGATCTATGCAGAGACTCTCGATACTATAAGAAGAAGCTTTCACTAGGAAAAGCTCAAAGCATATGTGATTAAATATGTTTTTGAATGCCTGAGCTACAACAATGAACACGTTAAGATGCCATGAATACTCCAACCACTTGATATCCTACAAGTGAATAGGGAATTTATCAACATGGATTTTATATTTGGACCCTACATCTAAGGAGGATACAATTCAATCCTAGTGATTATGGATATGTTGACTAAGGTTTCTCACCTTATGCTAGTTAAAATCAACTATAAGGCTTCAAATATTGCAAGGCTCTTTGTGAAGGATATTTTTAGATTGCATGGATTACCTAAAAGAATCATCAGCAATCGTGACTCTCTTTTCACTTCTCATTTTTGGAAGAGGGCATTGGTACCCAAATTTATTTCAATATTGTCTATCATCCTAAATTGATGGACAAACCAAGTGGGTTAATCAAGTCATCGAAGCCATACTTAAAGCTTACTATTGCTAGGAACCCAAATGATGGATACAATACCTACCTTTGGTGAAGCTTTCCTACAATGCATCCTATTATCAAAGCATTCAGATGACCCTGTTCCAAGCTTTATATGGGCCAAAATACCTAAACCCATTGAACTTTTATGATCCTACCCTAAAGGTAGAAGCTTCTGAGAAGACGTTGGAAGAAATGGATGAACAAGATAAGGTTATCAAACAAGATATCTAGGTTCCAAGGATAGGCAGAAATCATATGTTGATTTAGGAAGACAATAATGGTTTTTAAGGAATGAGATGGTTTTTGTTTGTATCCATCCTAAAAAGAGTTATTTATCCTTGGAATGATTCAAAAAATAAGCCCAATATATTGTGGGCCATATAAGATCCTCAAGTGTTTGGGACTCAATGCTTACAAGTTACAACTTCCTAAACACTTGAAATTTCACAATGTATTTGATGTTAGCCTAATTAAAGGCAATGTAGCCAATCCTAATCATGTTTTTGATCAAGAAGTCATAATTCCAAGCCAAGGAGTCCTTGAGCTTCAACTTAATAGGATACTTGATGTAAGGAAATGCATCTTTAGAAGCAGAACCCTTAGAGAATATCTCATTTAGTGCAAAGCCTACCTTGAAGAGGATGCCACTTGGATTGATGAAAATATGCGATATTAGCAACATCCCTAGTTTCTTTCAAGAAGAGGACATCTTGATTCCTCTAAGGGGAAGAGAATGTAATGTTTCCACTTTCTCATTCCTCCCCTCTATGTGACTTAGCCTTAGAGGGTGGTAAACTTGGAAGGTTTTATATCCTTGGGAATTTAAAAGAAAAAAGAAAAAAAAGAAAACTAATGTTGAACTGATTACCACTGTCTTGTACCAAATGTCACCATGTCAATCATCACCTTGATCCCATCACCACTTAAGCCCTAAAATATGTGATCAAAGATTGACCTCGATATCATCCTCTCATTATCTCTACCCTCCGATAGCATTAGAATACCATTAGCATCCAATCACTTCATAAATTTTACCTAGTGCCATAAGGAATGATATAAATAAGCCTAAGAGGCTAAGGCTATAAAAATCCTTGACTTAGCCTTAGCTTAGGCTAATCAAAATTTTTTTTTGCCCCACCGGCTGATTCTTGGAGAGAGAGAGAGAGAGAAGGGAGAAAAATAGGAGTGAGAAGAAGGAAGGAAATAGTAAGGGGAGGGAATAGAAGAAAAAGAGTACTAAGTTGATACATTGTATCTATTAAATTGCTTCATCTCTTGTTCAACTTCTTGCAAAGCATTCACAACTACAACTTCAAGCTTCTTTGTTATTGTTGCTAGTTTCTCTATTGTTATTGATACTACTACTATTGTATCTCATATAACAGAGTCAAAATTTGAGCCACTTTTGTTGCAATACATCAATAGCACATGATTTTGAAGCTCTTGAAGAATCACCCATCTTGATACTCCCTCCACTAACCTTCACATTGAGTTCACCAATGTTAGAGCGTATAAGGTTGAAGGTCTACCCCCAGGGAGTCCACCTTATAGAACATATAAGATACCATGTGAGTTCAAAAGATAGGGTATTATATTTAGTAAAATTTACAAGATTATATTTACAAAAGGGGGTTTTTAATTACAATTTGAAAAAAATCTGCAAGTTTAGTAAAGTAAAAGGGATCATTTTAAGACCTTATAGCATGTAAAGAAAGGATATTTCTTAATATCCTTTGAATGCATGTAATATAGATGATTTCTTATAGGTATATGAAGAAAAAAAGAGTACTAAAGATTTAGATAAAGTGAAAGGAAATAATAGAGGTGCAATCCTATGATTCTATTCTATATATGGTCCAATAATATATCTCAATGCAACCATATAAGATGCCGAGATCTCAGGCATACAAACACACTTGGAACAATTACCTAGCACACAATCTAAGACTATAGCTCAAAAATCCTCTGACATGCATCAAGACCATTGTGACGTGCCCACTTGAGCTGCTTCCACTAGCACATTCTTAGTAGCCCATCAAGAGATATCCTAGACAATGTCGTCGAGGATTTTGTGGAATGCCTCGAAGTTTGCTATCTAGGCTCGCTTGAGTCTATCTCACAGTGGAAGTTCTAACCGTTCCCACAAGGATTGACTTGAGTTTTAGGTTCATGTTATTGGTTAAGTCACCTACTAACAGTCAATTTTAGTGTCAGTAATTTGAGTTCCCACTTCTGATAGGATTACTCTAGCTGAAGCAAACTTGCATTGCACTTGGTTCAAAGAGAATGGGAGACAAAGGGGAGTGTAGCATGTCAACCCTTTTACCCATAGGGAAAAATCCCATTCCAATCCCCTAAAATGATGCAAGTGGGGTTTCCTAATATCTAGTAGTAATTCATTTACCTATTTATGAACGTAAAATTTTCCCTTTGAGAAAAAGCTCTTGGCTTATCGAGTCCACCCAATGGTAGGTTTAGTCCACCCGCTACCACCCAACCGTAGGTTGGGACCCCATCAGGGATCCATCCATCCACTTCCCTGGATAGAGTATTTTTAATTACCTAATTACTTATTACTTTAGATTTGACATAAAAATAGCTTCTTGGTTTATTGAGTCCACCCAATGGTAGGTTTGGACCGTTAGGGATAGAGTATTTTTAATTACCTAATTACTTATTGCTTTAGATTTGACATATAAAAATAGCTTCTTTGATTATCTCCTGACACAAATTCATTACATGTATTTATTTCATGACACAAAAACCATGTATTTTTTTGGTTGAAGTTCAAGGACTCCTTGATTTGGCATCACAATTTTTTGGTGGTCGTTAAGTACATGGTTAGGGTTGGGAGCATAGGCTTTTAATAGACTTACATGAAATACATTATGTACTTTCAAGTTGTCAGGGAGTTGTAGCTTATAAGAATTAGGTCCTGAACACTTTAACACCTTATATGGCTCACAATACCTGGGACTTAGCGTCTTGAATTCTCCCAAAGATAAGGAACTTTTCTTTGGGAAAACTTGAATAAAAACCATGTCACTTTCTTTGAAAATGTGGTCTTATCTTTGCTAATTGGCATATGCCTCTTCTGTCAATCCTTGGTAGCTTGAATATCTTGCCTTATAACCTTTTCTTATGCTAATCCATTTCTTCCAACATTTTCTTAGATGCTTCTACCCGTAGGGTAGGATCAGAAAAAGTTAGTGGTGTAAGACAACCTTGCCCATATAGTGCCTGAAAAGGAGTCATTTGAATACTTTGATGGTATGATGCACTATAGGCAAATTCAATTAAGGGTAGGCATTGGATCCACCAGTTAGGTCCCTTGTTGCAATGAGCTCTAAGTATATTCTCAATAATTTGATTGACTCATTTTGTTTAACCATCGGTTTGGGGATGGTAAGCAGTACTAAAGCAGATGGATTCTTAGATATTCAAGCAAACTCTTCCAAAATTTTGATGTAAAGAGAGAATCATGGTCACTAATGATTCTCTCGGGTAATCCATGTAATTTAAAAATTTTCTTAATGAAAAGTCTAGTGATATCAAAAGCCTTGTAATTGGTTTTTACTAAAATAAGGTGTGTAACTTTTGTTAGCATATCAATGACTACCATAATTGAGTTATATCCTCCTTATACTGGGGGTAATCCAACTATGAAGTCCACGCTGATATATTTCAATTTCATTTGAGGAATGTCAAGTGGCTAGAGCTTTCTTGGCAACTTGACACGTTTAGCCTTAATTCATTGGTAGTTTAGGCATTTGGTAACATACTTGAGTATGTCACCCTTGAATCTTTCCTAGTAGAAGCTTTCTCTGATTGCATAAGAATCTTAGCATATCCAGGATGACTCGAAAATTGAGAATTGTGAGCTTCTCAGAGTGTTTTCTTCTTGAGTTCTTGTCTTGCAAGAATACATAGTCTTTCCTTGAAATAGACAAGATCTCCACTTATGGAAAAATCTAGATACTTAGCCTTGAGTTTTGGACTTGAATCCTTAATAGGAATTTCTCCTAGCATTGTTTGATATCTCAAATCCTTCACTTCTTCTTCTTTGGCCATTTCTATGATAGGGTTATTGGGCATTGAGATCATCATAGCAAGAGTTTCAGCCCTAGAGGGTTTCTCTAGGATTAGAGTATTAAAAAATGATTTATGGCATAGGGCATCCACAATCACGTTCTCTTTTCCTGGTCTATACTTGATTTCAAAGTCAAATTTCTAACAAAATCTCGATCCATTAGCGTTGTCTCATATTGAGGTCTGGCTAAGTAAAAATCCACTTCAGGCTTTTATGATAAGTGATGACTAAGTAAAACTTGTTACCAAGCAAATAATGTCACCATAATTTGAAGGCATGAATTACAGCAAGTAGTTCTAGATTATGTGTGGCACAGTTTATTTCATGGATTTCTAGTTTCCATGAAGCATATGCTACTGGATGTCCTTCTTTCATAAGCACGCATCCTAATGCAAGAGAGCTTGCGTAAGTTATGACTTCAAACTCCTTGCTTAGGTTGGGTAGCCTTTAAATAAGGGCGGTTACCAAACTATGCTTAAGCTATTCAAAGATAGATTTTTCGATGGATGCTCATATAATAGAGACTTGCTTTTTGAGAAGGTCAATGAGAGGTGCGGAGATCAAGGCATAGTCTTTAATGAAGATCCTATACCAACCCGTTAGCCCTAGAAAGCTTCACACTTCTTTGATCGTTGTTGGGGGTGGCCAATCTTGTATGTCTTTGACCTTGGTGGGATATACTAAAATGTAATCTGTTGATACCATGAACCCTCAAGATTCAATTTACTTTTTGAAGAAAGTACATTTCTTCTTTTTAGCATATAGCTAGTGGGTTCTCATTGTTTCAAGAACTATTCGTAGCTATGGTCCGTGATCTTCTTCATTCTTGGAATATGTTAAGATGTCATCAAAGAAGACAAGGTTTTTGAAATAATATTAGGAATCCCCATGATGAATTACTTGGTTGGATGTATCCTTGGTCTAATAGCTATTTGAGTTATTCTTTGAGCTCAATGGCTTTAGGAATTGACATCCGGTAGGGTTGCTTGGCTATAGGGGCAGCACCTACAATGTGTTGGATTTCGTGATCTACCTCCCTTGTCGATGGAAGCTGTCTTAGTTCTTCTGGAAAAACATCAGGATAATCTGTTAGCCAAGATGGTTGGTCCTTGGCTTCACTAACTTGCTCGGCCTTTTTGAGCTTAATTAGATAGACGGGCAATCCTTTCTTCAGTCCTTTCACTATTTGGGAAAATTTAGCCATCCAAACCTTAGGGTTCCATGCTTCTCCTTGAGTGGTTACTTGTTCTCCTTTTAAGTTTTGAAATGTAATTTGACCCTTTCTGCAATGGATATAGGCATTATTTGGAATTAACCAATCCATATCTAGTAGGCATTCATAAGCCTCAAGGTTCATAATCCAAAAACTCATTTGGGAAGAATTGCCACCCACGCTAAATTCCACCTTGCTAGTTTACTGTGTTGAAAGAACTTCTTTACCATTTGCTAACTCCACAAGCAATCTAGGTGAAAGATTAGTGTTTATGCCTAGTTTTTTTGCACATCTTGGTGATATGAAAGAGTGGGTATTGCCATCGTCAATTAAAATTAGAAAGGGTATACCTTGGTAATTTGTTGGTGATTGGATAATTGAGAATTGGCAATTTGGAAAATTATTATTGAGAGTGACGTGTACTTTTTCTTTTTCCATATCAAATTCCATTGTAGGATTTTTATCATTATTGGTCTCTTTCGGGGTTACTCCAGCAACTTTTCCCATGGCAGCTTGGTTTTGCCCCACAAAACTGAGCTTGGTGATTGTTTGGGCCAAGCTTGGGGCACTGCCTCTTGAAATTTCCTGATTCCTTGCAATAAAAACACCTTGGAGCCTCACTATCTTTTCCTGTGGGTATAAAGTTTCCCACTGTGCTTGACTTGGCATTCTTTGTCTTTTTTTGTTTGATACTATCCTTGGGCTCTTTTTGCAAATCCTTGGAAGCTGCCCTTAAGCTAATGATTTTTGTTCTAAACTTTAGCATTCCTTGGCCTCTGTTCCATCTCCTGAACTATTGGGGCTACTCAAATCAATGCATCTTGTAAATTTGATGGTCTCACTGACTCAAGGCGTGTTTTTGGGAAGAAATTTAGACCATTGCAAAATTTGGATACTTACTGTGAAATATCCATCATAGGTGCATATTTTAGAAGTGTTACAAATTTGGAGTAGTAGTCTTCTCGGCTTAGGCTTAACTGCTTTAAGTTGAAAAATCTTTCATCTTCTAGGCTTGACACATGGGTGGAAGGTATCTCCCATGCAGAGCGTTCTTAAGCTTGTCCCAGGTGATAGCGGGTTCATACGTTCTTTGGTCCTTGCACCACTATTTCCACCAAATATGGGCATCTCCTATGAGTTTTAGTTTTGTGATCATTGCTTAATTTGATGGTGCAATCCCCACAGTAATGAAATAGTCTTCCATGGATTCTATCTATGCTTCTACCTCGGTTAAAATATTATTTCCTTTACCATCAAATTTCGATTGCTTGTACTACTTGAGAAGATATTTTTTCTCTTGAGCTTCTGTGATATTGAGGTTTGAGGTGACATACTTGGGGATTTAAAAAAATTTCATGATCAAATTCTCCTTTGGTATTCAAAAAGATGTTAACTTGCTGATATATCTCATTAATTTAGGAAGGGAAATATGTACTATTTAGTCTTTCTAATAATGAATAGGATTTACACATTTAAAGAGAGTTTTAATTTCAATCAAAAATCATTTCTACTTATCCATGGATCTCGGGTAACTTAATAGACCTTGTCGGGGTTGGAGTTGTGATGGGTCTATCCATATTTTGGTATTTTAGTGGGAAGGTCTAGATATCCTCCTTTGTAGAAGTTATGATGAGGGTTACTCCGTAGAATAGAAATTCTATCGATCGAGATGAATTTAGTTGGTTCTCTACATATGTAATGATTTCAATGATCTAGTCGATCATCAATATGAAGAAATGGGATCTTGTTCAGGGTCATCAAGGAGAGATAGTTCAACAAGCTTTTGAGTTTGCCATCCATCGGATTTACTTTAGGTTGATCTTTAGTATAGTTGGGGTGATTAGCCTCAATGTATCATATGGCCATTTTGGATGAACTTAGTTGGTTCTCTACATATGTAATGATTTCAATGATCTAGTCGATCATTAATATGAAGAAATGGGATCCTGTTCAGGGTCATCAAGGAGAGATAGTTCAACAAGCTTTTGAGTTCTCCATCCATTGGATTCACTTAAGGTTGATCTTTGGTATAAATGGGGTAATTAGCCTCAACATATAATATGGCCATTTTGGATAGAAGAGATAAGGACTGTATATTCACTATAAGATAGTTATAGAATCATTTTACCGTTAGTTAATGAATGCATGGTAGATATATACATATCTTGAAATGCAAGGAATTTCTTTCAACTTCGTCACCTTAAAATAATTTGCTATTAGTTAACTTTATTTTCACTAAGGTTTAACCAATCCAAGATTCATGTTTAAAAAGAAAATTCAACAAATGGATAATTTCTTTTCATTATTCTCGATTGCTAAGGTGACAACTAGTTTTTATTATAATGAGTGGAGAAAAATAATTCTTTACATCAATAGTGTTGGGGGTAAAGCCGACTTCACCTAGCCGCCCGTATATTACTACACTGACAATCCCCGCCACTGCACACTGTAGGTGGTAGACGCCTGTCACCGTCACTTTATTCTTTATTCTTTTAGTGACAGTTTGAATAAAGGAAGGCCCGGTCACACATTGTGACTGTTGGAGTTCCCATTTCTTGTCTCTCTCTTTCTTGCTTTTGCTCTCCCACCATAGCTCTCGAGTGCAAGCTTCGATCCTTCTCACCTTTCAACTGGTATCAGAGCTTGGCTTCCTGACTTTTGAGCTTGGTTCATGGCATTCTCAGTTTCCCATTGACTTCCTACTCGCATTGGGTCTCCATCCCGGCAGCCACATCTGACTCCTTTGAGCTCTCGTCACTCCCCGACTTCCCAAGCACCTTCCTGGCCCCTTTGGGAACTCTCAAGGCATTCACACAAAGGTATACACTCTTTCCTTGCAGGGTTCTATGCTGATCATAGGGTAAACAGGGAAGGGGCAGCCATTAGTGAGCTTCCATGTGGAGTTTGAAGCTCCCCCTTCAGCTTGGCTTGATCAGGCTTTGTTGAGGCTTTGTCCAAGGCTTCATTAGCCCCTTTGTGGCCCTCCCCACCAGCCCTTGCTTAACATGTGGTGCAGCACCTCAGTCTACAGGTTTGTGCTGATTGCACTAGCTGGGCAGACCATTTCCAATCAGCATTTGAATGCTCCATTGAAGCCTGGCACACTCTTGGTAGTTCATACCCTCATTTGGGCACTCCCTATTGCCGATTGGTATGTCTTGAGCTTTGACAAGGCTTGGAGCATTGACAGTGAGCTTCTTCTTGGCTAGAATACATAGCAGACATGTTGTTCATAGGTCTGGGCAGACTTATGCAGGTACATTGGAGCTCACCTATACTTCATATGATGCCCGTACGCCATGGGAACAATGCCCATTGTTGGTTGATGTAATGCTTATGGTTTGCCATCATTTTGGCACTGATTTGGGACTGAAATTTCTCAGTTTTGACAGTCATTTCATGCTGTAATAAAAGCGGGCTGAAGCTATTCTACATGCTTTGGGCTATGCCTATTGGTTCCGGATTATGTCTTGGATATATGTCGGGGTACGACTTCGAGCTTGGATTTCATTCTGGATGCTTTTGGAAGAGCTTTGACATTACGCACTCATTGACATGGTTAATGCTTGACAATGGTATATGCTTTGACAGTGATGCTCCTTGGGTTTATGCATACCCATTGCCTACGGCTTGATGCTCATGTCCCGGTTGATTACCCTATTCATACGTTGAGCTTGAGTGCTCATTGAAGCTCTAGCTTGGATCTAGAGTTGTCTTGGATGTTACTTGGCTTGTCAGAGTTTGGATTGGGATGTACTTGATGTCTTACATGCTTATGGATGCTACATACGGATGCTCTACTGCCTACATGTTCAGGATGTACTATTGATGTATTGTCTTGGACTTATGTCATTGGCACTATGTCTTGCATTGGTTTGAGCTCTTGAGCTCATACATACAGATTTTGTGCCAGTGGGAGCATTCTTGAATGCTTATCAGACATTGAGCAGACGATGCTTTTATGCATTGAGCAGTTACATGCTATTGAGCAGTTATAGACACTTGAGACTTTGGGATTTCTTACCCTTTGGGATGATGCATGGTTTATATGTCTTGGTTCACTGTATGCTTATGAGCTGAGTCTCAGATTTGGATCTGTCTCTTTGTGAGTTGACACCTACTTGTGTCAAGTTTTGGTAGTGGCAGGAACACTTTGCCCCGTTGACTGGGGGTGTCCCTACTCACTGGTAGATGTTTGTATGACATGTTTGGGTGTTGGATTCATGCTTATTGACTGTCATATGCCTATGTTATGCCCGCATGATGCCGGCTTTGGTGTTGGCAGTATCTGATTGACTTGGGATCCAATTTGGGCACTGTTAGCTTTCATTTACTGAAATCTATAATTTATTACAGCAAGCATATATGTATGGACTGACATGGATTTTTCATGCTGAAATATTTTGAAATGATGTACTTTCACTAGTACTTAGTGGGCAGCAGCTTTGGTTACACTTGCCATTTTTTCTCGATTTTGGTGTGCAGTAAACAGCAAGCAGTTTTGAACTTCTATAGCCTTCTAGCTTGCATTATGGCAAGTTCGTCCCACTGATCATGCTATTTTCAACATCACTAAGCTTGATGGTACGAATTACTCTTATTGGAAGAGACAGATTTGGCAGGTATTGGTGCAAAAATCGCAGATCAAACCTTTGAGGTTGAGCGGGCATCCGCCTGCAACTATGCCAGATGAGGAATGGCTTGAGCTTGATGAGTTATGCAAGTCCACTATTTTATTATCTCTCACAGAACAAGTTTACTACAATCTATTTGAGGTAGAATAGACTGCATGGCAGTTGTGGGATAAAATCAAGAATCTCTATGACAAGCAAACTCTAGCGAGTCAGATGTATTGGCTGAAGCAGCTTATGGATTTGCGCATGAAGGAGAATGTGACCATGTCTGCTCACTTGAGCCAGTTCCATGCTATACTCAAGAACTTGACTTCACAGGACATCACTTTTGCAGAGGATGTCACTCCTCTTTTCTTGCTTAGTACTCTTAATGAGTCATGGGATATATTCCGCATTGCATTATGTGCCTCTACTGTTACCTTGAAATTATCTGATGTTGAGAGTGCTCTTCTGCAGGAAGAGGTTAACCGTAAGAATTTGGATGCCTCTCGTGTGTCGCATGCTATGACAGTTAGAGGCAGGAATGATGGATATGGAAAGCATGGCACTGTGGCAGTGGGAGTGGCCGTGGACGGGATTCTCAGAAATCTTGGTCCAAGTCTCGTGGACGGGATTCTTAGAAATCTCGGTCCAAGTCTCGTGGGAAAGCATGGCACTGGATGTGGCAGTGGCTGTGGACAAGATTCTCAGAAATCTCGGTCCAAGTCTCGTGAGAAGTCACGTAGCAAATCCCGTGGCAGGAATGCAGATGTTACTTGTCACCATTGTGGGAAAAAGGGATATATTGGGCCACAATGCCATGAATTGTGCAATGAAAGGCACAAAGATAAGGGGAAAGACAAAGTGTAGGATAAGTCTTCTGATCGCGCAGCATAGTGCCTGCAAATTCCAGTGTTAAAATTGAAGAGATCAATGTTATGTAGCCTGAGGATGTTGATGATGATGATTATATCCTTGCAGCTTCTTCTAGTACTTCACAGATGACAGAGATATACTCTATGTATGCACAGTGTTGGATCTTGGACTCACGTGCATCCTTTCATGTGACACCTTACCGAGAGTGGTTTCATTCATACTATACTATTTCAGGTTTTGTGCTCTTGGGTGATGACAGCTCTCTTGATATTGTGGGCATTGGTGATGTTAGGCTGCAGTTTCCTTCTGGCAGTAGTTTTGTTATGCAGGATGTACGTCATGTACCTGCTTTGACACGCAGTCTCATGTCAGCTAGACAGCTTGATGACGCAAGATATCATGTATGTTTTGGAGACTCTACATGGAAGATCACTCGTGGCAGACTTGTGATTGTGAGAGGTGCCAAGGCTGGCAACCTCTATCCCTTGATTGTATCAGCTTCTTCCCTTGATCATGTTTTGTCTATGGGTTCTATCCCACATGTATCTCTTTGGCATGCCCGTTTGGGCCATATGTCTTTGAAGGGAATGAAAATGCTTTCTGGTTTGCAGTACTTACCGCCCCTTGATTATGCATGTTTTGATTCATGTGAGCATTGTCTTTATGGCAAGCAGACTAGGTCTACGCATAAAAAGTCTGGTAGGCCACGTATGAGTGAGCCCTTGGCATTGGTACATTCGGATGTTTGTGGGCCCATGCCTTGTCAGTCTATGGGTGGTGCCAAGTATTTTGTTACTTTCATAGATGATTTTTCACGGAAAGGCTTATCCCATTCAGCTGAAATCCGATGTCTTGGCTATGTTTCAAAGATGGCTTGCATTGGTTGAGAACCAGTCTGGGTATAGGCTAAAATGCCTAAGGACAGATAATGGGGGTGAGTATGTCTCACATGCTTTTGAGCAGTTATGTGATGAGAGGGGTATTAAGCGTCAGTTGACCGCCCCCTACATCCCCCCCAGAATGGTTTTGCTGAGCGGATGAATGGAACCATCCAGGAGCATGTACATAGTATGCTTAGCCATGCAAGCCTACCACAGAGCTTTTGGGCTGAGGCAGTTAGTACAGTTGTGCATGTCATAAACAGATCACCTTCTAGTGGTTTGGATTTCCAGGTTGTAGAGGAGATATGGACTGAAAAACCTCCCTCTTATGCGCATCTCCGTGTCTTTAGATGTGAGGCATTTTGCCATGTGCCCAGGGACAAGAGAAGTAAGTTGGATCCTAAGAGTTTCAAATGCATTTTCCTTGGTTATGGGGATGCAGGCGAGATGGGTTACCGTCTCTGGGATCCGCAGGTGCAGAAAGTCATCCACAGTCATGATGTAGTCTTTCATGAAGACAAGATGCATAGGCAGCATGAGAGAGTTGTTGAGATCCACAGGGTCATATTTCAGGAGGAGCTGAGAGCTCCCGCATAGCCAGTTGGACAGCCTATAGCTGTAGCAAATGCTCATGGTCAGGGTGTTGGACAGGCAGCAGAGCCTAATAGATTTCAGCCCTCGATGCATTATGTCTTGGTTACAGATGTAGGAGACCCTTTCACTTATGATGAGGCAATGCGCATGGGTGAAAGTCACTCCTGGGAGAGGGCTATGCAGACTGAGATAGACTCCTTGCATAAGAATGAGACTTGGGATTTGGTTTCCTTGCCTACGGGTAAGAAGGCTTTGCCATGCATGTGGGTGTACAAGCTGAAAAGTACCCCTAGACACCCCAAGCCAGCATACAAGGCTAGATTGGTAGCAAAGGGTTTTAAGCAGGAGCATGGTGTGGACTTTGATGAGGTCTTTTTTCCTGTGGTTAAGATGACCACCCTGCGCTTAGTCTTGGCTTTAGTTGCTCAGCTTGACTTGGATTTATACCAGATGGATGTGAAGACAGCTTTCTTACGTGGGGACTTGCATGATGAGATTTATATGGGGCAGTCTAAGGGCTTTGCAGAACTTGGCGGCAGGGAGCACCTAGTGTGCAAATTGAAGAAACGTCTTTATGGCTTGAAACAGGCACCTAGGGAGTGGTATCATAAGTTTGATGCCTTTATGCAGTCACAGGGCTACAGTAGGAGTGCTATGGATCCATGTCTTTACACGAAGAAAGCCTGTGATGGTTCTTTATTGATTTTGGTCCTCTATGTGGATGATATGCTGATAGAAGCTCATGATGAGCTAGATGCTCTTAAGGCTCAGCTCAAGAAGAGCTTTGAGATGAAAGATCTGGGACAAGCCGCTCACATACTTGTATGCGCATTAGACGCGACAGGCATCAAGGACTCCTCTACTTGTCACAGAGGGAGTACATTCATAAAGTCCTTGAGCGCTTCTGCATGCAAGATGTAAAGCCTATTGGCTATCCATTGCCTTCTTATGTGAAGGTATCACAGGCTGATTGTCCGCAGAAAGATGAGCAGAGGGCCGAGATGGCCAAGATTTCCTATGCATCCACAGTGGGCAGTCTTATGTATGCCATGATAGCCACTCATCCAGATATCGCCTTTGCAGTTGGTGTTGTGGCACGCTATATGGCTACACCTGGCAAGAAGCATTGGGATGCCGTGAAGGGTATCATGAGGTACCTGAAGGGCATTGCAGATATGTGCATATGCTATGGCAGCCAGGATACAGGAGTCGTGGGGTACACTGACTCTAATTATGTGGGACATGTAGATAGTAGGAAGTTCACTTCTAGCTATGTATTCACATATGCTGGAGGTGCTGTTTCTTGGATGTCCAGGGTGTAGAAATTCACAGCCCTTTCTACTACAGAGGCTGAGTATGTTGCAGCCACTGAGGCTTGCAAGGAGGCCATTTGGTTGGGTCGTTTGGTTGCTGACCTTGGTATTGATGCTATCCCTACACTGCATTCGGATTCTATGAGTGCTATTCAGTTAGCCAAGAATCTGGTCTTCCATGCAAAGACGAAACACATTGAGGTGAGGTATCACTTCATACGTGGGCTCGTTGAGGACAAGTCTATTAATCTTGTCAAGATCTTGAATGACCAAAATCCTGCAGATCTACTCACGAAAAGCCTCTCTACAAAGCGCTTTTCCTTCCTTAGGAGGTTGATGGGCGTGGGATGAGATGATGTCTTTCCTCATCCTATTGTACATGTGTACATGTTGTACTATCTTTTTCTTTTTCTTTTCACTCCTCACTAGGGCAGATTCGAGGTTGTTGGAGATAAAGGCGCCTCCGCCTAGCCGCCCGTGTATTACTACATTGACAGTCACCACCACTGCATACTGCAAGTGGCGGGCTCCTGTCTCATTGTCACTTTATTCTTTATTCTTTTAGTGACAATTTGAATAAAGGAAGGCCCGGTCACACATTGTGATTGTTGGAGTTCCCATTTCTTGTCTCTCTCTTTCTTGCTCTTTCTCTCCCGCCATAGCTCTCGAGTGCAAGTTTCTATCCTTCTCACCTTTCAAATGGGAAGGGAATACATTATTCAAGTAGCTCAAAGGCTTATATTATTCTTGGAAGAGGATTCCCTACTACAACCTAGGCATGGCATTGTGATACATCCATTACATAGTAATTAGGGTTATGAGATTATATATCCAAAAATCTATATTTTAGGGGAAGATCAAGTAATCTATCTTTTTTGTAATTGCGGCAACTCGAGTGACCTATAACCATCACTAATTAGTCCTATAACCTTTGTGACCTACTTATAGAGATGTCTCGATTTAGTTTGACTTGTCCTCCTCTAGTGAACATATCTGAGTTTACTCTAGCCTCATAGAATAGATAATTCTTGGCAACCTTAAGGGTTTCCATCTATCTTAGTCTCTTTAAATTGTTCCGGAGGTAAACAAGATGGTTTGCGCCAATGTAACATTACCCTCCGCTTAACATCCATTGTCTTTCATAATACAAGGGAAAATGATTTTATATCTAATCTAATATTTGCATCATCTGGCTTTTCCAACTAAAACTAGATGAGTGCATTGGTGACATAAACATGATTTGGAAAATCAAGAATTGTTTCCAATGTTTGTCCCTTTGCCAGAAATCAAGAACATATATTAACAAGAGAAGAATTCACAACTTAAGGAAAAGATATCTTATGTTGTAGTTATAAATTTTTATTAGTTTTTATACTTGCACCATATCCTATATCAACGTAGGCTCTAATACCAACTAGGACATGCCTACTTGAGCCGCTTCCTCATTGGCATGTTCTTAGTAGCCCATCAAGAGATATCCTAGACAACGTTGTTTGGGATTTCATGGAATACCTCAGAGTCTACCTCGTAGTGGAAGTTTCGACCATTCCCACAAGGATCAACCTAAGTTTAAGGTTCCTGTTATTGGCCAAGTCACCTACTAACGTTGTTAGCATCAATAATTTGAGTTCCCACTTCTTATAGGATTACTTGAACATTGAAGCGAACTTGCATTGCACTTGGTTCAAAGAGAATGTGAGATGCTAGGGGAGTGCGGCATGCCCATCCTTCTATCCATAGGGCAAAATCCCGTTTCAGTCCCCAGGTCGGGTTTCCTAATATCTAGTGGTCATTCGTTTACATATTTATGAACATAAAATTTTTCATTTGAGAAAAGTTCTCTGCTTACTGAGTCCACCCAACCGTAGATTTGGACCCGTTGGCTAGATCCAACCACTTGCTTCCCTCAATAGAGTATTTTTAATTACCTACTGCTTTAGGTTTGACATATGAAAAAAACTTCTTTGATTATCTCGTGATACAAATTCATTACACCTCTTTATTTCATGACACAAAAACAATGTAAAGCAATTCTTTCTCAATAGTTCCTTTAAGAAAAATATCTTTTTACAATGTTTTCTATTATGACTGGATGTAATGTGAACCCAAAGGTATTATTCTCACCAAGTTCAAGTCTTATTCTTATATTGGAACTTCTAGAATACTATCTAGGTTTGAAGGGTAATTGATAGTTCATAAGAGTCTAAGGAGTTTGTGACCACAGACCCCTAGTATCCTCACCTCCTCCTGCCAACTAGAGTTCCCTACAATAGGACCTTTCACATCGTGATTGGTCTATACTCACTAATACGAAAATAAGAATCCCTTGGAGTAGGTTTTATTCATGCTAACTTGGGGAGGTCTAGCACCATCCTAGAACATTGCGTTCTATGCCTATTAGAATACTGCCTCAATCGGCGATCTATGCCCAATTATCCATTATTAGTTTGATAATTTAGGAAAGATCAATACCTAATTTACAATCACAAATAGCTTACGTAAAATGCATTATATACAAACTTTCAACGAATTTATTTCCAAGACAAACCCCTTTTTGTAGAATAACAATATCAGGGCTAAACTTAGTGTAAGTGGCCATATCTTCCAATAATCTTCTCGGATTACTCTCCCCTTGGGATCTAGCCCAGGTTAAGAGTTTGTTTTTCCTAGACTTCTATTTTTGGGAGCAACTCCCGTGATGATCTTTTTGTTGTCTTTAATATTTAAATTAATAATCAAATGTGGTGCATGATGATTTATGATGAGCACTTGGTTGATATTGGTATTTGTAGCTTCATTTGTAATCCCAATACTCGCCATTCCATTTGTAGTGGTTGCACCCACATCGTTATTAGTAGCTCTTACTTCTATGACCTTCATAATCTTCTTCTTCGGGGACATGGTCTTTGATCACGAGATTCTAGAGAATACTTGACAATAGAGCTTTGGGTCATCACGATTGGATTGATGGAGATGGCGATTATTAGAAATTGAGATAAAATTGACTAGAGTCTTGATTATATAGGGGAGTGAAGATAGTAGAGATGGGATTCGATTTTGAGAACTAGCATTGTATCCTCCTTGTCTTCGCAACAAGAATTTTCTTTTTTGTGCTCCTCTTTCCTCTCTCTCCCTCTTGCTCTTCTCTCTTGGTTTGAGAAGAGTATCTTATCTTGGTTCAGGTTGATATCCTCAATAGCTCCTCATGGCCCCATATTTATAGTTAAAATTAAGGGAGGGGGGTTTTATGGGTTGTGGCCAAGAAGAGGAGTTCTTTATGGAGGGCATCTTGCAAATCAAACTATCTAGAAGCTTTCAAGATGCAATCTGATGTTGGCAATCTGATCTTTGAGGTCCAGAGAGGCTACCAAAGATGCCATGATCTTGGCAATCTGATCTTTGAGGTCAAGAGAGGCTGCCAAAGATGCCATGATTCATTTGCCTAGCTTTTGGGTGATCTTGCTTCAATCTGGGCCTCTTGTGGAACTGAGAAAAGGGGGAGATTGTTGGAGCTTTTTGATGAGATTGAAGAGGAGAATTCAAGATTTGTTTCCCATGATTCAGTTTTCCCAATATGGGAAGGGAGAGAGAGATGGCACTGTTTTCACGAAAAAGAGGGGAGGGGGGCGACACTAGTTCGTCGACTTCTTCTCCTTCTTAATCTTTTCTATTTAAAGCTTAAGGATTTTTTTTTCTCTTTCTTCCTTAGTCTCTACAAGTAAAGTCTTGACTACTCAATTTTTTAAATGTGTTTGGTAAATTCTAGACTTATGAGCCATAACCACCATGCGTACTCCTTTTTTTCATAGTCTAAACTCTCAAATATTAATTATGAGAAGTTGAGAAAGTCGACATATCACAATCTCTACTATACATAGACCAAAATCAAAGAAATATGGTCATTGATTTAAATAGTATATCATATGTAAACTCCATCTAACACTAAGCAAGTCTTTGATGTATCCCAAACTATCACTTATACTCCCATATAGTCTTTAAGACATAATAAACTTTCATTTTTTATGCCAAGTAGGGCTTATATAGATTTTCAAACTTATTTTAGGTCCAAGACTGAGATTACAACTCAAACCAAAGCCCCACTAGTTCTCACCTACCATCAAGGTGAACCTTCCTATATGAGAGACCAAATATACCTAAGTGGTGGTCAACTACCTTAGGTAGTGTACATATACTCTGGGTGTAGAGTAATCGAGGTAGCCTTGGTGATAGTATCACACCTCATTTCAGGGTCCGATTGTTGGAGTCACGGATGTCATTAGTATAATTATTTTCATACTTTAAAGCAACCACACTTAGTTTCTTATTTTTTTAATAATAGTTTCTTTCAAAACAAATTTCTAGTAAATCAAATCAAAGAATATAAATTTTCAAATGATCTTTTAATCAAACAAAGTTCATTTTTGTGCATTTACATGTACTTCACTTACATGCATGTTAACACACTATATTTCCTATTTCTTCATTCACGAAAGTATGCCAACTATTTCAATGCATGTGGGTGCACTCTAATAAAATAATAAGAAACTAAATTAACTTTCTTTGTGAAAAAAACATAAATCTACAACTATTTGAACATTTATCCTAAATTTTACTAAGTGACTATATAATAATATAAAGAATGACATGATCTAAGGAAATAAGTTTTTTATTAAATTTAAATTTTTATTTATGGAAAGAAAATTAAATTTCTAATTTAATAATTTCACAAATCAACTACCTTAAATGTTAAATAAGATTTCTCTACAAATTATATCAATTTTAAGTATTCGTAAGAATTTTAAACTAAATTTTTAAATAGAGAAGTTTTTATAAGTAAATTTCACACCATACTTAATTACTTTTAATTTTAAATATAGATTATTTTTCTTATTTTTAACTTTACTATATTTTTAAAGAAATTTTGGTATTAATTTAAATATATTTTTAGTTTTAAAAGATAAAGATATTCAAAAAATAAGATAATGATTATTTTCATATTTTAAAAGATATTTTTAATAATAAATTATTATTAGATTGATTTTACTTTTAATAATAATCTAATTTAAAAATAAAATATGATACCTCGATTGTATTAACAACAAGATTTTTGGCATGATGGCTACTTGAGGGTCCTCTTACCTCGAGACACTTGTATTGTGCCATGATGGATGGGATGAATGAGAAAAGAAAGGATTTTTGGATAGATGAATGACATATAAAATGCCACTAAACTCCTTGTTGATTTTCCTTACCTTTAACTTGTTAATTTTCACACACACACACACACACACACACACACACACACGTGCGCATGCACGCACATGCACACGCACACGCACACACTCACTCACTCACACACACACACACACACACACACACACTCTCTCTCTCTCTCTCTCTCTCTCTCTCTCTCTCTCTCTCTCTCTCTCTCTCTCTCTCTCTCTCTCTCTCTCTTTGACTCGTCATCCTTGTGTATCGAAAATGAGAAGAGGGGTCCTCCTTTTTTTTTCATGGGAAGGGAATAGGGGGGAGGGGCAATGTGATTCGTGTGGGGTTTGAGGTGATCATAACGGCAACCCCCTTATCTATATTAGCTCCTTCTTCCTTCTTTAATCCCTAAGGCTTAAATACCTAATTTTATGATATTAAAAATTCACAAAAATTTTATCAAAATTTAGGATAAGATTCAAATTATATTAAGAAAAATAAAGTAAAGAAAAAAATTATAAAATTACTAGAAAATTGAATTAATTTCTAATACTTTTTGTAAAATTAAAAGAGAAAAATAAAAAAATAAAAAAACTTGATAGCTGATAGAATAATTTAAAGATATGGTTTTGGATCCTAAAAGATTCTACAATACTTCTTATAAAATATAAAATAATTTATTCTAATTTAGAAAAATGTTAATTAGCTTGTGAACTTTTATTTTTGTGTAAAAAAGCACTAATTAATTCATTTAAAGCTTATTTTAAGTATAGATAAATGGTCAATAAGACTAAATTGAGCATATTTGACAACAAAATTTTGGGTATGTTACATTCTCTTCCCCTTAGAGAAATCAAGATGTCTTAATCTTGAGAGAAATTCGGGATGTCTCTTTAGGAGGATGGGTTCCTCAATCCAAGTTGTGCCTTCTTCTTGGAAGTCTTTCCATTGGATTAGATATTCTCGTAAGGTATGATTTTCCAAGGTCTTTTCCTAATTTCTAAAATCCTATCCGGTTGGACTTTAAGGATTCATTGGGTAGATATTACAAATTTTTCATCATCAAGGATATGTTTTGGATTGGGAACGTAGGAATTCAATAGGCTTATGTGGAATACATTGTGGATCTTTAGATGAGGAGGTAAGATGAGCTTGTATGCATGTGTCCTACGGTATTTTATGATTTTGTAAGGTCGACAATACCTAGGACTAAGCTTTTTGAATTTCCCAAGAGATAGAGAGCTTTCCTTAGGTTGAAACCCTTAAGAAGGCCATATCAACTTCCTTAAAGGCTCAATTAGTCCATGTATTGAGGTATCAACCAAATGACAGAGAGGTTGGTACTGGCTTGCACGACCATGAGGCGTGCTGTTTCTACCACCATTGCCACCACAGTGCACAGGATAGCTGCCACAAAGCATACACCTATTTGAGCAAGTGCTATGTTTGACGAAGAAGCTTGCCTACTACTACCACCTCGCACATACCTTCGCACACAGATGTCCGAGACCACTGAAAATGCTATTCCTGCACACATATACACCAATGACATGGAGGCTGGTGCCACTTCAATGCCATCAACCATCAAATCCATGCAATCAGCTTGCTCCAAGAACAAGCTCACAACCTGCGCTATTATTGCAAACTTGCAGAGTATGACAAGCCATAATGGTAAAATTTTTAGCCCACTTCTCACATCCTTTACTTGCTTCATACTACAAAGTGTCCATGGACTTGCATTGCCTTGGGCATCCAGGTCTTTCTCAATGAAGATTGGGGCCTTGTCAAGAAACTTGTAGAGAAACTCTATCAATAACATTCACAAGACTCTATATACTACTATGGCTGTTATATGTAGCAACCAAAGCTATTCGATATTATATGAGGCACATTGCCAAAAATCTGGATAAAAGTGCATGTATGAGAAGGCATGCACCTGAAGTGCTTTTCCTGGCTACACCTGCCTCCTGTACTGCCATACAATATTGTTGCTAGGGTTCTGACATTGGTCCTTCTAGATTGAATTTCCTAATTGAAGCCACGAATACTTGTAGAATCCTCTTGAATGGATCTTCCTTTTTCTTTCGAGAGTTGGATCTGCTCTTCTTGCTCATCTCAAGAAGGAAGAGTAGTCCAATTCCTATAGCACCAGTGTAGATCCAATAAGAAAGAGTCCAATATCAAATAAAGCAACATTGTACAGGCGAGCAGGTCACCAATGACCCCAAACATGAAGACTCGATTGTAGAAGTTGTTCCTGTTCTGAGATGCAGGAAATTGATCTCCTCCTAGAGCCAGAAAACTTGGACAGAACCACCATCCATAGCCCAAGCCAGTAAGGTAGATGGAAAAGGTAAAGAACGATGTGGCCTTTTCCTAATCCTATGCTACTTTTATATCTTGTTGGATTGCCTTGATCTGCTCTTGCATGTCACTTGACATTCTCTTTGAGACTTCTATCTTTATGGTTGGATAAGAGAAGTTTAGGAGAGACAATCACTCTTGCCCAAATAATGCTTGGAATGAAATCATTCTAATGCTTTGCTGGAATGAGATACTATAGGCATATTCTACCAATGGAAGGCATCCAATCCACTTATTTGGTTCTCCGCTGCAATAAGCCCCCAAAATATCCTCCAAGACTTGATCTACTCTTTTTGTTTGTCTATTGATTTGAGAGCAGGTTGTATTGAAGCATAACAAAGTCTCAATGGCTTGAAAGAGACTAGTCTAGAATTTGGAGGTAAAGATAATATCACCATCATTGACGATTCTCTTCAATAGCCTATGTACATGAAATATCTCATTGACAAAGATTCTAGCAATATTGGAAGCTTTATGGGTGGATTTTATCGTAATAGTATGAGCTACCTTGGTAAGCAGGTCTATTATCACTAGGATAGTATCATATCCTACCTAAACAATGGGAAGGCTAACTATAATATCCATGCTAATATATTTCCACTTTATCTTAAGAATAAAGAGGATATAATTCTCTAGGTAGTTTGATTCTTCCAGCCTTGATCCTTTGACAACTCAGACATTGCCTCACATATCTAAGGGTATATGTTTTCATTCGAGGTTGATAATAGCTTTTTCTAACTACATTTAGAGTTTTGTTCTATCCTAGATATCCAGCTAAGGCTTGTTATGAATTGCGTGGCGGGGGACATGCTTGAGTTGTTGCACCAAACACACACCATACTCACAAGAGGAGAAGCTCACTCAAGAACACAAGAAGAAAGATGGATGCCAAAATCTTTTCTTTCTAGTTTCTTTTTCTTCTTTCACACACAATACAATGTACACAAAGTATAGATGAGTTACAACATAAAGGAAAGTGACCTACTAAGTCAAATAGTGCATAATTGACTATACTAATTGACTGGCGCTATAACTATGCCACTTGTAGGTAGGTGCAACAAACTAAATATAATAAAAGTGATAAATCAATGACCATGTGAGGATCATAATGATCATCGATATGCTAAGTGTAGACATGCAGACACATCTAACCAGGTGGTCTATCATCAATGTCTACATGTGATGAGCTTAAGATACAAACTTCGTCTTCAAAAGTTCCTTGACTTCAACAATCCCCTATTACTATCACACATGTAATAATCAATTCATCCATATAGACGAGTATGACGACCAAGTTTGCATCTCCCTTTCTCACATAAAGTGAGTGATCAACATCAGAAACATAAAAGCCAATGTTGATAAGATACTCTTTGATCTTGTCAAACCATGCTCTAGGTGCTTGCTTCAGCCTCCATAGAATGCCTTCTTTAACCTGCACACATATATGGAATTCTCTAAATCCTTGTAACCCGTGGGCTGCTCCATATATACCTCTTTTTGCAATTCACCATGCAAGAAGGTATTGTTTACATCCATTTGCTACAAACTCCAACCTTTAACTGTTGCTAAAGCAATCACGTATCTAATACTTGCCATCCTAGAAATTGGAGTGAATGTCTCTTTATAATCTATGTTATATGTTTGAGCATGGCCTTTTAGCCTTAGGCAATTGTACTAGATTCCAAGTCTTATGGGCTTCCAATGTAACCATCTCCTCATCCATTGCTACATCCCAATGAGCATGGCCAACAACATCCTCAAAGCAAGTGGGCTCAATATCCTCAACCACCTTTACCATATAAGCATAACTGTGAGTTGTATAGCATTCAAGTCCAAATCTCTTAATAGAGTATCTAGCCCTGCCAGACCTACATACCACTAGATCACTTAGTGGAGTCTTTACATTACTATGTGCTCTCTATTGAGAGTAGGATTTTAAGTTGAAAAAGGAGCCAGAGACATGCTCAAATATATCATTTTAAGGTGGAATTTAAAGATCGAAGGAAGTGGAGAACATGGATCCGAAAATTTTAAGTGGCCGTGCAAGACAAAAATTCAAATTACTTCAAAAGACAAACTTTGTGGTGGTTGTGGATTTTTCATAATTTTTTCAGTGTCAAATTGAAGCAAGACAAGATCCCAACAATTCAGGATTTCAAGATATATGTGTATAATGTTTCGAACACATAATAATCGAGGAATAATCGAGCACTAGAACAAGAGAAACTGGAGGTTGGACTTTGGGGGGGTCAAATAAAGGCCAAGGTTTGAAAGAGCATGGAAGTTTGGGGGCCAAAGCCCCCAAAATTTCATAATTTGGGGGGGGGGATCTTTTTTTTTGTGAGTATGATGCATCAATGGTGCCATGATGATTTGATTATGAGAGGGGTTGGGGCTTAAGAACAACCCATGGATCTAATCAAAGACTCTGACTTCTCCAATTTTTCACTCTCTATCACTTGTCTTTGTATAAGCAATGGTTGCCTGGTTGTGGAGTTCCAAATCTAGTATTTCTCTCTCCTCCATCTCTCTCCTCCAAGAGACCATTCATGCGGGAAATAGAAAGAGAATAATAGGATGAAGAATGCTTGGTCTGATTGATCCAAGATTGAGAGGATGCTAGGAAGTGATGTCAAGTGCTATGTGAAGATTGATGGCAGGTCCGATGGCTATCCACACATTCAATTTCTGTGACCCGAAATACACAATTTAGCAGTATGTTCATTTTATGAAGAAATTTTTCTTGTTTTTGACCATTTATGGTCCAAATAAAGTGCATATGGTATGAAAATTTGTATGAACCTTGTTTGACATGACTTTGAGGGCCGCAAGTGAAAATACATAGCCTGACTCATAGTTTAATGTGATTGTTATTAATATTTAAAGTTTGAAATATAGTATTTAAGTGAAAAATAAGGGGTTTTTTCATTTCAGGTCATGTTCTTGTGGGATGAAATGAAATATAATGGTGAATCTCAGTAATCCTAATCGAGTTGAATTAGAGAATCAAAAAATAATAGTAAATATTAATAAATAAATAGAGAAAATATATTTTTAATGGAAAAAATAGATTTTATGCGTTTAAAAAGTACAAAAAGTATAAATGTATTTGTAGATATATGTTTGATCTAAAGTATGAGGTTTAGCCTTAGCTTAGATTCATTTTCATGTTACAGTGCATGATTCATTGCTTTTCAAATAAGAAAATGATTGAAAATATTCTCTATACCTACCATCGCCATGCATAACATTAAATAGTGAGAGAGGGGGATTTACGAGCATTGATTGTGTGTTTAAATCTGATTTATTCATTTTATTTTGCATATAGGGTTCATTTAGTTTAAGTTTTAAAAGGTCGAGTAGCACGAGTATACTCGATGTCGTCTCTATGTAACACCACAAGTATGCTAGTGTAGTATGAAAATCATGAAAAGAATTGGTTGTGCACATCAACGTTGTTGATTAGATGAAATAAATTGTTTGTGCACTCATGGGCATCCACCTTTGTATTGTATTCCATATACATGGTATCAAATGAGTATCAGCTCTCCTAGGTTTCATAGCACTTGGTTTCCTAAATCTTGACCTATGTTGAGAGTGTGAGAAGTCCCAAGCTATAGGTTTAGTATGCTTGTTTATTTGGGGATCGAGAGTTGGTGATGATTATACTCTATCTCCTCAAATGATTTTAATAAAGAGAGGACTATGTGTTGTATATGTTATATGTTTGTTCGGCACATCTTGGGGCAAATTTGATCATCCGCTATCAGAGAAAATTCGTCATCTTGACTTTCATAACCTGCTTCATTTTCTTCCTCATGGGGTTACTTCTTAGTCTCCCAAACTAAGGGCTAATTGTAAATATAGTACCAGATGATGGTTTTGGTCCACTAAGGCTCCACGATTCTTGCTTCTGTTTCTGCACATAACTATCATGATCATGATCATCATCATCCAATGCATCAATACTAGATACATACTAACTGCTCATCTCATAAAAAATAACATTCATACTCACTTTGAACTCACCTATGACAAGCTTATAATAACAATACCCTTTCTTCTCTAAAGAGTATCCAATAAAAATATATTTTTAAACATTTGGATCAAGCTTCTTTTGCAGCTCATCTAGCACATGAATATATGCAATATGACCAAACACTTTCAAGTGTGACACATTGGGCTTCTTGCTTGTAAAGAATCCTTTGGGGATCATCCCATGAATTGTAGTTGTGGGAGTTCTACTCATAATATATACATCAGTATGAATAGCTCTAGACCAAAAATATTTTGGCATATTCTTTTCAACCATCATTGCCTGTGCAACTTCTACAATATTCTTATTTTTTCTCTCTGCATTTTATGACTCTTGCCCACTTGGATGAGCTCAAATTGCAGAGTCTGTTGCACTAGGAAGTGGCTAAGGGCCAAATGAAGCAGCTGCATGATTTAAAAGCAAAGAAATATACCTTTAAGAAGGGGTAGTTATTTCTTTATTATGATGCATGGAGAGAACTGTTTCCAAGAAAACTTGAGCCAAAATGGGACGGTCCGCCTACAAGACTATAAGAATAGGGAATAATAAATCCACGGCATTACTAGCTAATCTTGAGGGAGTGGAATTCAAATATAAGGTTAATCTTAATAAGATTAAACCTTATTATCTCTAAATGCACTAATGAAATAAATGCCTTGTAGGTCCATATTGGACTGATCATAAAGAGAAAGAGGTTGATGGGGCGATTGATTCCTTATTTGGAACGCCCATACTTGGAGCAGAGATATCATCAAGGGAAGCTTATCTAGTGGAGTAAAGGATATAAGGTGATTGAGAAAGAGGATGGATCATTCATTTGGGAAATCAAAGTCTTCTATCATGATTGATTATGAATCTTGACAAGCATCCCTGTTACATTCAATCAAGAGGGTGGGATGGAGCCTTCAGTACATCCTTTGAACATGCTAAAGTTCGACTATCATAATTACGAGTAGAGTTGATGATGGTTGGTTGTGTGAACCCATTGTGGACGTACACAATGTACTTTGATGGAGCGTTCAGGGGTCCCAAAAAGCAAGGGACTATAGGGGTAGTTATTAAAGACCCCTGATGTAGTGTCATAATGAAATTGGCTATTTATCTCGAGGTTGGATTTACCAATAACATGGGCGGAATATGAAGCTTTAATCATGGGGTTAAATATTGCTAAGAAAGGTGGTATTCGTTAGTTGTTAGTAAAGGGGGATTCCTAGTTGATATTGAACCAACTAAATGGGACATAATAGGTCAAAATCCTATTCTCTCTATATATTATCGCACTCTTATGACCCTGTTTGATGAGTTTGAGAGAGTGTCTCTTTAGCTGGTTCCACATTATTAGAATTAGTTTGCGGACTCGTTAGCAAACTTTGCTTATAAAGAAGGCATTTTCTTTAACTGTGGACCTAGTTTGGATATCACTATGGATGATGAGATAGGACCCGATCGATTGTGGGGCCTTCTATCAGAACATGCCCTATATGGTAGGCACTGGTTAGTATGGATGATGCAAAAGGTGGCCGAGACCCATTTGCCTTTGTTATCTTGAACCCATAGATTGGTTAGACGACATGTTATGCATACACCTCTTGCTATCTATGCAGGAGGTATGGGTCATAATTTGATACATTTAGTTTAGGGAAAGAGCCCTATTTCCTCCTTGGTTGGGGTGGAGCATCTTATTGTCTATTAATAAGATTTTCCAAGGGGGGATATATATGTGCTAGATCTCTTGATTTCTTTAGGCCAATAGGGTTGGTTGCTTTAAGGGTTTAACTATTTTATTTCTTTAGGCCAAGAGGGCTGGTTTCATTGAGTCTAAATGTTTTCTTTCTTTAGGCCAAGAGGGCCAGTTAGTTTGCAATGAAATGTGCTATTTCTTTAGGCCAAGAGGGCAATATGTCTGTTTGGTGCAGGTATGTTTAATGGTTTTCTATTTTAGTGATTGCATCATACAGGTTGACAAAGTCTTTGGAGGGAGCCTTTGATGTGGAGGAACTTCTCGTGGCCATTCCAGGTGGTGTCGTCTCCATTCTGAATTTTCCATTAAGTAGATAATGATAGATGTATAAGTCGGGGTTACTCTCTTTTCTTATTGGGGACTAGCAATCAAGGCCTAGGTATAGGTCAGGTATGTTTGAGGGAGGTCTAGGTAGTTGTTGCCTCTTGCAAAGGCATTGTCAAGCACTAAAAGACATGTTTTAGTCATCAATCCTAGTGACCCTATTCTACTGACCTACTAGGTGGCCGTTCTAGGAGTTTCTATTAGTTGTAAGGCAGTTAGAAAAGCCTGCTAGGATAAATATATGCAAAGAAGTAAAGTCCTGGATAGTTGACGAATAAAAATATACAGAGGTGTGTAAAAATGGGTTCTAATCCCTATAAAAATAAAAAAGAGAAAAAAGTGAAAGCAAAATCCTTGCACAATTGTTCATCACCTTGCAAGGGCTTGGTAGGTTCCTAGGGACGAGACAAGACTCGGGGCCAATGCCTTGCCTTCCTAGGGGTGGCATTGAGTTGGAAACTAAGAATAAGAGACAATTGGAGCGAAAATAAAAGTGATCATTAGAAAATTATTAAGTGTTGCCTTGTGAGGGCTTGGTAGGTTCTTGGGTACCGAGACAGGACCTGAGGCCCCAATGCCTTGTTCTCCTTGGGTCACTATGCTCAGCTCCCTCCTTTTTACTTGCTCAAGTATGGAAAATTGTTGAGATATTTGCAATCATACCTACTTCAGTCCCTTTGTGAGGAGTAGTGAGGGCTCAGGACTAGAATCCCATATGCATAGTAGGAGAAAGTACCACCACTCAAATCCTATAAAGCATTGTACTTGCACTCTTTTTCTAATGCAATGATAGTACGCTTTTCTTTCCAATAAAGTGCCATGTCACTGTCAATACACAAGATTGTGTTTATGAGTCCAAGTCTCAATCTTGGAACCTAATTCGCTTGTGTAACAATTTTTCCTAGTCAGGGTCAATGTCTTCATGAGTTTCTTTTTCCTCTTTCAACCTCCATAGCTTTCGCATCTGCCATGCTCTAGATCCCGTATATTTCACATGGTATCAGAGCTCAGTTGAGCATGCCCCAACTCTCCTTTCACTCCTCTCAGCTCCTTTCCATCTCTGCTCAACTAGTTTGAGTACTGGACCCTATCTCCAACTTCATTTGCATTCCTACCTTCAATGAAACTTCCATGGTAGCCATAGCCAGCAGCACCCTGTCAGCCTTGAAGCTTTCATATCTCTCTCCACAGGACAAACCTCTTTGAACTTCCTTCTAGAGAAGTGTTTCTCTACTTCTAGAGCTCCTCCTTGGCACCTCAATCATTGAGATTGGGCAACTATAGCTTTAGCATTGCCTCTTTTCAGAGTTGCTGCCATAACTGTGTCTGTGGACATCACCTACTTACCTCTGTTGGAGTAGCCATATCTCATCAACCAGGCCATATCTCTTTGAGATTTCTTCTTGAGAGTTGTTCTTCAGATCAAAGCACAACTTCTTGGCACAAAAATCAAGGATATTGATGCACATCATGCCCAGCATTTGCATTTTCCCAAATCTGGGCGTAGATTTGACAGCGACCACTTTGAAGGCTTAAATCTCTCAACTCGAGAAAAATGAGTACAAACACTCTTAGGGAGAGTTAGACCCATTAGGTAGGGTCCTCCGTCTCAAAGGGTTTGAGCAGATTCGACATGTGGAGCTCGTGGGAGCTCATTTACAGTCGTTGGTGCCTGTTTTGATAGGACAGCCATAGCCAAACTTCACCAAGCTTAAAAATCTCATCATTTTCTCTCTTCTGCCACTGGAACAACCGACTGCCACTTAGACCTGAAGGTCCCATCATCAAATCAAGAAGGGAAAGATCTGGATCTGAAAGAACTTGAAGGATTTTTATAGGTTTGAAAGACTCAGGGAAGAAACATAGTGTCTATTGACACTCATTTTTTAGTGATCTAAACACTTGTGTCTCTTGACACATCTCAACCAACTCTTCTACTGCTTAAATTTGATAAGTGTGAAGCTAATTTGCTGCTGGTCTCTCAAGTCAAACATGGGCAAAGATTCTCCAACTGCCCGTTTCAAAGGAGTCGGGTTTCATACCTGGCAGACCCGCATCAAACTGATCCTGATGAAGAAGGGCCTCTGGGCCATTACCACTGAAAAATAAAAGAAACCTCATGATGCGGATCTTGCTATCACTTGGAAAAAGAATGATGATAAGGCTCAGGCCATTATCAAACTGGAGCTAGACGACAGCTAGATCCACCATGTGGATAACTGTGAGACTTCACAGGATACATGGAAGAGACTTGACACTTTGTTCGGTGCATAGTCTAAATCATCAAAGTATGGTCTCCTGATTGAGTTTTCAGGCTTGAAATGAAGTCCAGCACATCACTTGCCACACATCTAAATTACATGGAAGGACTTCTAACCCAACTTGTAGGAATCAACATTAAAATTGAAGAAGGTGTTTGCATCGGTATTCTACTTGAGAGTTTGCCTCTTGAATATAATAATGTATCAACAAATCTAATTAATATGCCAAACCTTGAACTTGTTGATATCCAGGCATCACTGTTAGAGGAGGAAAAGAAGCTAAAAACTAAGGAATAACCAAGTACCTCTAGAGATGAGCATGCATTATATGTTGGCAACATGTACAAAGGCAAGAAGGATCAGCTCTTCTGTGATTTTTACAGAAGGATTGAACACACTGAGAAGTTTTGCCACGTCGAAAAGAGGTCCCAAAAGGCCTATCTAGTTGCAGTCAAAGAAGAAGAAGAAAATGGAGAAAAGGAAGAAGAAGAAGAAGACCACCAGAAACCTCGTCAGTCCTTCTATTCAGATAGACTTTTTTAGCTGTGTATTTCCTAGCCCTTATGCCTCAGACATAAACTTGTAAACTCCTCAGTTATCCTTGTACTACAGCCTTTGTACACTTCGTGAGGCCCCTGCTACAGCCTCTGGATGTCCATCATGTTTGTGGTACCCACACTTAGCCTTTTCTGTGACAGTCTCTAGTGTTTTGCCATGTTTATGGTGTGCCTACACTTTGCACGTGGTGCTTTCACTAAAGCCTCTACACACTTTGTACTTTTGGTTGTGATTGAGGAGGGGTGTTAAGATATTTGCAATCATACCTACTTCTGTCCCTTTGTGAGGAGTAGTGAGGGCTTAGGACCAGAATCCCATATGCACAGTAGGAGAAAGTACCACCACTCAAATCCTATAAAGCATTGTACTTGCACTCTTTTTCTAATGCAATGATAGTACTCTTTTCTTTCCAGTAAAGTGTCATGTCACTGTCAATACACAAGATTGTGTTTATGAGTCCAAGTCTCAATCTTGGAACCTAATTCACTTGTGTAACAATTTGTCCTAGTCAGGTCAATGTCTTCATGAGTTTCTTTTTCCTCTTTCAACCTCCATAGCTTCTGCATTTGCCATGCTCTAGATCTCGCGTATTTCACAAAAATAAAGGCCTAAAAGGACAATGTACTAAAAGACAATATTTCTTGATCAGGCTATAGGAGTCTTCACCTAGGAGGATCTCCTGGTTGAGTTGTCCTCAGTTAGGAAGGTAGTTTAGACGACCACTTAGGATCACCTCTTTGATAGTTCTTTTTAGCTTGGCCGTGTTGAAGTAGCTGGTTAGTGACTAGCTTTAGGCTTTCTCTCAGCTTATGCGAGGCCTACTCCTCATGGATTTCATGCCTTGGTTTTGAAAAGGGGTAGGGTGAGAGTTGTGATGTGTTTTGTTGTGTATTTTCTGTATCAGCTTGATGCTCTTTGTGGTTGTGTTGATGTGCAAATTTGTTCGTGGGATTTGAGAAGCTGAGTCGCCCTATCTCATGGTCGCCAATGAGTAGCGGATTTTTGTCCTAGGAAAGTGCTCAAAATTTGCCAAAAAATCCAAAATTCAAGGGAAAATTGAATCCTGTCGAAGGCAACAGAGGCAGTTGGGTTGATTTTAAGCAACATCAAGTTTTGAAAGTGCTTTAAAGACCCACCAAGTGTATAATTTTCCTAATTTTTTCGAGTGTCAGATCAGACTTCTGGAAGTGGCCGGCAGTGGGGGACCTTGAGACGGTCAGACAGAAATTTTTGGATCATCGATCAGACGTCAAACACGGAAGAGGCAGTGCCTGAGGTGGAGGAAAAAAAATGAATCAATGGGAATGGAACTTAAGGTGAAGGGGGGTGACCCTTGGGGCCTCCCAACCCCCAAATTTGAAATGCGACTGGGGGGAGTCGTTTTTTTTCATGGTGAGGAAAAAATGGAGGGGGCGTAGGGTGACATTTTGAAGAAGAAGGGGGGAGAGGGCCCATGGCACCTCAATACAACCCTATGAATTGATCATAGTAGTAGGATGAAGAATTTATTTTCTCTCCATCGCCACTCTTACCTTCGGAATCGGCTACCCGGTTGCTCAGATCCAAATCTAGTCTTTCTCTCTCCTCCCTCTCTCTCTTCCAAATGGTAGTTCATGCGAATGAAATCAAGAAGAAGAGGGGATGAAGGATGCTTGTCTGACAGTGATCGAATCACTCCAAGAGCAAGAGGAGGCTGAGGGAAGGTGTTCAATACTGAGGGTTATGCATAAAAGAAATGCAGAACTCTAATGATCCATAGTCATAATAATTAAATTACAACCCGAAAAGCGTGTCTTTTGAGGAAAAATGAAGATTTTGTTGGTTTCGGGGGGGGGAAATAGATTCACATGGAATAAAATCCTGATAAAAATCATCTTTTAGCTGTCATAACTAGTCAAGAATCATAGATTAAAAAATAACCTATTTTTATGAATAAATAAATAGAGAAAATAGAAAAATGAGAGAAAAATAGGTTTTCGTGCTTTAAAAATTAAGAAAAAATATAACACAGTGCTAAATGTCACCTAGTCAAGTGGAGAATAAACACTAGAAGATGTAAAAAGAAAACTAGAACTGGTAAGGAGGGCGCTGCAACATGGAATCCATGCCAAGGCACCTAAGCCTAGCATTAGCTTGAGAGTAGAGGAGCAACAAATCCATCCAATCTTAGTTGGTTTAACCTCACACAAACTCACCTTGCTAGGGCTTGGGGAGCCACAACAACAAGTGGTGCAGCTATCTCAACAAGAGCCAATGGAGCTGGTCCAAGAAGAAGGGTCCAATTTTGAACAAGACCAACAAGAGGAAGGAAAAGTGCAAGAATCGAGTACCCTCTCTATAGTCACAAGCAAAACCAAAAGAGCAAGGGGGGTGAAAACTATGCCATCAAAATAGATGGTGAAGATGAGACACAAATGCAGAGAATAGGTGGAACTCACCTGTAAGAAGCTCCAAGTCAAGACACTACAAGTTCCATAAGTGTCCATCCCTCAAAGCGAGGAGTGTGACCTTGTGAATTGGGGCCAGGAACTTACAATGTGGGAGCAATGTGAAAACCACAATCATCCTTTTCATTTTCTCATTTACCTTTCATCATACATTAGATAGGGTACTATCTCCAAGGATGGTGGAGGAGACCATTAAGCATTCAACAAGGCTAGGAAGGAGATAGCTAGAGGAATGAATGAAACACCCCACACGGTGGCAATAGGAACCTACTGATTACTAGGAAGATAAGGTGGTGGAGGTACCTCAGAGGGTGGAGGGATATGCAGCTCAACAGCCTAAGTGGCATAAAAACATTTGGGATTCTAACTTAAAGGCATAGATGGGTTTCTATAGCACCCTACCGCATGAATAGGATGATCCTACCTACATGCCCTACCTAAGGAGGATTCAACCGAGAGGTGTATGGTAGGTATGACTTCCCTTTGATCTACAATGTAAATGCCTCAATCCCTAAAGAAAGCTTGAACTTCAATAAAAGGGACCTTTGTCTATCCATAGTAGGTTTTCTCAAAGACTTCTCCTCATGCCCTGATCCTACATTCATCACCACCTATAACTATCTTCATTTATTGTGAATATTATTTTTAATACAAAGGAAGAGTGGTTTCTACTCCTCTTTTTTTATATTAATGCCAAAATAGATAGCTGTGCAATAGTGTACCTCACAATGAGAGCCACCCTCTTGCTGGCATTTTGTATGAACCTATACTAGAAGATAAGAGTGATAGTAGATTCACTGGGTGCAACCACCCATTTTTGTCATCTACACAACTCAATGTCAAAGCTAATTTTAAGGGGCATCTAGTAGAGCACGGCCTTTCTAAGCAAAGCTCTTAAGCCACCATGCAACGTGGCCTCTACTCCTGAACATGATGCCTCTTAGTGTGCTCCCTTTATAATTCAAAAAAGAAGAAGAAAGAAGAGAGAAAAAGAAAAAAGAAAAGAAAAGAGAGAAAGGGAAAAAAAAGAAAGGAGAAGGAAAGGAAAAGACAAAGGACAAGAAGAGAAAGAAGTGGAAAGAAAAGGGCAACAATGAAATCAACCCATCTGTACTTCACAAGCGTCATGAGCACTTCATCTAGGGACCACCCTAGCCCCTTCCCCATATCACAACTTAGGGCACATCAAGGGTAGGATATGATTGTTGGGGGTAAAGGCACCTCCGTCTAGTTGCCTCCTGTATTACTACACTAACAATACCCGCCATTGCACACTGCAGGTGACAAGAACCCATCACCATCACTTTATTATTTATTCTTTTAGTGATAGTTTGAATAAAGGAAGGCCCGGTCACACATTGTGATTGTTGGAGTTCCCACATTGTGAGTCTCTCTCTCTCTTGCTCTTGCTCTCCTGTCATAGCTCTTCCAAGCAAGCTTCAATCCTTCTCACCTTTCAAACAACTGGTATTAGAGCTGATCCTTCACGAGCACTTTCCGGCATTGACACGAGGTATGGGAGTTCTTCTCTCACTCACTTTTCAGCTCATAGGTTCACAATAGGGTTTGAACTTGTGGCAGCCAATTGGAGAGCTTGGTTGCTTACTTAGCTTGATTTGTGATCTATAGTTGGTGCAATCACGCCATGTTGATAGACGTTTTTTCAAGCATGACAAAGATCTACAATAGCTCCTCACCCACTTGGCACTTGTTTATGGTCTATTGAGACCCCTCGACAATAGTTGATATTGAGCTTGGGCACTTCCACATGACTTGGGGCTTTGATCTTGAGCTCCTCTTGGCTATATAAATAGCAGCATGCCTGGTTTCAACTTTTCCCAGACATTTACAACACCCTCCAGCTCATTTACTTTATCTAGCACTTGGTTATGGCTTGTTGAAGCCTCTCGACACTTGGCTTTGGGTTTGGGTACTGATATCTAAGGTTGGCATTGAGCTTGGAGCTGATTTAACTCAACCGTGGACTGCTTGAATAGCCCTAGGACTGTCATAAACAATGCAACACCCTGTCATTGATCTTTACAAGTGCATGTGATGGTCATTTGATGCCCGATTATCCCCAGATGATGCCTATATGTCAGGGAATGTATGTCTATGGTTTGCCTATCGATTTGAGCTTGGTTTGAGCACTGATTTATCTAGTCTACAGAGGTTATTTGCTGCTGGAATATTTAGGGCTGAAGCTCATTTTCCCTATCATTGATCTTTACAGATACATGTGATGGTCATTTGATGCCCGATTATGCCCGGTTGGTGCCTATACATATGGGAAAGTATGCCTATGGGTTTGAGTTTGGATTGAGCCACCATTTTCTCATTTTATGTTTTTTTTCTGCTGGAATATTCAGGGCTAAATCTCTTTTTCTTATGTTTGGATATGCCTATTGCATTCGGGCTATGTCTTGGATGTATATATTGATGTAGTGACTCTCGAGGATCGACATAGAGCTTGGATTTTCTCTCGAATCATTAGTTGAGATTGAGATCACTTCGCATAGCATTTTGATCTTAATCTTTGATATACTTATGGCATGTACTTTCCTTATGTCTAATCGGTCTTGACATGCTTGGCCTACGCCACTACTACATACACGTTACATTATTTGGAGTTGGATGCTATTAAGCCTTGCTTTGGCTTGACATTTGATTGCCTAGAGCTTACTTTGGCTATTTCTCAGGTTTCTAGAGTTAGAGTTTGGATGTATTTGATGTTTATAGATGCTAGTACGGATGCTATACGACCTATATGCTCATGAGGTCTTATTGATGCTTAATTGTGGATCGTCTGGCATTGGTGCTATCATATGCCCTTGTTGAGATTCTTTGCTTGATATTTATGGATTCTGTGCTAGTGGGATCATCTTGATATGCTTGACATATTGAGCAGGTGGTTTATGCTACTTAAGCATTTGGATACTTGAGACTGGGATCTTCACTTGCCCTATTACACAGGGGGTGTGCCGGTGTACTAATGGATTCATTTTACATGCTTGGGTGTTTTCTAGATTTCCGTATGACTGTCACATGCTGATTTATGCTTTCTTGATGCTGGTTATGCTTTGACAGTCAGTGGTTGACTTGGTGCATTCATTTTGCCTACAATTTGCTCTCATTGTACTTTGCTGTAATTTATTATATCAAGCAGTTATGCACAGACTGATCTAGAATTTTCACACTGAATCATTCTGATTTTATGTTCTTTTGATGGTATCTGGTGGGCAACATCATTAGCTATCAATTTATGGTCATTTTGCCTTGGTTTTGGTGGTATTTTGGCTATTTACAGCAGAAAACAACAAGCAGTTTTGAACTGTCTGCACCATTTTGGACTACAGTATTGCATCTTCTTCCATTGAAAGTGCTATCTTCCATGAATTATTCCTATTGGAAGAGCCAATTTTGGCAAGTATTGGTACAAAAATACTAGATAAAGCCACTAAGGATTCATGGCGAGTAGCCTAAAACTATGATTGATAACGATTGGGATGAGCTTATTGAGTTATGCAAGTCCACCCTCATCTTGTCTCTCACTGAACATGTGCATTACAATGTGGTTGAGGAAGCACAAAGTTCTTGGCAGCTTTGAGTTAAAATTAAGAACCTCTATGACAAGAAAAGTCCAACAAATCAAATGTATTGACTGCAGCAGCTTATGGACCTGCGCATGAAGGAGAATATGACAATGATTGCTCATTTGAGCTAGTTTCATGCTATTCTCAAGAAGTTGACTTCGCAGGGCATTACCTTTAATGATGAGGTTACTTCGTTGTTTTGCTTGGGACTCTGAGTGAGTCATAGGATGTATTCCACACTACCTTATGTGCTCCTGCTACTATTTCAAACTTGCATGATGTAGAAAGTGCTTTTCTGTAGGAAAAGATAAACTCTAAGAACTTGGATGCCTCTCGTGAATCGCATGCTTTGACTATTAGAGGTAGAGATGGTAATGGAAAGAATGACCATGGTTATGGATGTGGTAGAGACTCGCAAAAGTCTAGGTCTAAGTTGCATGGTAAGTTGCATAGTAAGTCTCATGGGAGAAATGCTAATGTGATATCTCATCATTGAGGTAAGAAGGGCCATATAAGCCCATGGTGTCATGAGTTGTGCAATGAGAAGTGCAAAGACAAGGGGAAAGACAAAGTACAAGAAAAGTCCTCTGATCGCAGCATTATACCTACAAAATCTAGTGTGAAAATTGAGGACATAAATGTCATGCAAATTGAGGACTCCGATGGGGAGTACATACTTGTAGGTAGTTCTTGAGATGCTACACCATTGACCGAGGTTCACACTCTATGTATGCACACTGCTAGCTTTTGGATTCTTGTGCTTCATTTCATGTCACACACTATGCTGTGAGTGGTTCCATTCCTATCTCACTGTCTCTGGTTCAGTTCCCTTGGGTGATGACAAGTCACTTGTTATTGTTGGCACTGGGGCTGTACGGCTGCAGTTCTCTACTAGCAGTATTTTTATGTTACAGGATGTCTGTCATATACCTGCGCTTACACGCAATCTTATGTCTACAGGGCAGCTTGATGATGTTGGATTTCATGTTTCATTTGGAGATTCTACCTGGAAGATCACCCATGGTAGACTTGTGCTTATTAAAGGTGCCAAGACTGGTAGTCTCTATCCTCTTGTAGTTGATGGGTCCTTGATTGACCATGTTTTGTTAGTTAGTTCCATTCCACATGTATCTCTTTGGCATGCCCGTTTGAGACATATGTCCTTGAAGGTAATTGAGCAGTGGATTTTTGCCCCAGGAAAGTGCTCAAAATTTACCAAAAAATCCAAATCTCGAGGAAAATTTGAATCCCATCGAAGGCGGTAGAGGCAGTTGGGTTGATTTTAAGCAACAAGCAACATACAGGTTTCACAAGTGCTTTAAAGACCCACCAAGCGATGATTGCACAATTTTCCTAAAATTTTTGAGTGTTAGATTAGACTTCTGGAAGTGGCCGGCAGTGGGGGGGACCCCGAGATGGTTAGGCAAAAATTTTCAGATCATCAATTGGATGCCAGACACACGGAAGAGGCAGTGCCCAAGGTGGAGGACAAAAAATGAATCAATGGGAATGGACCTTAAAGTGAAGGGGATTGACCCTTGGGGCCTCCCACCCCCCAAAAATGAAACGCAACAGGGGAGCCCTTTTTTTTCATGGCGAGGAAAAAATGGAGGGGACGTAGGGTGACGTTTTGAAGAAGAAGGGGGAAGAGGGCCCATGGCACCTCAATACAACCCTATGAACTGATCATAGTAGCAGGATGAAGCATTTCTTCACTCTCCATCACCACTCTGACCTTCGGAATTGGTTGCTCGGTTGCTAAGATCTAGATCTAGTATTTCTCTCTCCTCCCTCTCTCTCTTCCAAATGGTAGTTCATGCGGATGAAATCAAGAAGAAGGTTCGATGGTGATTGGATCACTCCAAGAGCAAGAGGAGGTTGAGGGAAGGTGTTCACAGCACTGAAGAATGATTGCTGGTTGGTGGTCTGTGGGTTGTATGTATTAATTATCAAAAAACTTGCAACACACAAATAAGGAGTATGCCTCATTTTTGTAAAGGAAAATTGCTTCTGTTTTATGATTTTGATGGTCTAAATGAAATTCATCCTCTCAGCTTGGCTTTGCATACCATTTGTCTAAAGGAAGGAAGTTGGCCCGTACATCAGAAAGTAAGGCACATGCCTTTTGAACTAAGGGACGACGAGCTGTTCAAGGAGCTGCAGAAGTTGCAAAAAGCGGGATTGATATTTCCTATTTAGCATATTGAATGGTGTTCACCAGTTGTGATTAGGAAGAAGAAAAATAATCAAATCCCGCTTTGCATAGACTTTAGAGAGCTGAAAAAGTAGACTATTAAGGATTACTACACCATTGCCATTTATTGACCAAATTTTGGATCAACTAGTGGGTAGAGAAATATATTAATTCATGGATTGCTTTGCATGGTATAACCAAATGGCAATCGTTGAGAAAGACAAGCTGAAAATAACATTTATTACTATCTTTGGTACCTTTGCATACCATGTGATGGCCTTTGGTTTATGTAATGCACCTGATTTGTGGCAAAGAACACCTGATAAGACCTTTGGTGACATCTCCCCAAACGAGTTGAAAGTATTTATTGATGATCTGGGGGCAACCACCATAAGTGATAGATAGTTGATCATTTTAAGGAAGTGTTTTGAGTGTTGTAGACAATTCTGTATGGCTCTTAACCCACAGAAGTGCGTCTTTGGAGTACCCTATGGGTTGTTGCTAGGCCATGTGGTTAGTTCAGTAGGGATCGCAACTAACCCTAAAAAGATAAAGGCATAGTTGCTATGAGTCCACCATGTACTCCAAAGGAGGTACATAGCTTTCTGTCACATCAGTAGGGTATTATTGGAGAGAATCCACATTCCATTTAAAAAAACACATTATAACAAATTTTGAGAGCATAAAATTTTGAATGACATATGAGACGGCAATAATAATGACCAAAGTCTTTGGCTTGTATTAGTATAGATATACAAAGCAACATGATAAAGCATATACATTGGTTTGAAGATATCTTTCCATGACTATTAGTATAGAGCAACCTATGTACTATACTATGTACATGGATCACATCGCATGGAAGGAGGTATCATTTTCATCTTCCCCTTATTCATCATCCTTTTCATTATCCTTCTCATCATGCTTTGCATTATTTCTTACTTGGCTCTCTTTTTTTATTTCTACTTCATTTTGTTGTTACCCCTATAGATATCAAAGATATACACTTAGAATGACTAAAAATCTTAACTCTAAAAGCTAAAAGAAACAAATTAATAGATTTTATGAATGGTAACCACATCTGCTTAGTAATGATAGCCTTTGTATATAAGTATCCGGTTGTGTTGAGCATGTAGTGACGACGATTATAGGCCATCTCATAGCGAGTAGGATTTTGATCCATAATATTAAACTTCAAAATAAAAAGACCATCAATAACAACAAAACCAATCATAAATTTAAGGATAAAGAAAATTAAGACAAAATGTAAATACTTACAAACTCCATCTCCCATGTATTAAAACCTCCTAATACAAAATGTGATAATCCAAATCACTCTATAGGAGCTCACACTCAACTGCTAAGACCCACACACCACTAGTTATTTCAAAAGTTTCAAGCCAAGTGCAATGGATATCTCTCACATAACCCTACACACTCTCACACCTACAAGTGTAGTGAGTTTACCTCCATGCTCAATCGAGTTTCCTTCTCCCTCAAGCACCATGGTAGCTCCACAATCCAAGGTGCAAGCTCAATCCTCAAGCTCCAAGCTCCATGCTCCATTGCCGTGTGCAAGATAAGATAAGATAAGATAAGAGAAGAAGAAGAGAGGAGAAGATGGAGAGCTTCTTCACCATGGTCTCTCACCCTCACACACTCACTCCCTCACACTCCCTCTCTCACACATAAGCACAATAAACCAAGAACAAGAAGAGAGCTACTTTTGGTCACATACAAGAGTGAGCCTCTTTATTCACTTTTTTCCTTTCATACAAATTGTAATCCCCTTTGGGCACCCATTCCTTTTTTACATGACCAACCATTTTAGTCTAGGTTCTCTTTTCCCTTGGGGGGTTGACTATATATATGTTCTTTATATAACGTGTGCTCATGGCCTATTTATAAATATCCTAATCTATGAATTTTTCTTGAATAAAACACAATCCTTTTCTATTCAATCTGTAAGTAACCCCTTTATATGACACCCTTCTGTATGTAAAAAATGTATAAAAATGGTGTTTTAAAAATCTCTTATTTTGAACTCACGTTATATTTACATATATTCATGAGTGAACCCCCCTGATTCTTTTCCTATTCCCTTTCTATTTACAATGTGCCTTCACCCATGCATGTCTACATTTACAACCTTGTTAAAATATAAAATATAGACCCATTCTTCATTGACTGGCCACACCATACCAATCAACCTACTTGTACCATATGAAAGATTTGTCTTGCCACTCAATAATATGATCCTTAATCCACTAGATCACTTGACCTTGGTGGTAACACTACCCTAATCCTCCTATTTCTTCAATCAAACTACCTTTTTTTGCTTTTCCTTGTGTATTTTTAATTTTCGTTTTCTTTCTTTGCATTGAGGTTAACATTACCCCCTCCTAGTCGAGTGCCAGTCCCATGGCACTTGCTAGCACTTATTGATGAGGGATTGGGTGGTCGAAGGGTTGCCATGTGGGTTGATGATGAGGCTTTGTGGAGATTGAATGTGGAGAAGAAGCATCACAAAATGGATGTGACATTGTGGAGGCTGAGAGTAGATTGAGTGGATGACAAGGGCATCTAAAGTTGATGGTCGGTCGTGGAATATTGAATGCATATAAAAAAGAAAAAAGAAGTGCACTACCTAGGGGGTGTGCCTATCTCATCGTGTAGTCCACGGTGTCCATGCCACTAAAACTAGGAGTTGGGTCAAACCTTAGGAAAGCATGTGGTATTGTCCCATACTTGAGGACCTAGTTTGTGTACAAGGGGAGGTGCTATGGGTGTGACTTAGGGAGACAAGTCTATAGCAACTCCCTAGTTGTGTCTTGCCCCCCTAATGTGCCATAAGTGTGAAGTGGGGAGACAAGAAGGGCTAGGGGTCTAGGCGTAGAGCCAATCGACCAAGGCCACTAGACACACCTAGCTTAAGAATCCCTAGGTGTAGTGTTTGTGGTGGCACTTTGATGTTACATGAGAAATCTCTTTGTTCATTGTCTTTTGCTTCATGTGGATCTTTTAATTTTTTTTTGAGATAGATTGGGAGGGAGCACACTAGACATCATCCTAATGCTCTTCAATAGCTAGATTTTGAGGAAACCTACTAATGTCAAGAATCGCGTGGTGGGGAGACTTGCTCAAGATGCTGCGCCGAACACACACAGAATGCACAAGGAGAAGCTCAGTCTCAAGAGACAAGAAGAGAGATGGAGGCCAAAAAGTTTTCTTGTTGGTTTCTTCTTCTTCTTCCATACACTTTACAATGTACACAAAGTATAGATAAGATACAACATAAAGGAAAGTGGCCTACTAAGTCAAACAATGCATAGCCGACTACACTAGTCGACTGGCGCTATAACTATGCCAGCTATAAATAGGTGTAACAACCTGAATATAATAAGTAATGAGTCAGTGGCCATGTGAGAGTCATAATGACTATCGACGTGCTAAGTGTAGATGTGTGGATCCATCTAACTAGGCGGTCCATCATCAATGTCCGCATGTGTTGAGCTTGTCATCTCAACACTCCCCCTCAAGCTCAACTGCATCTCTACAACTCCAAGTAAGCTTCGAAAATTTTGAAGCTTCTCTGTAACCAATGCCTTCGTGAAGATGTCAACTATGTGATCCTGTGTGCTGACATACACCAAGTCAATCTCACTTGCTAGTACCTTTTCTCTCACAAAGTGGTAGTGTACCTCAATATGTTTTGTCCTGGCATGGAACACAGGGTTCCTAGCCAACTGTATACTGCTCATGTTGTCACAATAAATGACAACTGGACCTCCCACCTGCACATCTAAATCAGCCAATAACTTTTGCAGCCATACTACCTCACATGCTGCAACAACAGCACCTCTATACTTAGCCTCTGTACTCGACAAAGCAACTGTAGATTGCTTTTTGTTGCTCCAAGTAACTGCTGCACTACCAAGAGAGAACATGTATCCGCTGGTAGATCTTCTATCAGACATACTATGAGCCCAATCTACATCTGTGCATCCAAACACCTGTATATCTGTACATGCCTCATAGAAAAGTCCATAATGTAATGTGGACTTCACATATCTCAATATGCGTCTGACTGCATCCAAATGTGGCTTTCTAGGTACTTGCATAAACTAACTCACAAGACCAACAACGTAGCTCAATTCTGGCCTTGTAATGGTCATGTAGATCAAACTCCCCACTATCCTCCTGAACATAGTAGGGTCTTCTATCTCATCCCCAACATCAACACTCAACTTTACATTCTGCTCCAAAAGGACTGAAAGTGGTTTGCATACTGTCATACCATACTTGGACAACATATCCAAGCCATACTGTCTTTGGGACAGCCATACACCATCATCACATCTGATCGCCTCAATGCCAAGGAAGTACCTTAGCTCACCTAAATCCTTCATCTCAAACTTCTTCTTCAAAAATTCCTTAACTTCAGCAATCCCACTATCACTATCACCTGTAATAATCAAGTCATCCACGTAGATGACTATGATGACCAAACCTGCATCTCCCTTTCTCACATAAAGTGAGTGATCAGCATCAAAAACATAAAAGACAATATTGACAAGATACTCTCTGATCTTGTCAGACCATGCTCTAGGTGCTTGCTTGAGCCCATAGAGCACCTTCTTCAACCTACACACATACGTGGGATGCTCTAAATCTTCATAACCTACTGGTTGATCCATATACACTTCTTTCTGCAAATCACCATGCAAGAAGGCATTCTTCACATCCATTTGCTGCAACCTCCAACATTTGGCTGCTGCCAAAGCAATCACACATCTGACAGTTGCCATCGTAGCAACTAGATTGAAGGTTTCTTCATAATCTATGCCATATGTATGGGCATAGCCTTTTGCAACCAACCTAGCTTTGTACCTACTAATAGAACCATCTGCATTGTGCTTAATCTTAAAAACCCACTTACATCCAATATCTTTCTTGCCCTTCGGCAATGATACTAGATCCCAAGTCTTATTGGCCTCTAATGCAGCCATCTCCTCATCCACTGCTGCATCCCAATGAGTATGATCAACAGCATCCTCAAAGCAAGTGGGCTCAACATCCTCAACTAGTTTCACCATGTAAGCATAATGGTGAGCTGCATAACCTTCAAAACCAAATCTTTTAATAGGGTATCTGACCCTGCTATATGTGCGTACCACCGGATCACTCAATGGAGCCTTTACATTACTATGAGCTCTCTGTACACCTGGTGTCCTGACAGAAGGAATGCCAAGCTCATCATCTAAGCTCTCTGAGCCACTGGAGTCTCCATCAAGAACTGCATCAATGCCATCTGACACTTTATTCTTTTCTTTGTCTTTACCTGTAGTGCTACTAGATGCACCTGAAGATATAGAGCTACTCCTTAGTCTCCCAGACCAAGGACTACCAGATGATGTCTCTAGTTCACTAAGAGTGTTGAGATATCGAGCTCCACTTGTGATATGCCAGGGTGACCGTTGTGTATTTATGTCACCGACTTGTCAGTTGCAGACGCGGTTGGTACACTGCCCATGAATAATAGCTACATGATAGCTATCCTTATCTACTCTAGTTCGTGGCTCAGTTAGTATGCCACCTTAGTTAGTTGAGTTTGGTTTGAGACCCATATATAGGGTTCTTCTATTTCTTTGTATTTGAGTTCTTTTGGCTTACACAACTAAGAAGAGGAAAACTGTTTTCAGCCTCCACCTTTGTGTGTATTCCCCCATTGTGCAAGCAAGAAAGCTACAAGTGAGACTCCTTCCTTCTCTCCCACAATCTTGACATGGTATCAGAGCCTTGTTCGTGGTAAGGAGCTCAAGAAAGCAAGCCAAGCTCGCGGTGTTCTGGTAAGAGGAGCAGTGTTGCTTTCATTTTCTGTTTTGGGAGCAGATCTCTGCAGGTAGCACAGCCGAAAATTGCAGGAGTGCATTGTCTCAGGTTGAGACGCCCTTCGCGATGAAGCAAGAGGGTAGTATATGCTGCGGGAAAGGGCTTTAGCCCTTGGCGACCTTGTTTTTTTTATTTGAGGCCATTTCGGGGCCTGTTTTAGAGGCGGAAGTTTTCTGCACGCACTCAGGAAAAGGCCCAGTTTTATGCTGTGCGACCACTATTCTACAGGTCGGTGAAAAGTTACCACAGAAATTGCATCGTATGCTTATGTGCAGAGACATTGGGAGTTACAGAATCATCCGTGGTTCCTGTTTCTGCAAAATCGTCACTAGGAAGTGACTGTGTAGTCAAATACCACTTTCGCCAGTTTTGCAGATTTGCCCTTGTGAGGGTGAAGCTGAGTTTTTGCAGTGACAGAATTTTTCACAGTGTTCTGTAATGGCGTCTGATTCTCTCTCACAGATTGTCACTGAAAAGCTTGACAAGAACAACTTCCAAGCATGGAAGTTTAGAATGACGAATTTCCTTATGGGAAAAGGATATTGGGAATTTGTTGCAGGAAATGAAGAAGAACCAGTTCTTCCTGATGTTCCCAATCAACAGCAAATGCAGGCATTCAAAGCATGGCATGAGAGAGCCAGGAAAGTTATGTACTGGCTGTCTATCAGCATTTCAGACTCTATGATTGTGCATATTCAGGATGCAAGTATGCCAAAGGAGGCATGGGATACTTTGTCAAAGATGTATAGCACAAATACGCAAGCCAGGAAAATGCAGCTCAAGCAAGAGTTTCACAATGTGCAAAGAGAAAATATGAGCATCAATGACTACCACATGAAGGTGAAGAAGATTGCAGATGCACTTGCTTCCATTGGGTCGCCAGTGGAAGATGATGATTTAGTTTCTGTGACCTTGAATGGTCTAGGAAAGGATTATGCACAGTTTCGGACATCCATTTCAGTTCGTGAAAGATTTCCTGATTTTGAGGAGTTGATTGCTCTTCTAATTTCTGAGGAGCAGAGAAATGGTGGTGCATCTTCTTCAGGAGGAACTTCAAAAGAAACTGTCTTCTACTCAAATGCTGGAAGAGGTAGAGGCAGAGGTAGAGGAGGCCGATTTGGAGGCCGTGGTAGAAATCAGAATATGCAGCAAACTCAAGAAAACCAGTCCTATGGAGGAGGACGTGGTAACTCTAGAGGCAGGGGGAGCCAAAGAGGTCGTGGTGGATGGCAAAGAGGCCAAAATGCAAACAGTAACGTTGAATGCTACTATTGTGGTAAAATGGGTCATATGGCTAAAGACTGCTATAATAAGCAGAATGACATCATGAATGGAAAACTGCAACAAGGAAATTATGCATCTTCTAGTAGACAGGGTGATGACAGAAATGAGCATTTGTTTATGGTGCAGCACATGAACAATTCTGTGACAAGTGCAGAAGAAAGCAACGATGTGTGGTATGTTGACTCAGGTGCATCAAACCACATGACAGGTCATGCAGAATGGATGGAGGATGCAAGGAAAATAGAAAAACCAGGATTTGTGGAGACTGGTGATGATACTGCACATCCGATTGTGCAGATTGGAAAAATTCCTTTGTCTATGCAGGATGGGAAAAAGAAATACCTGTCCGATGTATTTCATGTCCCGAATATCACCAAGAATCTGGTTTCTGTTGGTCAAATGGTTGAATAGGGCTTGCAGGTCAGATTTAATCCTCATGGATGCTTTGTTGAGGATATGAAAAATAAAGGTCGCTTGATAGCAAAAGGAAAGAAGAAGGACAAAATATTTACATTGGATGCAGACATGTCTGAATTGAGTGCAGCAATGTTTGCACATGGGACTGGTGTAGTTGCAGATATTGATATCTGGCATAAACGCATTGGTCATGTTAATGTACAGCGACTTAAATCAATGCAGGCCCAAAATATTGTTGTAGGATTGCCTAGATTCAAGGTTGCAGAAATGCATAAGGTATGTGAAGCCTGTCAGTTTGGAAAACAGGCAAGGAAACCATTTCCTAGACATGTTCAAGAGAGTAAGAAGCCATTGGAATTAATCCACTCTGATGTGTGGACTACTAAAGCTGCATCTCTTGGAGGCTGTCATTATTTTGTCACTTTTATTGATGACTATAGCAGAAAAGTTTGGGTGTATTTTATGAAGAAGAAAAGTGAAGTGTTTGGGCATTCAAAACTCTTAAAGCTATGGTTGAAAAAGAAACAGGTCTGCAAATAAAATGCCTAAGGTCAGATGGAGGGGGAGAGTACCTCTCAAATGAGTTTGCAAGGTTCTTGCAGGAGCATGCCATAAAGCAGCAATATTCATGCAGTCATACCCCACAGCAAAATGGAATTGCAGAAAGAAAAAACAGACATATTGGAGAGGTGTCTCGTGCCATGCTCAATGAAAAAGACCTGCCAGATTTTTATTGGGCTGAAGCAGTTGCTACAGCAGTCTACATAATGAACAGGACTCCCACTGCAGCAATACATGGAATGACTCCAGAGGAGAGGTATACTGGTAGGAAACCAGATATTTCTCATTTGAAAATTTTTGGTTGCATTGCCTATGTACATGTGCCAGATGAGTTGAGATCCAAGTTGGATCCAAAAACTGAGAAGTGCATCTTTATCGGTTACTCTCTGCAGCAAAAAGGGTATAGATGCTATAACCCTTCTACTCGTAAGTTTACAGTGAGCAGAGATGTTGTTTTTGATGAGATGAGTAGCTGGTATAAACCAGTAAATGTGATTGATGATGTAGATGCACAAAATGGTAATGCTGCACAGAATTCACAGCAGCAGTCACAAAATATTAGTGGACCTGGAGCGTCCTCTAGCAGTGGTTCACATTCTTCGCCATGGACAGGCATATTGAGATCAGGAGAATCTTCTCAAAGTAATGCAGATAGTGGTATGCAGGTATCACGAAAAGGAAAAGAGAAGGTTGATCAGCCCATGTTTGATGTGAATGCAGGTCACTCTTATGTGGATGGTGAATCCAGTGGCTCAGAACAGAGCATTGATGATGAGTTGGGTATTCCTTCTATTGTTACACCTGGAGTAAGGAAGACCAGGGATGTTTTGAGAGCACCTGGGAGTGAACCCACTTTGCGTAGGTCTACTAGAGTTAGGTATCCTATGGATAGGCTGAAATATGATGGATTTACAGCCATTCACTATGTATATATGGTCAAGGTGATACAGGAACCAAAACCCACTTCTTTTGAGCAAGCCATGGGAAAAGAAAAATGGGAGAAAGCCATGGATGAAGAAATGGATGCCTTGGAAGAAAATGCTACATGGGAATTGGTACCTTTGCCTAAAGGTAAAAATGCAATTGGCTGTAAGTGGGTTTATAAGGTGAAGCACAATGCTGATGGTTCTGTGAACAGATACAAGGCAAGATTAGTAGTCAAGGGGTATGCACAAACATATGGCATTGACTATGAAGAAACATTCAGTCCGGTTGCAAGGATGGCAACCGTAAGAGCAGTCATTGCTATGGCTGCATCAAAGGGATGGTCTTTACATCAGATGGATGTAAAGAATGCCTTCTTGCATGGTGATTTGCAAGAAGAGGTCTATATGGAGCAGCCACCAGGTTATGTGCATGCTGTTCATCCTGAGTTTGTTTGCAGGTTGAAGAAAGCTTTGTATGGCTTGAAGCAAGCACCTAGAGCATGGTCTGACAAGATAGGACAGTATCTTGTCACTATTGGCTTTCAGATTTCCAAGGCAGATTTCTCACTTTATGTGAGAAAAACAGAGAACGGTATTATGCTACTTGTAATTTATTTTGATGATTTGATTATGACAGGTGACAGTGATGAAGATATCCTTCATGTGAAAATGCTATTGAAGCAGAAGTTTGAGATGAAGGATTTGGGAGAGCTGCGTTATTTCTTGGGCATTGAGGTGATTAGATCACCAAGTGGGATACAGCTCTTGCAGAGGCAGTATGGATTGGACATGCTGTCCAAATATGGGATGATAGGCTGTAAGCCTATTTCAGTTCCTTTGGAGCAGAATGTGAAGCTAAGCGCAGATGCAGGTGAGCTTCTGGAAGACCCTACTATGTACAGACGCATAGTAGGAAGCTTGATTTATATGACTATTACCAGGCCAGATTTGAGCTATGCTGTTGGATTGGTAAGTCAGTTTATGCAGGCTCCAAGGAAACCGCATTTGGATGCAGCTAGATGCATACTCAGGTATGTGAAGTCCACATTGCAGTATGGACTATTTTATGAGACTGGGGTTCAGATACAGTTGCATGGATACACTGATGCTGATTGGGCTGGTAGTATTTCTGATAGACGATCTACCAGTGGATATGTGTTCTCTTTTGGGAGTGCTGCAGTCACTTGGAGCAGTAAGAAACAGCCTACAGTTGCCTTGTTGAGCACCGAGGCTGAGTATAGGGGTGCAGCAATGGCTGCATGTGAGGTAGCTTGGTTGCATAAGCTACTTTATGATATGCATCAGCCTACAGATGGGCCAGTTGTCATTTATTGTGACAACATGAGTAGTATACACTTGGCAAATAACCCAGTCTATCATGCTAGAACAAAGCACATTGAGGTGCATTATCACTATGTGCGAGAGAGGGTTTTACTAGGTCTTATTGATCTAGTTTATGTCAGCACAGAGGATCAGGTAGCTGACATATTTACGAAGGCATTGGGCGCAGAGAAGCTGCACAAGTTCAGAGACCTGCTTGGTGTGCAGGAATTGGGATTGAGCTTGAGGGGGAGTGTTGAGATATCGAGCTCCACTTGTGATACGCCAGGGTGACCGTTGTGTATTTATGTCACCGACTTGTTAGTTGCAGACGCGGTTGGTACACCGCCCATGAATAATAGCTACATGATAGCTATCCTTATCTACTCTAGTTCATGGCTCAGTTAGTATGCCACCTTAGTTAGTTGAGTTTGGTTTGAGACCCATATATAGGGTTCTTCTATTTCTTTGTATTTGAGTTCTTTTGGCTTACACAACTAAGAAGAGGAAAACTGTTTTCAGCCTCCACCTTTGTGTGTATTCCCCCATTGTGCAAGCAAGAAAGCTACAAGTGAGACTCCTTCCTTCTCTCCCACAATCTTGACAAAGAGTCCGTGATTCTTGCTTTTTAGCCTGTACATGAGCGCCATGATCATCATCATCATCCAATGCATCACCACTAGATGCATACGAACTGCTCATTTCATCAAAGATGACATCCCTGCTCACTCTGAACTTACATGTGACAGGGTTATAACAGCGATACACTTTCTGCTCTAAAGAGTATCCAATAAAGACACATTTTTCTGCCTTTGGATCAAGCTTCTTCCGTAGCTCATCTGGCACATGAACATATGCAACATAGCCAAATACCTTCAAGTGCGCTACATCAGGCTTCTTGCCAGTAAAGCATTCTTCAGGAGTCATCCCATGAACTGCAGCTGTGGGAGTTCTGTTCATAATATAAACAGCAGTATGAATAACCTTAGACAAAAACTACTTAGGCATATTCTTTTCACCATCAAGGCGCGTGCAACTTCTGCAATATGCCTGTTTTTCCTTTCTGCAATCCCATTTTGCTGTGGGGTATACCTGCATGTGAGCTATCTCTTTATCCCATGAGACCTCAGAAAATCACTGAACTCATTCAAGAGGTACTCTCCCCCTCCATCTGACCTTAAGCACTTTACTTTCAAGCATGTTTCTCTTTCAACTGTAGCCTTGAAAGTTCTAAAGTGCTCAAACGCTTCACTCTTTTCCTTCATAAAATATACCCACAACTTTCTAGAACAATCATCAATGAATGTGACACAGTATGAACTGCCTCCAAGAGATATATTTTGTGTAGGCCCCCAAATATCTGTATGCACAACATCAAGGATATTTCTACTTATATCTCTGTCATGTGAAAAGGGTTGTCTTGCCTGGTTACCAAACTGACATGCTTCGCATACCTTATGAAATTCTGCAACTCTAAATGTAGGCAAACCTGTAACCCTTTGGACTGCATTAATTTCAACCTTTGTACATTTGCATGTCCAATGCATTTATGCCAAATTTCAATATCTGCAACAACACCTTTTCCTTTAGCATACATAGCAGCATTCATAGTAGGAATTCTAGCATCTAGAGTAAACATACGTCCAACTCTACTTCCCTTTGCAATTAACCTGCACTTGTCATTGAAGTCTTCTACAAAGCAGCCCTTTGCATTAAATCTGACTTACAGCCCTTGCTCTACCATCTGACCGACTGACACCAAGTTCTTTGTAATAGATGGCACATGTAATACATCTGAAAGACTCTTTGTCTTACCATCATACAAGGACAAGGGAACTTTTCCAATGTGTGAAATTGGGTGGCATGAATCATCACCCATCTACACATAACCTGCATTTTGCAAATCATGCATCTCTCCAAACCATTCTGCATGGCTGGTCATATGATTGGATGCACCTGAATCAACATACCAAACATCATCATGTGTTCCCTTTCCTGTAACAGCATTCAGCATATGCTGCATAACAAACAAACGTTCAATTTTGTCTTCATTCTGTCGTGAAGATGATGCATAGTTTCCTTGCTGCAACTTACCACTGCGAATATCATCTTCCTTAGCATAACATTGGGCTGCAATATGACCTGTTTTGCCACAGTAGTGACACACAATACCAGAGTTGTTAGAACCTCTGTTCTGCCATCCACCTCTTCCTCTAAAGCTCCCCCTGCCTCTAAAGCTACCACGACCTCCTGAAACCTGCATATCGCCAAATTGCTGATTCAATCTATTTTGCTGGTTGTCACTACCACGTCCTGTACCACGGCCTCTTGAAGAGAACTTGCCACATCCCCTTCCTGAAGTGGAGTAGAAATCTTGGACCTGTTCACCACTTCTTTCAGATGTCTCACTTTGCATGTTGATCTCTTCAGTGATCATAAGGGAGACCAACTCATTGAATGGCTTTCTGACATATACAGAAGTTACAAAAGACTTCCAAGTCTTTTCATTGTTAAGTCCACCCAAGGTAGATGACACCAAATCGTCATCATCGGGCATTGCATCAATCATTGCCAAGGCATCTGCAATGCTCCTTACCTTCAGTGCATACTCATTGATAGACATCTTCCCTTTCTTCAATGTATTTAACTCTTGCTTGAGTTGAATCTTTCGTGCCTTTGAATTTACAGAAAACATACTTTCAAGTATGGTCCAACCTGCATATGAATTCTCTACATTTCTAATATGTCCCAGCTTATTATTGTTAATTACTGCAGACAACCAATACATTACCTTTTTTTCTTTTGCATTCCATTCCTTCCGTGCCTTTGTCTCTTCTACAGTTGGAGGATCACTCACCTCCGACTCCTTTTCTTCACCTGAAACAAACTTGTAGAGGCCTTTTCCAATAAGGAAGTTCGTGACACGAAACTTCCATGAAGGGTAGTTGTTCTTGTCATGCTTCTCAATGATGGCACTGTTCTCTGCCATTATCACAAAACTAATACCAAACAGCAAGCAAATCTTCTGCAACCCTCGACCTGTAGTGCACAGCAATACACCAGACAGCCTTTTTCATTGTCTGCTCAACAATACATGCAATTTGCAACCAGTTTGCAAATAAACCTTGTTTTATTAGCTGGTAAATACCTTTGAACTCATAGATCTAAAATCTATAACCTGTGCACCCACTTTCGGTCAATATAGCCGAAGTCACAATGTACCTTGAAACTGCTGTCCGCAACCTTGCAGCTCTAAAACGGGGCCTCAAACGGCCTCAGATGCCCAAAATAACTGTGGGAAATCCCTAAAGGGCCTATCTGCAGAATACACAACGCTCTTCACGCACACCAAATCTCACTGCAATCTGAGATTTTTGCTCTGCCTTGCTTCCGATGCCTCCACAAGCACTATCCAAGAGAAGAACTAGAGAATGGAAGAGCTTCTTACCCGTTGCTTGCTTGCTCAAACCTTGCTTCTTCTCCTTTACTTTAGCCTTCGAAATCAACCTCAATCAATGGTATAGCTCTGATACCATGTCAAGAATCGCGTGGTGGGGGGACTTGCTCAAGATGCTGCGCCGAACACACACAGAATGCACAAGGAGAAGCTCACTCAAGAGATAAGAAGAGAGATAGAGGCCAAAACGTTTTCTTGCTGGTTTCTTCTTCTTCTTCCACATACTTTACAATGTACACAAAGTATTGATAATATACAACATAAAGGAAAGTGGCCTACTAAGTCAAACAATGCATAATCAACTACACTAGTCGACTGGCGCTATAACTATGCCAGCTGTAAATAGGAGTAACAACCTAAATATAATAAGTAATGAGTCAGTAGCCATGTGAGAGTCATAATGACCACCGACGTGCTATGTGTAGACGTGTGGACCCATCTAACCAGGCGGTCCATCATCAATGTCCGCATGTGTTGAGCTTGTCATCTCAACAACTAAGAGATTTTCTAAGGAATACATGGCTTTGCACATAGCCCTTTTGGTTAATTCTTACATTAAGAGGGGTAGTAGAGAGGAAATGATGATTACACTTTGAGAACCTACTATCACTCATATCTTCCAAAAGGCTCATGCAAAAAGCTGGCAAGAGAGCATTCCTTAACATGAAGCAGGTCATTGGATAGTTGTCTATCCCTGCATTGATATCAAAATAGAGGGGTGGAAAGCACTCTTCTTAGGCTACAAGTTTTTTTTTAGTAGGATGTACAAGAGATGGAGGCAATTACAAGTGGTAAGGAAATTGGGGTCAGGAAATACCATGAACTCATCCAAGAAGTGAGTGATGGAGGGTCGGAGGTCTTGTGCCCCAAAGGTCAGTTGATGTTGTAAATCAAAGGGAAGTTGTACCTGCCATGCTATGGTGCCTTGGGTAAGCCATGTAGGTGGGATCAACCCTTTTGTATGGTAGCATGTTACAAAAAGCCATCCATTCCTCAAAATTTTTATCCCAAATCTTTCAATGCCATTTATGTTGGGATTTGTAGCTTTTGATTTCTCTTGGCTCTTCCATGACCTTATCCTCCTAGTTATGATCTTTTGGTGCCATTTATGTTGGGATTTGTAGCTTTTGATTTCTCTTGGCTCTTCCATGACCTTATCCTCCTAGTATTTTTGTAGGCTCTTTTCTCCATAATGTGGATTTTCAACCCTCTCATGTAGCCACCACTTCTCTAGCCTCTTTGAGAGCTAGATGGCTCCTTCAACCACTTGTGGAGGTAGCACTTGATTCAGGGTAGAAGGATAGAAGAATTTAAATTCAAATGGCCTATATCCATTCTCCCATTGCTCCCAATGGTTCAATTCCCATGCCCAATTGATAGGCAGTTGTTCCTCAGTTTGCAACATCTAGACATTAGACACTTCTTGTGGTCTAGTATTAAATTTTCTCCTCGTGAGTTTAGCCAACTCCTTGCATTTTATTTTGGCCTCAATCATTCTTTTTGTGGTGGTAGGATCTTCTTCTTCTTGGCCTTTTGCTTCTATTGATGGAGGTGGGAGTGGCCTCTGTTTATTATTGGGTTGTCCCTTGCTGTCATCAAGTTGCTCAAAATCGGGCCCTTCTTCCTTCATGGTTTCGCTTGGGGTACTGTGGTTGTTTGCTCTTGGTGCTTTTTCTCTCCAATTCCAAGCTGCTCTAACTCTTTCCTCAAGAGCACTTCTTGCATCAGAAGAAGTTTTTTTTGCATTAATCTTGGGCTAGTGCTGGTTCTAGGGGTGTGATCTTAGAGCCCATATCTTATGGCTCTCCTTGAGATCTTTAGCTTCCTCTTCAGACCTTCCATGGAGTCCTCATCTCCAGCTTGTGTTATATGAAGCACTATATTTAGGAATGCATATCGTTGGACTGCTTTGGCCCTTTCTTCCACCATGATTCTCTTTCTTTCTATTAGAACAAGGCATTTGGCTAGGTCTCTGACCCTTCCAATATTTCTCCCTTCCTAGGCCTTGGCCTTCTCCTCCATCTTTCCTTGACTCTACCTTAGCTCTTGCGATAACATTGTCACCACTTCCTCTTGTTCTCTCCAGATTCCTAACATCTTCTCCTTGTCTTGTTTGTGATGATTCAACTCATCTTTCAATTTTTCTTGCTCTTGGAGTGTCCCAAGGAGTCAATTTTCCACCTCTAACAGCCTTTTAGTTGACATCTCGTATTTTTATACCCTAGTCTCTTGTAGTTCCTTTAATAGCCATTCCTTTTGCCATCTCTCCTTACAGAACTTTGCATGGGCTTGTGTCTTCACCATTTTTAGCTCCTATGGGAGCTCGTCTCTGAGTTTCTTTAGTTTTTCAAGGTGCTCTTCCATGTTCTTTTTCCCATGTATGACGCTTGAAAAGTCTATTTCAGTCCCAATTTTCTCTCTACCTTCTCCACTTGGAGTTCCTTTGCACTCTCTTCTTCCTTCTCCACCTCCACTTCCTTCCTTGCTTCTAGTTTCTTCTTTAGATTATTCAGTAGCCTTTAATAGATGGTTATCTACTTCATCTTCTCTAGCTGGTAGGCAGTGAACACATCCTTCTCAATCTCTTGCTCTACCATAGTGGCCTCCCTATCTTCCTTCATCTTTTTGAGTTGGCATGAGAGCTTCTGCACATATTCATCATAGTTGGTTGTTGCTAGTATGGCTAATGACATGGACATTGTCGATGCTTTGACCTTGAACTTCTTTAAGTCTTTTCTGGATTCTGCATCCATAGTAGTAGGTCTCTTTGTTCCTATTACTAGGGATCCACCACTTGGTGCTAGGCCAAGCTGCTTCATTGAGTTTAGTAGTAATTGCACCCATGCCACCATGTTTCTTTGGTCCACTCTTACTTTTTAGGCTTCCGAGGTGGTGGCATGCATGGTAATTAAGGCTAGTGGTGGTGGTACTTGAGGGCCTTTCCTTTGCTAGGCACAATGGGCCCTTGACCTATTTCTGCCATTGCAGAGAGTGGTGGATCTTGGTTCATCACCTAGGCTTCTTCTTGCCAACTCTTAGGAGCAAGAGGCTTGCTCTACTAACAACAACCTCAAGGCTAGGGCCATTTGCTCATCAACTTCTCTTTTTAATCTTTCCTCATCCTCTATTTGCTTCTTTTTTTGTTTCTCTTCCGCCCTTCTAGACTCCTCTTCCATCTTTCTTAGTTACTCCTCTTCTCTAGGTCTTGAGTTTCTCTCCTTGATCAGGTCATCCAATCTATGGCTCCTTTAAAGACCCTAGCTAGCACAACCCTTTGCAATGTTGAGTTTCTCACCAAGGCCTTGTAAAGCTCTTCACTTCGGATCCATTTATGAACACAATGGAGATTGCTCATTCATTCACTAGGTCACTCTGCAACTCAAATTCTCTTAAAAAGACTTTGCACATGGGTGACGTAGTCTCAAATGTCCTCCTTGTCCTTTTGACTGACATCATCAACCTAACAATGAGGTTATCAGAGTATCCCACCTCAAAGAATCTCTTGATGAAGAGACTCTTGAGGTTATTGAAGTCATTGCGTTTGGCATTGTCTAGACTAGTGTACCATGTCTGGTGTTTGTCTCCTAGGCAAAGTTTGAAAGCTTGTGCATGTTGAGCAAGGTCCATGAGGCTGTTAGCCTCACACACTTTCTCAAGCTGCTCCACAAAGCTATATGCGTCATTGTCAAGTTCAAGTTGCTTAGCAACCACACATATATTGTTTTGGCTCTTAGAATTCAGTGTGATTCCTAGTCTTGCTAGCACTGTAGGTGTTAGGGTTGCTTCGCTCTACTTCGTAGTTGTGTTATCTAAGAGTCACTTCATGTGAGAAGATCGCTTAACATAAGATCAGCCTATAAGCCTCTCTCCCTCTCAGCATTTTTTCCAGTCTTGGTTCTATTGGGAGAGCTACGACCTTGCAGATTTCTATGTCTTGTCTAAGCTTTTAAAGCTCATTGCTCTTGATTGTAGGCGACCATGACCTGTAGCACTTTCCTTGCCAACGTTCTCTCCTCCTCTAGATTGGCTATGATGTCCTCCATTGGTTTACCATAACACTCCATTTTGGTTTGCAGGTCATATAAAGTCATTAGTTGTTGTTGGATGTTGACTGGGAATTCTCCCAAGTCAAACTCATCATTTTTCTGGGTTGATGTTGGCTCCTAACATATTGCTGACTTCTTGAGCAACTAGGGCATCGATCAGATTGATCAAGCAAGGTAGAGCTACATCCCTAATCATGCCTGTCATTGTTGCTCCTTAAACGACTTGATGATTCAAGTCTCTTAGTATTCGTTGATTAGTGTCCTTGGTCACTATTCAATGTCTAGGTGTCTTCTCCTATTAGTGGGTTTTTTCAGATTATCTTATCTTGTGTGAATTCCTTATTATTTAAAATGATTCTCAATGTTATGTGCACTCGGGTGCTAGTTGGGTGCTTCTCAATGTGCAAACTCAACTGAAATCCAACACATCATGCTTGATACTTTCTTCTAGTCTATAGCAAGCTCCAAAATCAAACAATAAGGGCTTAGCAATTAAAACAACGGTTTGAATGCAATGGCAAAAACAAGTGCAAACTCAACTGAAATCCAACACATCATGCTTGATACTTTCTTCTAGTCTATAGCAAGCTCCAAAATCAAACAATAAGGGCTTAGCAATCAAAACAACTTACCTATAGCCTCTGAATATGGGCTCAATCGCACGAAATGAAGCTCTCCTTGCCTCATAGCTACCTTGCAACAAACCTATCTAGCTCTCTCTTTCTCTCAACTCTGAATGCAAAAATGAGCTCCCCTTTTCTCTTCTTGCCTCTTAAACCCCTTGTTCTTCAATCTTTCACTCACCTTCTTCTCTCTTTCCTCTCTCAATGCATTGAAGCCCCTTTTTCTTCCTATTGTTGCATGTTTACAACAGTAACCCTACTATTTGTTTCTTTGTTTTTCCTGATTTTGCATTCAAATCACAAGCAACCACTTACACTAATCCAACCTACTTACCTAAATCCAAAAAACTAGAAAAAATTACTTGCAAAGGAGATTGAATATCTCTTCAAATCCCTTGCTTCCTACCTATCTCAAGCACTGGATCGGGGGGTGTTGAGTGTTGAAATGACTTGTTTTTTGGCTGATTTTTGTTGTTTTTTGTCAAGAATCGCGTGGTAGAGGGGGTTGCTCAAGATGCTGCGCCGAACACACACAGAATGCACAAGGAGAAGCTCACTCAAGAGACAAGAAGAGAGATGGAGGCCAAAACGTTTTCTTGCTGATTTCTTCTTCTTCTTCCACACACTTTACAATGTACACAAAGTATAGATAAGATACAACATAAAAGGAAAGTGGCCTACTAAGTCAAACAATGCATAACCGACTATACTAGTCGACTGGCGCTATAACTATGCCAGCTGTAAATAGGTGTAACAACCTGAATATAATAAGTAATGAGTCAGTGGCCATGTGAGAGTCATAATGACCACCGACGTGCTAAGTGTAGACGTGTGGACCCATCTAACCAGGCGGTCCATCATCCATGTCCACATGTGTTGAGCTTGCCATCTCAACACTCCCCCTCAAGCTCAACTGCATCTCTGCAACTCCAAGTAAGCTTCGAAACTTTTGAAGCTTCTCTGTACCCAATGCCTTCGTGAAGATATCAGCTATCTGATCCTGTGTGCTGACATACACCAAGTCAATCTCACCTGCTAGTACCTTCTCTCTCACAAAGTGGTAGTGTACCTCAATATGTTTTGTCCTGGCATGGAACACAGGGTTCCTAGCCAACTGTATACTGCTCATGTTGTCACAATAAATGACAACTGGACCTTCCACCTGCACATCCAAATCAGCTAGTAACTTTTGCAACCATACTACCTCACATGCTGCAACAGCAGCACCTCTATACTCAGCCTCTGTACTCGACAAAGCAACTGTAGATTGCTTTTTGCTGCTCCAAGCAACTGCTGCACTACCAAGAGAGAACATGTATCCGCTGGTAGATCTTCTATCAGACATACTACCAGCCCAATCTGCATCTGTGTATCCAAACACCTGTACGTCTGTACCTGCCTCATAGAAAAGCCCATAATGTAATGTGGACTTCACATATCTCAATATGCGTCTCACTGCATCCAAATGTGGCTTTCTAGGTACTTGCATAAACTGACTCACAAGACCAACAACATAGCTCAAGTCTGGCCTTGTAATGGTCATGTAGATCAAACTCCCCACTATCCTCCTGAACATAGTAGGGTCTTCTATCTCATCCCCAACATCAGCACTCAGCTTTACATTCTGCTCCAACGGGACTGAAAGTGGTTTGCATGCAGTCATACCATACTTGGACAACATATCCAAGCCATACTGTCTTTGGAACAGCCATATACCATCATCACATCTGATCACCTCAATGCCAAGGAAGTACCTTAGCTCACCTAAATCCTTCATCTCAAACTTCATCTTCAAATAGCCCTTGACTTCAGCAATCCCACTATCACTATCACCTGTAATAATCAAGTCATCCACATAGATGACTATGATGACCAAACCTGCATCTCCCTTTCTCACATAAAGTGAGTGATCAGCATCAGAAACATAAAAGCCAATATTGACAAGATACTCTCTGATCTTGTCAGACCATGCTCTTGGTGCTTGCTTGAGCCCATAGAGTGCCTTCTTCAACCTGCACACATACGTGGGATGCTCTAAATCTTCATAACCTGCTGGCTGATCCATATACACTTCTTCTTGCAAATCACCATGCAAGAAAGCATTCTTTACATCCATTTGCTGCAACCTCCAACCTTTGGCTGCTGCCAAAGCAATCACACATCTGACAGTTGCCATCCTAGCAACTGGACTGAAGGTTTCATCATAATCTATGCCATATGTTTGGGCATAGCCTTTTGCAACCAGCCTAGCTTTGTACCTGCTAATAGAACCATCTGCATTGTGCTTAATCTTATAAACCCACTTACATCCAATAGCTTTCTTTCCCTTTGGCAATGATACTAGATCCCAAGTCTTATTGGCCTCTAATGCAGCCATCTCCTCATCCATTGCTGCATCCCAATGAGCATGACCAACAGCCTCCTCAAAACATGTGGGCTCAACATCCTCAACTAGTTTCACCATATAAGCATAATGGTGAGCTGCATAACCCTCAAAACCAAATCTTTTAACAGGGTATCTCACCCTGCTAGACCTGCGTACCACTGGATCACTCAATGGAGTCTTTGCATTAACACGTGTTCTCTGTACACCTGGAGTCCTCACTGAAGGAATGCCAAGCTCATCATCCAAGCTCTCTGAGCCACTGGAGTCTCCATCAAGAACTGCATCAATGCCTTCTGACACTTTACTCTTTCCTTTGTATTTACCTGTAGTGCTACTAGATGCACCTGAAGATGTAGAGCTACTCCTTAGTCTCCCAGACCAAGGACTACCAGATGATGTCTCTGGTCCACTAAGAGTTCGTGATTCTTGCTTTTCAGCCTGCACATGAGTGTCATGATCATCATCATCATCCAATGCATCACCACTAGATGCATACCAACTGCTCATTTCATCAAAGATGACATCCCTGCTCACTCTGAACTTACATGTGACAGGGTTGTAACAGCGATACCCTTTTTACTCTAAAGAGTATCCAATAAAGATACACTTTTCAGCCTTTGGATCCAGTTTCTTCCGCAACTCATCTGGCACATGAACATACGCAATGCAGCCAAATACTTTCAAGTGTGAAACATCAGGCTTCTTACCTGTAAAACATTCTTCGGGGGTCATACCATGAACTGCAGCTGTGGGAGTTCTGTTCATAATATAAACAGCAGTATGAACAGCCTCAGACCAAAAATGCTTAGGCATATTCTTTTCAACCATCAAGGCGCGTGCAACTTCTGCAATATGCCTGTTTTTCCTTTCTGCAACCCCATTTTGCTGTGGGGTATACCTGCATGTGAACTGTCTCTTTATCCCATGAGACCTCAGAAAATCACTGAACTCATTTGAGAGGTACTCTCCCCCTCCATCTGACCTTAGGCACTTTACTTTCAAGCCTGTTTCTCTTTCAACTGCAGCCTTGAAAGTTCTAAAGTGCTCAAAAGCTTCACTCTTTTCCTTCATAAAATATACCCACAGCTTTCTAGAACAATCATCAATGAATGTGACGAAGTATGAACTACCTCCAAGAGATACATTTTGTGTAGGTCCCCAAATGTCTGTATGCACAACATCAAGGATATTTCTGCTTACATCTCTATCATGTGAAAAGGGTTGTCTTGCCTGCTTACCAAACTGACATGCTTCACATACCTTCTGAAATTCTGCAACTTTAAATGTAGGCAAACCTGTAACCAACCCTTTGGACTGCATTAATTTCAGCCTTTGTACATTTGCATGTCCAATGCGTTTGTGCCAAATTTCAATGTCTGCAACAACACCTTTTCCTTTGGCATACATAGCCGCATTCATAGTAGGAATTCCAGCATCTAGAGTGAACATACGTCCAACTCTACTTCCCTTTGCTACCAACCTGCACTTGTCATTGAAGTCTTCTACAAAGCAGCCCTTTGCATTAAATCTGACTTGCAGCCCTTGCTCTACCATTTGACCGACTGACACCAAATTCTTTGTAATAGATGGCACATGTAATACATCTGAAAGACTCTTTGTCTTACCATCATGCAAGGACAAGGGAACTTTTCCAATGTGTGAAATTGGGTGGCATGAGTCATCACCCGTCTGCACATAACCTGCATTCTGCAAATCCTGCATCTCCCCAAACCATTCTGCATGGCTGGTCATATGATTGGATGCACCTGAATCAACATACCAAACATCTTCATGTGTTCCCTTTCCTGTAACAGCATTCAGCATATGCTGCATAACGAACAATCGTTCATTTTTGTCTTCATTCTGTCGTGAAGACGATGCATAGTTTCCTTGCTGCAACTTACCACTGCGGATATCATCTCTCTTAGCATAACATTGGGCTGCAATATGACCTGTTTTGCCACAGTAGTGGCACACAATACCAGAGTTGTTAGAACCTCTGTTCTGCCATCCACCTCTTCCTCTAAAGCTCCCCCTGCCTCTAAAGTTACCACGACCTCCTGAAACCTGCATATCGCCAAATTGCTGATTCAATCTGTTTTGCTGGTTGTCACTACCACGTCCTGTACCACGGCCTCTTGAAGAGAACCTGCCACGTCCCCTTCCAGAACTGGAGTAGAAAGCTTGGACCTGTTCACCACTTCTTTCAGATGTCTCACTCTGCATGTTGATCTCTTCAGTGATCATAAGGGAGACCAATTCATCGAAATCTGGAAATGGCTTTCTGACATATACGGAAGTTACAAAAGACTTCCAAGCCTTTTCATTGTTAAGTCCACCCAAGGTAGACGACACCAAATCATCATCATCGGGCATTGCATCAATCGCTGCCAATGCATCTGCAATGCTTCTTACCTTCAGTGCATACTCATTGATAGACATCTTCCCTTTCTTTAATGTATTCAACTCTTGCTTGAGTTGAATCTTTCGTGCCTTTGTATTTACAGAAAACATACTTTCAAGTATGGTCCAAGCTGCATATGCATTCTCTGCATTTCTAATGTGTCCCAGCATGTTATTGTCAATTACTGCAGACAACCAATACATGACCTTCTTGTCTTTTGCATTCCATTCCTTTCGTGCCTTTGTCTCTTCTGCAGTTGGAGGATCACTCACCTCCGGCTCCTTTTCTTCACCTGAAACGAACTCGTAGAGGCCTTTTCCAATAAGAAAGTTCGTGACACGGAACTTCCATGAGGGGTAGTTGTTCTTGTCGAGCTTCTCAATGATGGGGCTTCCACTATTCTCTGCCATTATCACAAGAATAATACCAAACAACAAGCAAATCTTCTGCAACCCTCGACCTGTAGTACACAGCAATACACCAGACAGCCTTTTTCACTGTCTGCTCAACAATACATGCAATCTGCAACCAGTTTGCAGATAAACCTTGTGTTTACTCACTGGTAAACACCTTTGATCTTACAGATCTGAAATCTGTAACCTGCGCACCCACTTTCGGTCGATACAGCCGAAGTCACAGCGTACCCTGAAACTGCTGTCCGCAACCTTGCAACTCTAAAACGGGCCCTGAAACGGCCTCAAATGCCCAAAATAACTGCGGGCAAGCCCTAAAGGGCTTATCTGCAGAATATACAGCGCTCTTCGCGCACACCAAATCTCACTGCAATCTGAGATTTTTGCTCTGCCCTGCTTCCGGTGCCTCCACAGGCACTATCCAAGAGAAAGAGTGGAAGGATGGGAGAGATTCTTACCCGTAGCTTGCTTGCTCGAACCTTGCTTCTTCTCCTTTGCTTCAACCTTCGAAATCAGCCTCTCTCAATGGCGCGGCTCTGATACCATGTCAAGAATCGCGTGGTAGAGGGGGTTGCTCAAGATGCTGCGCCGAACACACACAGAATGCACAAGGAGAAGCTCACTCAAGAGACAAGAAGAGAGATGGAGGCCAAAACGTTTTCTTGCTGATTTCTTCTTCTTCTTCCACACACTTTACAATGTACACAAAGTATAGATAAGATACAACATAAAAGGAAAGTGGCCTACTAAGTCAAACAATGCATAACCGACTATACTAGTCGACTGGCGCTATAACTATGCCAGCTGTAAATAGGTGTAACAACCTGAATATAATAAGTAATGAGTCAGTGGCCATGTGAGAGTCATAATGACCACCGACGTGCTAAGTGTAGACGTGTGGACCCATCTAACCAGGCGGTCCATCATCCATGTCCACATGTGTTGAGCTTGCCATCTCAACATTTTTGAGAGCTGAATGGTTGATTTTAAGGGATGATTGATTGATTTGGAAGTGGTTTGAGAGTGTTTTGGATGATATTGATTGTGTTTTGGAAGATCATGATGTTTGTTGATGGTTCTGTGATGTTCTGATAGGTTCTGAATGGTTCTGTATACCTTCTGTTTTGTTCTGTTTTGGTCTGTTTTGTTCTGATTGTCTTCTGTAAGGAGGGATGGAGTATTGATTGATGAAGAATGAGATATTGTGAAAGCTTAGTGAATGTTTTGTGAGATTTTGGAATGATTTGAGAATGAGTTATGAGATTTTGATGACCTTCTATAACCTTCTGTAGGTCTTCTGTAGAGCTTCTGTTTCTGTTCTGTTTCTATTCTGCTTCTGTTCTGTTCTGTACTGTAGCTGTTCTGGTACTGTTCTATAGACTGTTCTGTAAGTGTTCTGTGGAATGTATGTGTGATTTTGGGAAAGTTTTCTAGCTTTGGAAAGAGGTGAATACAAGTGCAAAAGAGCTGGAAGAAGTGGAAGAAGTAGCTGCTGAAGACTCAAGAGAAGACTAGAGTGAAGTGACAGTAGTGAGCTGTGAAGAGACACTGTAGTGGCTCTGGTGACCTTTCATATCAGACATACCTCTTGGGAGGGGTATCCACGACCTAAGAGTGATTATTGAGAGTAATTTTTGAGAGATTGTAGTGAGGATATGATGTATTATTGATGGAGTGAGATAGAGAGAGTCAGAGATAGCCAATTTTACTGAAACAGAGTGATTGTATATGAGAGATTGAGAGAGAAGACTATGAAGATATTGAAGATGAATACTATGTGATGTATTTCCATTCAAAGATGGTGTATTTCTTTGTTTTCTTTGTGATATTGATGGATTTATGAAGATGTTGAAGAATATGGTTGATTCTATTAAAACCGTGGGATGCATGAAGATTTATTGTGCCTGGTGTTCTTTTCTTCATTGTGATCATATGAAATATGATAAACAAGCTTGTTGATGTTACAAGATAGATTTTCTTGCAAGAGAATTCCCTTTTCCTTGGTGTTCCTCTTGGGGCTCCATGTTTTTGGTGCGCAGCCGGGGAAACTTGCCATCAACAAGCACCAAAAGAGGCTGAAAATGAAGGAATTGGCATTGCCAAGAAGAGAAGAATTCAATGGATGTTTGTAAAGTTCCTTCTTCCACTGAAGAGTTGGAATTTCTCATAATTAAAGCCACTCTTCACAAGAAGTTCATCCCACAATGGCGGAAACACATCACCATCATGATGCATGCTCTATGTGGTGGACAGTTTCCTCTTCCTATTGAAGCAGCAGAAACTTGCATCTTGGTGGAAAACTGTTTGGGAACAAACTGAAGAGCAGAAACAGAGAGAATGAACATCCATGGAAGATTTGGCATTCATTGAAAAGTTTCCAGACAACATCAAGTGGGAGATTGTGAAGAAGCTTCAGGAGTCTTGGTCTGTAGAGGTTCACAGGGACAAGAAGGAAAAGAGTTGGAATTTGTTCGTGGATGCTCAACAGCAAGATACATGGGATGCTTGGTGTACTGATAATCTTCTGTTTGTTCAATTAGCAACCCACTGGAAGTTGGTAGACAGAGTGTTTTTCACAACATACACTATTGAAACCATCAGAAGCTGGCATTACTATGATGATGGTACCACCACCATGCTCAGACGTATGCATTTTGACACCTTCAGAACCGAATACCTTCCTCTGTGCAGTGGCATGAAAGCAGAATTCAGGGACGTTGAGAAGAAAGAAGTAGAAGAAATGTTGGCCAGAGAGTCCTCCAGAGACTGAAGCCTTCTGTTAACCCTCTGTGGAGCACTAACAACATAGTGGAGTCAACCCCCTGATGAATGACGCAATAAAAAGGCAAGCGTTAGAACGAGTCCAGAGGTACGTGAGAAGAGAGAAAGCAAGAATCAAAGCTGAGAGCGAGCTCGCAGCAGAAGCCGCCTTTGATGCCCTTGCGGAACTCTTTACAGAAGTCCCAATGGCACATCAAGCCCTTCCTCCTCCTGCTGGAGGTCCACTTCCAAGCCAGATCCGTCCTGGAAATATTGATGACAGACCAGCGAATGTAGTCCCATTGCCAGTTTTTAAGGGAGAGTACAATGAAGACCCCGATCTTCATGTAGCAGAGTTTATGGTAGCGTGTGTGGCTAACAATGCCAGAACCCCTGAGCATTGGTTAGCAATATTCCCCGCCACTTTTAAGGGCGCGGCGTTTCAGTGGTATGAGAGACAAGCAGCAGGAACTTTTGGCACATGGGACGATCTGAAGTTGGCCTTCCTCACTAAATTCAGGCGTGAAGGTTTTGAAGAGCGGATGAGAGAGGAATTTATGAACCTAAGTCAGTCCTCTGGAGAAAGAGTGGAAGCCTATGTCTCACGAATGGAATCCATCCTGAAGAGATGGACTAACCATAATCTAGATGATGGCATTCAAAAGGGGGTATTTCTCAGAGGATTACAACCAGAAGTCCGTAAGTTTGTGGAGCTACAAAGACCAGCCACACTACAAGCTGCAACAGAAGGTGCAAGATTGTACGATGAAGTGGAAGCTAGATTGGCGATGAATTCAGGAAGAGGAGTCCTACCTCCTCTGATGCCAGGAATGATGTATCCACCAAATGCAGTTCCAGGGACTGTTATCTACCCCTACCAACAGATGCCCCCGGTATCACCGTACAGTGCACCAAATCCACAGTGGCCACAATCCATGCCTCAAATGATGGCTCAACCACAACAACAATGGTCCCAACCAATTTCCTCAATGCCAAATCAGCAGCAACAGTGGAACCCTACCAACTGGAGTCAACAGCCAACAGTTCAAACAGGAGCTCTGAATCAGAACCAGAACAGAGACCCCTCTGTACCAGGCCAACCAGTTTATGCAGTGATTACAGAGACTCCTCAAAACCCTCCTGCCAGTGCCTCAGGAGGAGAAAGCTTGAAGGATTATTTATCTAACTCAGTTGCAAACATCAAAAAGAAGTTGATGGATGTGATTACAGAGCAACTACAGACGCTGAAAGTGAACACAGCGAGCATATCCAATGTTGCAGGAGCAGGAAGAGATGTGATGAGGTCAAATACTTGGTGTGGTAAGTGTCATCAAGCAGGTCATTTAGCCACTGAATGTACACGGAAACCAACCATCCCTGGAGCCTTCTGTTCCTACTGTTTGCGGAAGAATCATACAGAGGACATTTGCTCCCTGAAGGAGATGCATGATAGGAGAAGAAAGGAAGAAGACACAAGATTTAACTTGCTGGAATCCAAAATGACAACACAAGATATTGGACCCAAGCCTAGAGAGTTTGGTCCTAATTTCGGACCCAAAAGATTTCCCTCTCAAAGTTACAGAGGAAGACAGTCTGACGGTGGTCAGAGATCAGAAGTGGAGTGTTACAGATGCGGGGAAAAGGGACACATCTCACCAAATTGTCCAAATCCTCGAAGGTCAGTGGATTACAAGCCCTTATGCAGTCGATGCAAAGGAGAAGGCCACACTGCAAAAGACTGTTCAAGCCCAGCCCCAGTGAAAAACAGTGCTACTGATAGTCCGTCCAAGGTCCAAGAGCCTACCTCCAATTTGGTAGAATTGGAAGTTGCTGCCATCACGCGTGCAAAGCAGAAGGACCCACCTATCCAGAAAGAAAATAACCCTCCTGCCAGAACAGTGAAGTTCAATCTTCCACCAGAAGAACAGAACAGAACAGAGCCTAACAGTGCCGTACAGAGCCCTACAGTGCCACAGAGAGTTACAGAGACAGTTACAGAGACAGGACCAGAGGTCCAGGATACAGAAGAGGAGGAAGTGCCACAAATGGCAGAAGAAGTTCCTATAATTCCTCTGATGGAAGAAAGAGGGAAAATGAAAATGGGTGTTGCCCCATTCCCTAACCGGTTAGAGAAGCCAGTGGATCCTATTAAGGAATACGATCTAGTTAGAGATCTAGATACCTTTAAACCAAACCTCACATTCCGACAATTATTGATGTTGTCCCCCAGTTGCCGGAAAAGGTTCAAAAGTATAGTGACAAGAAGACGAGGTTTAAGAATTGCTCCCTCAACAGCAACCAAGTCCAACAGGGCTCCAGAGCCTGTAAAAGAAGTGGATGTGGCTAATGCTTTTCTAGATCCGGGTACTCCAGAGACTGGCGTGTGGATAGAAGGCTGCTTCATTGCAAATGCACTGATTGATGGAGGTTCATCAGTGAACATTATGACGGATGTGACGATGAAGGATCTAGGCCTACAAGGTGTGCAACCAACCCAATGGCTCATCAGATTGGCGGATCAGAGTAGAATCAAGCCTTTGGGCATTCTTCCATATGTGAAGACTACTGTGGCTGGAAAAGATTATTGGCTAACCTATCTGGTGGTGAAGCCAAACTCTTATGGTACATCCTACCCTCTGTTACTGGGTAGACCATGGCTTTTTGAAGCCCGAGCAAGGACGGATTGGTTTAAAGGAACCTTGACCTTGGGCAGAGGACCCAACAAAGTGGTGCTGAAACTGTATGGTTCTCAAAAAGGACATGGATCCACCTCCTTGGAATTATCTTCTGATTCTCCTAATGAGGTTACGGATGGAACATCAGCAGACGAAGATGCTGTCAAACAAATCCTTCCTAAGAAAACAGTGGCACATTCCTTAACAGTGGATACAGTAAGCCGACTTCCAAAGGATGCAAAGCCATTATCAATGGGTGAATACTTCCTGCCTGAACCAGGCATGACTTCTGAAATCACTTCTGATAGTGAGATAGAAGCATGGATGTACTGCTCTCCCTGTTACATGGCCACAACAGAAGCAGAGCCAGAGACAGAGGCAGGAGGGGAAACAGAGAATCTATTCTTCTGTTACAGAGCTCCTACAGAAACAGAGACAGGAACAGAAGCAGAAGCAGAGACAGAGACAGAAGAGGATGGATATGATATGAACGAAGAAGATTATGAAAGTGAGCCAGAAGAATCTATCCCACTTGAAGAGGATACATTTGAGGAAGAAGTTCCAGAAGCATCAGAAGCCGACGAGCTCATGCTATGGGACAGAATGGCAATGGTACCATTTGGTCTGGTAAATGGATCTTCTCATATGCAAAACCTTTATAAGAAATGGATTAAGAAGAGCAAGCCATCTTTCAGCAGTGGCTCATGTCGTCCTAACCTATCCTTGCCAAAGAAAGATGATGATGATGCACCGTGCCAAACAGCACCAGTCCCACCAACCCAACAGGCATCAGAGGGTCCCTGTTATGTGATGTTCCTGGATGTATCATCAGAAGATGAGTCTTCAAGCCAAGAGGTAATTAATTTTGAAACCAAATCCGAAACGGCTCTTATCCCACTCCAACGTCTTAAGGAGCAACCTAAGTCTCCACCAAAAGAAGAAGTTGGTTCTAGTGGGACATCAGAAGAGGATACCACTCCCTTGAAGGAGTCGGATCTGTATCCAGAAGCAGTCCGCGGGACCTTCATCCGTGAAGTAGAAGGTGAAAGACAGTTAACCTTTGTGGATTCAGAAGGCACTGAACGCCACTTGAAGGTGGGTAGCAGTCTCCCAGAAGAGGAGTTGTTAACCTTGTACAACTTGTTGAAAGAAAATTTGGACGTGTTTGCATGGTCTTACAAAGACCTAAAGGGGATTGATCCCACAATATGTCAACATCATATTGACTTGGAGCCTGATGCCAAGCCAGTACGGCAACAACAGAGGCGAATGAACCCGAATTATTCCACATTGGTGAAAGCGGAGCTGCTGAAGCTTCTGGAAGCCGAGTTCATTTATCCAGTGGCAAATAGTGAATGGGTTTCACCCATCGTGGTTGTACCCAAGAAGAATGGCAAATTGCGAATATGTGTGGATTTCCGAAAGCTTAATTCCAAGACAAAGAAGGATCACTTTCCTATCCCTTTCACAGACCAACTGTTGGACACAGTGGCAGGACATGAGCTTTATTCTCTTCTGGATGGATTCAGCGGATACAACCAAGTCCAAATCGCAGAAGAAGACCAGTCCAAAACAACCTTCACCACAGAAGGGGGGACCTACGCTTACTGAGTGATGCCATTTGGGCTCTGCAATGCCCCTGCTACTTTCCAACGAGTCATGATGGCCGCATTTCAAAATCATCTGCACGATTTTATTGAAGTATATTTGGATGACTTCTGTGTCTACAGTTTGATCAGTGAACATTGGGAACACCTGGCACAATGCTTTGACCGATGCCGGGAGTATGGGATTTCCCTCAACCCCGACAAATGCATCTTTGGGGTCTCTTCTGGAGTTCTGTTGGGCCACATTGTCTCAGCACAAGGGATATCAACAGACCCTGCAAAGATCGAAAAGATCGCAGCTCTGAAAGCACCCACCAACCTCAAACAGTTGAGGGGATTCCTAGGCCATGTGGGTTACTACAGAAGGTTCATAGCCCATTTTGCAACAAAGGCAACTTCCTTGCACAAGCTTTTGAGGAAAGATGCAGAGTTTACTTGGACGGAAGAATGTGACAAAGCCTTCCACACTCTGAAGCAGTGTCTGATAGAGGCACCCATCCTGCAACCTCCTGATTGGACGAAAGAGTTCCACGTACACACTGATGCCTCCATTGAAGGCTTAGGCGCAATCCTCTGCCAAAAGGGCTCCTCGAAGTTGGATCAACCGATCTATTATACAAGCCGAAAAGTCACTGATAGGGAACGGAACTATACAGTGACAGAGCTGGAGTGCTTGGCAATGGTGTTTGCCCTGGAGAAGTTTCGCCATTACCTCCTATCTACCCACTTTAAATTTTATGTGGATCATGAGGCCCTATCCTTCTTAATGAACAAAGCAGATGTGAAAGGACGAATGATGAGATGGCTCCTTTTATTCCAGGAGTTCGACTTTGAGGTGATTACTAAGCCTGGTCGTTCCCATGTTCTGGCTGATCATCTGTCGCGTATCCCACAAACTGCAGACGAGGATCAGGATGATCCAGACCTCCCTGATGCTTCCCTATTCTTGGTGGAAACTGTAACTCCCTGGTATGCAGACATTGCCAATTTGCTGGCAACCCAACAGTACCCTCCTGGTATTTCTAGTCGGGAAAGGAAGAAGCTCATGCTAGAATCAGCCCCCTACACCCTGCTAGGTGGTGCACTGTACAAGAAAGGCAAAGATGAAATGCTCCGAAGATGTGTTGCAGGAGAAGAGATTGGGATCGTTCTGAAGGCTTGCCACGACGAGCCATGTGGAGGTCACTTTGCAGGAGAAGCTACGGCCAGGAAGGCTCTGCTAGCGGGATATTGGTGGCCTACCATTCATAAGGATGCCTATGATTACTGTAAAAGATGTGATGCTTGTCAAAGAATGGGGAAACCCACGAAGACAAGTGCCATGCCACTGCAACCTATCCTTCCGTTGAAGCCATTTGAGAAGTGGGGCATTGACTTCGTAGGTCCAATCGATCCTCCTACCAGAAGGAAGCAGAATAGATACATCCTCGTATGTACAGATTATGTCACAAAGTGGTGTGAAGCTAAAGCCCTAAAGCGGGACGATGGTAACAGCGTGGCCCTGTTCATGTACGAGAATATCATCACCCATTTTGGCAGTCCCTTAGAGCTGGTAAGTGACAGAGGCACTCATTTCCTCAACAAAGTCATGGAAGAGTTGACAGAGTTGTATAAGATCCGCCATCGCAAGTCCACTCCCTATTACCCCAGAGCCAACGGCCAAGTCGAAGTCACCAATCGCATCCTTTGCTCGATTCTGACAAGAACAATTGCCGCACATCGTCGTGATTGGGACGATCGACTTACAGAGGCCCTCTGGGCGTACAGAACCTCCCATAAAGCAGCAACAGGACAGACACCTTTCCAGCTGGTGTATGGTACAGAAGCAGTTTTTCCTGTTGAACTAGAACTACCCTCTTTGAGAGTGGCGATCAAAGAGCGTTTGGGGGATGATGATTCATTACAACGCCGTCTCCTGCACCTGGAATGTTTGGATGAAATTCGTCGGATGGCTCTACAGTGCATGGAAGCCACGCAAGCTCGACGTAAGGCTTACCATGACAGCTTCATCAAGCACAAGGAGTTCAAAGAAGGTGATTTGGTCCTAGCCTATGATTCACGCTTTGGCAAGTTTCCTGGCAAGCTCCAACAGCGGTGGATGGGCCCCTATAAGGTACTTGCAGTCAACCCTAATGGCTCTGTCCAAGTGCAGACCCTGGATGCCTCTGATGATCCCTTTCTGATCAATGGATATCACTTGAAGAAGTACTTCCCTCCTTGGGGATCTTGACAATTACGGCCACTTGATTCTTTCCCTCATTGGCGTGGCACTGTACTTCTGATGATGCTACTTCTGTTAGCCGTTCTTCAATCACTCCTGATGAAGTGGACACAACCCTCTGTCCCCTCAAACCCCCCTTCCAGCCTTGATCTCTTATCCTCTATTTTCCACCAGCGACAGTGGCGAGGTGGGTTCTGACACATAGTCTTTCCACCATTCCCTTGTTCAATTAAAAAAAAAATGAAAAAAAAAAACAAAAAAACAAAATATATCGGTCATGGGAGAAAAGGACTTAGGTCCCTGTCATGCCGACCTATTCTTCGAGAAAAGGTGGAAACACCCTCGGGAATAGGGAAAAAAAGAAAAGAAGAAAAAAAAAGAGAAACAAAAAAAAAAAACAAAACAAATCTGTTATGAGAGAAAAGGAAGCAATTCCCTGTCATAGCAGGCCTCGTTCCAAGAAAAGGTGGTAAACACCCTTGGGCGAGAAGCTGGCTGTGGAAAAGGTGGTAACACCCATCAGTCCAGAAAGCGGATTCATTGATTGATATCCCTCGGATTCAATTCCGAAGCTGCCTCCCTTGGTACGCTGTGTCCTGGGTCTCTTTGCAAAGTGACTAACTGTCCGCTAGCAGATGACATGTTCCTATCCAATACAATGTTCGATTTGATGGCTACCTCCCTGGGTACGCCTTTTCAACAACTGATGACGCGATCTTCATCGACAACCCCTTGAGTGATGTGAGCTTTCATCCTAACCGGATGGGGAAGTGAGTATGTTTGCCCTCTGTATCTATCAACAACGAGTGAGACAGAGGGTGGGGTGAGTGACCAGTCTTTTCCCTTCCAATCGAATGAGAGGTGAGAAGTGTGAAAGGAGTGTTGCACGCACGGGATGGGCCTCTCAAAGTACAAAGCACAATTTGTTTCTGTGCACTGCACTATAAGGCTCCCTGGCCTTCATTCTCGCACCGTATGCCGGCACAGGGCGGGATGCACTGTTGCACCATCAACTACGCACAAGGCATACACCCTTTGCACAAGTGATTGTGAGGATTACATCAATGGGTTTCAGGAAAAGGCTGCCCTCCTGTATTTATCAACGGAGAGTGAGACAGAGGGTGGGTTGAGTGTGACTGGAGTTTCTTCAATCAGTTACCGAGAGGTGAGATTGAGGGACGTTACGACACTTGGAGTCAGGTATGTTCCTGTTTCCCTATGCACCCACGGGATGGGTCTTTACCGTCAACACAAGACACATCACCCTGTTCTGTACACTGCACTGTAAGGCTCCCTTGCCTTCCTCCTTGCACTTATGCCAGATGGGTTGGACACACTAATGCACCATCAACTGTGCACCCTGGCATACTCCTTCTGCACCATTCCCCCCTTGTTGATTCCTCAACCGGGTATGAGATATGGGTTTCAATCATTCTTCCTTGAATGATATTAGTCATGGGGCGAGTGACTGTTCTTTCATTCCAATTGATTCCAATTGAGTGACTGTGAGTTGAGTGCAATATCCCTCATCATCGACGAATTTCCTGCGATTCCTTCCATCAGCTACCTCCCTGGGTGCTGCCGCGTTGTCCCTTCCATGAAGGACGTGCACCGAAGAGATGCCTTGGTCCCTCCAGCGCCGACAACAACATTGGACGTGCCATCGACACTCAACCTTGATTCTTGACGAAACGGGCCAAGTTTTTCTAACCCTACAACTTCTGTTTCTTAGTGATGGTCATGTTTTAAGTGTGGGGAAGTTAGTGGATGGTCTGTGGCATGGTCCTAGGTCCCTGTTGTTCGGTTAACCCTATCCGTTAAGGTTTTAAGTGTGGGGACGCGTCCCTGCGCGTCTACATTGCATACCCATTTGCATATGCCTTATCTTGCTCATGCATGTATACCATGACTTGTTTTTACCTTCATGGGATCCCTTCCCACCCGCCCGGTTATGTTCCACCCACCCTTGGGGCTGTTTCCTTGCAGTTTTCCTTCATTCCTTGATTTTGAGGTCCTGCTATGTGAATGCACCCTACGTTCACTTAAATCCAAATCCAACCTTATAGCCCTGTTCCTCCCATTGAACAGTCCATTTTTCCTTTTTACCTATCCCTGTTCCGGTGCACGGTTTTTGAGTTATTAATTTTTGAAACATTTTACGCAATTTAGACGGTTTTCCATGTGAACGCGCTTTTCTTGCTTCGAAACCGTGATCTGACATCATAGCCCTGCCCACAGCTTTTCCCCTGACATTTTTCCTTTCTATTCCGCATCATTCCGATACACGGTTTGTCCGTTATTAATTTTCCGGTTTTTTCACGACTTTTTCATGCGTATTTTTGATATTTTTTTCATGTGAACCTGCCCTGTTTGCATCGGAATTCCAATTTGATTTGACAGCCGTGTCTCATGTTCCTTCCCCTTCCTTTTTTCTTTTTTCCTCCACCCTTTTTCGACGTTCGGATTTTTACTTATTAATTTTTAAATGAGTTTTCGGGAGTATTTTTGGAGTTTTTCACATTTGAACCCCTCCTATTTCCGCCGGAACTGTGGTTTGACATGATAACCTTGTGCTACCACTTTCTGTGGACATTTTTCCTTCTTACTGCATGTCATTCCGGTGAACGGTTCGTCCGATATGAATTTCCGATCCCATTTTCGGGTTTATTTTTTGGGTTTTTCCCATGTGAACATGTCTTATCTCAGTCGGAATTATGTTTTGACATTATAGGATTGTCGGGCACATCTTTCTGCACAGTTTTTCTTTTTTCTGCACCTCATTCCGATGCACGGATCTTTCGATATTAATTTTTCAATTGCGTTTTTTGTTCGTTTTTTGTGTTTTTTGCACGTGAACGCCCTTTACCCCTCCCGGAACCCCCGTCCCGTATTTTCCTTGTTTCCCCCCTGTCGTCCTGCCCATTTTTCGTTTTTATGGTATTTTGTTTTGACATCCGGATTGGGAGTTATTAATTTTTCTTTATTTTTACGTGTATTCGCGCGCCCGTTTTGCGCGTGAACGCGCACGTTTTCGATTTAACGCGTCTCCACGCGCCCCAGTCGTGTCCGCGTAACCCGTACCGTCTTCCTCGCGCCATTCCAATCCCGTCACGGTAAATTTTTTTACCCTGCCCCGCGCACGTGCGCGGGACGGGGATCCGCCCCCTCTTGACCCCGCCCATCCTCCCTTACCCCTGCCCACCTTTTATTTAAAAAAAATAAATCATAATTAATTAATTAAAAACAAAAAACCAAAAAAAAACCTACCCAACGGACACCCTTCCCCCCCCCGACTCTCAACCACCTTCTCTTTCTTTCTCTCTCTTCTCTCTCTTTCTCTTTCTTTCTCTCTCTCTCTCTCTCTCTCTCTGTGCGTTCCTCTCCCTCCTCCATCATCTCCCTCCATTTCCACCTCCTCTCCCTTCTCTCCTCCCATTCCTCCTCCTCACCACTTCTCCTTTCTCTCTGCGACCACCCCCCTCCTTCTTTCTCCTTCATTCTCCATCGCCACCTCCTTCTCTCCTCCCTCTCCCTCATTCTCCATCGCCACCTCCTTCTCTCCTCCCTCTCCCCTCCTCTCCTTCCTCCCCTCTCCTTCCCCTCCTTCCTCTCCCTCCCGTGCAGGTCGCCACCTGTAACCGCGCCGTGGCCGCCCGCGACCTCCCTCCCACGATCGCCCTGTCGCCGCCGGGCTCGACTGGCCGCCGCGCCTCCCCGCCGTCGTCGCCGCAGCGCCACCTCGCCCGCCGCGTTCGCCGCCTCCCCTTGCCGCCACCACTCCCTCTTCTCCTTCTCCTCCACCACCTAAGGTTAGGCACTAACCTTAGTCTCATTAACCATTAACCTAATTTAATTAACTAACCCTAACTTAGTTACTTTAACTTAGGTTAACTAACCTAACCTAATTTAACTTACCAGACCTAACCTACTTAACCTTACTTCATTAACTTAGGTCGACTTAAACAACTAACTTAGGTTACCTAACCTAACTTAGTTGTTTTAACTTACCTGACTAACCTGACTTATGACTAATGGGACTACTATGACTTAAGTGACTAATGTGACTAATGTGATTAATGTGACTTAATTAATCACAACATTAATTTTTCCATAAAAAAATTTCAAAAAAAATTCTAAAAATTCCTTCTGTCTGTTGTCCATTTTTGGAACTTTGTCTGCTAGGAATTGCCTTTCCTATAATTTTAGAAAAATCCATCTTTCCTCAAATTACCCATAAATTGCAAAAAAATATAGAAAAATCATTTAAAAATTGTACAAAATTCTAAAAAATTCTAAAAACATTCTAAAAAATTTCCCTCACCTCCCTTGCTCATTTTCCATTTATTCAAACATAAAAAATCACAACTAAAAATACAATAAAATAAATAAAAATAAAAAACCAACATAAATCAAATTAACACATCTGCTAAGGTGTTGTTTGTTGTTTCATCAGTGCTTTTTGCTTTTCCTTTACTGGGACTCTTCCGTGCGCATTCCTGCATTCCATACACACCCTTCCACGTATTTATTTTCTGTTATTTATTTATTTTTCCCCCTTAATCACAAATTAATTGTTAAAATAAACCCTTTCCTTCACCCACAGTTTCCACGCGCATTCACGCTAAACACACATTTTTTTTAAATTAAAATAAACCAGCCGTTCACTTAGCACGCGCTACGTGCGCTACAGAGGCACTCTAAAATTTTAAATTAAAATCAACCAGCCGTCACTTGAGCACGCGCTGGCAAAAAAGCGCTCCACATCACTTTAATTATAATCAATGAATTGCATTTAGAGACCCAGTCGGAAATCGAAGTCCGGGAATCGTATAACTGCACCGGTTTAGCCTAATAATTGGTAAATAAATTTATAATAAGGAACCGCCGTTTTCTTATTAAGGTTTATCACCTAATAAAAATTCACCCATTTTTAATAATTGATTAAAATCAACCCTTCATTAAATTAAATCCCCCCTCACTGCACTTAATCCCCTTTTTAATGAACCGTTTCGTGGGATGGGTATACACAGTTCTTAGTGTTGTTTTCCATGGTCCAGTCTTGGTTCTATCACAGATGTCGTATTGATATGTGTCGGATATGGTATGGTTTTGGTTTCCTGTCTTAGTTACGGTTAAGGGTACGGTATGCAGTTTTTTCTTTTATTGCCTGATACGGGGTTCAGGGTGTTTGTTTGATGCATCGCATGAAGCTTTCGGTCGCATTTGTCTCAAGGTCATGTCAAATTTTTTTCTAGGATGTGGTTTGCTTGGGGTTAGTAGGTCGGGTCATGTCTTATTTGGTAATTCTCTTATCCTTGGTTTTTTGTCTGTTGGTTTGCAGGCATTCACTTTGATTGTCTGTGTTTGTGGTGTGTGTGTGTAACCATCTGAATGGCGCCTTCTCATGCTCCTCCCCCTATCCAGTACGTCCCATTAGTTAGTAGGGATTACTCGTCCCTACTTACTTTTGAGCCCCTCACGAAGGCAGGACTTGCTGCTTTTGTGGCCACTCCTTTTCCATTACTTCCAGAGGATCCGTCCGTATGTGATGAGTTCCTGGCCTCTTACAGCAAGAAAACAGGAGTAGTCCAAGGCATGTCTATGACATTGACGTCTCGAGGCTTAGGGAAGGCTCTGTCCTTACCCTCCAAAGGAGAACCTTTTGTGACCACTCGTCAGCTCTTCTCTAATGAAGAGATTCTCAAGCTGTTGCAGAAGCAGACAAGGGAAGTCCTTGATGTTAAGAAAGTGATAAACTCTTCAGGAGTTTCGTTTTCTATGATTACTGATCCTGTCTGGAAGACGATGTGTCAGTTCCTTCAGGACAGGTTCATGCCTGCCAAAACACCGTCCCACTATTTGTCCAAAGAGCTTTTCACAGCTTCCAGGATGGTGCTAAAAGGAGTTGCCATTGATTGGAGCACATACCTCCTTACTAAGATGGATCAGCATTTTGTTAAAGTCACGAGGGGTAATGTTACCAATGTTACCTATGGATCATATTTGTCTGCCTTCTTGACCTATTCAGGTTTACAGAAGACTGTGCCTCCACCTCCTCCATCAGATCCCGTACCTCCTCCTCCACCTTCAGAAGAGTCAGCACCTATTGACATTGAGGATGATGATTCTCCACCTCCCCTGGTCATACAGCGTAAACGCTTGAAGAGGGTAGCGGACAAAGCCCCTGCTGTACTTCCCTCAGTGCCTATCCCTGCTACTTCTGGTAGTGACCTCCCTGGGTTTCTCACTTGCAATAACCTATTCAGAGCACATAGAGAAGGATCCTTGGAGATCTCAGTTCCTTCCCTGAACAGTCTCGTTTCAGGAGATGCCATTCCTTTCCTCTGCAAGGATATTCAAAGTTCCATTGAGTTATCAGTGACAGCCTGTGTTCAACAGTTGTACGCATCTTTCTATGAGGAGCTCATGCAGTCCAAAGACCAGTTGCATAAGGCAACATCTGAGTTAGCTTCTGCTAAGGATACCCTAGCAGATCTATTTAAGCAAATGGAACAGCAAACCCAACTGGTTGCCACTCAAAGTGATGAGATTTCTTCATTGAAGACCCAGTTACTCGAGGCTCAGTCACATGTTACTAGCCTTTTAGCAGAGAAGGAGAGGATGTCCAGTGAAGCGAAAGAATTCCAAGTTCTTTTAGATGACAAGCTTTCAGCTTTACAGATGGCTAATGACACAGTGGCCAACCAAGCCTCCCAAATCCAGCAGTTGCAAGATCAGCTTGCAAAGTCCCGCTCTGTTCCTCCAAGCCCTCATGTTCCATTAATTCCTTCTCTTTCACAGCAGGACTTGGCTGCCTTACAGAGACAGGCTACTTTGTGCCCTCTATTCCAAGACAAAGTGGAAAGATTGCAGTCCAGAATGGACTTGTTATGGTCTACTTTTGAACAATTTCAGGACTTTGTTTTACCAGACCATTCTTTCTTTGTCCACTACCACTTGCAGAAGCTGGTCTTCTATATGAAGCTTTCCACGATGGATTTACCTTTTCCAGAGGATGGCTGGAGTGGGGCTTGGTCTGCTGAGTTGTTGACAGAGGTAGTCAGAATGGTCTTTGAAGATTCTGTCACGCCAGACACCATGCTGATGGCATACATGTATCTCCGTGGAGATTTGTTAATTCCAGATGAGGTAGATATGGCATGGTATGTGGGGGATGTGGTCTTACAGGCTGTTCTATATGTCAATCATTTGGAGTTGCACATAGCTGATATGTTTCAGAGTTATTCCTCCAAAGTGGCTGATTGTCAGGATAATTCGTGGCATCCCATGATTGATTCGGTGGTCCTCAATCAAAGACAAAATACAGCTCCTACCTTTGTACAGAGTACTAACCAACTGAGGATGGATCTCTTAACCTATCTTTCCAAACATAATCCATTTGATGCTATTTTCTTTGATGCCTATCAGAGACGATCTCTTTTAGGACCTTCTGTTCCTACTCTCCTTTATTACCAACAATTGGCTCACCGCTATGCTATATATTTTTCCCTTTGTCAAACTAATTCCACAGTAATTTTACCACTTCTTTTCCAACCTTCTAATTTCCCTCAAATTCCTATTTTCACTTACTGTTCCTTTATTGAGGATAGGGTATTTTCCCCTTCTCCACCCTGTCCTTCACCCCTCATCAATGTACCCTCCACATTTCCTATTTATCAATTAACACCTTTCCTTAGTGATTCCTTACAAATTTCTGCCACTCCTTCTTTAACCTTTTCTTCCTTTTATGATTTTTCTTATCCTTCCCTACATCCACTTTCCCTTATTCCATTACCCTCTCCTAACACTTCCATATCTCAACCACCTCAGTTGGTTAGTGACTGTGCTGGTTTTGATAATCAGATTTCCAGAAGAAGGGGATGGAGTTCGGATGATTGCCTTACAGGACCGCAGATTAATTGGCCAGTAATTCCAGGGGAATGGACAGTTTCAAGTCAAGCTTATCAAAACTATGTTCATTTTGCCCAACAATATTCACAATCTGCAGATCCCTCAGTGAGATTAACTGCTCACTTTGCTTGGTATCTGGCGTATATGCATAGGCACTCTCATACTGATTCAAAGCCTATTCCAAAGTTGTGCATGAATGTCAATGTTAGCATTGATTCTCAACAGCTGGAGATACTGTATTTTCATGCCCTCTGTTTGCCTAGCAGATACTTGGTCCTGTTGGAAAGGATGTGATGTCTCCAATTTTTCCAAAATCCTCCTAAAAACTTTGTAGATGAATCCTTATCTATGGATCGATTCAGACAACATCAATCTTTTAAGAGGGATCATCTTCATTGATACCTTTCCAATGTATGGTGCAAGCTTTTAATATCAAACTCTTCTTTTTGAAGAAGTCATTCAGATGGTTGTGTTGTGTATTAGTGTTTGTGTTGTGAGTTCATTTATGTCAAACGAACGTGGTGGTTTCCTATTGGATCTTGTGTACGAGCTCTGTTTTGGAGATTTGTAGAGATGGGTTCGTGGTTGGAGAGTTGAAGAAGATGAAGATGAAGAAGAAGAAGCAAACTCTTATATCCTTTACAAATTTGTGGTGATTTTTAGTTTGATAAGAGGTGTTAATTTCAAAAGAGTTTTTCTTTCTTTGTATTTTTATATCAGAAACAGGTTATAAGTTGGGGTCGTGGTGGATGGATTCTTTGTGAAAAGATAATGAAGATCACAGTGAAGCTTTTCTATGAACTTGTATTCCCTTTTTCCTGGGTCGCGAGGACGCTTCCTTATTAAGTGTGGGGATATGTTGAGTGTTGAAATGACTTGTTTTTTGGCTGATTTTTGTTGTTTTTGAGAGCTGAATGGTTGATTTTAAGGGATGATTGATTGATTTGGAAGTGGTTTGAGAGTGTTTTGGATGATATTGATTGTGTTTTGGAAGATCATGATGTTTGTTGATGGTTCTGTGATGTTTTGATAGGTTCTGAATGGTTCTGTATACCTTCTGTTTTGTTCTGTTTTGGTCTGTTTTGTTGTGATTGTCTTCTGTAAGGAGGGATGGAGTATTGATTGATGAAGAATGAGATATTGTGAAAGCTTAGTGAATGTTTTGTGAGAGTTTGGAATGATTTGAGAATGAGTTATGAGGTTTTGATGACCTTCTGTAACCTTCTGTAGGTCTTCTGTAGAGCTTCTGTTTCTGTTCTGTTTCTGTTCTGCTTCTGTTCTGTTCTGTACTGTAGCTGTTCTGGTACTGTTCTATAGACTGTTCTGTAAGTGTTCTGTGGAATGTATGTGTGATTTTGGGAAAGTTTTCTAGCCTTGGAAAGAGGTGAATACAAGTGCAAAAGAGCTGGAAGAAGTGGAAGAAGTAGCTGCTGAAGACTCAAGAGAAGACTAGAGTGAAGTGACAGTAGTGAGCTGTGAAGAGACACTGTAGTGGCTCTGGTGACCTTTCATATCAGACATACCTCTTGGGAGGGGTATCCACGACCTAAGAGTGATTATTGAGAGTAATTTTTGAGAGATTGTAGTGAGGATATGATGTATTATTGATGGAGTGAGATAGAGAGAGTCAGAGATAGCCAATTTTACTGAAACAGAGTGATTGTATATGAGAGATTGAGAGAGAAGACTATGAAGATATTGAAGATGAATACTATGTGATGTATTTCCATTCAAAGATGGTGTATTTCTTTGTTTTCTTTGTGATATTGATGGATTTATGAAGATGTTGAAGAATATGGTTGATTCTATTAAAACCGTGGGAGATTTACATGATGCTGCATGAAGATTTGTTGTGCCTGGTGTTCTTTTCTTCATTGTGATCATATGAAATATGATAAACAAGCTTGTTGATGTTACAAGATAGATTTTCTTGCAAGAGAATTCCCTTTTCCTTGGTGTTCCTCTTGGGGCTCCAGGGGGCAAAACCTACTTGAATGCTCAATTTGGAGCATGCAAGCACCCAAACATTGAATTTATTGGTCCTAGCAACGAAACAAAAATGTGGAAACTTCTCACTCAACTGCCAAGACCCACAGACTGCTTATTGCTTCAAGCATTTCAAGTTGAGTGCAATGGCTACCTGTCACTTAGTTGTACACATGAGCACTCTCACACCTACGAAGTATAGTGAGCTTACCTCCATGCTCCATCAAGTTTCCTTCTCCCTCAAGCACTCGAATAGCTCCACAATCCAAGGTGCAAGCTCAAGCAGCAAGATCCTAAAGCTCCAAGCTCCATTCTCCATTACTATGCATGAGACAAGAGAAGAGAAGAAGAAGAGAGGAGAATGGAGAGCTTCTCCACCATGGTCTCTCACCCTCACACACTCACTTCCTCATTCCCTCACGCACACTCTCTCTCAAGCAGCACAAGCACAAACAAGCAATAACAATAATAAGAAGAAGAGGGAGAGCTAGTTTTGGCCACACACAAAAATGAGTTTCTTCATTCACTTTTTTCCTTTTATATAAAATCCTAATCCCCTCTGGGAACCCACCCCTTTTTTACGTGCCTAGCAATTTTTAGCCTAGGTCCTCTTTTCCTATTCCCTTTCCAGTTGCATTGCGCCTTCACCCATGCCTGTCTACATCTACAAATTGTACAAGAGGGAGGTTGGTGCACTTTTACAAGGATTTAGAGTGTGCTTTTATATTTAAAATGTGCCTTTCCTCTTTTGCACTTGCCCTGAACTTTTAAGGTTATCCTTGCACTTTTGGCCTTTTTTCTCTTGTTTCTTAAGTAGTGGGATGCCTTTTTCTACTTGGCCCTTCGTCTTTTTAATTTTCTTTTTTCTTTCTTTGCTTTGGGGTTAATACTTGCACTACCACTCTCAAGCTTGGAATGAAAAACTCCACTCGCAGGATCACTTTAGTCCCATAGGTCAGCTTAAATTGTGTTTACCTTATGGCTGTCTTGTAGGTTGCGTCCTGCAGGCCCAAAGCGCTGACATGAGTTTAATGTCCCAATCACTACACAAGGTAGAGACTTATTTATGACATTCACTAGGATTATGTTCATGGATTCAGCCTACTATTAGCTTGAGTATAGTATGGTGATGATTTTCTATGGATGATCAAGAATATGGATAGTAAATGGGCAATCACTTCATTAATGAAGTGCGCACCTTGATCACTAACTAGCCCGATGGATCAACTAAATTACAAGATCTCCCATTCCCAAAGGAACTTAGCCATGGTCCTAGCATCATTCTTCTTGGTGGCACCATCTTCGGCCCATTTTGTGAGATAATTTGTCGCTATAATGATGTACTTCACCGGTGAGTATTGCGTGTGGGGCTGATTGGGCCAGTAAAGTCAATCCCCCACTTTTCAAAGGGTTATCATGCTACTACTATGGTCAACTCCATCTTGTCCTTACGGATGGGTACTTTGGTCCTTTGACATTTTTTGCAATGCTTCATAAGCTTAGTAGCATTGTGGAATAGGGCAGGCCACCATAGCTAAGATTGTAGCACTTTGCGCACTACTATAGTGTCTCCACTGAAGTATTCTCTAGCAATTTGACCATGTGCTTCAACAAGCATATCATACATTTCATACTCACACACACATCTTCACAATAAACCATCCTATCCTAGTCTATAGAGCTCACATGATAATCAAGATTATATTCACTAGGTTGGCACAAAACAATTCCCACAATGAACTTCAAGGCATCAATGTGTATGTGGAATGTTATGTTCCAATGTAGGGTTTGTAGGATTGTTGCTATTGTGAGAGCCTTTTTTAGTTCCTCGTAGGTGCATTGACATTTCTTGGTCCACTTGAATACAATCCGCAATTTGCAAAGGGATCTAGTGATCAATACATAGTTCAAAACAAATTGTTGATAATACCCTGTGTATCCTAGGAAGCATTGAACTCCCTTATAGTTTGTGGGTGGTGGTAAATTGATAATGACTCTTACTTCAGAGAAGTCAATGGCAATTCCATTCTTAGACATCAGATGCCCTAGGATACATCCATGTTTTACCTAGAACTGGAACTTTAAGGGGTTCAAGGAGAGAGTATACAGTCTACACCACTCAAAGATTGCACAAAGTTTATCTAGGTGTTCCCTCCAACTAGAGTGAACACATAGATTGTCAAAAAACATCTCCAATTCTCGCCTAAGAATGTCTTTGAAGTTGTCACACATGAGGCATTGAAAGGTAGCTGGTGCATCCATCAGCCCAAATTGCATGAATATATAGGCAAACACACCCCATTCCATAGCAAATGTTGTCTTATGCCTATTGTTGGGGTACCTTCACTTGGTTATAACCTAAGAAGCCGTCCAAGAAACTATAGGCCTCTTTTTCCACTACTCTCAAAGGAGAGTGACAAGATCAGCCTCCTCTTGCTCAGTCAGGTTGTTAGCTATGAACACTCGTCGAGGTTTTTTCCATTTCCTTACCAAGTTGACTTCCTTGACCTTTTGCAAGCCCTTGTATTGGTTAATTTGCTTGTCCTTGCCTCTTAGCTCTGAGCAAGAGCACTACCCTATTGTACTTTTTGAACTTTGTGAAGTGCTTAGGTAGGACTTGGGGATTCCATTGTTTTTTAGCTTTTGACCCCTTTGGCTGCTTTCTCTTTTCCTCCTTCAATCACTTGCGTCTTAGGTGGACTAACCAGTCCCCTTTAGTACATTTGGTCTTAGGTGGTTGGGGTATTCTGGGGTTGCTCTTAGAGCTCACTTCTGACTCAAAGTTAAACTCATAACCTTTGTTAGAAGAAGGAGTTTCCATTGGAGGTTGCAACTTTGAGGCCGATTTTGTTCTAAGGAGTAGTGCAGTACTTGGTTGAACTAATCCAACTTACTCGTAGTCTATCACTCCTAGGTGGTTCAACCAAGTAGCCTTTAGGACTGAAAGGGGACTATATCATTTTATGGTTATGCCCTTTGGTCTTTCCAATGCTCCAGCCACATTTCAAGTATTGATGAATAAAATACTTCAACCACTCTTGTTTAAGACAGTTTTTGTCTTCTTTGATGATATATTGATATATAGTAAGAGAAAAGAAGAGCATTTGCAACATGTTAAAGAGGTGTTTGACATCTTGAGGAAACATAAATTGTTTGCCAAAGCATCTGAATGCACATCCATGGCAGAAGAAGTAGAGTATTTGGGGCATATTGTTGGGAAAAATGGTATCAAGGTTGATCCAATGAAGGTCTAATGTGTTAAGGATTGGCCTACACTGACAAATGCCACATCATTGAGAGGTTTTCTTGGCTTATCTTCTTTTTGTCAAAGGTTCATATAGAATTATGCGCATGTGGTTGCCCATTGATCGATAGGTTAAAGAAATAAGATTTCTTTTGGGATGAAATAGTCGACAAAAGCTTCAATGAGCTGAAGCAACTCCTCATTTTAGCACCTATATTGGTCTGGCCCAACTTCTCTAAGGTCTTTACTATCTATGCGGATGCTAGTGGAAGAGGATTGGGGATTGTTTTATCCCAAGAACATGGTATCATAGCCTATGAAAGCAAGAAATTTGATGAAAAAGAAAGGAAAATGCATGTATATGAGCAAGAGCTGATGGCTATATTACATGCAATGAAAAAAGTGGCATCATTATCTTTATGGGAGTCCCTTTAAGGTGAAAAGTGATCATAGGGTATTGAAATACTTTCTTTCTTAGTCCAACTTGTCTCCTAAACAAAGAACATGGTTGGTAACCCTTCAATCTTTTGATTTTGAGATTGCATATGTAGTGGTAGATGCACTCACTAGGATGTGGGCTTGCAATGTAGAGTATCAAAACTTCAAATGGCATAATGGAGTTTTATGGTATAAAGGGAAGGTCTACTTGATCCCTCAAAGTAGTTTTAGGTTGAAAGTCCTTCGAGAAATGCATTCTTCACCCATGGCTGGTCATCTTGGCCTCTTTAAGACCTTTGAAAAAGTGCATAAGAGTTTTTATTGGAAGGGATTATGGTAGGATGTGAAGAAATATGTCACTCAATGTTTGGAATGCCAACAAAATAAAGATTCTTCTTTATTACCAGCCAACAACCTCCTTCAGCCCTTGCCAATTCCACAAGGAAAGTGGATTGATATATCTATGGATTTCACTACCATCCTCCCTACCACAAGGCATGGTTGGAATAGTATCTTTGTTGTGGACAAACTCACAAAATTAGCCCATTTTATTCCAATAAAGATGCAGTTTTCAGCCCCGATCAATTTATGGAAGACGTATACAAGCTACATGGAATGACTTTGAGGATTGTGTTGAATAGAGATACTAGATTCATGGGAAATTTTCAAAAGAGTTTGTTTACTTCCATGGGTACCACTATCACTCCAAGTACCACTTACCACCCTCAAACAGATGGCCAAACTGAGAGGGTTAACCATTGGGTGGAAGTTTACTTGAGATACCTTTGTCATGACACTCAATCCTCTTGGGATAATTGGTTGCATCTTATTGAATTTTGTTACAACAATACATATCATATGAGTATTGGGATGGCTCCATTTGAGGCACTCGATGGATACAAGGTTCAAATTTCTTCAGCCATGTTTCATGAAGAGGTAAATCCACAAGCAAAGGATGAGCTAGAGAGAATGGAGATGCTTATGAAGCAATGTAAAGAGAATATAAGGAAGGCACAAGTTGTTTGAGAGCTAGATTTTAGGAGCTGATTTTGAGCCTTGCTTGAAGCATTTGAGGCCTATTTGGAGCAAGAAGTGCACGTGAGAAGTTCCAAAGATCAAATTTTCATGAAAAATCAAATGGTGGCGGATGGGAGTTGGAGTTTTTCTAGATGTATTTCAACATCAAGGATCCAATGCAAGTCTCGATTTGTTGATCGGAGGTCGTTTGACCCTCCATTTAATCTCTGCAAGGGCTGCACAATCAAGAGAGAGGGTGGAGGATTGCTGATCTATGAGAGAAGAGCAAGATTTTGACTATTTCTGCATGTAATATGGTTCAACCAATCAAATTTTGAAAATTTAGTCTTTCTCTCTCGTGTCTCCTCTTTGCTGTTGTTCGTATGCATCAATTCAAGAGAGAAGGGGAGGGTTGTGATGAAGAATCCAAAGCAAATGATGATGCTAGAGCAATGGAAGACGTAGATCGGGCTGAGAGAGTGCGTCAGCGGCAAAATAGAAGCATCAGCAGCCTCCCGTCTATGAGATACGAGCCTCGAAATCGCAGTTTCTATGCGTGAGTGATTCTTTTGTTTTTATGAAAAATGATTGAAGAAAGTGCTTGATTTTCCATGTTGCATTCTCTATGAAATATGAAAGAAAACCTAAAAATACAATGATATAATAATTTCCTACAAAACACGCAAAACCCATAAGTTGCGATTTTTACAAAAATAATGGAATTTGGGGTTTTTGTTGAGTGTTTTGGGGTCATATGGGATAGAAATGGATATGGAAATGATGTTGAGTGTCCTCAATCAATAAGAACTCATACTTTTGAAATATCACGTTTTTATGAATAATTAAATGAAAAAATTAGAAAAAAATTAGTTTTTGCACTTAAAAATTTAGAAAAATATATATTTTATGTTTGTGAGCGTATAATAAGATTGAAGCATGAGGATAAAGCAAGCCTTGTTTCTATGTTATAGTATGTTTTTATTGATTTTTATATGAAAAGTTACATAAAAATGAACCCTATACCTACCCAACAAATGCAAAACCTAAATGGTAGGAGGGAAGAGGGTTTGTAAAAGTGGTTAGTTGCTTAAAATGATTCAAATTATAATTTATTTGTCTATGGACAATATATAGGATGGACTATCATTTAAATTAAGGAGGCTAGTAGGACGAAGAAATTCTGTGCGAGTCTCTATCAACTCCGCATGTACGATTAGTTGGAAAATCATTGAAGGGTTGTTTTTGCACTTCACCTAGATGGTTTCTAATGATAAAATGCTTGAGCACAATGGTCATCCACATTTGCATTGAGATAACATGGTATCAAACTTGGATGCATTGCAATTTCTTTCCAAGCATTAACCTGCATGGAGTGTGTAAGGAAACCCAAGCTGTAGAGTAGATGAATGATTTCTTGGGGCAAGCTTGGTAAGAAAATATCAAATCTCTTGGATCGTTCAAAATATATAGCATGGAGATTATTCATATGTTCTTTATGTTAGAGAAATGCATCAAGGCGCCAATCATTTTGGTGTAGGAGAGCTATAATGGGGCCATGGTATTTAGCTGAGTGGTCGCCTCCTATGTTTGTGTTACATGGTATATTATACCAAGATGTGTGGGATCTCCCTTTGAGGAGTAAGGAAGGGCAATCGTTGGACTACATTCCATCACAAACACAATATCTATAGTAGTGAATAGGGAAGTGTGCCCTTGGATGCTCCTAGCAGCGAGGCCATGTGCGGTTGTCTTGTTAGTGTTATAGAGGCCCCGACTAGTGCCTATAGCTCGTTTCATGCCCATTTTAGGTCTTGATAGGTGGTGCATTTGCTAGGAGCCACTTATAAGTGGTGGTTTCCATGCCTTGGTCGATTGGGACATATTCTCTAGTGTATGCCAGAAATTAGTAAGCTAGACTCAGAAGACCATCAAGTGGAGCTCCAAAAGCAAGAAAGGGATAAACAAGCTAAACGGTGGGCTAAGATAGGCAGAAGATACTCTCCGTAAAGGAGTGTCCCAATATCTTTGCAAGGGTGGGGTCTTAATAAACCTAGCTTGGTACACAGTCCATTAGGGGGAGGAAGATCTAGTTCTTTCCCCCTCCAATCAATCCCTTCACTTCTAGTGGAGCTATAGTCCTAGTTGTTCGAACCCTTGAATTTGGTTGTTACCATGGCGGCACAACCTATTGCTATATCTTTTAGAATGGCGAATTTGCCAGCTTTAGGTTTCCCCTACTCTTCTTTAATGGGTTAGTGGAGGAAGATGCAGGGCTCCACATTGGGGAGTTTCAAAAGTTGATGTTCAACTCTCGCATTTAGGATGAAGGACATTTGATGATGTTTTTTAACATGACTCTCAAAGGAAGAGCTTCCATATGGTATCACGGCATAGAGATTGGAGCCATAACTACTATTGATTTATTTTTTGAAGTCTTTCAAAGGGATTTTTCCCTTGAAAGGGGTGGTCAATATTGTGGCTATGTGTGCTAAATGTGACACGTCAAGAGACACATGAGGATATTCGAGCATATGCCAAGAAGTTAAAGGAGATCTTTCGCAAATTGCAAACCTCTATCCCTATCCTAGTAGCTACCCAACTACAATATTTTTTGCATGGTCTGGATTTCAACATTCAGGTATAGTTGAGTAGTGTCACTTTTTCGAATGTAGACACTACCATTAGATGAGCATAAGAAGTAGAAACCCGACTACAAGTAGCCTATGCCTCTCGAAACAATCTTAATATGGGTTTAGTTTTTTGGCATTGACCAATGGAAATGGAAGTCAAGGGATAGCTATGGCTAACCTGAATGTGAGAGGAAGTATGGTTCAAAATGTGCCTTTATTGCTAGCTCCTCCCACTATGACTGTTGAGATGTTTGCAATCACACCTACTTCAGTCTCTTTGTAAGGAGTAGTGAGGGCTCAGGACTAGAATCCCATATGCACAGTAGAAGAAGTGCTACCATTCAGTTTCCTATAAAGCATTGTAATTGCAATGATAGAACTCTTTTCTTTCCAGTAAAGTGTCTGTGTCATTGTCCACACATAAGATTGTGTTTGTGAGTCCAAGTATCAATCTTGGAACCTATTTCACTTGTGTGACAATTGGTCTTGTTAGTGTCTATGTCTCATGAGTTTGGTCTTCATCTTTCAACCTCCATAGGTTCCACATTGCCATGTCCTAGATCCACATTTTGACATGGTATAAGATCCAAATGCTTGGTAAATGCTCAATAAGTCTTCTATTCCCCTCCTTGATTTGCTTGATGAACTGCTTGTGCTGGGAACTCAAAGTGACATAACCTTGAGTAAGGTAAGAAGAATGAGAAGGATGAGATGTAAGGGGTTTGATTTCTTCAAGACTTCAAAGGATCTTCAAGTAGTTCCCCTCCTTGATGATTTGATGGCCCAAATATTTGTTGAGACCTCTGTTTTGAAGCAGATCAGAGTGATAAGATGTTAGTTTTTCCCAATGAGAGTGAAGGAAGAAGTGGAAAATGAGCTTATGATAGAGTGGCTATGGCTAGTCAGATGGCTCCACCAAATGTTGGAGGCCAAGCATCGAACCCTAAGGTTGTTCTTGGGAGCTAGCAACCAATGCCCAATCAAATTTTTAGGCCAATGGAACGACCAATAGATGATCATGGCTATGAGTCAAGTGCATCAAATGTCCTTAGCAAAGTTAAGGATATGAGGAAGCACTACATTGACATGATTTTCGAACAATATCGACATATAGCTGTTGATTTAATTTCCTTAAGAAGCAGTAGAATCTGATAGGAAGTAGACGCCCTGAAGAGGGTGCACCCTCAAGATTTAGTTGTAAATGGTGTGGTAGCCATCACTACCCTAGGAATTGTCCAAACGTCAAATGATGCGACATATGTGGGAAGTCCGGCCATTTGGCTGCCACTTGTTGGAGTAAGATTAGATCTCTCCAACAAGGTAGTAGATAGCCACCATCATATGCAAGGAAGAAATATTCAGCAAGATGGTGGGCCAAAATAAAAACTTCAAAGAGATAAGGCTACTCTAGAGGAGCTGTCTAGTGGGTGGCAGTGGAGTTAGCCTCATTGAGGCTGTATGGGTTAATGGCATTGAAGCTTCTAATTTTTGGGCCATTAGGAGAGGTCAAAAGGGTAGAGAAGATGATGTAAAACTTGTCGATGGAAACCCTAAGCAAGACGACATAGGGAGGCAAATCCTTAACTTTGACATGAAGGGGGGACCTTTAAAACCCATTAGAGAGTAAAGCTGATGCCAATAAAGATAGAGAGTTACCAAGGAGAAAGGAAAAAGCTAAGAAGGAAGCACCAGATCCAATTCAACGACCAAAAGAGAGAATGGTCTGGCGAGAGAAGAGAGCTCTAGTGGATTATCACGAATTCGATTTGGCAAGATCTCTTTGTGAAGTTAAACCAAACGTGATTCTCTTGCAACTAATTAAGTTGTCTATAGGAGTGCACAAGAAATTTAAAAAGATCGTGTGTACTAGGGTGAGTAGTGTCAAGAATCATGTGGTGTGGGGACTTGCTTGAGCTACTGTGCCAAACACACACTGTATACACAAGAGGAAGCTCACTCAAGAACACAAGAAGAGAGATGGAGACCAAAACATTTTCTTGCTGATTTCTTCTTCTTCTTCCACACACTATACAATGTATACAAAGTATAGATAAGATACAACATAAAGGAAAGTGGCCTACTAAGTCAAACAATGCATAACAGACTACACCAATCGACTGGTTCTATATCTTTGCTAGCTATAGGTAGGTGTGACAAACTAAATATAATAAGTGATAAGTCAGTGACCATGTGAGTATCATAATGACCACCAACATACTAAATGTAGACGTGTAGACCCATCTAGCTAGGCAGTCCATCATCAATGTCCACACGTGTTGAGCTTGCCATCTCAACACTCCCCCTCAAGCTCAACTCTATCTCTACAACTCCAAGTAAGCTTCGGAACTTTTGAAGATTCTCTGTACCCAATGCCTTTGTGAAAATGTCAACTATCTGATCATGTGTGCTGACATATACCAAGTCAATCTCCTTGCAAGTACCTTCTCTCTCACAAAGTGGTAGTGCACCTCAATGGGTTTTGTCCTAGCATGGAACACTGGATTCCTAGCTAACAGTATGCTACTCATGTTGTCATAATAAATGACAACTGGACCATCTCCCTACACATCCAAATCACCTAATAACTTTTGTAGCCATACCACCTCACATGCTACCATAGCAACACCTCTATACTCGGCCTCTGTACTTGATAAAGCAACTATATGTTTCTTTTTGTTGCTCCATGTAGCTGCTACACTACCAAGGGAAAACATGAATCCGCTAGTAGATCTTCTGTCTGACATGCTACCAGCCCAATCTGCATCTGTGTATCCAAAGACTTGTACATCCTTACCTGCCTCATAAAAAATTCCATAATATAAAGTGGACTTCACATATCTCAATATACATCTAACTATATCCAAATGAGGCTTTCTAGGCATTTGCATAAATTGACTGACAAGGCCAACATCATATCTCAAGTTTGGCCTTGTGATAGTCATGTTGTGGGAGCTTTCACTCAACCGCCAAGACCCACGGACCGCTTATTGTTCAAGCGTTCCAAGCCGAGCACTAATGGCTACCTCTCACATAGCTGATGTGCCATCCATATCTATGGGTGTAGTGAGCTTACCTCCGTGCCATTCGAGTTACCTCCTCTCTCGTGCACTCCGGTCCCACGATCCAAGTACAAGCTTTAAGCAAGCTCGATCCTCCCGCTCCAAGCTCCAAGCTCCATTGCCGCGAGCAAGACAAGAAAAGAGAAGAGAAGAGAAGAAGAGAGGAGAAGATGGAGAGCTTCTCCTCCTCGGTCCCTCACCCTCACACACTCACTCCCTCACACTCTCACACTCCCTCTCTCAAGCACAAGCTCAAGCAAGCAAGAAGAAGAAGAAGAAGAAGAAGAAGAGGAGAGCTACTTTTGGCCACACACAAGAATGAGCTTCTCATTCACTTTTCCACTTTATATACAAAACCCTAAATCCCTTTTGGGTGGTCATCCCCTTTTCCCCTTTTTACATGGCCGGTCCATAGCCTAGGCCCTTTTTCCCATTGTCCTTCTATCTTCCTAGCTTCCTGGTCCACCGCCCGTCTACATTTACAAATTGCACGGGTGAGAGCCCGGCGCTCTTTTACAAGATTTCAGGGTGCCCCTTTTTATTTTAAAATGCGCCTTTCCCCTTTTTCCTTTTCCTTGGACTTTTAAGGTTGCCCTTGCGCTTTTGGAAATTTCTCATTTTTTTTCTTCAGTCGGGCTACCTTTTTTCCGCCATTGCCCTGCGTCTTTTCCACTTCCACTTCCTTTTGCTTTCTTCGTGTTGGGGTTAACACATGTAAATCAAAATCCCTACTACCCTCCTGAACATATTAGGGTCTTCTATCTCATCCCCAATGTCGGCACTCAACTTCACATTTTGCTCCAATGGTATTGAAAGAGGCTTACATGCTATCATACCATACTTGGATAACATATCCAAACCATACTACCTTTGGGATAGCCATATACCATCATCACATTTGATTACCTCAATACTAAGAAAGTATCTTAGCTCACCCAAATCCTTCATCTCAAACTTCTTCTTCAAGAACTCCTTAACTTCAGCAATCCCATTGTCACTGTCACTTGTAATAATCAAGAGATCCACATAAATGACTATGATGACCAAACCTACATCTCCCTTTCTCACATAAAGTGAGTGATTAGCATCAGAAATACAAAATCCAATATTAAAAAAATACTCTCCAATCTTGTCATACTATGCTCTAGGTTCTTGCTTCAGCCCATAGAGCACCTTCTTTAACTTTCACACATATGTGGGATGCTCTAAATCATCATAACTTTCTGGCTGCTCCATATACACTTCTTTTTGCAATTCACCATGCAAGAAGGCATTCTTAACATCCATTTTCCACAAAATCCAACCTTTGGCTACTGCCAAGGCAATCACACATCTAACACTTGCCATCCTAGCAACTGGACTGAATGTCTCTTCATAATCTATGCCATATGCTTGAGCGCATAGCCTTTTGCAACTAGCCTAGCCTTATACCTACTAACTGAACCATCTGCATTATGCTTGACTTTTTAGATCCACTTACAGCTAATAACTTTCTTACCCTTAGGAAAGGGTACCAAATCCCAAGTCTTATTGGCTTCTAATGCAGCAATCTCCTCATCCATTGCTGCATCCCAATGAGTATGACCAATAGCATCCTCAAAACAAGTGGGCTCAACATCCTCAACTAGTTTCACCATATAAGCATAATGGTGAGCTGCATAACCTTCAAAACCAAATCTTTTAACAGGGTATCTGACCCTACTAGACCTGTATACCATTGGATCACTCAATGGAGCCTTTACATTACTATGAGCTCTCTGTATACCTGGTGTCCTGGCTGAAGGAATACCAAGCTCATCATCTAAACTCTCTTAATCAATAGAATCTTCATCAAATCCCAAATGACTAGTAGATGCATCATTACCATCCAGCATTGTCTTCTTTCCTTTGTCTTTGCCTGCAACACTTAGAGATCCACCTGAAGATGTGGGGCTACTCCTTAATCTCCTAGACCAAGGGCTCACTATAGGTGTAGTACCAAATGATGTTTCAGGTCCACTAAGAATCTATGATTCTTGCTTTTCTTTTTGCACATAGCTATCATGATCATTATCATAATCTAATATATCACCATCATGTGCATACCAACTGCTCATCTCATAAAAAATAACATCCATGCTCACCCTTTTTGCTCTAAAGAGTATCCAATAAAAATACATTTTTCAGCCTTTGGATCGAGCTTCTTTCATAGCTCATCTGGCACATAAACATATGCAACACAACCAAATATCTTCAAGTGTGATATATCAAGCTTCTTCCCAGTAAAGCATTCTTCGGGACTCATCCCATGAACTACAGATGTGGGGGTTTTGTTCATAATATAGACAGCATTATGAACAACTTTAGACCAAAAATGTTTTGGCATATTCTTTTCGGCCATTAACGCCCGTGCAAGTTGGTCACAAAAGGAAGTAGAGTTGGTTTCATGCTCACTTTAGATGTTGAAATTCCTACAATGGATGCTGTTATGTATGCTAAAGGAAAAGGACTGGTTGCAGATATTGAAATATGGCATAAACGTATTGGACATGCAAATGTGCAAGGGGTGAAATTAATGCAGCCCAGATGATTGGTTACAGGCTGAAATTGATGGGCGTTAATGTGCAAAGGCTAAAATTAATGCAGCCCAGAAGAATCTTTTACATTGAATCAAACCTGCAACCCTTGCTCTACGATTTGGCCAACAGACACTAGATTCTTTGTGATTGATGGCACATGTAATACATCTGTCAGACTCTTTGTCTGGACATCATACAAGGACAAGGAAACCTTTCCAATGTGTGAAATTGAGTGGCATGAATCATCACTCGTTTGCACATAGCCTGGATTTTGTAAGTCCTGCATCTCTCCAAACCATTCAACATAATTGGTCATATGATTAGATGCACATGAATTGACATACCATACATCATCATGTGTCCCCTTTCCTGTATCTGCATTCATCATATGGTGCATAACAGACATACGCTCATTTTTGTATTCATTCTATCGTGAAGACAATGCATAATTTCCTTGCTACAATTTACCATTGTGAATACCATCTTTCTTAGCATAACAATGGGCTACAATATGACTTGTTTTGCCACAATAATGGCGAACAATAGTAGAATTTCCAAAACCTCTATTCTGCCATCCACCTCTTCCTCTAGAGCTCCCCTTTCCTTGGCCTCCTGAAACCTACATTTCACCAAATTGCTGATTGAACCTATTTTACTGGTTATCGCAAGCACGTCCCATACCCATAGCCTCTTAAAGAGGATCTACCGCGTCCCCTTCCCGAACTTGAGTAAAATGCTTGGACCTGTTCACCATTTTTTTCAAATGAGCCACCCTATGCATATTGATCTCTTTGGTAATCATGAGAGAGATCAGCTCATCAAAATCTGGAAATAGCTTCTATATGTATACTGAAGTAACAAATGATTTCCATGCCTTCTCATTATTAAGGCCACTCAATGTGGATGAAACCAAATCATCATCATCAAGCATTGCATCAATTGCTGCTAAAGCATCTACAATACTTCTCACCTTCAAAACATACTCATAGATAGACATTTTTCATTTCTTCAAGGTATTCAACTCTTGCTTGAGTTGAATCTTTCGTGCCTTTGTATTTATTGAAAACATGTTCTCAAAAATTCTCCAAGATGCATGTGAAGTTTCTGCATTTCTGATATGTCCCAACATCGTATTATCAATGATTGTAGATAGCTAGTACATCACCTTTTTGTCTTTTGTATTCCATTATTTCCATGCTTTTAATTCATCTACAGTCGGAGGGATACCCAGCTCTGGCCCCTTTTCTTCACTTGAAACAAACTCATAAAGGCCCTTTCCAATGAAGAAGTTTGTCATACGGAACTTCCATGAAGGGTAGTTATTCTTGTCAAGCTTCTCAATAATAGGATTTCCACTATTCTCTGCCATTATCACAAAAAAGGATACAATACTCTTCTACAGCCTTTCACAACAAGTGGACAGGAATACACCAAGGAACCTTTTTCACTGATTGCTCAATAGTACATGTAATCTATAACCTGTTTGCAAATGAACCTTATGTTTTCTTCTTGGAAAACACCTCAAAAATTATAGATTCAAAATCTGTAACATGTGCACCCACTTTTGGTCAATACAGCTAAAATCACAGTGTACCCTGAAACTGTTGTCCACAACTTCGCGGCTCTAAAACGGGGCTTGAAACGGCCTCAGATGCCAAAAAGAATGGCTCGGACACCAAATCTCATAGCAATCTAAGATTTTCACTATACCGTGCTTTCGGTGCCTCCACATGCACTATCCAAGAGAGAGAATGGAAGAATGGGAGAGCTTCTTACCCGTTGCTTGCTTGCTCAACCTTGCTTCTTCTCCTTCACTTCAACCTTTAAAATTAGCCTCTCTCAGTGGTGCGACTTTGATACCATGTCAAGAATCGTGTGGTGGGGGGACTTGCTTGAGCTGCTGTGCCAAACACACACTGTATACATAAGAGGAAGCTCACTCAAGAACACCAGAAGAGAGATGGAGGCCAAAACGTTTTCTTCCTGATTTCTTCTTCTTCTTCCACACACTATACAATGTACACAATGTATAGATAAGATACAACATAAAGGAAAGTGGCCTACTAAGTCAAACAGTGCATAACAGACTACACCAATCGACTGGCGCTATATCTTTACTAGCTGTAGGTAGGTGTAACAAACTAAATATAATAAGTGATAAGTCAATGGCAATGTGAGTATCATAATGACCACCAACGTGTAAAGTGTAGACGTGTAGATCCATCTAGATAGGCAATCCATCATCAATGCCCACACGTGTTGAGCTTGTCATCTCAACAAGTAGAAGATGATTGGTGGGAGCATGCTGAAAAACATTGCTCAATGGTTGCAGTCTACATTGATGGAATACTAGTGGATCATGCTATCGTAGATACATGATCATTTGTTAACAACATGAGTTTAGAATTGATGGAGAGGTTGGGTCTAGCAATCCAAAAAGGTACCTCCACAATTGTGCAAATGGTTGATGACAGTTTAAGGCAACTTGAAGGTTGTACTACCAAAGTCCTTCTGACTATTGCTAGTATGGATTGCATTGTGGACTTTAGGGTTATTAGGTTTGTAGGGCGGTCAAGCTATCAAGTATTGTTAGGAAGGCCATGGATCTTGAGATCTGACTGTCAAGTGGATATACCTACTGGTCGTTTGATATTTGGCTGAGATGCCAATCATGTGGTAGTAGATGCTTACCTTGAGTCTTCTTGAAGCATGAGAGCTCCTCTATTGTAATATTTCTACAACAAAACATTAAAGACCCTAGATCCCACGCAAAAGCAATTCAAAGTGCTCCATCCTCGTGTACTAACAAACACCAGCCCCGCGTTGTTCTTATGAAACCGTGGCTCAAAACCGTAACCCACCGCGGGAACTCCCTTTCAAGGGAAAAATGAATAATCAATAAATTGTAAATTTTTTTTATATTAACTCCCTCTCCTTCACCCGTTGCATGGCGGGGGGAGAGAGTGTGTGTAGGAGCTTGTGGAGGGGCATGGGGAGGAGAGCATGCAATAGGCCATCTGTGTGGCCACCCCCACACCCCCCTCCCCACTTTCACCTCATATAAACCCCTCCTCCAAAGCTTGAGAGGGGGATTGTCTGTGCTACTTGCCGTCAAGGAGATGCCTGCCGCCGTCAACCTGCTGCCGCCACCATACTGTCCGTGTCGTCGGGCTACTGCCGTCGCCAATGCCATCATCATCATCATTATCCTCATCGTCATCCTCACCATCGTCATCCTCACCATCGTCATCCTCTCCATCATCACTCCAATCATCTTCACCATCATGTCTCCATGTCATCTCTGTTCATCCAGAAGATTGAGAAGCTTCTATTGAAGCTTCTCTAGGCCAAGCTCACCCATGTCTCTCGGGGTTTTTAAAACAGTGTTCCCCAAGGCCTATTTCCCGTGCCACGAGGGAGATCTCAGGTAGTAGGCAATTTCAGAAATTGAAAAAAGGGACCAAGGGAGAGTTTGTTGAGTCGAAGTTTACTTCGTCAATGGCTCCTAAGCAAAAGTCGAGAGGAGCGCACGCGAGAGCTTCCACCCAAAGTACAAGAGCGGACAACGTCTCGATATTGAATGCCCAGGTTCTGAAAAATATTTCCGCATGGAAAGGATGCATAAATCATATTTTAATTCACGTAGGGAAACTTAAATGCATGGAAAATTTATATACTTGTTCGATTTACAAAGTTCAGTTGCATGACGAGTACTTGCATTTGCTTGCACTTCCATGGTCAAGGGTAGTCGCATTTTTTGAACATATGATGCATAAGTTAAAAGATGAAATTGTGCAAAGGTGTCCTTGTTGCATCACGCAAAGGATAGGGCATATAACACATAATGCACTTACGTAATAAATTTTTGGTTGTGACTCGTGTATAAGATAATCATAGACAGTCATTAAAAGATGTCTGAATAGTTGCAATGTAAGGAAAAGATTTATGAACTTTGACAAAAAAAAATATAGTATGCAAATCGCATGTGATAAAAGTTACATTCTAGGTTGGGGTAAGTGACAAAGGAAGGATTAAATCAATGATGTATTCATTGGCATCTGATCATGAAAGAATGATACATCCATGCATGGAGTTCTTTTATCAAAGTTCAAATTTGGGAAAGGATGCATCCTCATTAAAATACTAAATTTTGAATTTGATGCATAAAACATAGGGTTTAAAAGAAATAGCTCTGAATGTCAATCAATATCGCATAGGGCAAGGAAAAGAAAGATCATTATAGATCCTATATTTGCATAAAGGCAAAAGGTCTATAGACTTGAAATTGCATATTCGCATGGAATGATACATCTCAAACATCTTGCAATTACTTACATCTTTTAGGGGAAGTACTTGCAAGTTTAGAAGAAGTATTTGCAACTTTAAAGGGAAGATCATCTTTAATCATAGGTTAGTTAGATCAACGAAGTAATTCGTGTGTAATTGAGTAGCTTACATGAAATTCATAAATGTATGATTAGCTAGCATATGACGGTCACCTCAATGTGCTAGGTAGGGTTAAGCCATGATAAAATTCTTCTTAGTATTGCACTTAGGATGCCAATTTAATATTTTCAATCTTAAGAGTTCAACCCACATTCATGGATGTTAGGGTTATCAAATCAACCATGCAGGAATGATCTAGGGTTCTCACCCTAAGGATCAGATGACCAAATACTAGACTTCCGCAAGGAATTTAGGGACCTTAGGGCCAAAACGTTTATCAACCTAGTAGGGTTAGGGTTTTGAATCGGGTCAATAGGACTCCCAAACCATATATCTTGATCAAAGGTATTCTTGATCAAGAAATACTGTACGATGAGAGGTATAATCCCACAAGTTAGGTACTGGCACCTATCTCGTGCTACAAGCTACAATGTCATATGCTCTTGTGTCTAAATCACAAAATGGTACTGCTACACATTAGACCAAGTTTGGCGAGTTCTAATTATAAGTCTAATTTTCTAAAAATTGAGTAGTTATCCTACTACAACACTCTTCCTTGGGACTGATTTGTCAAGCTAGGGTAGTTATGAATTGCCAAGAAAGCAATTGACCAACCAAGTTAGGGCGACGGGGTTGTCCAGGATTTATTGACCATAATATAAGGAAACCTAAAGTAGTGACAATTTGGGTCAACAGGGTATAAACCCTAACCCAAGGAAAAGGGTATACAAGCAACTCAGCTTACGAAACCCTTGGGATCTTGCCAAGTCATGATTGATCCAGGATCGAGTGCTGGAAGTATTCGCGGAGAAGGAATCACACCTTAGCAGTTGGCCGTACAAACAACCACTGGAATGCTCGTGATTGTACACTTAAGTGCATTGTTTGTACTTCTTTGCTCAAGGAACTAATTCAAGAAAAACCACTAATGCTTTAGGTTAAAATCCTAGAGGGAGAGGCAGTATCAGTTACCTTTGACTGTTTGCCTGACCCTATCCAAGGGGGTTGTTAGCCGCGCCAGGTACGTGGACCGAACCTTCCGCGAGAGGTCTCTTCCTGGGTGCTACTTGGAGCAAGAGGACACTTGGGTGTCAGGGGAGGCTCTGGCCGTAAATTCCTTGCCTCCGGATCCTGCACAAGAGGCCGACGTGACTCGAGATGGGATCTCGAGGCCCGTATAATAGTCAACGGGCAGAACTTGGAATAGCGATCCCTAAGGATTGCTGGGATAGCCTTCGGGTAGGTTATTTGATGTATTCCAAAGACTATGATAAATAAAGATTAAATGTTGAAAAATGAACTTTCTTGACATTGTTTTTCTGTGTCAGTGCCTAAGTTACATGAAGGAACCAGTGATTAATTGGTTAATTAAGGAAGTTGTTTTTGCTTGTCAAACTAAATATGGTAGGTAATTAGATAACTAAGCAAACCAAGGAAAGTGTGATGGGCGTGACTCTGGGTCTGTCCTATGGAAGGGTGGTCCCGATTGGCCGGGAACTTTTCTCAAAGGAATTGACAGCGAGGTAACAATGACCTAGAATCAGTAGAGCTAGAGTCCCGATTATGCTATTTTAGGGGAACGGAATGGGACTATGCCTTACAGGCAGAGAGGTCGAGCTTTGCATCCCTCTCGTTTCCCATTCTCCTTGAACCAAGTGCAATATAAATCTGCTTCGACCCTGATGTTCTATGCAAAGTGTTTCGTCTGGGGCTCGACACTAGCTACCTCCTAGAAACTTGACTATTAGGAAAACCCTGATTCAGGTCTGTCCTAAGTGGGAACGGCCAGATGCTTCTGCTTCATGGTAGACTCGGAAATACCTTGATTGCAAACCCCGTGACATTCCTTGTGAGTGCCGGGCAGCACTTTCTAGACTCTCTTTCCTATGGGCTACTAAGACGTGTCCTACAAGTGGACAGGGGGACACGTTACATCTATCCTCTACGGAATTAGAGACATTAGAAGATCTATAGGCTAGTGGGATGTCATCGAGTGATGAATCCAAAGAAGGGTCCACTACAGAGGATATCTATTAAATAGCTCTGAATGAGCCAATAGAAGCTTAAGATTGAATAAGAGATGTGGATGTAATTGAGTTGGATCTTGGTATGCCAAATGATATGTGGCCAATCAAATTAGGGTCCATGCTCAGCGTGGAAGAAAGGGAGGATTATGTGTCCCTTATCCAAGAGTTCCACGACATTTTGACTTGGAGTTATGATGAGCTAAGAGGAACTCCTCTGAGCCTAGCTATTCATACCATTCCTCCAAAGGAAGGTAGCCATCCGATGTGTCAGAAAATAATGCGTATACCTTTCAAACTGAGGGATGGGCTATTCGAGGAGTTACATAAATTGCAACAAGATGGTTTGATCTTCCCTGTTCAACACACTGAATGGTGTTCACCTGTTGCTATCAAGAAGAAGAAAAATAATCAAATCTAGCTTTGCGTAGACTTTAGAGAGCTGAATAAACAAACTGTTAAGCACTACTGCCCATTTCCCTTTATTGACCAGATTTTGGATCAGTTAGCAGGTAGGGTAATGTATTCATTTATGGATTGCTTCATGGGATACAACCAAGTGGCGATTGCAGAAGAAGATAAGCTGAAAAAAACTTTCATTACTATCTTTGGTACCTTTGCATACCATGTGATGGCCTTTGCTTTATGCAATGCACCTAGTTCATGGAAACAAACAGCAGACAAGACCTTTGGTGACATCTCCCTAGAGGAGTTGAAAGTGTTTATTGATGACCTAGGGGTAGCCACCATAAGAGAAAGGTAGTTGATTATTTTAAGAAAGTGTTTTGAGCTTTACAAACAATTTTGCATAGCTCTTAACCCACAAAAGTGCGACTTTGGGGTGCCTTATGGGCTATTGCTAGTCCATGTGGTCTATTCAATAGGGATCACTAACTAACCCTCAAAAGATCAAGGTCATAGAGTCGCCATGAGTCTGCCACACACTCCAAAATAAGTACATAGTTTTTTGTCATCTGTAGGGTACTACTAGAGGTTCATAAATGCCCTGGCAGAAAGAACATTGCCACTAATGAATCTATTATCCTCTAGCTGTCTATTTGAATGGAGTGACCCTTGTAAGGTAGCTTTTGATGATGTGAAATAGGATCTAGTAAAAGTGCTAGTTTTAAAAGCACGTGAAATGAGCGAAGTATTCTATATATTTTCAGCAGCCACTATGCATAACATCAGCTTTGCTACTTATTCCAAATCTAGGAGGAAAAATGGTATTATTTGATCACTTTTGCTAGTTGGAAGCTGGGCATATAAAAAATCAATTACACCTACATGGAGAAGTTGTGCCTTGTAATGGTATTTGTGACTAAAAAATTTAGGCACTACATCCTCAATGAGAAGGTAGTTTTCTATATGAAGGCGGAGGGGCTTAGATTGTTGATGAGCAAGCTACAACTACTTGATCGTTTAGCCAAGTGGCTAATCACATTGCAAGAATTTGATTATGAGATTAGAAGTAAGCCACCGAAGTTGTAGGGTATTGTGGAATGCCTTGTGGATTTCAGGGAGATGAAAGAAACTTTAATTGAACAAAGTGATATGGAGGAAATGTTTAAAATTGATACGGCCTCCATTCTATCTTGGTATGCTGCTATAACACATTACCTATCAATAGGAGAGGCTAGGTCAGACACATGCCATGAGCAATCCCATAATACCGTGGGCACAAGAAATCAAAGCCATACTGTTGAGAAGAGGTTCAAAAGCTGGGAGAGAGAGCACGACTCTCATAATCCATCTACAAGCACCTAGGCTGCTACCAGCAGAATCCATAAATCTGTCAAGCATAACTACAGCATCCTCAATCTGCACCAAGGGAAAAGCCCAAACACGATGGGTAGCATGATCAACAAAGGTCACAAAGTACGATGCTCCACCAAGTGGCTAGGAAGGCATAGGTCCATATACTACACAATCGACAAGATCTAGAGAAGCATGCCTCATACGATCGCCATAAGCCAAGGGGGCTCTACGAGGACCAAGAGTACAATCAGGACAAGCATCAAGATCTATAAGTGAAATAAGAGGTAGCAATGAGTCTGAAAGAGACAAGATCTCCATCTCTCTGTGGTGCATATCGCCTAGGCAATAATGCCATAACAATGCATGTGGTATTTGGATAACTACAACCATAGAATCTCCCACATGAGATACATGCACTAGGTAATGAGAACCAACTCGAGAACCTCTGGACAAAACCAAGCAACCATGATAGATCTTCCATGACCTATCCTGAAGAGAAACAGAGTAACCTGCATCATGCAACTGACTGACATAAATCAGGCCTTTACTAAGCATGGGAACATATAGAACATCCCTGAGCATAAGAGAAGTCCCATTAGGCAAAGCTAGGTGTATGTTCCCTATACCAACAATAGCATAAGTCTGCTCAAGGCCCAGATCAATACATCCATCAACCTCTCTGAAGAAGAGAACCATGCTCTATGAGGGGTAACATGATAAGATGCCATAGAGTCAAAAAGCCAATCAAAGGCATGGGCCTGATCATTGAGCAAGTAAGCTGTAGGGAAACTAGATGATAGGAGGACATGCTCAACTGCATCATCATGGGTAACTGCATGTACCTCACCACTAGAAAGAGTGGTGATACCTGCTGTATCGCTGACTCTCTGCTCATGTCGAGTGCGTCGCTGTCTCTACTGCTCTCTAATCCATCTAAAGCATTTTCTTTGAACATGCCCAAGCTTCCCACAATGGAAGCAAACAACATCTGAAGTAGAAGAACCTGTAGAAGATGACAAGGAATCCAAGTCATCATGAATAGGGCTATCCATATCATCCACGGAGCTCAAGAAGTCGAGGGTTGTCCCAATATAGGAAACCTGCTCATAAAGACAATCCTCTGCTAGTACATCAGTGGTAGAAGCATGCTGCAAATGCTCATGAAACCTCAGTGGATGGGAGGACATAAAGGCATCAATCAAGGATGCAAAAGCTCCCACATGAAGAAGAGTCGTAGCCAATTGCATGACATAACCAACCACAGTATAGTAAAGCATAAGACATCTGTCATAAGAGCATATGATATTCAGCCATGAAATCAGCCCATAACCATATGCATACGCATAGCTTTGCAGTACATCATGCCACCAAGGAACATCTAAGTCAAGTAAAGACCCAACAAGTGGCAAAGAATCCTACAAGAGTCAAGCTCCAAGTGAAGCCCAAACATCTATACAACAACATCCAAATAAGTGGCTCTGTAAGGTATACAACAGTAGGCCATGTGCATAGACAGGTAAGCATACATAGCATATGCTCTCTAACATGGATGGGCAACAGGAGCCCAACTAGCATAGAAGCTAGACAACAGAGGAGCAAGAAAGCCATAACTGTAAATCCCAAGCACTATCCAAGTCCACTGATCAATAAGTATCCCACATATCAAATGCAAACGAGAAATCATAGCTCAATAGGCAACTGCCAAAACAAGGGAGCAGTTCACTGCTCAATACCTATAAGTGCATCCAAGTAATAGCCAAGATCCATAATCGGAGCATCAAATCCCATATAGCATTCAAGGTCGTAACGGAAAAAGCCAAGTCGTAATGGAAAAATCCAAGTCAATGTCCAACTGCTCAAGGAAATACTCAAACGAATGTCGAGACGAGCTCAAACAACTTCCATCCATAGCCAAAGAATAAAGCATTCACAAGACATCATAACCTGTACTGGGTAGCCTAGCTATAAACCATGTCATAGATGAAATGCGAGTTGCAAAGAAGTGACAGTAAAACCAAATCGAGCTCTAATCTCAGCTCAAAAGCATTCGGGAGCATAAACAAGACATGTAGCATAGTTCAAATACATCATGACATCATACCGAGTAGCCGGGTGGAGCACCCCGAACCAATAGGCATAACCCAACTGTAGCATAAATAGCTTCAGCCCTGAAGTTTCCAACAACATATAACCTCTATAAAATGAGCAAATCAGTGCTCAATCCAGGCTCAAATCCATATGCAAGCCATAGGCATACATTCCTGTATGTATAGGCACCAACTGGCATAATGGGGCATCAAATGCCAAGACTTGTAAGCATAAAATTGAAGTAACAGGTGACTGCCCTATTTTGAAATGATCTGGGATTGTTCAAAATAGTCAATGGTTGAGCTAAATCAGCTCCAGATGCATCTCACATAAGAGGCATAACATCCACAAGTGATCCGGTATCAATAGACATCAGTAGAAGCATCACATAAGCCATAGACATACAAATACATGCTGTCTCAGACCTGAAATCTATTGCAGAATATTCTGTCATTAGAATTTGGAAAATCTGACATCACCATCATGTTCGAAGCGTGCCAAAACCCCAACTTACACTCTTATCTTGCCTGAATCGGGTTCCGAATGCCCAAGATATGACAAAAAGAGTGATTTTTGGGCCAGATTTTGAAACACGCGCAAAAAAAACGTGAGTTGGATGGGAGGTCTACTGTTCCACGTGTCAACAATGGGGCCCAAATGGGGCACAAATGGGGGCCAAAGAAGGCCTACACCAAGCCTCAGCAAACCTTGATAGGATGGAAGCAAGATCCAGGTGAAGGAAGCTCCAAGAGGTGTGAGCTATGGCTGCCCACAACCTATGAAAACCTTGTTGAGCTGAAAACTGAGTGAGAATGAAGATCTCATACCTCGTGTGGAAGGCCGGCATGAGCTCTTGAAGACCCACTCTGATACCAGTTGAAGGGGATGCAATGGCAGTAGAGAAGGAGAAGAGGAAGATGCGGGAGAGAAGAGCACACACAATGTAGGTGTTGTCCAACTGAACTGACAGCCTTATTGCACTATCATATTATATATGAATAAAAAATGGGCAGTCACAGTATACACGGGTAGGCCCAGAGGCCTTTTACCCCAACACAACATACAGACCAGTTTTCCATTTCATAATTCGTTTCACAATTCAGATACACTTTAAACTAAGACATGAAACATTGTATAAGAAAAATTAAGACACAACGAGATTAATTTGTTCTATATATTCCACATCTCCTGCTTAGAAAACATCGATTACAAAAATTCATGTTCTCTTGAATTGAACAAACATAGTTAGAAATCTCACGAATCCTCCTTCTAACTTCCCAAAAAGACTCATAATCCACTCATGACTTTTCATATCTCAATCATTACAAAGGTTTAAAACTACTTAATAGACCCCTAGGTTATGCCTTAATCATGCATTTAACAATCTATTTGTAGAAGCCTAAGGGATTTTCAAAAAAAGGCAAGGAAAACCTAGTGTGCAAGTTGAGAAAGAGCCTTTATGGCCTTAAGAAAGAACCTAGGGAATGGTACCACAAGTTTGATGCTTCTATGTACTCATAGGGATATAGCCATAGTGCTATGGATCTATATTTATAAACAAAGAAGACTCATGATGGCAACCTTATGACTTTAGTACTCTATGTAGATTATATGCTTATTGCTGGGAGAGCTCATGATGAGTTAGATATCTTGAAAACTCAGCTCAAGAAGAGCTTTGAGATGAAAGACATGGCGTAGGCCTCACATAATCTTGGGATGCACATAACACGTGATTGTTGTAAGGGACTCCTTTATTTGTCATAGGAGTATATTAAAAAATTCATACATGATGATAAGCCTATTGGTTGTCCTCTCCCTTCTCATGTGAAGGTTAGTTAGGCCAATTGTTTGTATTCTAATGAGCAGAAGGTTGAGATGGCCAAGATCCCTTATGCATCCACTTTGGGTAGTTTGATGTATACCATGATAGCCACTCATCCTAACATAGCAGTTGTAGTGGGAGTTGTAGTGCACTATATGGCTACACTTGGTAGATGGCATTATGATGCCATCAAGGGTATCATAAGGTACCTGAAGGGCACATTAGCTATGTGCATATGTTATGGTGGCCAAGATACAAGTGTCGTGGGGGGTACACAGACTCTGATTATTCAAGACATGTAGATAGTAGAAAGTCCACTTCTAGCTATGTCTTCACCTTTATTGGTGGAGATGTTTCTTAGATGTCCAGGTGGGTGTAGAAATGCATAGCTCTCTCTACTACACCGAGGCTGAGTATGTTGTAGTCACTAAGGCTTGCAAGGAGGCTCTTTGGTTAGGGCCATCTAGTAGCAAACCTTGGCATTACTAATATGGTCCCTACACTACATTTGGATTCTATGAGTGGTATCTAAGTGGCCAAGATTTTTATCCTCCATGTGAAGATAAAACACATTGAGGTGCATTATCACTTCATTAGAGAGGTCATTGAGGACAACTCTATTGACCTTTTCAATATCTCACTAATCAAAATCCAACAGATTTTCTTACATAAAGTCTCTTGGTGGAGTGTTTTTCCTTAGGAAGTTGATGGACGTTGGATGAGATGATGTCTTTTCTCATCCTATTGTACTTATGTACTTTTTTACTTTGTCACTTTTTTATTGTTCTCTCCTCACTAGGGACACATTCTCCTTAAAGTGGGAGAGGTTATTAGTGGTAAAGGTGCATGTGCCTAGCCACTTGTGTATTACTGCATTGATAGTACCTGCAAACTTGTACACTTCAAGCAGTGGGCACCCATCACTATCACTTATTGGTGGTAAAGGTGCATGTGCCTAGCCACTTGTGTATTACTGCATTGATAGTACCTGCAAACTTGTACACTACAAGCAATGGGCACCCATCACTATCACTTCATTCTTTGTTCTTTCAGTAAAATTTAAATAAAAGGAGGGCCAATCACCCATTGTGGCTATTGGAGTTCCCACATCTTGTGTGTGTCTCTCTCTCTTGCTCTTGCACTTTCCATAATAGCTCTTTCTTCCACTCGTGTGTTTCCACTCTGGGCTCACTCTCTTCAAATTTTCAATGATCACTAGTGTGGAGATTTAGTTCTATTCTCTATGCCATATTCTATACTCTTTGGTGTTCTATTCTGTGTTTTTGAGTTTTTTCCTACTGTTTACAATATACACGCAATTGTTGTTGTGTTGTTAGTTTTAGATATCTCTATTGTTACACATGCTTGTATAGTAAGGCCAAAAGTAGTCCTCTTTTTTTCTAACCAGAAGTAATGAACTAGCATAAGTTCTTCCATCATTTAGATTCTCCTAAGGTCCACTTAAAGGGATCTTAAAGGTCTCCAATGTGGAGTGGATTAATCATGAAGCAGTTACATGCTATTCGCTAAGACTATTCATGTTGAATATGTTGAGATATCGAGCTCCACTCGTGATACGCCAGGGTGACCGTTGTGTATTTATGTCACCGACGTGTCGGTTGTAGATGCGGTTGGTACACCGCCCATGAATAATAGCTACATGATAGCTATCCTTATCTATTCTAGTTCGTGGCTCAGTTAGTATGCCACCTTAGTTAGTTGAGTTTGGTTTGAGACCCATATAGAGGGTTCTTCTATTTTCTTTGTACTAGAGTTCTTTTGGCTTACACAACTAAGAAGAGGAAAACTGTTTTCAGCCTCCACCCTTGTGTGTCTTCCCCCATTGTGCAAGCAAGAAAGCTTCAAGCGAGACTCCTTCCTTCTCTCCCACAATCTTGACATGGTATCAGAGCCTTGTTCGTGGTAAGGAGCTCAAGAAAGCAAGCCAAGCTCGCGGTGGTCTGGTAAGAGGAGCAGTGTTGCTTTCATTTTCTGTTTTGGGAGCAGATCTCTGCAGGTAGCACAGCCGGAAATTGCAGGAGTGCATTGTCTCAGGTTGAGACGCCCTTCGCGGTGAAGCAAGAGGGCAGTATATGCTGCGGGAGAGAGCTTTAGCTCTTGGCGACCTTGTTTTTTTGATTTGAGGCCATTTCGGGGCCTGTTTTGGAGGCGGAAGTTTTCTGCACGCACTCAGGAAACGTCCCAGTTTTATGCTGTGCAGCCACTGTTCTACAGGTCGGTGAAAAGTTACTGTAGAAATTGCATCGTATGCTTGTGCGCAGAGACATTGGGAGTTTCAGAATCATCCTTGGTTCCTGTTTATGCAAAATCGTCACTAGGAAGTGACTGTGTGGTCAAATACCACTTTCGCCAGTTTTGCAGATTTGCCCTTGTGAGGCTGAAGCTGTGGTTTTTGCAGTAACAGAATTTTTTGCAGTCTTCTGTAATGGCATCTGATTCTCTTTCACAGATTGTCACTGAAAAGCTTGACAAGAACAACTTCCAGGCATGGAAGTTTAGAATGACGAATTTCCTTATGGGAAAAGGATATTGGGAATTTGTTGCAGGAAATGAAGAAGAACCAGTTCTTCCTGATGTTCCCAATCAACAACAAATGCAGGCATTTAAAGCATGGCATGAGAGAGCCAGGAAAGTTATGTACTGGTTGTCTATCAGTATTTCAGACTCTATGATTGTGCATATTCAGGATGCAAGTACGCCAAAGGAGGCATGGGATACTCTGTCAAAGATGTATAGCACAAATACACAAGCCAGGAAAATGCAGCTCAAGCAAGAGTTGCACAATGTGCAAAGAGAAAATATGAGCATCAATGACTACCACATGAAGGTGAAGAAGATTGCAGATGCACTTGCTTCCATTGGGTCGCCAGTGGAAGATGATGATTTAGTTTCTGTGACCTTGAATGGTCTAGGAAAGGATTATGCACAGTTTCGGACATCCATTTCAGTTCGTGAAAGATTTCCTGATTTTGAGGAGTTGATTGCTCTTCTAATTTCTGAGGAGCAGAGAAATGGTGGTGCATCTTCTTCAGGAGGAACTTCAAAAGAAGCTGTCTTCTACTCAAATGCTGGAAGAGGTAGAGGCAGAGGTAGAGGAGGCCGATTTGGAGGCCGTGGCAGAAATCAGAATATGCAGCAAACTCAAGAAAACCAGTCCTATGGAGGAGGACGTGGTAACTCTAGAGGCAGGGGGAGCCAAAGAGGTCGTGGTGGATGGCAAAGAGGCCAAAATGCAAACAGTAATGTTGAATGCTACTACTGTGGTAAAATGGGTCATATGGCTAAAGACTGCTATAAAAAGCAGAATGACATCATGAATGGAAAACTGCAACAAGGGAATTATGCATCTTCTAGTAGACAGGGTGATGACAGAAATGAGCATTTGTTCATGGTGCAGCACATGAACAATTCTATGACAAGTGCAGAAGAAAGCAATGATGTATGGTATGTTGACTCAGGTGCATCAAACCACATGACAGGTCATGCAGAATGGATGGAGGATGCAAGGAAAATGGAAAAACCAGGATTTGTGGAGACTGGTGATGATACTGCACATCCTATTGTGCAGATTGGAAAAATTCCCTTGTCTATGCAGGGTGGGAAAAAGAAATACCTGTCCGATGTATTTCATGTCCCGAATATCACCAAGAATCTGGTTTCAGTTGGTCAAATGGTTGAACAGGGCTTGCAGGTCAGATTTAATCCTCATGGATGCTTTGTTGAGGATATGAAAAATAAAGGTCGCTTGATAGCAAAAGGAAAGAAGAAGGGCAGAATGTTTACATTGGATGCAGACATGTCTGAATTGAGTGCAGCAATGTTTGCACATGGGACCGGTGTAGTTGCAGATATTGATATCTGGCATAAACGCATTGGTCATGTTAATGTACAGCGACTTAAATCAATGCAGGCCCAAAATATTGTTGCAGGATTGCCCAAATTCAAGGTTGCAGAAATGCATAAGGTATGTGAAGCCTGTCAGTTTGGAAAACAGGCAAGGAAACCATTTCCTAGACATGTTCAAGAGAGTGAGAAGCCATTGGAATTAATTCACTCTGATGTGTGGACAACTAAAGCTGCATCTCTTGGAGGCTGTCATTATTTTGTCAGTTTTATTGATGACTATAGCAGAAAAGTTTGGGTGTATTTTATGAAAAAGAAAAGTGAAGTTTTTGGGCATTTCAAAACTCTTAAAGCTATGGTTGAAAAAGAAACAGGCTTGCAGATAAAATGCCTAAGGTCAGATGGAGGGGGAGAGTACCTCTCAAATGAGTTTGCAAAGTTCTTGCAGGAGCATGGCATAAAGCAGCAATATTCATGCAGTTATACCCCACAACAAAATGGAATTGCAGAAAGGAAAAACAGGCATATTGGAGAGGTATCTCGTGCCATGCTCAATGAAAAAGACTTGCCAGATTTTTATTGGGCTGAAGCAGTTGCTACAGCAGTCTACATAATGAACAGGACTCCCACTGCAGCAATACATGGAATGACTCCAGAGGAGAGGTATACTGGTAGGAAACCAGATATTTCTCATTTGAAAATTTTTGGTTGCATTGCCTATGTACATGTGCCAGATGAGCTGAGATCCAAGTTGGATCCAAAAGCTGAGAAGTGCATCTTTATTGGTTACTCTCTGCAGCAAAAAGGGTATAGATGCTATAACCCTTCTACTCGTAAGTTTACAGTGAGCAGAGATGTTGTTTTTGATGAGATGAGTAGCTGGTATAAACCAGTAAATGTGATTGATGATGAAGATGCACAAAATGGTAATGCTACACAGAATTCACAGCAGCAGTCACAAAATATTAGTGGACCTGGAGCGTCCTCTAGCAGTGGTTCACATTCTTCGCCATGGACAGGCAGATTGAGATCAGGAGAATCTTCTCAAAGCAATGCAGATAGTGGTATGCAGGTATCACGAAAAGGAAAAGAGAAGGTTGATCAGCCCATGTTTGATGTGAATGCAGGTCACTCTTATGTGGATGGTGAATCCAGTGGCTCAGAACAGAGCATTGATGATGAGTTGGGTATTCCTTCTATTGTTACACCTGGAGTAAGGAAGACCAGGGATGTTTTGAGAGCACCTGGGAGTGAACCTACTTTGCGCAGGTCTACGAGAGCTAGGTATCCTGTGGATAGGCTGAAATATGATGGATTTACAGCCATTCACTATGCATATATGGTCAAGGTGATACAGGAACCAGAACCCACTTCTTTTGAGGAAGCCATGGGAAAAGAAAAATGGGAGAAAGCCATGGATGAAGAAATGGATGCCTTGGAAGCAAATGCTACATGGGAGTTAGTACCTTTGCCTAAGGGTAAGAATGCAATTGGCTGTAAGTGGGTTTATAAGGTGAAGCACAATGCTGATGGTTCTGTGAACAGATACAAGGCAAGATTAGTAGTCAAGGGGTATGCACAAACATATGGCATTGACTATGAAGAAACATTCAGTCCGGTTGCAAGGATGGCAACCGTAAGAGCAGCCATTGCTATGGCTGCATCAAAGGGATGGTCTTTACATCAGATGGATGTAAAGAATGCTTTCTTGCATGGTGATTTGCAAGAAGAGGTCTATATGGAGCAGCCACCAGGTTATGTGCATGCTGTTCATCCTGAGTTTGTTTGCAGGTTGAAGAAAGCTTTGTATGGCTTGAAGCAAGCACCTAGAGCATGGTCTGACAAGATAGGACAGTATCTTGTCACTATTGGATTTCAGATTTCCAAGGCAGATTTCTCACTTTATGTGAGAAAAACAGAGAAAGGTATTATGCTGCTTGTCATTTATGTTGATGATTTGATTATGACAGGTGACAGTGATGAAGATATCCTTCATGTGAAAATGCTATTGAAGCAGAAGTTTGAGATGAAGGATTTGGGAGAGCTGCGTTATTTCTTGGGCATTGAGGTGATTAGATCACCAAGTGGGATACAGCTCTTGCAGAGGCAGTATGGATTGGACATGCTGTCCAAATATGGGATGACAGGCTGTAAGCCTATTTCAGTTCCTTTGGAGCAGAATGTGAAGCTGAGCACAGATGCAGGTGAGCTTCTAGAAGACCCTACTATGTACAGACGCATAGTAGGAAGCTTGATTTATATGACTATTACCAGGCCAGATTTGAGCTATGCTGTTGGATTGGTAAGTCAATTTATGCAGGCTCCAAGGAAACCACATTTGGATGCGGCTAGACGCATACTTAGGTATGTGAAGTCCACATTGCAGTATGGACTATTTTATGAGACTGGGGTTCAGATACAGCTGCATGGATACACTGATGCTGATTGGGCTGGTAGTATTTCTGATAGAAGATCTACCAGTGGATATGTGTTCTCTTTTGGGAGTGCTGCAGTCACTTGGAGCAGCAAGAAACAGCCTACAGTTGCCTTGTCGAGCACAGAGGCTGAGTACAGGGGTGCAGCAATGGCTGCATGTGAGGTAGCTTGGTTGCATAAGCTACTTTATGATATGCATCAGCCTTCAGATGGGCCAGTTGTCATTTATTGTGACAACATGAGTAGTATACACTTGGCAAATAACCCAGTCTATCATGCTAGAACAAAGCACATTGAGGTGCATTATCACTATGTGCGAGAGAGGGTTTTACTAGGTCTTATTGATCTAGTTTATGTCAATACAGAGGATCAGGTAGCTGACATATTTACGAAGGCATTGGGCGCAGAGAAGCTGCGCAAGTTCAGAGACCTGCTTGGTGTGGAGGAATTGGGATTGAGCTCGAGGGGGAGTGTTGAGATATCGAGCTCCACTCGTGATACGCCAGGGTGACCGTTGTGTATTTATGTCACCGACGTGTCGGTTGCAGATGCGGTTGGTACACCGCCCATGAATAATAGCTACATGATAGCTATCCTTATCTATTCTAGTTCGTGGCTCAGTTAGTATGCCACCTTAGTTAGTTGAGTTTGGTTTGAGACCCATATAGAGGGTTCTTCTATTTTCTTTGTACTAGAGTTCTTTTGGCTTACACAACTAAGAAGAGGAAAACTGTTTTCAGCCTCCACCCTTGTGTGTCTTCCCCCATTGTGCAAGCAAGAAAGCTTCAAGCGAGACTCCTTCCTTCTCTCCCACAATCTTGACAGAATTTAGGTATAGTGTGGGTTCAAAAAGTCCTCACAAATTGTCATCCTAATATCTCAAAATTCAATATCTAAGGAATAGAAAAAAATCCAATACACTATCCTAAATATTATAAATCACTTTTATGCATGACTAATATCCTATAAGACCATAGTACACTCATTAGAAGAAGGTAAATATATCTTTATTCAACTTGGATCAATTCTGAGTTCAACAATATATTTCATCTACTTCTTTTGTTAAAAAGTAAGAGGATTAGTTGTAAATTCCAAGAATTGCTAATAGCTTGAAAGGTCCTACAACGGACTCTAAGAGTTTATAGTCCTTAGACTTGGTTTGCCCTAAAAGAGTAATTCTATGGGTGAAATAATAATGATATACTAGTTGTAAATCCACTTGTTCTTGATTACAAACATTTTTATTGCATACTTTGCTATATCTTTCCATAGATAATTGTACTTATAAAGTCTAATTAACTTAAGCTCTTTGAGCCATTTCAACAACTTAAGGTGATTTTTTAGGTCCTTGGAAAGGCTTGCATACAAATACAAGTAGGGATCCTCTCATCCCCATGTCATGCTCTAGTTGAAGCCTCTCCATAGACTAAGGTGGGTCCAAAGGAACCTCTTCTCTAGGATACTTATACCATTCTTTGAGAATTCTAACACATGCAATCAATAAATAAGCATTTTTGCATATGATTTTGAAAATCGACTACATGTGGATCTCATCACTTACATGACAAAATAACCTAGTCATTAATCATATATACATTTCACAAGTTCTTACAAAAGTAGTGAGGAAGAAACATTATAATATGTTTTTTAATAAGTCTAAAACATCAATCACATATTCTTAATGTGTCCTTTTTAATCATGTTCATTGGGTTTTTAGATGGCTACTAATGTTTGATCATGTGTATGATTGCTTTATGTGTGGACTATTGGAAATCACAACTTGTGAGTTTAGGATGGAGAAAAAGTATGCCTAGATTGAGTTCTGGAAGATTCTTAATGATGTAATGTAAAGATATGGATTTGCAAAAAATTAATTGAAAGTATTTAAAGTTGATTAGGCTAATGCCAATTTGATTGAAATTTGTACACAATGCAATTCGGGGGGGTGCAAGTAGGAGAATTCACACAAGGTAAGGTCTTGTGCCTTTCATTGGGAATAGAGCATGGTCCATTACACAAGCTTGTCTTATTACACAGTGTATTTCTTAAATGTAGTGGATATCGTATGCCATATAAATCCAAGTGTCTACATGTCATTGTTTTGAGGTGATAAGAGAAAATCAGGCTAACAATGTAGTTGAAACTTAAAATGGAATTGGCTACAAATTTAGATTGCCATGTTTAAATATATTACATTAGATCCAACACTATGGAGTTTATAATGAACCATACCTTGATATTAGGCAATATAAGGTCAATATGATGTGTTTGTTAACCCCAATGCAAGATGGAAAAAAGAAAATTCAAAATTACAGAATAATGCAAAAAAAGGTAGTCATGCAAGGAATAAAAGAGGAAATGCTAAAAGTGCAAGGGCAACTGCAAAGGTCAAGTCAAAGGCAAAGGTGCATTTTAGAATGCAAAGGTGCCACTAAAATTCTGTAAAAGAGTGCCAAGCTCCCTCCTATGTGAATTGTAAAACATAGATGGGCATAGGTGAAGGGATAAGGTAACTAGAAGGAAATAGGGAAAGTAGACCTTCACAAGATGTCCAGTTGTGTATAAAAGGGGATGGGTGCCCAAGGGATTTAGGGCTTGTATATAAACTCAAAAAGTGAATGAGAAGCTCATTCTTTGGTGTGTGGCTAAAGTGGTCTCTTCTTCTTCTCTTTTTCTCTCCTTCTTGCTTGCTTGTGTGTGCTTGAGAGAGGAAGTGTGAGAGTGTGAGGGAGGGAGTGTGTGAGGGTGAGGGACCGTGGTGGAGAAGTGCTCCATCTTCTCCTCTCCTCTCCTCTTCTCTTCTCTTGTCTCACGCATAGCTATGGAGGATGGAGCTCAAAGGAGGAGGCTTGAGATTGCTTGAGCTCACACATCGAATCATGGAGCTACTAGCTTGCTTGAGGGAGGAGGCTACTCATTCGGGCATCAAGGTAATCTCATTACACCCCTTTGGGATAAAAGGCACATCGGCTAGGTGAGAGATATCCATTTGTGCTCGATTGAAATGCTTGAAGCAATAAGCAATCAGTGGGTCTTTGTTGATGAGTGTGAGCTTGCACTCCATTTTGGTTCTATTGGCCGGGACCATCGATTCAAGATTAAGCGCTTACGCACTTCAAATTGAGTGTCAAAGTAGGGTTTCATCCCTAAACTTGTGCTTGATATATGTAGGAGATTTGGGGTTTTAATCTTCAAAATAAGTAATTATTTTGGATTTTTGGTGAGTAGACAAGTAGGATAAATCATTTCAATATTTGGGTTTAGATTTTTGTTACATTTAGAGTAGGTGTAATAAAGCATAAATACCTTAGTCTAGGGTAGGTTAGGTTAGATATAAAAGGTGGAGATGTAACATGTGAAGGATCTTTTTGACATTTTACAACATTACATGTTTGAGGTCTCAACCTCCCTCCATCTAAGAGGGTGAATAATCTTGGCCACCATAGCTTGAGGTGCATACCATGCTGTAGCCACTCATCATTTGATTATTAGCCAACATTGGTAATATCATTTCATGCCTAGCCACCTTGGCTATGGTTTCTTGGAATTCAGTCTATTTCTTTGTATTTTTTGTTTAATGGTTACCTGTGGGAATTAGCTTCTTTACATTGGTATTAGAACACATCTTTGATCTAATGGGAAGGTCATTTTCATGGTGAATCTGGTTAGAGTTTAGGCACAGAGTAACTAGAGAACAATAATTAGTCACAGGATTTGATTTAGCTAAAAACTATGACAAGTTAAGTTCTCTACAGTAAGCCGTGACTAAATTTGATGGTCTTGAAGAATGTTTGAAGAAATAATGGTGGACTCATGGTCATTTTGGTGGTTCATGGTCAATTTTGGACCATTCATGGACTTAACTGAAGCCTAAAAAGGGTTTAGAGTGGTTAAACCCTGTGGTTACTTTTTGGAGCAAGCTTCTCTTTCCTCTTTCCAAGCTTTTGTGAGAACTACCATGGAGAATATCTCTGCTCATTTCTCTTTACCATGATCATTTCTCTTCAAGCCATCTACTGGAGATGATTCCTTTTACCCTAGGAAACATATGGACTACCTATTTGATGGTTCTTCATCCAGATGATCATCATGTGATGCAAGAGAAGCTCTTGGATAGTTTGTACCAATTTTTAGCATGTTGTTGACCTATTGAATCAACTCACTCCCTCATCTTGAAGCTATGCCCTCTCTTTCATGATCAAATGTAGCCCTAACTTGAAGTATTAGTCATCCTTACTTGACCTTCCTTTAGCCTTGAAGCTTTCTTCACAACCCTAGCTATGGCCAAAAGTGGACAACATAAAGTTCTTAGCATTTTCTTGAAGTTTTGAGTCAATCTTGGTCTCTTTTAGCTTCAAGACATTGGGCAAACATTGGAGCTTCCAAGCAAGATTGAAGCATTTTCCTCCAAGCCAAGTTTAACTTCCTCATGAATAAGCAATGCAACTAGCTCATTGAAATCTAGGATTTCAGCCCGCACAAAGATGGAAGGATCAAATGACTTATATTCAGATCCCAAACCAGTTAATGTCATTGCAACCATGTCTTCATCCTCAACTTGTGTGCCAATGGATGCTAGCTAATCCGAAATAGTCTTAATCTCTGTGGCATAATCCTGTATAGTTTCTCTCCATATTGTTGAATTTTTGCTTTAACTATATTTTCTTAGCACTGGTAGTTGTGCCATAATACCTAATCAATATGTTCCATGCATTTGCTAGTGACTTGCAATTCATGATTTGCATTACCATTGCATCCAGCATACACAAGGATAACCGGTGTAGCACCCTGCGAGCTCTTTCCAACCAAGCTTGGTGTGCTTGTCTTTGATCAGCTGTAGGATTCCTCTTTGGGATTTCACGTTTAGCTTCAACACCTGTCACCAAGTCCCAATATCATTTACCTATCAAGAAGTTCTCCATGTGGAACTTCCATATGGCATAATTATTGCTATCAAGCTTTTCTCCCACTATTTGGATTATGTTGTTGGTTCTGTTTGCATTTGCCATATTGTAACAGCCAATGGCTAGTCAATTCCCAACTTGGTGCAAGCGAACAAGTCTAACTGACCTACTGCAGCCTTTGTTTATTTATGACAATTTTTTGCAATTAAATATCTACTGTAATTAGGGTATTTCAGCCCATGAACATCTCAAAACCATCCACAAACATGTGGCATAACCTGTTGGCACATCAGTCAACACATAGACCATGTAGTTGTTGAAACTTTCTATCATGCAATCTTACTACAGTCAACCAAACATGCAGTTTGAAATCTATAGACTGTCAATGACTAGTAGCTCTTTCAAGGCCAGAATTGAGATGTATACATGTCATACATGCTCCAAAAAATCTTAGACATCTGCTAGTACATGTAGGAGTTCATACATGATCATAGGGACATAGTTCAGTGCATATACATCAAGTATAAGTGTAAAATTCCTTGCTTGTAGGTTGCAGTTAGCCAATACTTGGTTAAACTAGGTTTATTTATCTCCAAAATTTCCTCAAAGTACTTCATACATGTGCTATCAAATGTAGGGGTCAATACATGACAATACAGACAACCATAGACACTCTGTCTTCAACAGACAATGTCGTAGAATGCATTCCTTGTTTGTAACCAGCCAAGATAATATCAATGTACTTGTTTCCAAATCCAAGCTTTAGCTCTTATGAGCATGCTCATCTGAGTCCTCCAGACATTCAGCAGACATATGCCATGTCATACATTTGACAAAAGCTAGCTAATGTTATGTAATGCTTCAGGACCAATGAGTGCTTGCTGTCCATAGTTTTATGATAGTTTTCAGCATGTTATATACTTCCATATCTAAGCATCTTCTTCAAGAAAGTGCAACTCAAATGCATAAGCCACAATAGATATGTCTTCAAGGATGTATCTACTCTTCAATGGAGCCAAGAATGGTAGTCAGATAGCTTCAATGCTTCAACCAAGATCCAGTGTATGCTATATATTCACTATTTACAATAGTTCATGCTTTGTTTCGGTTCTGTGTACCTATGCATAACCTTCAAACTAATCTTCCATCAATGCATTGCCATGTCATGACCTTTAAGTACCTTCCAAAGTGTGTTTACAAGCTATAGATCACTTGAGTAGTGATTATTTTATTGATTAGAAACCATGGGAAACAGTTTGGACAGTAGGTGCAAACATGTGATACTGCTTGGGATATATTCTAACAAATCTCTATCAGTGCTCTCTCTAATGTGGTCAATGAAGCCTCCAAGTGCTTTAGACAAGAGCTAGGAACATTCCAATAGCAAAGAGAAACATAAATGACATGACACTTAGCATGAACAATGGCAGCCTGCTCCTCTTCACAGAGATCCTATCTCTTCAATCTTTAGGTCTTCTTCACTTTGTTAAGCTGTAGAGAGACCATCCAAGATGGCTCTGATACCATATCAAGAGATAGAGAGAAGGGTTGAGGCAACACAGAGTGAGCCGTATGCTCTCATCTCCTCGTCTCCATTAATCCATATCACATATATCTAAAGTGAATACAACACTCTAAGGTCTATTCTACCATTCACATACAACCTAAAGTCACTGGTTTATTTAATGTCCCATACATGTACAACTAGAAATTGGACACAGCTAAGAAACTATTGGTCACACACACGATAATGAGCTTGAAGTCTCAATAGATTTAAGCATTGGGATGGCTTACATCACACATCAAGGACAACATGACATACATGAAGTGTATGTAGGGAATGATTACCTTTTATTGTCAAAAGAGTTGGGACATGTCAACGAAGGCCTTTCTAAGGATTTGAAGACTTTGAATGAAGGCTTAACACATATGAATCAATGTTTGTTACAAGAGATGGCACAAATAAACAAGAGAATCTCTGATTTGTAGCAAAGCAACAAATATTTATTCTAAGAACTCATCTCAGTCATAAAGGAAATTAGGAGTAAGCCACAAAGGAGGAAACCTCAAACTATTGAAGACTCCCATGCAATTCCCTTTGTTGGTAATCCTTCTCCTCCAAACAAAGAGAATTCTCAGCCAGCTATGCATACTTTTGAAAGGGGAGAACCATCTAGAGTGAGCCTGGGAAACCATCACCCTTCACAAATCCATGGCATTCATACCCCAAGGTCTCAGTTTAGCAACCCAAAAGATAATCATAGACATGAAGGGGAATAAGACAACACTTGATGGTTATCATGGACGTGACCCCTTCTACAAGACTTTTTATCATCAGCCCTCAAATGTACAAAAAGAAAATGCAGTCAACAATGAAGTTCATGAAGGTGGAAGATATGATGAGCAAAGATCAGCCCATGACATCCCAAACCAAGAGCACATTTCAGATGGTCAACCTTCATCTCATGGTTTTGGGCCACCTACTTTTAGGCAAAAATCATGGAACAAAGATTCATGGAGGCAACATTCTTATGGGTAGCCATCTTACAATGAAAAAGAATATAAGGAAAAGATCAATATCACTAATTTAAAAGGGGATAATGCTTCACCTTTGGAATTGGAGGAGTGGATTAATAAGCTTGAATTGTACTTCACCCTTTATCTTAGGTGTGAAGAAGCCAATATTTATTTCATGGCTCTTCATCTTGAAGATTATGTCCATACTTTGACATTTGGGAGGAGTTCAAGCAAGCAATGATTGATGTCTTTGTTTCTCCTTTGGAAAAAGAAAGGCTCCAAAGAAGATGGTATGCATGCGCTCAAAGAGGAATGTCTGTTAGAGACTATTCCAACACCTATTTTAATATTTGCATGTATATTGAAGGCATTTTAGATTTTGCTAATCTGAATAAATACATTTTTTGTCTTGACCCTGCCCTATCATTGGAGGTAGGAGCTCAACAACCAAAAACATTACATGAGGCCATATAATTGGCTGAAAGATACTCCTTAAAGTACAAGAGAGATGCATGAAATTTCTAGCAAAGGAGTATGGGCAATAATATTTCCAATCAACCTACAAAATATGGGCAAGTTTTTAGTCAATCAAGAGACCCTTTTAAGCAAGAAAACTAGGGTTATAACAGTCAAAATAGTTATAACAACAAAGTGTCAACCTTTACCATTGTTATGCCTCTAAACAAGGTGGAAATTATGCACAGAAATAGGGGTAAACTTTAAAAAATGTGGCTGAGATAAGAGACACTTTTTCAAGAGCTGAAAATGCTCCTAAACTATCCCAAAATAATTATAATAGCAACTTCCTTCCTCATGATAAGCTTAGAGAAATGCATGCAAAAGGATTATGTTTCAAGTGTGGGGAGAAATGGTCACAAGATCATAAGCTAAAGTGTAAAGCTAAGAACTCAAAAATCAATATGGTGATCACTCAAGATGTGGAAATTGAAGAAGAATAAGATGAAGAGGGAAATTTACTGCATGTTGATGCATACCCAATGGTTAAAGAGATTCATGAAGAGCATGCTACTAATGAAGGATTCTATGATCCCATGGATGGATTTCCATTTGATCTAGGTGGCATTCATGATTCTCATGCTTCCTTATATACCATCTCACATGATGCATGGACCAGTTGCAAAGGGGAAAATACACTTAGACTCAAAGGTTTCACTAATGGCAAGGTTGCACATATTTTAGTGGATATGGGTAGCGCTCATAGCTTTGTCAACACCAAATCTTTGAACGGGCTGAAGTTGCTACCCATTGATATGGATTTTTTCTTGCGGATACAAGTTGCCAATGGTGCATATGATTCTATTAAAGAAGTGTGTCCATGTACTTCAATTGAGCTATCGTCCTCTTGCATAATACAAGTAGACTTGATCACTTTGGATATGGGACCTATTGACATTGTTATTGGATGTAATTGGCTGAAGAAACTTGGAAAATTCACTTTAGACTTGGAGCAAATGCAAATGGGATTTAATTGCCACATAAAATTGAAAGGCATAGAACACAAACAAATAGAACTCATCTCCATTAAGAAATTATGAAGAGTAATCAATGCCAAGTCATGAATCTTCACTCTTTTGCTTGCAAAAGTAGATGAAGGGAAATCATCAAATTAGCCATCTTCTTCATCAAAGAAAAGGGATTCAAGATTGGAAGAGCTATTGGAGGAATACAAGGATTTATTTTAGCCACCATCATCTTTACCTCCAAAGCAAGAGGTTGATCATCCTATTGATTTGTTGCCTAACACAAAGCCCATCAACAAACCTCCCTATCGCTTGTCCAAGTTTGAAAGGGAAGAAGTGGAGTGACAAGTCAAAGAATTGTTGCAAATGGGTTTAATTCAGCAAAGTCAATCACCGTTTGTTTCTCCCATGCTCTTAGTCAAGAAGAAGGATGGATCATTTTGCATGTGTATTGATTATCAGGATTTGAACAAGTCAATGGTCAAGAATATGTATCCTATTTTCTGAATTTATGATCTTTTGGACGAGCTTAAAGATGCAAAGGTCTTCACTAAAATTGATCTTCAATCGGGTTATTATCAAATCCGAATGAATGAAGGAGATGAGTTCAAAATAGCTTTTAGGACTAAAAGAGGATTATGCCACTTGTACTTTCCAATGCACCCGCTACTTTTCTAGCCCTCAAGAATAAAATATTATAGCCCTTCTTGTTCAAAAAAGTCCTTATTTTCTCTGATGATATCCTAATCTATAGAAAATCCAAAGATGAGCATTTGAAGCATATAGGAGAGGCCTTTGACACATTATGAAGACATACATTCCTTGCCAAGATGATGAAGTATTCTTTCATGGAAGATGAAGTTGAATACTTAGGTCATGTTGTGAGAGAGCAAGGGATAAGAGTGGACCCCAATAAGGTAAAATGTGTTAAAGAATGGCCTACTCCTACAAATGCAACCTCCTTGAGGATTCCTTGGGTTATCATCCTTCTATAGGAGGTTCATCAAGAATTATGCTCATGTGGTAGCTCCATTGACAGATAGACTCAAAAAGAGGCTTTCTTTTACGAATCTATCACCGATCAAAGTTTTAATGACTTGAAATCTCTCTTAATTTTAGCACATATTCTTGTATGTATGGATTTCTCTAAGGAGTTTATCATATGTGCAGATGCTAGTGGAATTGGAATTGGGACTGTTTTATATCAAGAACATGGAATCATAGCTTATGAGGGTGGAAAGCTTGATGACAAGGAGTGTCAATAACATGTTTATGAGCAAGAGATGTTAGCAATGTTGCATGCTATCAAAAAGTGGCATCATTACATCTATCACATCCATTTCAAGGTTAAAATTGATCATCATGTGCTCAAATACTTCCTTTCACAACCAAATTTGTCTCCTAAGAAATGAAGATGGTTAGCTACTCTTCAAGGATATGACTTTGAGATATCCATGACATTCAAGAAGAGTATTTTCTTGATGAGCAAGCGTCAAAGATGATGAAGAAATTTTAGCAAGGCAAAGGAGAAGAGTACCCCAATTTTAAATGGCACAACAGTCTTTTATGGTATCATGGTAGAGTCTACTTGATACCATAATCTTCTTTCAAAGACTGTATCTTGCATGAGATGCACTCTTTGCATTTAGCGGGAGATTATGTTATGCAATGTCTTCTGTTTCAACAAAACATGGACTTCTCTCTTCTACCCGATGGCTTACTTCAGTCACTCCCTATTCCTCAAGGTAAGTGGATTGTTACTACGATGGATTTTATTGTGGGATTACCTACAACAATGCATGGGTGGAATAACATTTATGTGGTGGTAGACCGATTGACTAAATTAGCTCATTTCATCCCTATCAAGGTTCAATTTATAGCAAAGCAAGAGGCTGAACAATTTATGGAATGTATTTTTAAGCTTCATGGTATGACATTGAAGATCGTATCTGATCGTGATACTAAGTTCATGGGAAGTTTTTGGAGGAGTTTGTTCACTTCTATGGGAACAATTTTTACTCCTAGCACGGCATATCATCCCCAAACCGATGAATGGAGCATGCCAATAAATGGTTCAAAGTCTATCTTCGACATTTTTTCCATGACACTCAAGCTTCGTGGGATCATTGGCTACATCTTGCTGAATTTTGTTATAGTAAAACTCATCATATGAGCATTAAAATATCACCATTTGAAGCACTTTATGGATATAAAGTGCAAATACCTTCAGCTCTCTTTCATAACCACAAGTCAAGGCTGAAGTTGAGTACATGGAAGCTCTTTTACATCAATGCGAAGAAAATATTAGAAAGGTATAAGATGTTATAAAGGCTTATACTAATGAAAAGAGGAGGCCTTTGGAGTTTGAATAAGGAGATTGGGTATTTCTCAAAGTGCCTAAATCTAGGTATGCTTCTCTCAAAGGCGGTCATAATAAGTTGGTTCATCATTCCTATGGGCCTTATCAAATCCTCAAACGAGTTGGCAAGCTTGCATGCAAGCATGATTTTCCTTCTTCAACAAGGATTCATTTTACTTTCCATGTTTCCCAACTTAAGAAATATGTGGGTCTAGCCATAAAGATTTTAGAGAAGTTGCCTCCCATAAATGAAGATGGCCTCATCATTTATGAGCCTAAAAAGATTATTGGCAAAAGAAAAAAGGTTTTAAGGAATCGTTCACTACTGGAATACCTTATTAAATGGAGAGGTTTTCCCATGGAGGAGTCTACTTGGAAACCATCATCATACCTTGATTCTTTTCCATGGCTTTTGCAAGAAACAAAGTAAAATTTGAACAGGACATCTTGTTGTATTAAAATTTTGTGATAAAATATTTGCTCTACGTCATTAAAATTGGATTTTTATGGCATGGATGGATACTAAGGATTATCCTCTATGTTAATCCTCAAACAAACGAAGGTGGAAAATCCGAAAAAGCTAAAGCAGAAGACAAAGACAAAGGCCAAGGCAAAGAGAAATGGAAGACAAAGACGCACAAGGAGAAGAGTCCTAAATAAGGGAGAAAGGCGCACAAGGAAAAGCGCAAGTCAAAACTTTTGTAAAAGAGCGCAAGCGCATCATGGTTTAATTCAAGGAGCGCCGAGGTCTCACCCGTGCAATTTGTAAATGTAGACGAGCGGTTGAAAGGAAGCTAGGAAGATAGAAGGACAATGGGAAAAAGGGCCTAGGCTACGGTCGGCCATGTAAAAAAGGGGAAAAGGGGATGACCGCCCAAAAGGGATTTAGGGTTTTGTATATAAAGTTGAAAAGTGAATGAGAAGCTCATTCTTGTGTGTGGCCAAAAGTAGCTCTCCTCTTTTTCTTCTTCTTCTTCTTGTTCTTGCTTGCTTGAGCTTGTGCTTGAGAGAGGGAGTGTGAGAGTGTGAGGGAGTGAGTGTGTGAGGGTGAGGGACCATGGGGTGGAGAAGCTCTCTGTCTTCTCCTCTCTTCTTCTCTTCTCTTCTCTTCTCTTATCTTATCTTGCTCTCGGCGATGGAGCTTGGAGCTTGGAGCGGGAGGATTGAGCTTGCTTGAAGCTTGCACTTGGATTGTGGAGCTAGCAGAGTGTGCGGGAGAGGAGGCAACTTGATCGGCATGAAGGTAAGCTCACTACACTCATAGGATCGACGGCTAGGTGAGAGATAGCCATTGGAGCTCTCTTGAAACACTTGAAGCAATAAGCGGTCCGTGGGTCTTGGTGGTTGAGCGTGAGCTCCCACTACATTTTGGTTCCATTGCCGGGACCAACGGATTCAAGCTTGAGCACTTGCGCGCCTCATATTGAGCATCAAAGTAAGGGATTCATCCCCGAACCGGTGCTTGAGATAGGTAGAAAGTGAGGGGGTTGAAGATGGTATTCGATCTCCTTGGCAAGTAGGTTTTTTGCTTTTTGGAGATTTATGTTGTGAGATGGAGAAGTGTAGGTATTTACTTTGTGATTTGGATGCATTAGAGTAGGAGAAAACAAAAAAAAAAAGAAAATAAGCATTAGGATTTCTGCTATCAAAACAAGGAAAGAGGCTTTGATTTGCTTGCCGATTTGTACTTTGGAGGTTATTTGCTATCCCAGGGGTATAGAATCCTTCATTCATGTCTATTCTTGCATTCTGGAAGTTTGTGTGACCCCTCAAGACCAAAATCATAAAAAACGAAGCATTATTCATCAAATCTGCCAAAACTGCGCCGCGTTCGGCCCGTCCGAGTGACGGCCATTCTGGGCCGAACCCCACAATCAGCCGACTCGGCCCAAAAACTCATTCGGCCCAGTCAGCTGACTTGGCCCATTCACATTCGGCCCTCCGCCCGGACAACTCGGCCCTAATATCGACTCGGCCCGTCTGAGCGATCCACTCGGCCGGCTGACTCGGCCCATTCACATTCGGCCCTTGGCCCGAACGACTCGGCCCATTTGGCCCACTCGGCCCACTTGGCCCTTAGCCCACACCCATTTGGCCCTCAGCCCGGCCCACTCGGCCCTCGGCCCTCGACAGGCCAACGAATTTGGGACTCGACCCAAAAACTGTAATTTTTTCAGAATTCCATTTTGGCCAGAAACTGAGTTGCCACCACCAAAATAGACTCTAGAAATCATATAGAGCCAAAGGCACATCATAGATCTATCACTAGGCTAAAATCCACAGCAAATAGCTCAAAAATTAGCTACCAGAGGTCCTCCCAATCATGCATGGTATTTACCGTAAAAACGGCCCTTCGGGCCAGGGGGCCCCCCCCGAACCCCTGCAAAGGGGGCTTTGCCCCCCTCCGCACCTCCCCCGGTAGGCTGGAGAGAAAACGCGCACTGCAACGGGTCCTCTGGATTATGCCCTAGTGTAGTAATGGCTCTACACAAGCATAGATATTCACTTGCAAAGCAGCAAATAGAAGCCCATATCCAAACAAAGACAAACAAAGACCCTAGAACCTCAATGGGCCAATCTAGCCATCAAGGGTAAAAAGACCACACCACAAGAACACATGTACATTGTGTTCAAACTACGTTTAGTCAAAGCAGAATGCAACATCATCAAGCTATCAATGAGAGGATGACTAGACATGACAGTCCTGACGATAGATGCTCCTTGAATAGCACTACACTGACGATCCAAGGCACTAGTGGAGAATCCACATCTGGTCGTGCAGTTGGGGACTCAAGGGCATTTGTCAGAAGGCTTAAATTTACAAGCCAAGACCCGAAAGATGAAGACATAGTACCACCTGCTTATCTTAGGGTCAAACTCACCGTGAAAAGAGAGCATACTATCGATGCTCTGATTGATGAAGGAGTAGATTTTAATATCTTGACCTATGAATCATGGACCCTACTAGGCCAACCAGAGCTCACACCGACTAATGCAAATCTTAGCCCTTACGGGGGACATCCACAAGCACTCATAGGGAAGTGCAAAATCCTTGCGACAATTGAAACTGAAATCTTGCCATCATATTTCATGTTCCTCCAAATAGTGCTAATTGTGAGAAGGGAACCCTCCTTGAAAGACCCTTCAAAAGGGCAACCAAGTGTGAGGTCGACTTGTTGAGATGACAAGCTCAATACATGTGGACATTGATGATGGACCGCCTGGTTAGATGGGTCCACACATCTACACTTAGCATGTTGGTGGTCATTATGACTCTCACATGGCCACTGACTCATTACTTATTATATTCAGGTTGTTACACCTATTTACAGCTGACATAGTTATAGCACCAGTCGACTAGTATAGTCGGTTATGCATTATTTGACTTAGTAGGCCACTTTCCTTTATGTTGTATCTTATCTATACTTTGTGTACATTGTAAAGAGTGTGGAAGAAGAAGAAGAAACCAGCAAGAAAACGTTTTGGCCTCCATCTCTCTTCTTGTCTCTTGAGTGAGCTTCTCCTTGTGCATTCTGTGTGTGTTCGGCGCAGCATCTTGAGCAAGTCCCCCCACCATGCGATTCTTGACATGGTATCAGAGCCGCGCCACTAAGAGAGGCTGATTTCGAAGGTTGAAGCGAAGGAGAAGAAGCAAGGTTCGAGCAAGCAAGCCACGGGTAAGAAGCTCTCCCATTCTTCCACTCTCTCTCTTGGATAGTGCCTGTGGAGGCACCGAAAGCAGGGTCGAGCAAAAATCTCAAATTGCAGTGAGATTTGGTGTGCGCAAAAAGCATTGTGTATTTTGCAGATAATCCCTTAAGGACGTAACCGCAGTTATTTTGGGCATCTGAGGCCGTTTCAGGGCCCGTTTTAGAGCCGCAAGGTTGCGGACTGCAGTTTCAGGGTACATTGTGACTTCGACTATATTGACCGAAAGTGGGTGCACAGATTACAGATTTCAGATCTGTAAGTTCAAAGGTGTTTACCAACGAGTAAGCACAAGGTTTATCTACAAACTGGTTGCAGATTGCATGTATTGTTGAGCATACAGTAAAAAAGGCTGTCTGGTGTATTGCTGTGCACTACAGGTCGAGGGTTACAGAAGATTTGCTTGCTATTAGTATTAATTTTGTGATTATGGCAGAGAATAGTGGAATCCCCATCATTGAGAAGCTTGACAAGAACAACTATCTTTCATGGAAGTTCCATGTCACGAACTTCCTTATTGGAAAAGGCCTCTACGAGTTTGTTTCAGGTGAAGAAAAGGAGCCGGAGGTGAGTGATCCTCCAACTGTAGAAGAGACAAAGGCATGGAAGGAATGGAATGCAAAAGACAAGAAGGTCATGTATTGGTTGTCTGTAGTAATTGATAATAATATGCTCCGACACATTAGAAATGCAGAGAATTCATATGTGGCTTGGACCATACTTGAAAGTATGTTTTCTGTAAATACAAAGACACAAAAGATTCAACTCAAGCAAGAGTTGAATACATTGAAGAAAGGGAAGATGTCTATCAATGAGTATGCACTAAAGGTAAGCAGCATTGCAGATGCCTTGGCAGCGATTGATGCAATGCCCGATGATGATGATTTGGTGTCGTCTACCTTGGGTGGACTTAACAATGAAAAGGCTTGGAAGTCTTTTGTAACTTCCGTATATGTCAAAAAGACATTTCCAGACTTCGATGAGTTGGTCTCCCTTATGATCACTGAAGAGATCAACATGCAGAGTGAGACATCTAAAAGAAGTGGTGAACATGTCTAGGCTTTCTACTCCAGTTCAAGAAGGGGACGTGGCAGGTTCTCTTCAATAGGCCGTGGTATAGGACGTGGTAGTGACAACCAGCAAAACAGATTGAATCAGCAATTTGGAGATATACAGGTTTTAGGAGGTCGTGGTAACTTTAGAGGTAGGGGAGCTTTAGAGGAAGAGGTGGATGGCAGAACAAAGGTTCTAATAACTCTGGTATTGTGTGTCACTACTATGGCAAAACAAGTCATATTGTAGCCCAATGTTATGCTAAGAAAGATGATATTCACAGTGGTAAGTTGTAGCAAGGAAACTATGCATCGTCTTCAGGACAGAATGAAGATAAAAATGAATGTCTGTTTGTTATGCAGCATATGCTGAATGCTGTTACAGGAAAGGGAACACATGATGATGTTTGCTATGTTGATTCAGGTGCATCCAATCATATGACCAGCCATGCAGAATGGTTTGGAGAGATGCAAGATTTGCAAAATGCAGGTTATGTGCAGACGCGTGATGATTCATGCCACCCAATTTCACACATTGAAAAAGTTCCCTTGTCCTTGCATAATGGTAAGACAAAGAGTCTTTCAGATGTATTACATGTGCCATCTATTACAAAGAACTTGGTGTCACTCGGTCAGATGGTAGAGCAAGGGCTGCAAGTCAGATTTAATGCAAAGGGCTGCTTTGTAGAAGACTTCAATGATAAGTGCAGGTTAGTAGCAAAGGGAAGTAGAGTTGGACGTATGTTTACTCTGGATGCTGGAATTCCTACTATGAATGCTACTATGTATGCTAAAGGAAAAGATATTGTAGCAGATATTGAAATTTGGCACAAATGCATTGGACATGCAAATGTACAAAGGCTGAAATTAATGCAGTCCAAAGGGTTGGTTACAGGTTTGCCTACATTTAGAGTTGCAGAATTTCATAAGGTATGCGAAGCATGCCAATTTGGTAAGCAAGCAAGACAACCCTTTTCACATGACAGAGATGTAAGCAGAAATATCCTTGATGTTGTGCATACAGACATTTGGGGGCCTACACAAAATGTATCTCTTGGAGGCAGTTCATACTTTGTCACATTCATTGATGATTGTTCTAGAAAGTTGTGGGCATATTTTATGAAGGAAAAGAGTGAAGCGTTTGAGCACTTTAGAACTTTCAAGGCTGTAGTTGAAAGAGAAACATGCTTGAAAGTAAAGTGCTTGAGGTCAGATGGAGGGGGAGAGTACCTCTCGAATGAGTTCAGTGATTTTCTGAGGTCTCATGGGATAAAGAGACAGTTCACATGCAAGTATACCCCATAGCAAAATGGGATTGCAGAAAGGAAAAATAGGCATATTGCAAAAGTTGCACGTGCCTTGATGACTGAAAACAATATGCCTAAGCATTTTTGGTCTGAGGCTATTCATACTGTTGTTTATATTATGAACAAAACTCCGACTCCTGAAGAATGTTTTATTGGCAAGAAGCCTGATGTATCGCACTTTAAGGTATTTGGCTGTGTTGCATATGTTCATGTGCCAGATGAGCTACGGCAGAAGCTTGATCCAAAAGTAGAAAAATGTGTTTTTATTGGATACTCTTTAGAGTAGAAAGGGTATCGCTGTTATAACCCTATCACATGTAAGTTCAGAGTGAGCAGGGATGTCATCTTTGATGAAATGAGCAGTTGGTATGCATCTAATGGTGATGCATTGGATGATGATGATGATCATGACACTCATGTGCAAGCTGAAAAGCAAGAATCACGGACTCTTAGTGGACCAAAGACATCATCTAGTAGTCCTTGGTCTGGGAGACTAAGGAGTACCTCTACATCTTTAGGTGCATCTAGTAGCACTACAGGTAAAGACAAAGGAAAGAATAAAGTGTCAGATGGCATTGATGCAGTTCTTGATGAAGACTCCAGTGGCTTAGAGAGCTTGGATGATGAGCTTGGCATTCCTTCAGTGAGGACTCCAGGTGTGTAGAGAGCACGCGTCAATGCAAAGACTCCATTGAGTGGTCCAGTGGTACATAGGTCTAGGAGAGTGAGATACCCTGTTAAAAGATTTGGTTTTGAAGGTTATGTAGCTCACCATTATGCTTATATGGTGAAACTAGTTGAGGATGTTGAGCCCACTTGTTTTGAGGATGTTGTTGGTCATAATCATTGGGATGCAGCAATGGATGAGGAGATGGCTGCATTAGAGGCCAATAAGACTTGGGATCTAGTATCATTGCCGAAGGGCAAGAAAGCTATTGGATGTAAGTGGGTTTATAAGATTAAGCACAATGCAGATAGTTCTATTAGTAGATACAAAGCTAGGCTGGTTGCAAAAGGCTATGCCCAGACACATGGCATAGATTATGATGAAACCTTCAGTCCAGTTGCTAGGATGGCAACTATCAGATGTGTGATTGCTTTGGCAGCAACCAAAGGTTGGAGGTTGCAGCAAATGGATGTGAAGAATGCCTTCTTGCATGGTGATTTGTAGGAAGAAGTGTATATGGATCAGCCAGCAGGTTATGAAGATTTAGAGCATCCCACGTATGTGTGCAGGTTGAAGAAGGCGCTCTATGGGCTCAAGCAAGCACCTAGAGCATGGTCTGACAAGATCAGAGAGTATCTTGTCAATATTGGCTTTTATGTTTCTGATGCTGATCACTCACTTTATGTGAGAAAGGGAGATGCATGTTTGGTCGTCATAGTCATCTATGTGGATGACTTGATTATTCCAGGTGATAGTGATAGTGGGATTGCTGAAGTCAAGGATTTTTTGAAGAAGAAGTTTGAGATGAAGGATTTAGGTGAGCTAAGGTACTTCCTTGGCATTGAGGTGATCGGATGTGATGATGCTATATGGCTGTCCCAAAGACAATATGGCTTGGATATGTTGTCCAAGTATAGTATGACAGCATGCAAACCACTTTCAGTACCGTTGGAGCAAAATGTAAAGTTAAGTGCTGATGTTGGGGATGAGATAGAAGACCCTACTATGTTTAGGAGGATAGTGGGGAGTTTGATCTACATGACCATTACAAGGCCAGACTTGAGCTACACTACTGGTCTTGTGAGTCAGTTTATGCAAGTACCTAGAAAGCCACATTTGGATGCAGTCAGACACATATTGAGATATGTGAAGTCCACATTACATTATGGACTTTTCTATGAGGCAGGTACAGATGTACAGGTGTATGGATACACAGATGCAGATTGGGCTGGTAGTATGTCTAATAGAAGATCTACCAGTGGATACATGTTCTCTCTTGGCAGTGCAACAGTTGCTTGGAGCAGCAAAAAGCAATCTACAGTTGCTTTGTCGAGTACAGAGGCTAAGTATAGAGGTGCTGCTATTGCAGCATGTGAGGTAGTATGGCTACAAAAGTTAATGGTTGATTTGGATGTGCAGGTGGAAGGTCCAGTTGTCATTTATTGTGACAACATGAGCAGTATACAGTTGGCTAGGAACCCTGTGTTCCATGCCAGGGCAAAACATATTGAGGTACACTACCACTTTGTGAGAGAGAAGGTACTAGCAAGCGAGATTGACTTGGTGTATGTCAGCACACAGGATCAGATAGCTGACACCTTCACGAAGGCATTGGGTACAGAGAAGCTTCAAAAGTTTTGAAGCTTATTTGGAGTTGCAGAGATGGAGTTGAGCTTGAGGGGGAGTGTTGAGATGACAAGCTCAACACATGTGGACATTGATGATGGACGGCCTGGTTAGATGGGTCCACACGTCTACACTTAGCACGTTGGTGGTCATTATGACTCTCACATGGCCACTGACTCATTACTTATTATATTCAGGTTGTTACACCTATTTACAGCTGACATAGTTATAACGCCAGTCGACTAGTGTAGTCGGTTATGCATTGTTTGACTTAGTAGGCCACTTTCCTTTATATTGTATCTTATCTATACTTTGTGTACATTGTAAAGAGTGTAGAAGAAGAAGAAGAAACCGACAAGAAAACGTTTTGGCCTCCATCTCTCTTCTTGTCTCTTGAGTGAGCTTCTCCTTGTGCATTCTATATGTGTTCAGCGCAACATCTTGAGCAAGTCCCCCCACCACGCGATTCTTGACACAACTATACAGCATAGAGGATACACCTGACACTATCGAGTGTAAGGATAGTCATGACCTTTAGCAAGGGTGACCTCATCGAACCTCGAGGGAAAGGCAAGCAAGGTGCTGACATAACAGTCAAGCCTGCTGACGAGAGCAAGGACTTGTCGGAAGAGTTAATACAAGCACATGTCGAACAACGAGAACCAGTGAGTGAGGCCATGCCTGAAACAAGAAGGTTAGGAGACAATGCCAAGGACGGCCTTTGGACTTACAAATATCATAGAAGACCCCAAAAGAAGCCCAAGCCTTATAGACAAAGGCATCGATGGAGAGTCAATACAACGCCGCGATGGATATCCAAAGCATTGCTATGTGCTCAAGGGTATTATGCACGTAACCGATGGATTTGGGTACCAAAATCCCCTGTTAAACCTCCTTTGTCGACTGAAGGCCAAATCGTATCAAGAGCAAAGAAGCGTAGGAGGAGATCTAAACGAAAAACCAAGTCTCAAGTCAAAAACACTGGAGTGACAGAGCCCCTCATGGTCAAAATCAAAAAACCCAACATGACCAATTGGAGGGTAGATCCTCAGCCTAGCGTGCTTGACAAGCAGACATCAGATGTAATCGTTGAGGATACGCAAAAGCCACTAGTGCCCAAGGAGCCTTTGATTCCCCAAGAGGATAGCAAGCATCATAGGCACAACGTTGCTCATGGCAAGGTTAAATGCTCAACAAAGCAAATAGCAAAATCATCTAACGGCCATGAGCAAATCTCCCAACCAGTGTCAAAGCCTGTTAGGAGTCCCAAGCCTCCTATACCCTCTTCCCCTAAACGTACACATGAAGCACAACATTTGTCAAGTGAGGCTACTCAACCCCAATCTCTACCTACATCAGAGCTTCCAAATGTCCAAGAGGCAGGACACGACACCACCCTTAGCTCTCAACCTAAGGATGTGCCTGTGCAATCCACCGCGGCTAGCTCAATTGATACTCGATTTACGCAAGTGAATGCTCTAAGGGCAACAAAAGACACAACCACTTCCAATTGCCCTAAGGACTTGACACGGCAATCTACCAATAGTAGCAAGTCCACTAAACAAGTTGCTACTGCTTCAAATCAGGGATCACAACAGTCATAGCCCTTAGCCATGACAATGCCCCTTGCGAAACGTGTCCTTAGTAGTTTACCTGTGGAGGAGGTGTCGCAACCAACTTCATTAACAACTCCAACACTTCCAAAGCGCCTAAAGCCTAAACTGGAGGAGTTAAACAGAAGGGAAGAGCTAGACTCTCCAAAAAGGGAGGTACTTGTACCCTCACACCCTAGCAAGGCTATTCAGCAGGCCATGGCTATGTCCCATGAGGACACACCAGAGCAGGGGAAAGTTGAGACCCAACCAAGCACATCAACGGTTGACCTAGTTCAAGGTCTTGAGTCATTAAGTTATGCACCTTCACTGACCAAGAAAAAGAGGAGAAAACAACAAAAACAATAGCAGCTACAGGTGGTTGTGGACCCCAAGAGCATTGAGACCAAGAGTGCTGGAGAGCTAGGGAATAAAGCACTAAGTCCATCCACCAATGAACCCATTGATGTCTCTCCTAATAGTGGTGAAACCTCAGACACATCCCTGTGCTCTGAAAAATCAAAGCAGCCACCGTTGCCATCAACAGTTGCTTTCAAGATTTCAACACTCAATCCACCGACAATAGAACTCGCATCGACCAATCAAGAGTGGATACAATGCTGTCACAACAGGGTGACAAATCTATACCAATCACATTCGAGGAGAACCATGACAAAATAGTAGAAAAACCTAAGGAAAAATGCACAATCCCCAAGAGCATAAGCAATCCTAGCATTGACCAACCTTGCTCATCTAGGCATGAGCCCCCAGCTATGCTAAAGCCTAGGCAAACTCCTAGAACCTTGCATGCGATAGCAACTGAGCAAGCCCTCGTTGAACATAGAAGTGTCGCAGAATGCTTAACTAAGTTGGATGCTAAGCTCAAGCATAGCTCAAATCTAGCCTGGTAATAGTCATATAAATCAAACTTCCTACTATGCATCTATACATAGTAGGGTATTCCAGAAGCTCACCTGCATCTGCGCTCAGCTTCACATTCTTCTCCAAAGGAACTGAAATAGACTTACAGCCTGTCATCCCATATTTGGACAGCATGTCCAATCCATACTGCCTTTGCAAGAGCTGTATCCCACTTGGTGATCTAATCACCTCAATGCCCAAGAGTTTGTAGACAAATGGGAAAACATTGGCTATTCAATGGTGAAGAGTTTAGAAAATTGGGTGAATGTTACGAGAAAACCCTATTTTAAAGCTATTTTTGGGTAAATTTTGGGTCAAAATATGCAATCCTTTGTATATATGAGCAATTTTTTTTATTTTTCAAGCTTAAAAATTTAGCTCAGTGACCAAGATGATCCACCTACGCAAAATATGCTTCCTTAATTATTCCAATTAAGAATCAAGCACAATCAAGGCAATCAGCCTAATATCAGCTTCCAAGAAGAACATTCCTTTATTCCCATGGGCTTGTCATTACAAACCCCTGCCATGCATTTACCATCAAACACAAGTCTTGGAATAATCATCCAATTTACATCCACAATCAGTTTAATGCAAAAGAATTTGGAACGTTATCTAAACAATCCATTAAAAAATTGTATTTTTTTCCAAACATTACCAAAATAGTCGCGATAACCTTCCATCATGTGTTTGCTCTCCCCCTTGGGGGCTGAGTGATTCCATGCAAAAATTACTTAACTCTTTCTCCATTCAGCTAGGACATTGCTCAAGACATGAGTTCCGATAACCAAACCTCTTTCCTAACGAGTACAAAAGAATTGGTCTTTCCTTTCACTTAGGGTTTCCTAATCCTTCAGCCCTTCACTCTTGCCCTAGAATTGTTGTTGCATCTAGCCCAACCCCGAATAGGATTGATAGGCATAGTTACTATCGGCGAATCTCGAGGCATCGTGGTCTTAATCCCAATGATTGTTGTTTGTACTAGCTACTTATGACTTCAAGATCCCAATGAACTAATAGTTTGAGATACTAGCAAGAATTTAATGCAAGATCAATTTGTGTGACCTTTCCAATGCATGTGGTAAATAAATAATCATCATAAATAACATCTTCCATGCACAACTAATTTCCTTCCAACTCTCTGAACATCCTTTATGGTCTACTACATGGGAGCCACTCACGAATAGAAGCTACATGATGAGAGCTTACCCCTCAAGTTCGTATTCTTGTAATTACATTAAGTAAATGAATGCATCAAGTAGATGGGTATGATGTTTTAGAAATAGAATTATGGAAGATCATTAAGGTTATTACAATCATCAACATCATCATATGTTGTCAAAGACCTCCCATAGCATCTATCATGAGAATGTAGCACACTCATAGCCTACTTGAAAACTTTTTATTTATATTTGCATTTCATGCTATGAATTTGCTCCCATGCAAGAACTAAACTTTTAAAAGAAACCCTTTTTAAACAAGTCCAAAGTTTCAAAGGAGAATAAGTATTGTATATACTCAAACAACTAGGGATATTTCTAACTAAGGTTATCGATCGAATTGCCTCTTACAAACTTAATTATAGAAACTGAGAATGTACGATTACTGTGAAGGTATTAGAGGTATCAATAGTACCATTGGCAGCTTGTGTAGCCCTTGTAGTTCTTGCGATTCTCGGTCTAGTTCGCTTGACCAAGCCCAATGCTCTTTCCACCATTTCTAGGCTTAATTCCACCTTGACCCTACAATGTTCTTCTCCTTGTCTCACTATTATAGTGCCATGATTCCTATTGGCATTGAAGGTCCATAGGAACTCTATGCACTTGATGTAGTTAACAGCTTGTCCCACCTTCTCCATGTACTTTCCCAAATTGTATTGATCGACAAGTCACTTCATGGCTGGTTCTTCCATGACCACATCGTCCAAGTTCATGATGTTCCTGAACTTAAAAACCAATTGAAGGCCCTTATTTCAGCTTAGGCCATGCTTTTCCTATTCTTCTTCCATGAATGGAAGCTTGCCTTTGTCCCTAGCTTGCCATCATAGTTTCATGTCACAATACCATAGCTACCATTAGTTTTCTTGAGATAACTCTTACGAGATGATAAGAAAATAATGACTGTAAGATATGGAAAGGTGGAGTGCTTAAGTATAAAATAAAGAATTTTTCTTCAAGCAGTCCACACAATCCAAAAAATTTCTAACAATTTTCCTCAATCATAAGTTGATTTTTAACCATCCTTTAAACATTGGTTGAAGTTTGAGACATGGTTTCTTCCCCACCTTACCCCCTCCCCCTCGGGAATGATGTGAATCCTTCCTAGGATTGGAGAATGAAGGGTTAAGGGCATTAAGCGCATGCTTGTGGTGCTTCACTTTTGCATTAGTCAGACATAATGTTGAGAAATGTGCAATCACATCCACTATAGCCTCTTTATAACGATCAACAAGGCAAAGAAACACATTGCAAATAAAGCCTTAGACTAGGTCATGTATGCATGGTTTATGAAAACTACACTTGGTAAATACCATGGTCACTTTCCACCTTTTTCCACCTACCAATACCACCTACTAAAAGGCACTCATCCCCACACTCATTTCACATATCATTATCATTAAATTGTACTTATATTATGCTTGGATAATATCAATTGTTCTTCTTTGTCATTACTTATGCCTCATTATGATTGTCTATTTGCTCATCAGTGATCCTCCTTAGCATGCATTCTCAATAGTTTAACATGGTATCAGAGCAGGTTTTCAAGATAATGAGTCATTAGGCCATTGATTGGGTCATTCCAGTTTGAATTTCTGGCTCCCTCCACTTTCCCATGAATATCTCACCTATCTCCATAGCCGCCCACCTTCAGTGGAGGACTTGAATCTCTCAAACCAAGCCCTTTTAGATCATACTTTCTTCTGGGGAACTCTTCCTCTACTCCAAGTGCTCCTCCTTATCACCTCAAAGCCTGACATTATTGCCTCTCTGCTCCAACATTGCACTTGTATCAGCCTGTTACCTAGAATGCACCTACAACCTATCGTACTACTGACGCTGTGCCTGGAGTCCGCAATCTTGATGACTACCATTGGGCTTTGAAAGCCCATGAGATATGCTTTCTATCCTTTTTTTTTTGGAAAATGATCAAGTCTATGTGCTGCACGAAGACTGAGAACACAGTTGCCTACTGTAACCCTATCACAGAAGCCATAGCTCTTTCAACTTCAAGCTTTTATTTCACTTTCATTTTTCTCCTCTGCCACTCAAGCTACAGTGTTACCACTCAAATATAATTGGATTTGGCATATATTCTCACAAAAAATAATTGAGGGGAGATCTTGGTGGTTTTTTTTTTTGGCAAGATTAGCATAGTGTCCCTTGACACTAATCTAGTGACTCTTGTCACTATGTCATCTGACACAATCAGCTTTGCCTTTGATCAAATATGAGTTTTTTGTGCTATTCTAGCATCAAATCAAGGAGGGGAAGATTTGGACATGCAAGATTTTGAAGGCCTTAAATACCTTTGAAGATTTCAAGTTCAAAGGGCATACTAGTCACCTAGTATCTCTTGATACTAATCACCTAATGCTTCTTGGCAATTGTGGTAAACTCTTCTACTACTAAAATCTAAAAATTTTAGAGCTGATTTTCTACTGATCTTGCAACCTCAACTTGGGCAAGGATTCACCGACAACTTGATTCAATGGTTTTGGATTCCATACATGGCAAACTAGGATCAAACAGATCCTGATGAAGAAAGGCTTGTGGTCAATCACAAGTGGGCAAGAAAAGAAACTAAGGAAAGCTGCAATTTTAGTCATATGGGATAAAAATGATGATAAGGCTCAAGCTATTATCAAGCTCAAACTTGATGACAGCTACATTCATCATGTTGATGATTGTGAAATCTCTCAAGCAATATGGGATTTATTAGAAACCTTGTTTGGAGCTCACTCAAAATCCTTCAAATATGGCTACTAATTGAATTTTTTTAGGCTTGACATGAAATGTAGCATCTCACTTGCAACTCTTTGAATTATATGGAAATTTTGTTGACACAACTTGCAGGAATCAACTTGAAGATGGATGAAGACATTTGCATTGGAGTGCTTCTCAAGAGTCTTCCACCTGAAATTGATAATGTTTCCACCACATTAATCAACATGCCAAAGCCAAATCTTGTGGATATCAAAGCATCTCTCTTGGAAGAAGAAAAGAAGATCAAGAGCAAGGGAGAAACAAGCATCCCAAGAGGAGACCAACAACTCCTCTATGTGAAAGGAAAGAAGAGCATAGTTTGTGATTTTTGCAAGAAAATTGAGCATATTGAGAAGTTTTTCCATGCTAAGAAAATATATCAAAGAGCATATCTTGCAATAGTCAAAGAAGATGATGACAACAATGGAGAAGAAGAAGAAGAAGACACCCAAGAACAAAAGGATAGGACTCACCAGTCCCTCTTTTGTAGCTCATTTTCTGATAGACTTTTTTAAGTTTTAAATGTGGACTTTCCTAATGTTCTTACAGTAAGCTCCTATACTCCTCATGTAACCTTTGCACACTATAGCCTCTACACACTTAGTAAGGCCTTGTGACAGCCTCTAGCTTTGTATGGTTGGTTCTTTCCATGTCTACACTTAGCAAGGTTCTACTCATGACAACCTATGTATACTCAATGTCTTTCTTGGTTGTGATTGGGGAGGGGTGTTGATTGAGAAATGTGCAATCACATCCACTATAGCCTCTTTGTAAGGAACAAAAAGGCAAAGAAACACATTGCAAATAAAGCCTTAGACTAGGTCATGTATGCATGGTTTATTAAAATCACAATTGGTAAGTACCATGGTCACTTTTTTTCCACCTTCCAATACCACCTCTTGTAAGCCTATAAAAGGCACTCATCCCCACACTCATTTCATCTATCGTTATCATTCACTTGTTCTTACATTATACTTGGATAATATCAATTGTTCTTCTTTGTCATTACTTATGCCTCATTATGATTGTCTATTTGCTCATCAGTGATCCTCCTTGGCATGCATTCTTAATACTTTAACACATAGAAGTGTGGGTTATACACCAACTGAGCATGATGGTCCATGTCGTGAGTTCTAATACCTATGTGCATAATGCAGGTCAAGATATCAGCTATAGGAAGTCACTGAAGTTGATCCTACTGGCAATGTATAGCTCTTCCTCAATAGGACTCGATCTAGATAGCAGTGGGTCATGTTATGATCTTCTAAGGGATTACAAGTGATGGCCAATATTCCAAAGGAGGTAGGAGATACATAAGTAGGGTCATACTCTAAGGTTTTGATGGCATGTCTCTGCTTGGCATTGGTCATGATTGGGAAGCTCTCTTGTTCCCATTGAAGATGAAGAGCATACCATATAAAAAGGAGGAGTTAGTGATGATCAACATTTTAAGTTCTTCTAGCTCTTGGTTTGTGCTAGAGACTTTGCTCTTGTTGTAGGAGGTGATTAGCCTTTGTTGCAAGCTTGCTCATGAGAAATCTTAGTGGCAATCAATTCCTCAGCTACCATGGGGACTTTGATGAATGTGAACTTGGATTCTTTCCAGGTACATGGCATTGTACATACATTAATTGCTAAAGGCTTGTCTAGGAGGCCTAGGTCCCCAACCATTCTTTGTAGCTTTCAGCACAAGCATTGTGAAGGTAGCATCTAAGTGTCTAATGCATGTTACTAAGTCATCCCTTGCTTTCTCAACTAGATTAGAGGCCGATGTAAGAATAGACCTCCACTCATAAGAGGGTTTAAATCTTGCATGAAGTTGGGGTTAACTCAGCAACAAGTGGTATATGCTACCTCCGATGATCCTTAGGGTGCGGGCTAGCCACTTGTATAAGGGGCATGGTTTGGGGCTCAAATGTTGTGCTACTTGCTGATTGTGAAGCTATTGGGGCACTAGTAGCATTAGGTTGATTTAGTTTAGGGGAAACCGATTTCGATTTTGGTCGATAGACCTGTTGAGGTTTGACAGGTTTGATTTTTGACTTAAGAGGGCTAGTATGTTTAGGTAACTCACTAGTCTGGGGAAATGGGCCAGTAGTAGATGGATGAGATGCATGTGTGCTACTCTTGGTCTTAGGCACCCAAATCCAATTGTTGCCCTCATAGTAGCCTTGTGCATGCAATAGGGCCATAGGTATCCATCATGGCTTGATTGTTCATTGGGTTTTAGAATGCCAACTGTGTATCCTGTGCTTAGGATGTGATGTTTGGGAATTAAAGGTCCATGCGGGTCGTCCACTCATAAGTGGTGGTGATTGGCATTTAGGTACCCATTTTAGCTATTTTTCAACGGTCTTAGTTGTGTTTCCCTTCAGTTATGATTGGTCAGTCTTGTGGCAGGGCAGGACAAGTCACGACCCCCCTCCATAGACTTTGTGTTTCCCTTCAGCTCATAAGTGGCGGTGATTGGCATTAAGGTACCCATTTTAGCTATTTTTCAATGGTTTTAGTTGTGTTTCCTTAGTTATAATCGGTCAATCTTGTGGCAGGACAGAACAAGTCACGACCCCCCTCCATAGACTTTGTGTTAGGTACTACTATTGGTGGCACTATGGGCTTGGGTGGAGCCATGTTGCCCTTGCTAAAACCCATTACTTTCCTCACATTGCCAATGGTGAGGTGAATACCTAGCGAGTCATAGTCGATATTGCAATGTGCCTTCTTCCTGAAAGCGCAACCTAGCAATGATTCCTTACCTGTAGTCTTGGTGTTAGGTAGCACATAGAAAATCATGGGTAGGATTTCAGCCTTAATAGAGACCACTAATTTGCATTTCCTTAGCAAAGGGTAGGAATGCCCCCCAAATGGGTTGAGCTTAGCATTTGTGGGTTGCAGTTGGTGCTGACCAATGAGAGTCCAATGCTCATGAGTAAGGATGTTGAAGTCAGCTCCCTCATCAATGGGTGCATCAAAAGTGCATGTCTTTTGAGTAGCAACTATTATTCATAAATAAGAAGATTCTGTTGTCTCCTCATCCGTATCCTTGATTTCTGTGATGGTGGCTACTCTCATGTTGATAGGTGGCTACAACATGCGAATCATGCAATGGATGGGTTTGGGATAGCAGTTCTTGAGACGATTACTAATAAAAAAGCCTATGCCCTCTCCCTCTTAGGTTTTGAGCTCTACATTGTCAACTTTGAAAGGCCCTAAGCCTCTGAATTTCATCTTTTTCTTATGGTTCTTCACTAAGTATAGCAATACTAGGTTGCCTTGTTCGAAGTCATGCTCGTGCTTGTCCCCTATAGGCCCATAGGGCTACCATGATTTTGTTATCCTAGTTGTTGTGCAAGGCATAGACTACCTTGGTTAGAACATTCACTAAGATCTTGTTCATGGACTCCACCTGACCATTACCTTGAGGGTAGTAAGGTGATGATTTGCTATGGATGATCAAGAAGGTGGAATGCAAGTGGCTGATCACTTCATTAATAAAATGAGTGCCTTGGTCATTAACTAGTTCAATGGGGTAGGTAAATCGTGAGATCACTTGCTCCCAAAGGAACTTAGCCATGATTTCCTATCGATGATCAAGAAGGTGGAATGCAAGTGGCTGATCACTTCATTAATAAAATGAGTGCCTTAGTCATTAACTAGTTCAATGGGCTAGGTAAATCATGAGATCACTTGCTCCCAAAGGAACTTAGCCATGGTTCTAGCATTATTCTTTCTCATGGCTTGAGCTCGGCCTTTTTTGTAAGGTAGTCCATTGCCACAATGATGTATTTGGCTTGGGAGCACTGTGCCGCAGGACTCGATTGGCCTGATGAAGTTAATGATCCATTTTTTGAATGGTTGGAGTGTGATGGGACCTAAAATGGGCCGGCAGTGGCTATGGCACTAGTTGGACCTCATGCACACAACAAACAACCCCACCACACGGCCTTGAAGGCCAGGAGTGTCTGTAATACATCGATGAACACTAGATAGAATTAATTATGCATTTGTAGCTGATATGTAGTCCAATGTTTACCTTCCCTTCTCCTCAAAGGGAGATCCCATAACATGCAGGCATAGTGCCTCATCACACAAACATCAGGAAGCTCCCCTCGGCTGATTATCGCAGCTCCACTGCGACTCTCCTACACCTCAAGGATTGGCCCCAAGATGCGTCGCTCCAACATATAAGACATAACACACAAACTCCACTCTTTTCTTGTTTTGCACAATCCATGAATATATAAATTCTCACCAAACAATCCCAAGGAAAGCGTACAACTAACCTATAGCAAAAGCTCCTTTCCACTCAATGTATAAGTCATATCCTAGGAAGACAATTGCTATGCAATCTAGGACTGATGTGGACAAAGCAGCCCTTTCATGTATGCTTCGATGTATGGAGACTAGCACCAATTTCTCATGCTACTAGCCCCTTAGACTCAATTATCACAATTCTAAATGGAATGCACAATCAAATGTTTCCAAAAATTCAAACCCTCTCATCCCTCTTTATCTCTTAACCTCACCCTTTCCCTCTAACGTTTAGTTTATGTTGTGTTGCATAGGTGTAGGGTATTATTTTGTATGTATTTTCCACATAAAATGAGAAAAAACATGAACTATAATGCATAAACAAATCCAAAATAAAGCCAAACTTCATGCCTTAGCTTTTTTATATAGCCACCACCACGAATCGTATTTATCTAGATTTTTATAAAGTGAAAATCCTATTTTTTTCCATTTTAGCTATTTTTCTCTATTTATTTGTGCATAAAAATAGATTATATTCTTCTTTATGATTATGGATTGATCATGAAAGATGAAATATGTTTTGTCTCAAAATTTTATCCCATGCGCATCTCTTTCTCCCACCCGAAACCAATAAAACCTTCACTTTTACATTTAAAAGACACTTTTCGAGCCATAATTTAATTATTACGACTATTTATCATTACGAGTATGCAATTTTTTTATGCAGAGCCCTTAATCATAATAAAAAAAAGATCCAAATTTTTTTTTTCCATATAAATTTCATTTAGACAATCAAACATCAACAAGAACCAAATTTCCTTTGTAAAAATGAGGCATACCGCTTATTTGCGTGTTGCAAGTTTTGTTATTAATTTTTTCAGGTTTTCAATGGACAAATTAGCAGAAAATCTTCAACGTTGAACATCTCCCCTCAGCCTCCTCTTGATCTTGGAGCAATCCGGTTCACGCCGGGCAAGCATCCTTCAATCCGTCTTCATTCTTCTTCATGGGCATGAACTACCCCTTAATGGGAGAGAGAGGGAGGAGAGAGAAAGATTGGTTTTGCATCTCCTCATCCGGGCAGCCGATTCTGAAGTTGAGGGTGGCAATAGGGAGCAAGGAAGTAAGAAGATCGGTCATCTAATCAGTTGGTAGGGGTACATTGAGGTGGCCTTTACCCTCTCCTGTCCTCTTACCCTCTCCTGTCCTCTTTACTGCATCCATGGCGCCCTCTTTTTCCTTTTTTTTCCACGAAAAAACATCCCCCCCCCTTCGCATGAAAATTAGGGGGTGGGAGACTCCAAGGGTCACCCCCCTTGATCCCTAAAGTCCTTTGCACACTTACTTCCTTTAGCCCTTGGACCTCGGGCACCCCCATTTCCACGTCCCGTGTCGGATTCGAGGTCTGAAAATTTTTGCTTGACCATCTCAAAGTCCCCCACTACCTACCCTCTCCGGGATCCAATCCAACATTCGAAAAAATTATGAAAATTCCTTAAATGTCGCTCGATGGGTCTTTAAAGCACTTTTGGGGCTTTGCTACTTAAAATCATACTAATTGCAGCTGCCACCTTCGACAAAGTCTATTTTTCCCCTGAAATTTGGATTTTTTGCTATTTTTAAGAACTTATCGGCATAAAAAATCATTTGTCATTGGCGATCACGGGATAGGGCAACTCAGCCCGTCGAATCCCATGAACAGATCTGCACATACACACAACCACAAAGAGCATCAAGCTAATACAAAATAAATACACAACAAAACACATCACAGCTCTCATCCTACCCCCTGAAAAAACCAAGGTATGAAATCCACGAGGAGTAGGCCTAGCATAACCTGACAAAAATCCCAAAGCGAGTCACTAACCAACTGCTCCAACACGGCCAAGATAAAAAGAACTATCATAGAGGTAATCCTAAGTGGTGGTCTGAACTACCTACCTAACTAAGGTCAACACAACTAGGAGCTCCTACTAGGCGAGGACTCCTATAGCCTAATCAATAGATGGTGTTTTGTAGCACATTTTTCTTTTAGCTTCTAATTTTCCATAATTGGCCTTGTAAAAATGGAGGGAGTTGAGCATAGTGACCCCAAGAGAACAAGGCATCAGCCTTAGGTCCTATCTTGGTACCCAAGAACCTACCAAGCCCGCACAAGGTGACACTTAATCCTTTTCAAATGCTCACTTTTATTTTCACTCCAACCTTCCTTTATTTACTTTGCTTTTCAGCTAGTTGCCGCCACAGGAGACAAGGCATCGGCTCCAGCTCTTGTCTCGTCCCCAGGAACCTACTAGGCCTTCGAAAGGCGATAAACAACTGCTGAAAGATTTTTCTTTCTTCTCTATTTTTATAGGCCGATTAAAACCCCTTTTTACACACCTCTGTATATTCATAGATTTTTGTTCGTATATTTAGGTTTTTTTTTCCTTTGTGTTAGTTTTAGTAGGCTTCTCTAATTGCCCCACAATAACAAGACCTCCTAGAACAACCACCTAGCAGGTCAGCAAAACAGGGTAATTAGAATTCCCATCGAAAACAGGTCTTTTAGTGCTTGACAATGCCTTTGCAGGAGGCAATGACTACTCAGACCTCCCCCCACACATACAGAATCTAAACCTGGGACTTCATGTCTTAATTGACACTCCCCAACAAATATAAAGAAAGCACCTTTTTGTACACATGTATCTTTATTTGCTTAAGGAAAAAAAAAACTTGGAAAGGGGAGAAACCACCTAGAATGGCCACAAGAAGCTTCTTTGCAGCAAAGGCTCCCTCTAGCGACTTCGTCAACCTATATGATGCAATCACTAAAACAACAAACCATTAAACGTACCTGCACCAAACAAACATAGTGCCCTCTTGGCCTAAAGAAATAACACATTTCACTACAAAACTATCTAGCCCTCTTAGCCTAAAGAAATCAAACATGCCAGCTCATATAGATCCCTCCTTGGAAGAAGGCAGATATACAAAAATATGCTCTATTCCAAGGAAAGAGTTAGGGATTTCTACCCTAGACTAAATGCAGCAAGTTGTGACTCATCCCTCTTGCATATATAGCAAGAGTTGTACGCATAACATGTTGTCTGACCAACCTATGGGTCCAAGATAGTAGTGGTAGATCGGTCTCCACTACTCTTCACATTACCCATATCCATTGCATGCCATATAATGCGTGGTTTGACAAAACTCCCCACAAGTGATCAAGTCCTGTCTCATTATCAATGAAAACATCGGAACTAGGACCACAGTTGAAGAAGAGGTCCTCCTCATAAGAAAAATTCGCTAATGAATCCGCAAACTGATTCCAATAACATGGAATCAACTGAAGAGAGATACTCTCAAATTCATCAAGTAGGGTTATAGCAGTTCGATGATATATACGAAGGATAGGATTCCAAATTGTATATATCCCATTTAATTGAACTGGGAATCCCCTTTTACTAACAACCGTCGAATACTACCTTGCTTGGCAATATTTAGTCCCATACTCAAAGCCTTATACTGTGCCATGTTGTTAGTGAATCCTACCCCAAGATAAATAGCTAATTTCATTGTAACTCTGTGTCAGGGATCTCGGATAACTACTCCAATACTCCCTTTTTTATTACGGCCCCGGGATGCTCTATCAAAGTATAACGTGTACTCCATCAAGAACTCCCCCTATTCGTAATGATGATAATCAAAATTCAACATATTTAGAGGTTGGACTAATGGCTCCATCCCACCTTCTTCATTAAACTCAACAGGGATGCTTGTCAAGATTTGTAAACAGTGATGGCAGAAAACTTTAATCTCCCACACAAAGGTACCATCTTCTTGCTCAATCACTTTGTACCCTTTGCTCCACTAGATAAGCTTCCCCTGATGATATCTTTGCTCTAGATATGGGTGCTCCAAATAAGAGATTAACCGCCCCATCAACCAATTTAAGATCTCTTGTAGGTCTCAAATCAACCCCAGCATGGACTTACAATGCATTTAGCGTGTTAGCATTCTAAAAAATAATAAGGTTTAATCTTATTATTATTAACCTTATTTTTAAATTCCACTCCCTATAGATCAGCTAATAAAGCCGTTGACTTATTTTTACCCATCCTAACTATCTTGTAAGGGCCATCCCATCTAGGTTCTAGCTTCCTTGGAAATAGCTCCCTATGCATATCATAGTATAGAACTAACTAGCCTTTCTTAAAGGTATATTTCTTCACTTTTAGATCATGCAACCACTTCATCCTATGCTTGGCCACTTCCTGGTGCAAAAAACTCTGCAATTTAAGCTCATCCAAGTGGGCTATAGTCATAAACCGCTCAAATAAGGCATCTTCAACACTCAAAGAATGATTGATTGCAAATATTATGGTCGACAACTCAATTTCCAAGGGAAAGACATACTCCTCCCCATAAACTAATTTAAATGGGGTGTGGCTAGTGGCTCATTTAAACGTTGTGTTATACGCCCAAACCGCATATAATTTTGTATCCTAGTCTCGTTTCTTTTCAGAGACTATCTTGGATAGGATACCCACAAGCTGCTTGTTGATACTTTCAACTTGTCCATTGGCTTGCAAATTATAGGGAGTCATCTTTTTATGCTTAATTTTCCAAGTTTCAATCAAGCTTTTAATCACCTTATTCAAAAAGTGAGTTCCATAATCCGATAATATTTCCTTTGGTGGACCAAAACGGCAGATAATCTGCTCAAGTAGGAAACTGGCAGTCTCTTTTGCATTGTCCTGTCTCGTCACCCGTGCTTCTGACCACTTTGTAAAGTAATTAGTGGCTACTATAATGTATCTCTTCTGAGTAGTAGACGATAGGGTAATAGGACCCACAAAGTCGACGCCCCACTTCTCAAATGGAAGGATAGCCATAATAGACGTAAGTGGTCGCTTCCTATTCTCTCGATTGTCATATCTTTGACATGTATCACATCTCTTAACATACTTAAATGAATCTTGAAAGATGGATGGCCACCAATATCCAGCCTTAAAGCCTTCTGTGCCGTCAACCACCTAGCAAAGTGCTCTCCACAAGCGGAGTCATGGAACTCCTCCAAGATAAATGGAATCTCGTCAGGCATCACACATTGGCGATAGATATTATCAACACCATGCCGATATAATGTTCCTGCGATTAAGGAAAATTTCAATGCATGTTGTTTAATTTTCCTCTTCTCGGATCTGGATAAATTAGCTCCAGTCTCTCCCGTGGATAAATAGTGCATTATAGCAGCATACTAGGAGGAAATAGACACCGTATCAATCTTGAACAAAGTGTCCATGTCACTTCCTTTAGCCACGACCTCTTTGGGATCTCCGAAATCCACAAGACATTCTACAATGCCCTGTAGCTTCAGTGGCTTGCTCTTGATCTCGTAATCAAACTCCTGCAAAGTAATTAACCACTTTGCTAAATGGTCTGGTGGCTGTAACTTATTCAACAACAATTGAAGCCCTTTCTCCTTCATATAAAAAACCACCTTCTCATAAAGAATGTAGTGCCTTAACTTTTTGGTTGCAAATACCATTGCAAGGCACAACTTCTCCATATAGGTATAATTAATTTTCGATATGCCCAACTGACTAGCAATGGCTATCAGATGGTACCACTTTTCCTCCCAAATTTGGGATAAGCAGTAGCAGCTGATGCTATACATAGTGGCTGTTGAAAATATATAAAACAATTCACCCCTTTTAGGTGCTTTTGCAGTTGATGCTATACATAGTGGCTATTGAAAATATATAAAACAATTCACCCCTTTTAGGTACTTTTAAAACAACTGCTTTGAAAAGGTTCTGCTTCACATAGTCAAAAGATACTTTGCAAGCATCACTCCATGTAAACTGACAATTGAAGGACAATAGTTTCATCAGTGGCAACATTCTTTCTGCCAGGGCATTTATAAACCTCTGATAATACCCTACTGATGACAGAAAGCTATGCATCTCCTTTGGAGTATGCGGTGGACTCATGGCGACTATGACCTTGATCTTCTTAGGGTCAATCTCAATCCCCACTGAACTGACCACATGGCCTAACAAGACCCCATAAGGGACTCCAAACTCCGCAGGTTGAGAGCTATGCAAAATTGTTTGCAACACTCAAAACACTTCTGCAAAATAATCAACTACCTTTTCCTTGTGGCGGTTGCCCCCAGGTCATCAATGAATACTTTTAACTCCTCTAGGGAGATGTCACCAAAGGTCTTGTCAGCTATTCTTTTCCACGAACCAAGTGCATTACATAAACCAAATGCCATCACATGGTACATAAAGGTACCAAAGGCAGTAATAAATGTCATTTTAAGCTTGTCTTGCTCAACAATTGCCATTTGATTATACCCTGCAAAGCAATCCATGAATGAATATACTTTCCTACTAGCTAGTTGATCCAAAATTTGGTCAATAAAGGGCAACCGGTAGTAGTCCTTGGTTGTTTTCTTATTTATCTCTCTAAAATCTACACAAAGTCGGATTTGATTGTTCTTCTTCTTTCTAATCACAACTCGTGAACACCATTCAGTATGCTGAACATGGAAGATCAAACCCACTTTTCGCAACTTCTGCAGTTCCTCAAACAACACGTCCCTTAGTTCAAAAGGCATACACCTAACTTTCTGATATATAGGGCGGGTTCCTTCCTTTAAAGGAATAGTATGCACAGCCAGACTGAGGGGAATGCCCCTAAGTTTGTCATACTCCAAGTAAAGATGTCGCAGAACTCCTGAATCAGGGACACATAGTCCTCTCTCTCTTCCAAACTGAGCATGGAACCTAATTTAATTGGCTTTGAATCGAACCTACTAGGACAACATTAGGATTCGTTATTTGGCCTCCACCATGTAGTGGGCCCATCTGACTAGCCATAGGCATAGTCATATTATTGGGAGGAGCTAGTAACATAGGCAGATTCAGCATGATACTCCCTCTGCCATTGAAATTTGACATGGGGTCCCATTGACTCCTGTTGGTCAGTGCCAAATTATTACCATTCCAATTTATCCTTGCTACGTAAGCCACTTGCAAGTGCGATTCTACTCCTTCTACTTGGGTGATAGCAATGTCAATGTCTATCAAAGTGACACTACTGAGCTACAGCTGGATATTGAAATCCAATCCATGTAGGAAATATTGCAAGTATGCAGTTAGTGATATGGGGATATAAGTATTAAGTTTATGAAGAACTTGCTTTAGCTTCTTGGCATAGGCCTAGACATTCTCATTTGACTCTTGACTTGTTACATTCAAGACACGCAACTAATATTGTCCACCTCTCTCAGGAGCAAACTCTCTATGAAAGACCGTGAAGAATTGGTCAATGCTAGTTATGGTTCCAGCCTCTAGACCGTGATACCATACTGCTACCCTTCCTTTTAACGTCATATTGAAGAACATCATTAAGTGTCCTTTGTCTTGGATTCAATAGTTGAACATGAGTGTTTGAAACTCCTTAATATGGAGTTTTCCATCTTCTTCGACTAACCCATGGAAGATGGGCAAAGGTGCTCCTAATGCCTATAAATCTAGTGCACTTGTGGGAATTGCGATGGATTGTGCCATGGTTACAACCGGATTGACAACAGGAGTTTGTGTAGGTAAAACTACACCCCCACTTGAAGTGGATTGATTGATTGGAAGAGCGGAAGTGCCAAGACTTTCACTTGCACTCAAAGGGCTACTTATGACATTTAGGTTATTAGAACCACTACCGTTTATGCATAGTGGGCTGCTTCTTTGAGGGGAATAATGCCTTACAATCTCCAATCGTTGTCTAGCCCTCTCAGCACGTTCTGCTTTTTATATTTTGGCTTGATGGTTCTTGTCAGAGGACATAAACCAACTATTTGGTCCCTAGAAACCCTAGATTTGGAACCACCACTTGTTGGTGGCTCCCAGAAAACGCACCACTGATGGAACCTAAAATGGGCCGGCACTGGCTATGGCACTAGCCACACCTCATACACACAACAGACAATCCCACCACATGGCCTCGCGGGCCAAGAGTGTCTGTAATACATCGATGAGCACTAGATAGACTTAATTATGCATTTGTAGGTGATATTTAGTTCAACATTTACCTTCCCTTCTCCTCAAAGGGAGATTCCATAACATGTAGGCATAGTGCCTCATCACACAAACATCACGAAGCTCCCCTCGGCTGATTGCCGTGACTCCACTGTGACTCTCCTACACCTCAGGATTGGCCCCAAGATGCGTCGCTCCAACATATAAGACATAACATGAAAAATCCATTCTTTTCTTGTTTTGCACGATTCAGGAATATATAAATCCTCACTAAACAATCCCAAGGAAAGCATACAATTGACCTACATCAAAGGCTCCTTTCCACTCAACGTATAAGTCATATCCTAGGAAGAAAATTTCTATGCAATCCATGACTAATACCATGCCATGCATCATGCATAGTGCATATGATCCTTGTGCACAAACAATATTTATTAAATCAGCATTTTGTGATGTGGACAAAGCAGCCCTTTCATGATTTTCACTAAACGTATGCTTCGATGTATGGAGACTAGTACCAATTTCTCGTGCTACTAGCCCCTTAGACTCAATTATCGCAATTCTAAATGGAATGCACAGTCAAATGTTTCCAAAAATTCAAACCCTCTTAGCCCTCTTTATCTCTTAACCTCGCCCTTTCCCTCTAATGTTTAGGTTATGCTACGTTGCATAGGTGTAGGGTATTATTTTGTTTGTATTTTTCGCATAAAATGGGGAAAAACATGAACTATAATGCATTAAAAAAAGCCAAAATTCATGCCTCACCTTTGTTATATAGCCACCACCACGAATCATAATTTTCCAGATTTTAATAATGTGAAAATCCTATTTTTTTCCATTTTTAGCTATTTTTCTCTATTTATTTGTGCATAAAAATAGATTATTTTTTGATTTATGATTATGGATTGATCATAAAATCTGAAAGATGTTTTGTCTCAAAATTTTATTCCATACGCATCTCTTTTCCCCACCCGAAACCAATAAAACCTTCATTTTTACATTAAAAATGTAAAATTTAGGCCATAATTTAATTATTATGACAATTTATCATTACGGATTTGCAATTTTTTTATTCACAACCCTCAATCATAATGAAAATAAGGTCCAAACAAATTTTTGTTCCATATGAATTTCATTTAGACCATCAAACATCAACAAGAAGCAAATTTCCTTTGTAAAAATGAGGCATACTGCTTATTTGCATGTTGTGGGTTTTGTAATTAATTTTTTGGGTTGCCAATGGACCAGCCAGAAGAAAATCTTCAATAATTAACATCTCCCCTTAGCCTCCTCTTGATCTTAGAGCAATCCGGTTCCTGCCGAGCAAGCATCCTTCAATCGGTCTTCATTCTTCTTCATGGGCATGAACTGCCCCTTAAGGGGAGAGAGAGGGAGGAGAGAGAAAGATTGGTATTGCACCTGCTCATCCGGAAAGCCAATTCTAAAGGCAAGGGTGGAGATAGGGAGCAAAGGAAGTAAGAATATTAGTCATCTAATCAATTGGTAGGGGTAGATTGAGGTGGCATTTGCCCTCTCCCCTCCTCATCATCATTCGTCGCATGCATCAATGGTGCCCTCTTTTTCCTTTTTCTTCCATGAAAAAACAGTCCCCCCCCCTTCGCATGAATATGGGGGGGTGGGAGACTCTAAGGGTCACCCCCCTTGACCCCTAAAGTCCTTCGTACACTTACTTCCTTTGGCCCTTGGACCTCGGGCACCCCATTTCTGCATCCGGCATCAAATTCAAGGTCTAAAACTTTTTGCTCAATCATCTCGAAGTCCCCCACTACTTAGCCTCTCCCGAGATCCAATCCAGTAGTTGAAAAAATTATGAAAATTTCCCAACTGTCACTCCATGGGTCTTTAAGGCACTTTTGGGGCTTTATCGCTTAAAATCGTACTGATTGCAGTTGCCGCCTTCGACGAAGTCTATTTTTCCCCTAAAATTCAGATTATTTGGCTAATTTTAAGCTCTTCTCGGTGTCAAAAATCATCTGTAAGAGTGCTATGATTGGGGTCATGATGACTGGGGTCAACTATATCTTGTTTTTACAAATAAGAACCTTAGTTCTTTGACAATCATCACAGTGCTTTACAAATTTAACAACATCATAGAATAGGATGGGCCACCACAGTCAAGATTGTAGCACCTTGCGAGGTATAATATCTTTGCTGAAGTATCCTCTAGCAATTCCACCATGCGCCTCAATCCGACACATCATGCATTTCATGCCCACATATGCATCTCTTCACAACATGCCATCTTGTCCTAACCTATAGAGTTGTCTAGTTATCAATTAATAAGGTTGAATCTTAAGGATAAGGTGCTTTAGCCTAGCCTTCTCAATAAGTCTCTCTAGTAGTCCATGCTCTAGGATCTAGACTATGTCATCAGCCCAATAAAGCATCAAGCCGGATCTGAATAAATCCTTTTCACTAGACATGCTAAAAATGTATGCATTGGATAGGTAATCTATAATGCCCTATCCACAACAGCATCGGCCTTTCTTGTGGGTATGCAAGACATGTGATCTACCATGTAATGTTGCTTGCCTTTGTGTACGACCACAGAAAAGTCAAACTCTAAAATCATAAGTAACCATTGAGTTATGCATCTAGTAGTAGTGCAAGGTTTTTTATCAAGATAAAGCAAGGCTTGATGGTCAACAAATAAGGTGAAAGGTACAACCAAAAGACAAAAAATACCATGGACAAACCCTCCCTCTCCATTGTAAAGTAGTTCATCTCTGTATCCATGAGTTATTAGCTAGCAAAGCTCATTGGATAATCAAGGTTATGTTTGCCAAGTTGGCACAAAATGGATCCAATGGCAAACTTTGATACATCAATATGCACATGGAATGTTATGTTTGGGTTTGAGGCTCGTAAAATTGGTGTGATAGTGAGAGCCTTTTTCAATTTCTCATAAGCATGTTGGCACTCCTCCGTCCACTCATATACAATTAGCAAATTGTAGAGTGGTCTAGCAATCAATGCATAGTTCAGAATGAAGTGCCGATAGTGCCATGTGTGTCCTAGGAAGCATTGAACTCCCTTATAGTTGGTTGGTGTGGTGACAAGTCGATAATAACCCTGATCTTAGAGAAGCCAGTGTAGCAATACCAATCTTGAACACCACGTGCCCTAAGATACATCCATGTTTCACCCAGAATTCACACTTTTTAGGGGGTTCAGGGAGAGACTATAGAGTCTACATCATTCCAAGACTACATGAAGCTTATCCAAGTGTTCTTTTCAGCTAGAGTGCATGTATAGATTGTCAACAAATACTTCTAGATCTTGCCTAAGCATGTCCTTGAAGATGGCACACATTAAATGCTAGAAGGTAGTAGGTGTATTCATAAACCCAAATGGCATTACTATGTATGCAAAGACACTCCACTCCATGGGTGAACACTGTCTTATGCCTATCATTGAGGTATACTTGAACTTGGTTGTAGCCTAAGAAGGCATCCAAGAAACTGTAGGCCTCTTTTCCTACTACTCTCTCAAGCATGTGCTCCGTATAAGAAAATATATATTTATCTCTCTTAGTCACACATTCACTTTCTTATAGTTCACGCACACTCATATTTTTTTGTTCTTCTTCAAGATGATCACAATGGGTGACACCCAGTCATATGCACAATCTTGTAGATGAATCGTCTTGTCTTCAATAGCTTATTGATCTCTTCCTTCACGACGTGAGCATGCTTTGGATTCATCAGGTAAGATCGTTATTTTACTGGCATTGCGTCAGGAGTCATTGGGATGTTATGTGTTACAACCCTCAAATCAACTCCTTTGAGTTTGTCTAAGGACCAATAAAACAGGTCTATGTACTCTCATAAGAGAGCAATAAGATCAACCTCTTCTTGGTTTGTTAGGTTGTCAGCTATAGACACGGGTTGAGGCCTCTTCCCTTCCCTTGCTAAGTTGACTTCCTTAACTTTGGCAGGTCCTTCTATCAATTCACTTTTCTGTCCTTGTCTCTTTGTGCCCAACAAGATCACTACCCTAACCCCTTTCTTGAATTTAGTGAAGAGATTTGGTAGGACTTGGGGTTTCTTTTGATGTTTGACTTCCGACCCTCTTTGTTGTCCTCTCTTTTCCTCCTTCAGCCATCTGCCTCTTAGGTGGACCGGCAAGTCCCCTTTGGTGCATCTAGTTTTAGGTGGTTGAGGTATCTCTGGATCGCTCCATCCTAAAGAGAGGCGTGACACTTTGCTAGACTATCCCTACTTACTCATAGCTCATCACACGTAAGTGATTCAACCAAGTGCAATCACATTCAATTTTGAAGACTCCTCTTTCAATTCTAAATGCATTGGCTCTCTCTTGCTTGGAGTCTACTTTTATTTGTTCGATCTTTCAGCCATTAGTGTCGTACTATGTCATCTCAGTCTCTTCTTTACTTATTTCATTTAAGGAATAGTAGTTCTTGCACTCATCATCTGAACTGCTACCTTTTGACTGCTTTTCATCATTTAGGCCTTTATTCTTGACTCTCCTTTCATCCGTGATCACAGTGCCCAATTTTACATAAGGTTTAGGTCGTCAAGCACTTTAGTCCATTGCCATTTTGGTTTGTCCATGAGATCTTGGAGTGGCTTGAGATTAGCAGTTGGGTGATGAGCTAGCTCCCTTGTTAGATACTCAAGAATCCTCTAGAGTTCAAATCACTTAAATGGGATATAGAAAGGGGCGAGTATTTGCTGTTTGCTAGGGTTTTTGGCCATCATATAGAGTGTTAGTGATGGTAGGGTCTTATCTCTTGGAGTTTGAGATGCAGTGGCTTTATGGGACTCACTGGCTATTCTTGCAATTTGTTTATAATCTTCTTCCTCATCTAAAAATGGCAAGTCGATGGTGGCTAGCATGTGCATCCAATCGTGCTTGTCTTTGGGGTAGGGAATGTACTTTGTCAATGGTCCACACAAATTCTTGGCTTGGGTGTATCTTGAAACACACAAGTTCTTGGCTTGGGTGTCTCCTTTCAAGATAGAGGAGATGTCATCTAGGTTGACTAGCATGGTCTTCTAGATATCCATCTCAACTCTTACTACCTCCAATTTGTTACCTAGCTATTACCCCAGTCTTTGATTATTCGTGCATTCCTCATACATGGTCAGTCTAGCAAGATATTGTAGTCTACTCCCTTCATAATGATGAAGTCCACCGAGAACTAGACACCTATTGCTATTTTCAAGGGCCAGTCCTTCAATACTCCGAAAGGCTTAACTTTCATGCCATTAGCGAGGTTGACATTAAACCTTGCAATCTCCACTGGCATCCCAAGCCTGCAAATAAGCATGGGTAAGCACATTGACTCCTACTCTTGTGTCTACAATCCCCTTTCTCATGACATCTCCTAGTGCCACATATCTGCGTGGTTGCATCATGGTCATGCAAGTTGACTACTCCTTACTTGTTAGATCTCTCTATCCACTACTTCAATTATTTCCATAATGAGGGGCTTTCTCGAGGAAGTTACTATATGCATATCCTCTACATCACGTGTGTTCAAGGCCTATTTATAAATATCCTTATTTGTGAATTTTTCTAGAATAAGACATAACCCTTTTCTATTCAATCTGTAAAACACCCTTTTGTATGTAAAAAATGTATAAATTTGGTATTTAAAAATACCTTATTTTGAACCCACATGATACACACATAAGTTCATGAGTAACTTACCCGAGGGGGCTTTGCCTAGGTAGATCCCCCATATTGAAAACCTTACAGGGGCCAATAACAATGTCATAAGTAGGTCATTAGCCACTTGCCTTTCATCTTGCCCTACACTCTTTTGCAACTAGTCTTGGGAAACTTTCCTATCAATGCTGTCTATGCCTTGCCTTTGTGGTTTTGCATAAGGTGCACATGCATCTCTTGAGTTTATGCATGTCGGTGAGATAGATGGGCTTACACTGGAGAACTCTTTGGTCTCGTCTTCCTAGGATGGGCTTGGAATCCTTTAGATGCTCTTGGGCTTGTCTCACCCACTCCTTAACCTTGTCAACTATTTTCGATTGGTGCTTTGGATCAAGATATAACCTTGGTACTTCCCCTAAAGTCTCAGCCTCTGCATCCACCACTTGCTTCCCTCTTATTAATGTGGTCAGTTTTCTGTTTTTAACATCACCTTGGCATCAGTCCTCTTTTTCTTCCTTCGGTAAGTCTTCTTTCCTATTGAGGTTGCTTCTAGATTGCTAGGTCTTGGCAATGAAATACCGGCCTACTTTGTTTGTGCTCTAGTCATGATGTTCAATGAGATGGAAGTCGCCTCACCATCAAGTGTTTTGACTCCAAATAGTTCCAAAGGTACAAAAGGTATGATGGCTAAGTTAGTAGACATTTTTCACTTGGGACATTCGGCATATAAGTGAGTGATTCCACACACTCGAGGCATCTCAAGTCAACCTTTTCTTGGTTAGATTGTTCTCATTTGGGGCAACAAGATGAGATATGCCGTACATGGTTGCAAGTCCAACATGAGATTGGGTCTTAGCTTTGCCCCTCCTAGGCCTCTACCCCTTCCCCAACCTAACATCATCACCGGTTGTAGTGGTCTAAAGTTCATTAAGATGGGATTACTCTCATTATCATATGAGACATAAGGGTTTACGTATGTCTCATCCTCATTCGACTCCTCCACATAGTGTATTGGAGCATCCCTCGGTGGATGGGTCACAAAGGGTGTAGGTGGTCTAGATATGCATGTAGGGTTGATGTCCATTACAGGGATAGCTAGCTTGGCATCATTAGGCAATGGTGAGCTAATGGAGTTCCCCTTAAAAATTTCAGTGATCTATTCCCCAAGTAGTATGGCTAGTTGTAAGGCTACGGATATGTAATCACCCTCGGCAATCGGCAATGCATAGCATTGTGACCGAACCTATTGCAATTTGGAACAAGGTCTAGATCTACGATCCGTGCACTTGGCTGGGAGGTGGTTTCCTCCACAATGGACACATTGCACATGAGGTCCTTTAGCTCTTCTAATCATTTTCTAGAGCTTGGCTAGCTCTAGCTTTACATCCGCCAATTCTTGGCTCTGGTCAACACTCTTCCCTTTCTCATGGTTACTTTGATTAGATCTCTCGCTAGTGATGGCAACTCTCTTTGAGGCTCTAGAGGCTACACTATCTCAGCTTGTGGATCTTGAGCTTCTCTCCTTAAGCACATAGTCTACGCCTATGTCTTCTTCAAAGACCCTAGCTAGCACATCCCTTTGTAGGTTTGAGTTTCCTACCAAGGCCTTGTAGAGCTCTTCACTTGTAATTCTGCTTATGAATATGATGTGGAGACCGCTTGCTCACTAGGTTTCTTGGTGGTTGGGATTCTCTTAAAAAGACTCCACACGTAGGTGATGTAATCACTAATGTCCTTCTTATTCTTTTGACAGACATTCATCAGTCAAACCATAAGGTTATTTGAGTAACCCACCTCAAAGAATCTCTTGATGAAGAGACTCTTGAGAGTATTGAAGTTGTTGCATTCTGCATCATCTAGAACGGTGTAGCATGTTTGTCCTTTACCTTTGAGACAATGATCGAAATCTTGTGCATATTGAATAGGGTCTGTTAGGCCATTTGCCTCACACACCTCCTCAAACTACTCTACAAAGCTATATGGGTCATTGTCGGGCTAGTACTTGTCAAGTTTCTTGGAAAATATGGGTATCTTTGGTCAACTTTTTGAATTTGGGGTGATTCCTAGTCCCGCTAGCAATGAAGTTGCTAGGGCTGCTCTGCTCTACTCTTTATAGCCATTGTCTATGAGTCACTTAGTGAGAAGCTCGCTTAATGTGAGATCGGCTTCTAGTGCTCTTTCCCTCTCCACATTGGGTCCTCTCCTATTCTGATTGGCAACCACTAAGACTCACTAGACCTCTCACATTTCTATTTGCTACCTTAGCCTTTGAGCTTGTTATTCCTGGGTTGTAAGCAGTTATGCCTTGCAGCACGTTCTTGGCCAATCTCTACTATTTCTCAAGGTTAGCTATGATATCCTCAATCATCCTACCATGATGCTCCATCTTGGTTTGTAAATTGTACCAATTGATCATTTGTTGGATATTCATTTGGAAAATCTCCCAAGTCGAGCTGGTCATTTTCATGATTGGAGCTTGGTCCTAACATCTTGGTGAAAGGGAAGTAGAACCCAGGAGGAAGAAGCTTGGTGGTGAGAGCTATGGCGGATGGAGAACAAGAGCAAGAGAGAGAGAGAGAAAATCAAAAGTGGGAACTCCAACAACCACAATGTGTAGCCAAGCCTTCCTTTATTCAAAATGTCACTAAAAGAATAAAGAATAAGTGACTGTGATGGGTGCCCACCACATGTAGTATGCGGTGGCGGGTACTGTCAGTGTAGTAAAGTGTAGTAATACATAGGCGGCTAGGCGGAGGCACCTGTGCCCCCAACAACCTCCCACTTAAAGGAAAATATTTCCTAGTGAGAGAGAAAAGAAAAGAAAAGACAGTACAACATGTACACATGTACAACAGGATGAGGAAAAAGATGTCATATCATCCAATGCCTATCAATCTCTTGAGGAAGGCAAAGCGCTCTGTAATGAGGCTCTGCATGAGCAAGTCTGTAGGATTCTTCTCAGTCGGTGGAATCTTGACAAGGTCAACAGACTTGTCCTCAACGACCTCGTGAATGAAGTGATATCTCACCTCAATATGTTTTGTCTTTGCATGGAAGACCGGATTCTTGGCCAATTGAATGGCACTCATAGAATCTGAATGCAGTGTAGGCATAGCATCTGTCATACCAAGGTCTCTAGTCAAACGACCTAACCAGATAGCCTCCTTGCAAGCCTTTGTGGATGCAATATACTCAGCCTCTATAGTAGAAATAGCCATACACTTCTACGCCCTTGACATCCAAGAGACAGCCCCTCGAGCATAAGTGAACACATAGCCAGAAGTGGACTTTCTACTATCTGCATCTCCTGCATATGACTCCTGTATCCTGGCTACCATAGCAAATACACATATGTGATGTGCCCTTCAGGTACCTCATGATACCCTTCACGGCATCCCAATGTTTCTTTCCAGGTGTAGCCATATAACGTGCCATAACCCCAACTACAAAAGCAATATCTGGATGGGTGGCTATCATGGCATACATAAGAGTGTCCACGGTTTATGCATAGGGAATCTTTGACTTCTCATCCCTCATCTCATCTGTCTGCAGACAATCGGCCCATGAAACCTTCACATGAGAAGGTAATGGATAGCCAATAGGCTTAACATCCTGCATACGGAAGTGCACAAGTACTTTATGAATGTACTCCCTTTGTGGACAGATAGAGTAGTTCCTGAGATCTGTTGCACGTAATGTGCATACCAAGTATATGAGAGGCATGTCCTAGATATTTCATCTCAAACCTCTTCTTGATCTGAGACTTGAGAGCATCTAGCTCCTCATGAGCTGTCCCTGCTAAAAGCATGTCATCCACATAGAGTGCCAAAATTAGTAAAGAACCGTCACAAGATTTCTTCGAGTACAAGCACAGATCCATAGCACTGTGACTGTAGCCCTATGACTACATGAACACATCAAACTTATGGTACCATTCCCTAGGTGCCTGCTTCAAGCCATATAGACTCTTCTTTAGCTTGCACACTAGGTGTTCCCTACCAGGGTCTACAAAGTGTCAAGATTATGGGAGAGAAGGAAGGAGTCTCACTTATAGCTTTCTTGCTTGCACAATGGGGGAATACACACCAAGGTGGAGGCTGAAAACAGTTTTCCTCTTCTTAGTTGTGTAAGTCAAAAAGAAGTCAAGTACAAAGAAATAGAAGAATCCTATATATGGGTCTCAAACCAAACTCAACTAACTAAGGTGGCATACTAACTGAACCACGAACTAGAGTAGATAAGGATAGCTCTCATGTAGCTACTATTCATGGGTGGTGTACCAACCGCATCAACTGACAAGTCAGTGACATAAATGCACAACGGTCACCCTGGCATATCACGAGTGGAGCTCGATATCTCAACACTCCCCCTCGAGCTCAATCCCAATTCCTGCACACCAAGCAGGTCTCTGAACTTGCGCAGCTTCTCTGCGCCCAATGCCTTCCTGAATATGTCAGCTACGTGATCCTCTGTGCTGACATAAACTAGATCAATAAGACCTAGTAAAACCCTCTCTCGCACATAGTGATAATGCACCTCAATGTGCTTTGTTCTAGCATGATAGACTGGGTTATTTGCCAAGTGTATACTACTCGTGTTGTCACAATAAATGACAACTGGCCCATCTGTAGAGACTGATGCATATCATAAAGTAGCTTATGCAACCAAGCTACCTCACATGCAGCCATTGCTGCACCCCTGTACTCAGCCTTTGTGCTCGACAAGGCAACTGTAGGTTGTTTCTTGCTGCTCCAAGTGACTGCAGCACTCCCAAAAGAGAACACATACCCACTGGTAGATCGTCTATCAGAAATACTACCAGCCCAATCAGCATCAGTGTATCCATGCAACTGGATCTGAACCCTAGTCTCATAAAATAGTCCATACTGCAATGTGGACTTCACATACCTGAGTATGCATCTAGCGGCATCCAAATGCGATTTCCTTGGAGCCTACATAAACTGACTTACCAATCCAACAGCATAGCTCAAATCTGGCCTGGTAATAGTCATATAAATCAAACTTCCTACTATGCGTCTGCACATAGTAGGGTCTTCCAGAAGCTCACCTGCATCTGCGCTCAACTTCACATTCTGCTCCAAAGGAACTGAAATAGGCTTACAGCCTGTCATCCCATATTTGGACAGCATGTCCAATCCATACTGCCTTTGCAAGAGCTATATCCCACTTGGTGATCTAATCACCTCAATGCCCAAGAAATAATGTAGCTCCCCCAAATCCTTCATCTCAAACTTTTGCTTCAATAGCATTTTCACATGAAGGATATCTTCATCACTGTCACATGTCATAATCAAATCATCAACATAAATGACAAGTAGCATAATACCTTTCTCTGTTTTTCTCACATAAAGTGAGAAATCTGCCTTGGAAATCTGAAAGCCAATAGTGACAAGATATTGTCCTATCTTGTCAGACCATGCTCTAGGTGCTTGCTTCAAGCCATACAAGGCTTTCTTCAACCTGCAAACAAACTCGGGATGAACAGCATGCACATAACCTGGTGGCTGCTTCATATAGACCTCTTCTTGCAAATCACCATGCAAGAAGGCATTCTTTACATCCATCTGATGTAAAGACCATCCCTTTGATGCAGCCATAGCAATGATTGCTCTTACGGTTGCCATCCTTGCAACCAGACTGAATGTTTCTTCATAGTCAATGCCATATGTTTGTGCATACCCTTTGACTACTAATCTTGCCTTGTATCTGTTCACAGAACCATCTGCATTGTGCTTCACCTTATAAACCCACTTACATCCAATTGCATTTTTACCTTTAGGCAAAGATACCAACTCCCATGTAGCATTTTCTTCCAAGTCATCCATTTCTTCATCCATGGCTTTCTCCCATTTTTCTTTTCCCATGGCTTGCTCAAAAGAAGTGGGTTCTCGTTCCTGTATCACTTTGACCATATATGCATAGTGAATGGCTGTAAATCCATCATATTTCAGCCTATCCACAGGATACCTAGCTCTGGTAGACCTGCGCAAAGTAGGTTCACTCCAGGTGCTCTCAAAACATTCCTGGTCTTCCTTACTTCAGGTGTAACAATAGAAGGAATACCCAACTCATCATCAATGCTCTGTTCTGAGCCACTGGATTCACCATCCACATAAGAGTGACCTGCATTCATATCAAACATGGGCTGATCTACCTTCTCTTTTCCTTTTCGTGAAACCTGCATACCACTATCTGCATTGTTTTGAGGAGATTCTCCTGATCTCAATCTGCCTGTCCATGGCGAAGAATATGAACCACTGCTAGAGGACAGTCCAGGTCCACTAATATTTTGTGACTGCTGCTGTGAATTCTGTGCAGCATTACCATTTTGTGCATCTACATCATCAATCACATTTACTGGTTTATACCAGCTACTCATCTCATCAAAAACAACATCTCTGCTCATTGTAAACTTACGACTAGAAGGATTATAGCATCTATACCCTTTCTGCTGCAGAGAGTAACCAATAAAGATGCACTTCTCAGCTTTTGGATCCAACTTGGATATCAACTCATCTGGCACATGAACATAGGCAATGCAACAAAAAATCTTCAAATGAGAAATATCTAGTTTCCTACCAATATACCTCTCCTCTGGAGTCATCCCATGTATTGCTGCAGTGGGAGTCCTATTCATTATGTAGACTGCTGTAACAACTGCTTCAGCCCAGTAAAAATCTAGCAAGTCTTTTTCGTTGAGCATGGCACGAGATACCTCTCCAATATGCCTGTTTTTCCTTTTTACAATTCCATTTTGTTGTGGGGTATGACTACATGAATATTGCTACTTTATGCCATGCTCCTGCAAGAACCTTGCAAACTCATTTGAGAGGTACTCTCCCCCTCCATCTGACCTTAGGCATTTTATTTGCAGGCCTATTTCTTTTTTAACCATAGCTTTAAGAGTTTTGAAATACCCAAAAACTTCACTTTTCTTTTTCATAAAATAAACCCAAACTTTTCTACTATAGTCATCAATAAAAGTGACAAAATAATGACAGCCTCCAAGAGATGCAGCTTTAGTAGTCCACACATCAGAGTGGATTAATTCCAATGGCTTCTCACTCTCTTGAACATGTCTAGGAAATGGTTTCCTTGCCTGTTTTCCAAATTGGCAGGCTTCACATACCTTATGCATTTCTACAACCTTGAATTTATGCAATCCTGCAACAATATTTTGGGCATGCATTGATTTAAGTCGCTGTACATTAACATGACCAATGCGTTTATGCCAGATATCAATATCTACAACTACACCGGTTCCATGTGCAAACATTGCTGCACTCAATTCAGACATGTCTGCATCCAACGTAAACATTCTGCCCTTCTTCTTTCCTTTTGCTATCAAGAGACCTTTATTTTTCATATCCTCAACAAAGCATCCATGAGGATTAAATCTGACCTGCAAGCCCTGCTCAACCATTTGACCAACAGAAACTAGATTCTTGGTGATATTCGGGACATGAAATACATCGAACATGTATTTCTTTTTCCTATCCTGCATAGACAAAGGAAATTTTCCAATCTGCACAATAGGATGTGCAGTATCATCACCAGTCTCCATAAATCCTGGTTTTTCCATTTTCCTTGCATCCTCCATCCATTCTGCATGACCTGTCATGTGGTTTGATGCACCTGAGTCAATAAACCACATATCATTGCTTTCTTCTGCACTTGTCACAGAATTGTTCATGTGCTGTACCATAAACAAATGCTCATTTCTGTCATCACCCTGTCTACTAGAAGATGCATAATTCCCTTGTTGCAATTTCCCATTCATGATGTCATTCTGCTTTTTATAGCAGTCTTTAGCCATATGACCCATTTTACCACAGTAGTAGCATTCAACATTGATGTTTGCATTTTGGCCTCTTTGCCATCCACCACAACCTCTTTAGCTCCCCCTGCCTCTAGAATTACCACGTCCTCCTCCATAGGACTGGTTTTCTTGAGTTTGCTGCATATTCTGTTTTCTATCACGGCCTCCACATCGGCCTCCTCTACCTCTGCCTCTACCTCTTCCAGCATTTGAGTAGAAGATAGCTTCTTTTGAAGTTCCTCCTAAAGAAGATGCACCACCATTTCTCTGCTCCTTAGAAATTAGAAGAGCAATCAACTCCTCAAAATCAGGAAATCTTTCATGGACGGAAATGGATGTTCGGAGCTGTGCATAATCCTTTCCTAGTCCATTCAAGGTCAGAGAAACTAAATCATCATCTTCCACTGGCGACCCAATGGAAGCAAGTGCATCTGCAATCTTCTTCACCTTCATGTGGTAGTCATTGATGCTCATATTTTCTCTTTGCACATTGTGCAACTCTTGCTTGAGCTGCATTTTCCTGGCTTGCGTATTTGTGCTATATATTTTTGACAAAGTATCCCATGCCTCCTTTGGCGTACTTGCATCTTGAATACGCATAATCATAGAGTCTGAAATGCTTATAGACAGCCAGTACATAACTTTCCTGGCTCTCTCATGCCATGCTTTAAATGCCTGCATTTGTTGTTGATTGGGAACATCAGGAAGAACTGGTTCTTCTTCATTTCGTGCAACAACAAATTCCTAATATCCTTTTCCCATAAGGAAATTCGTCATTCTAAACTTCCATGCTTGGAAGTTGTTCTTGTCAAGCTTTTCAATGACAATCTGTGAAAGAGAATCAGACGCCATTACAGAACACTGCAAAAAATTCTGTCACTGCAAAGAACACAGCTTCAGCCTCACAAGGGCAAATCTGCAAAACTGACGAAAGTGGTATTTGACCACACAGTCACTTCCTAGTGACAATTTTGCATCAATAGGCAACAAGGATGATTCTGTAACTCCCAATGTCTCTGTGCACAGGCATACGATGCAATTTCTACAGTAACTTTTCATCGACCTGTAGAACAGTGGCTGCACAGCATAAAACTGGGCCTTTTCCTGAGTGCGTGCAGAAAACTTCCGCCTCCAAAACAGGCCCCGAAATGGCCTCAAATAAAAAAAACTGGGTCACCAAGGCTAAAGCCCTCTCCCGCAGCATATACTGTCCTCTTGCTTCACCGCGAAGGGCATCTCAACCTGAGACAATGCACTCTTGCAATTTCCGATTGTGCTACCTGCAGAGATTTGCTCCCAAAACAGAAAATGAAAGAAACATTACTCCTCTTACCAGAACACCGCGAGCTTGGCTTGCTTTCTTGAGCTCCTTACCACGAACAAGGCTCTGATACCATGTCAAGATTATGGGAGAGAAGGAAGGAGTCTCACTTGTAGCTTTCTTGCTTGCACAATGGGGGAATACACACAAAGGTGGAGGCTGAAAATAGTTTTCCTCTTCTTAGTTGTGTAAGCCAAAAAGAAGTGAAGTACAAAGAAATAGAAGAACCCTATATATGGGTCTCAAACCAAACTCAACTAACTAAGGTGGCATACTAACTGAGCCACGAACTAGAGTAGATAAGGATAGTTGTCATGTAGCTATTATTCATGGGCGGTGTACCAACCGCATCTGCAACTGACAAGTCGGTGACATAAATGCACAACGGTCACCCTGGCATATCACGAGTGGAGCTCGATATCTCAACACAAAGCCCTTAGACTACTACATGTAAATCTCATCATGCAAGTCCCCATGTAAAAAGACCGTCTTGACATCCATATGGTACAAGTCTAGGTCAAGTTGTGCAACCAAAGCCAAGACTAAGCATAGGGTGGTCATCTTGACCACAGGAGAAAAGACTTCATCAAAGTCAACACCATGCTCCTGCTACCAACATCCTGTCTAACATGAGCATGTCTAACATTTGGGCCATGAGCATCAGGTGATGTTGCATGCTGTCTAGCTAGCCATGGAGCGGGCTGTACGGGAGCAAGTGGCTCCTCATGAAAGATAACTCTACGTACCTCAACCACATTCTTAGGCTGCATATGCATTTTGTCCTCATGAAAGATGACATCATGGCTGCGGATCACTTTCTGTGCTTGCGGATCCCATAGACAGTAACACATCTCTCCTACATCTTCATAGCCAATGAAATCGCATTTGACACTTTTAGGATCAAAACCAAGTGTATTGATTGGCATTGATATGTTGTAGGAGATGAAAAACATGAGCTGCTACTTAAAAAAAGGGCCTATTTCACACAATGTGATGCTACAGCAGCAGGGTGAGGGCTATGGGGGGTTGCTCCAAGAATTTCTCAAGAAGGCTCAAAGAGTGCCCAAGGAGAATTCAATCGATAGGAAGCTCGAATGGAGTGGCTATGACTGCCAACAAAGAGATAAATGTTGTAGGTATTTGAATGGAAACTAAGAGTGTAGTGGACTAAGCTCGAGCTCGCAAAGAAGGCTTTGATACGAGTTGAAGGGAGGTGAGCCCCCTGAAGTGGAAGCACGAGTGGGTGCAAGAGCTATGGTGGACGGAGCAAGCGTAAGAGAGAGAGAGGGAGAGAATAAATACATAAAATTTAAAAAATTTCTTCATGATTATGAATAACCTAAATACATAAAATAAAAAAACACATTGGAAAATATTTGTTTAAATTTAAAAATACAAAAAACTTTATAAAAAATGAGAAAATGCTTAAAATTTTTGAGAACAATTTAAAAAAATCTTTTTCACATTCCCAAGTTTGGTGTAATAATTTGGTTACTCAAATTTATTTATTAAAAAAACAAAAACTAGAAAAACAGATAGTACACCCAATGAAAAAAAATCATCCAACAAACCAATAAAAAATGCTTCATGTCCCATTCACATTACATTCCAGTAACCCAATTTTGAACATAGTCCACTAAATAATTTTCAAAATTCTAAGAGTTAAAACACCACACAAAATAAAATTGAAAACTTGAAAAATATCAATATCAATTTTTTTTAAAAAAGACAACAAAAAATGAATTGATTTTTTTTTTCAAACTATAAAAAACCCCGGCACATGATCACCCAAGTGACAAACCCTTCCTTCTCTCCTTTCTTTTTATTTTTTACCATGGTATTAGTATTGGTTTTTTTTAATACCTCACTATAGCAAGTCGACTGTCTCCTAGTCAACTTGTTGTTTTTGTACGATGATTTTTCTATTCTATGGAATGTTTGGAAGTGGGATTTTGCACTCAGACCTTACAGGTGTCCACACATTGCCAAGTTTTTTTCATTTTTTCCTCCTTCACATGCATCATAACACACATATAATCATAAATAAGAATCAACCAACCATTGCACCCGCCAAACAAATAGAATGCACCTCATAAATTTTTAATTTAAAAATCATAATTAATTTATAAAATGAACCCTGCCATTGCAAGAGCACATAACACCATACCCACTTAATTTTGTAAATTAAAATCTATTCACAGTGCACACACACGTGTTATACACACATATAACTTGTAAATAATAATGAACCTCTCAAAGTCATGCGTGCATGCACTTTATGCCATAGATCATCAAATTTTTAAAAATGAATCACATTTGTAGAGACCCCTAGTCGAGTCTGGTCAAGTCAGTTTAAGTAGAGGTTGGGATGTGAATATGACTCACCATGCATTGATGGAATATTTTAATAATGAACTATGATTAATTAGTCATCTAATAAAAATGACTTCTGTAGTTTTCACCCACTCACTTCATCGCACCATAGGTATATGCCATATGCTTATGGGGATTGGGGTTATTCTTAGTCAGAGACATCAATCTTGTCCATCTGTATTTATTTTGATGGTTTGAGTCTATATTTTAGTCCTGATTTTTGGATTTTGTCTAGGATACAACATGCATGTCATTTTATTTTCTTTTGAGTATCTAATAACGAGGTTTTCGGGTGCTTGTATGTTTGCATAGCATGAAGCTTTTGGTTGCATATGTGCATAGGTCGTCATATCAATTTTTTCATAGGATGTGGACTACTTGGGGAGATTTGGTCTAGTCCAATCATTTTTTTTGTTGCTATTTTGTTTCCATATTATCTATCTTAGTGGTGATATGTGTTGATTTTTTAGGAATACTTTCTCATTTTCTTAGTTTTTTGTGTGTATATGGGTAATCCAATGCAATTTAAATGTCATCTTCTTCCACACTCCTGCTTGTGATTCAACATGTATCATTACCAATCCATGATTACTCTCTCCTTTTGCATGATGGCTGTATTTGCAAGGTTGGTCTTCATCTCTTTGTGGCCTTGAAGTTCCCTCCAATGGATGTGAAGCTCCATTACTCTTTTTTGGAGACTTACAAGAAGCATTCGAGTTTGGTGTATGACTATCAATTTTGTTTATCCCCCTTGTTATTGTCAATGAGGTTTTGTTCTTTTCTTTTGTAGCTTCCCTAGTGCCTAGTGGTAATATTTTATTATCCACTCTAGATATCCTTGCCTTGTTGTAGAAGGAGATCTCTACTCCTTTGGTAGCACATAAGGTTATTACTAGTTCAGGACTATCAATGGCACATATTTCCTCTCCTTTATGGCAGCAATTATGCCAATTCCTCCAAGATTGATTTATGTTGGGGCCAAGCCTACATCCAAGTGTTTGTCCCGAGTATTATTCACTGCATCTGTTAGAATCTTGAAGGGGGTTAAGCATAATTGGACAACCTTTTTGTTGGCTAAAATGGATAAGCGCAAAGGGTCCTTCTGATCCTCTCCCTATTCCAACCCCTGTAGTACAGATTTCGGTACATGAGGGGTTTGGTAGCTCCCTTCCCTCATTCTTGCCTTATATAGAACTCTTTGCAGCGCAATAGGAAGGACAATTGGATTCGTAGATTCCTCCTTCCTTGCAAATAGTGCTTTCTAGGGCTATGCTTTCACAACTAGTTTCTAGTGTTCAATTTGCACTTTGGAAACCTCCATGACCTGTTGTCTTCAAAAAATGTATATATGATGCTAGGAGGCATATTCCACGGTGGATTCCGTGCCACGGTGGATTTCGTGAGGTTTTACGGTGGATTCCGTAAACTTAGATGACCGGGGCTCATACACAAAGTGGATTCTTTGTGCGAGAAGTTGATGGGGACGCATGTCCTTTTCGGGCGTTTCATTAATTTAGTTGTACATGGGTGATTCCATAGCGGGTGATTCCGCAAAATGCATATTAAATTAATAAACGTTTATGAGTTTAGAGTGCGCACTCGTAATAAATTAAGGTTAGGATTTATTTCTAACCAGTTGATTTATTTATGTAGCTGAAGACTGCTAGGTATTCACTTTTGTCGGTTTAATTATATTATTTTACTAACGATTGTGAATGCTTCAGTTGATGTGTAGAGATAGCAGCAATGGCGGAGGAAAGCATTAGAGTCTAGCGAGTATTCGACCTATGGATTATATTTTGATAGGCGCCACGCCTATATTTTGTTATGTCTATTGAGGCATTGATTATTGATTATTATTTTGTATGCGCCTATGCGCACGGATATGTTATTTCTATTTGGAACATTGTGTTGGGCGTGCCAGACTCCATGGGCACCGTCCATTAGCTTTATTTCCTATTTTTGTATAAAGCAAACTCAAAAGCTAAAAGCTTGTCATATTTTTGTAAATTGGGCTATTATTGAGCATGAAGATGGAAATATACATAAAATACATGCTTTGTGAAGCGCTTACACAAGGCATGGGGGGAGATTGAACCCAATTGGTCTCTTGCTTCTTGTCGTTCATGCTTTTACATTGTTTTTTGTGCAAAAAGGTAGAGTTCATTGTTCTTGGGGACCTTCCGGGATTCACTACGTGAGCATACTACGAGCGATCTGCACACCAGTGGTATCAGAGCGGAGCTGAGATCAAGAGCTTCTAATCGCTACCCATCTCGTGCGAAGGCGGAGCTCCTGGAACGATCGGGCTCTACAGTCAATCTCATCGCGAACCGTCGATACAGGCAGACTTCTGGCGATAAAAAACCCCTGTTTCTACTTTCAGATCGCGAAGGACCAGGCTGAACAGGCGGAGGACCACGCATCCATCTCCTTCATCAAGTCGTCAAAAAAACAGAGATAAGCTTATATCTTTCATAGCTAAATAAGCTTCACCTTTAAAAATTTCAAAAGCTTTAGCTCATTGATTAAAGCTTCATCAAAAACGAATCAATCGTTGAGGACGGTAGGCTATTCTGAAGGCCGCGAATTCCGCCGTGGACATCCTCTTGTCCTAAAAATCCACGACGGATTAAGAAGCTAAAAGCTTCTTAATCCATTAAGTCAATCAAAGCTTTTAAGCTTCCTGCAAGTCACACAAGACAATCAAGTTCATAAACTTCAGGTCGTGCACTTCTGAAGTCAAGTTCTGCAAGTCGACTGTAATCAAGTCCTGCAAGTTCACTAAGTTCTGTAAGTCTGCAACTCTGCAAGTCGGCTAAGTCTGCAACTCTACAAGTCAGACTAGTCAACTGGAGTCAGAACTGACTAGTGCTCAACACTCCTAGAAGGGTTGTTCCTGCGCAGAAACTCTGAACTGCAAAGTTGTTTGTGGCAAAGTATTCTACCTATACGCAGGTCCGCTGAAGTATATTTAGCATACGAAGAAGGAAATATTGCAGATTTTCTGAAAATTGAGAAAGAAACACCCAAAAATACATAGCCTTGTAACCCCGAATTTGAGCTACGCTCATCCCGCTAACCTGATTTTGAGTGAGAAAGGTCTTTTGAGTTTTACAGGATGATGGAACCACATATGGATGATCCTATGGCTGAAGATGACCTACCTGAGCCTGCTATGGAACAAAAGCTGGATCTAATCATGCTGCAATTGGAAGAAGAACGAAGGGCTAGGCAAGCATTGCAAGCGTAATTGACAAAATTACAAAGAGCATCTACTGACAAAGAAGAACCTCAAGCTGAAGATTTGATTCGACGTACCATCGACGCCACTCTTGAAGCTCAAACCATTCGCAAGGAATCAAAGATAAGTAAACGAAGTTTCAAATTTCGCACTTTCAATGGCATACGAGAAGGAAAGACTGTTTTATCATTCATTAGCCAGTTTGATGACTATTTCCATGAGGAAACTTATCCAGAAAAAGATAAAATCAAGTGTGTTACTAATCATTTGGTAGACAAAGCATCACTTTGGTGGACTGTAGTACGCAAGAGCATAGAATGTCCTGCTACTTGGGAAGATTTCAAGAAGAAGTTCATGCAGAATTTCCTTCCACCGCAATTTCATGAGAAGGCTATCAAGCAATGGGATCTACTTCAACAACGGGATCGTGAGCCTATACCACAGTATACAGAGCGTTTTTGGAATGCACTCCTACAGCTACGCATGCTTGAAGATGTACCAGAGACGACACATAAGCGGAAGTATATGTCTGGACTTCTTGGACATTACTACGCTGAAGTGAACATGTTCAAGCTTGCTACCCTTGAAGACGCCATCTCACTAGCTCACGACACTGAAGATAAGCTATGCAGTAGAGACAGACGACCACAGCAATTCCAAGCCAATGGTAATTATGGATCTAAACAATTCAATTCCAATTTTAGAAGATTTAATTCAGGTCGTTTCTCATCACCATCTTTCCGCAAGAATTGGGCTAAACCACCTGCATTACCATCCAATGTCAATCCAAATCCTAAGCCTATTCCACAAGTCAATCCAAATGTACCCAAACTTCCAGCCATTGCAAATAATGTAACCAAAGCCAAGCCAATAGTATGCTATAAATGTCACCAGCCGGGACATCTCGCAACAATTTGTCATTCAAAGAAGCCACCAGCACATATCAACTATCTTGGAGCCAAGGACGAAGACGAGCATGAGGATATGCCTGATTTCACTGAAGATGAGGATGACACTACTACTACTTCCGACACTTTACCAGGTATGCCTACTCCACATTCATTATTGACTATGAAATGTTTGGTGCATGGAAAGGAAAAGACTATCTTGCATGATGACGGTAGTACTCATGACTTTATTTCAGCAAAATTGGTAAAGGAATTGAAATTACAAACTGTACCTATGCATTATTGCATAAAAGCTACATTTTTAGGCACTAGGTATAATGGCACACAAGAAGTACAAGATTTAGAGATTCAAATTGGTTCATACACTGAAAGGAGAAATTTCTTAGTTGTTCCATTACAGTCAAGCGACATTATTTTAGGAATGCCTTGGCGACACCAACATAATCCAGATATAGATTATTCCACACACACAATGCATATTAATTTTCAAGGGAAATCTATTACATTATATGGTATGCATGCATCTAATGTCTTTCCACTGCTTTCGCATACTCAAGAAAAACGTGCATTACGCAAGAGTACTAAATCATATCTCATTTGGGTGAATGAATTGCAAGCAAAGGAAAATCATATGCACCCTAGGCATAAGGAATTTCTTGCATATTTTAAGGACTGTTTTGCAGAAGACCTACCACCAGGTTTACCTCCTTCCCGTCCAGAAGACCATAAGATTGATTTAATACCTGGCACACAACCACCTTGCAAAGCACCATATAGGCACAATCAAATAGAGCAAAAAGAAATCCAAAGTCAAGTTGAAGAATTACTAAATAGAGGTTTAATTCGACCTAGCAGTTCTCCATTCGGTGCACCTGTACTCTTAGTCAAGAAAAAGAATAATACCTATCGTATGTGTATTGACTACCGAGCTTTAAATAAGATCACTGTAAAGAATAGGTATCCTATTCCTAGAGTTGATGACCTTATGGACAAATTGCAAGTATCTTCTATATTTAGTAAAATTGACCTTAAGTCTGGATATCATCAGGTGAGGCTAGATAAATCTGACATATTTAAGACTGCATTCAGAACATAGTTTGGCCATTACGAATTCTTAGTCATGCCATTCGGATTGACTAATGCACCTGCCACCTTTAGTAGAATGATGAACCGTATCTTTCTAAAATATCAGCACTGTGTGATTGTTTTCTTTGATGATATTTTGGTGTTTAGTCAAAATGAGAAAGAGCATTATGAGCATTTGTCATTAGTTTTTCAATTATTAAAAGAAAATCAATTGTTTGCAAATCCTGACAAGAGTGAATTCTTTAAGACAGAAATTGAGTATTTAGGTCATATTGTATCATCTGAAGGAATTAAAGTTGATCCTAAGAAAATTGATGCAATATTGCATTGGCCTGTTCCTAAAAACGTACATGAGTTACGCTCATTCCTTGGTCTTGCTAGTTTCTATAGGAAGTTTGTACGTAATTTTTCATTACTTTCTTTACCATTAACCAAACTTCTCAAGAAAGGAATTGTTTATCAATGGACCGAAAATCAGCAGAAATCCTTTGACTTACTGAAACGTGCATTAACCAATGCCCCTGTTCTACAATTGCCTGACTTTAATAGACCATTCTTTCTAGTTGTGACCGATGCTAGCGGATCAGGAATAGGAGCCGTACTAATGCAAGACAATCATCCAATAGCATATTCTAGCTGTAAGCTGAAACCCTCTGACCTGAAATATTCCACTTATGACAAAGAACTATTAGCAGTTGTACAAGCATTAAGACAGTGGAAGCACTGCTTAATGGGTTCAGAATTCATGATAAAGACCGACCAGCAAAGCATTAGACATTTACTTAGCCAACCCCAAATTTCTGACCGTCATATTAAATGGGCTTCCTTCATTCAAAGTTTTCATCCTATCATTCAATACCAACCTGGAAAAGAAAATGTAGTTGCTGATGCATTGAGTAGAAGACCTGCAATTCATAATATTTCTGTCATATCTTTTGATTCTTTGATTGCTATGAAAGATACATATCACCAGGATATTACTTTTCATTCTGATTGGAATAAATTAGTTCAAAATAATTTTATTCCTGTTGATTCATTGTCATATAATGATGGATTTATGTTTTATGAAAAGAGACTGTGTGTTACTATTCCATTCCGATCTTTTGTTTTAAATGAAATTCATTGTCCCCCATATCAAGGTCATAGAGGTATCATATCTACCTTACGTATGTTAACTGAAGATTTTTATTGGCCGCATATGGATGCAGATGTATCTAATGTCATTTCTGAATGTTTGATTTGTCAAAGAATAAAAAGACATCATGGTAAACAGTATGGATTACTAATGCCTTTGTCTATTCCATCTAAACCTTGGGAACATATTTCTATGGATTTCATTACTGGTTTACCAAATACTAAATCTAACCTTGATATGATTTGGACTGTTGTAGATAGATTTAGTAAGCAAGCATATTTCATTCCATGTAAGAAAACTTTAACAGCATCACAAGCAGCACAATTGTTTTTGAAAACTGTTTTTACTAACCATGGATTGCCAAAAGTTATCATTTCAGATCATGATTTTAGATTTTGTAACAATTTTTGGATTACCCTATTTGCTAATCTAGGCACAAAGATTGATTTCTCATCTGCATTTCATCCAAAAACAAATGGACAAACAGAAGCCACAAATAGCACCATTCTAGATCTTTTACGTGCATATACTATCTCTAAACCTCAGACATGGGACACTCATTTGCATTTATTACAGTTTGCATATAACAATACATCGTACACATCTACAAAGAAAGCACCTTTTGAAGTTATTTATGGATATAGATTGTCTACACCTGTTGCATCTTTGTCTAATAGAATTCAGAGTGCTGATGATATTGCTATTATGCATAACAGTATTTTTGATGAGGTTAAGGATATGATTGCTAAAGCCCAGCAATCATATACCAAACAAGCCAACAAGAAAAGACAAGCCATGAATTTCAAAGTTGATGATTATGTTTGGCTGAGAATAGAAAAACGTAGACTGCAAAGTGTAGATAGACATCCAGTTGTCAAATTAGCTCCTAGATTCTATGGACCATTTAGAATCATTCATAAGATTAATGATAATGCATTCAAGTTAGAATTACCATCTCATTGGAAAATTCACAATACATTTCACATTAGTTTATTGAGACCATTTAAAGGCCAATTACCTATCCACCCTGTTTATGAAAACCCACCTTTATTAGAGGAAGAGACTGAAATACTTGAACCAGAAGCTATCATAGACACTGACTATATGACCACTAGAACTGGCCGAAGGTACTCTAGATATCTAGTAAAATTTAAGAACCATCCTGTAGAGGAAGCACAATGGATGCACGCTAGAGACTTAAATGCTTTCCCCACTTTGTTAGCTCCACATTGAGCTAATAGCAATTGAGGTCAATTGCTATCCCACCCCGGGGGTATGATGCCAGGAGGCATATTCCACGGTGGATTCCGTGCCACGGTGGATTTCGTGAGGTTTTACGGTGGATTCCGTAAACTTAGATGACCGAGGCTCATACACAAAGTGGATTCTTTGTGCGAGAAGTTGATGGGAACGCCTGTCCTTTTCGGGCATTTCATTAATTTAGTGTGTACATGGGTGATTCCATAGCGGGTGATTCCGCAAAATGCATATTAAATTAATAAACGTTTATGAGTTTAGAGTGCGCACTCGTAATAAATTAAGGTTAGGATTTATTTCTAACCAGTTGATTTATTTATGTAGCTGAAGACTGCTAGGTATTCACTTTTGTCGGTTTAATTGTATTATTTTACTAACGATTGTGAATGCTTCAGTTGATGTGTAGATATAGCAGCAGTGGCGGAGGACGACCTATGGATTATATTTTGATAGGCGCCACACCTATATTTTGTTATGTCTATTGAGGCATTGATTATTGATTATTATTTTGTATACGCCTATGCGCACGGATATGTTATTTCTATTTGGGACATTGTGTTGGGCGTGCTAGACTCCATGGGCACTGTCCATTAGCTTTATTTCCTATTTTTGTAGAAAGCAAACTCAAAAGTTAAAAGCTTGTCATATTTTTGTAAATTGGGCTATTATTGAGCATGAAGATGGAAATATACATAAAATACATGCTTTGTGAAGCGCTCACACAAGGCATGGGGGGAGATTGAACCCAATTGGTCTCTTGCTTCTTGTCGTTCATGCTTTTACATTGTTTTTTGTGCAAAAGGTAGAGTTCATTGTTCTTGGGGACCTTCCGGGATTCACTACGTGAGTATACTGCGACCGATCTGCGCACCAATATAGGAGTGTACACCTCATTGCAAGACAAAGTGGACTCTTTGACCAATTAGCTTAGCAAGGCTCTAGAGAATTTAGCTTTTGAGAATGCTGCTTTGATTTATATCCATATACAAATGATTGTAGCTACAGTTTGGATTCACAGAAAGCCATAACTAGGGATTTAGAAGCTAAAGTTGCCACTTTAGAAGAAGAGAACGTGTCCTTAACTAAGGAGAAGAATGTAGTGCTTGCTTGAGGAAAGGATAGAATCAATTCATAAGCTTGGTATATATGAATGCTAGATATAGCATTTCCAAGTTGTAGAAGAAGTTTATTGAAGAACTTAACCAAAAAGTTGCTACTCTTTTTGTTCCTCCTTCAACCTGGTCATGTCTTCTTTGTTGTCTTCTAAGAAGGAGCTAGATCAGCTGTAGTAGAAAGCTAAATTGTGTGATGGTTTTTCACCAAGGTAGAGCGACTTCAGTAGCATATGAATTATGTTCAGGAAGATTGTGTCCACTATGTTGAATTAGTGTCACCCTCATCATCCTTTTGGATTAAGTGTCATCAACAATGCTTTGCATTGTACATTTCCTTGAGTAATGTGGACTTAGAACCTCTAGAGGCTGGGTGGCAAAACATGTGGTTTGCAGATTTACTCAAAGCAGTGTTTGATAGATTTGTTGATCTCTCATGAGGCCCAACTATTATCTTTTATGTATCTTTAAGGAGGTCTGAACATCCCTGATGAGGAGGACATGAATCTTTATATAAGAGATGTGATTTTACATGCACTCATGTATATACATTCTACCAAAATGACTTTAGTTGATGGCTTGAAGAGTTATCATCAGTAGACATTATGGTATAGAGGCTATGCTTGGCATCCTCATTTGGAGGATGATGTTCTGGATCTTTACCATTGACTGAGTGTCTTTGATAAATCAGATATCTAGCTATTGAGATCTCAAGTATTGAACCATATTGCTAACAACCCCTTTTTCACTTAGGATTTCTTTTCAGATTTTGATTTTCGATGTTCCATATATCCACATGATCCTCATGATATCCTATCTTATTCCCTAATTTTTTATTGATTATCCTTGTACATTGCTATCCTTACTTCTAATCGAGATAGTATCCCTCTCTTATATCTTACCCTTGTAGTTTTCCCTCAGGTTCTAGTTTTTACTACTTGACCATTTATTATTGTTCCTATATCTTCACCTACTCCTATTGAACATATTCCTATTGTCCCATCTATTCCCTACGTTTTTCCAGTAGAATCCCTTTAGAAAATTTTACTTACTTTCCCATCAGCATTAGCCCTTCAAATATCTTCATTTTATGATTTATCTTAGGAACCTCTTTATTGTTACGCTCATATTTCCTTACCATCTCCATCTAACTATATTAATCTTCCTCCACAATCAGTGATGGATACTCCTAAGTATGATAGTGATATTCTCTATCAATGGCAATGGACATTGAATGATTCTTTGATAGGATCAACGTTTAATTGGCCTATCATTCCCGGATCCTAGGACACCTTTGCACAATTTTATGCTTCTTATCTTCAATTTGCTAGAGCATATGCTCGTTCTGAGGATATCTTAGTACACATGGTGTCATTTTTGTTGGTATATTACTTTTATGCATCAGCAGTCTCATTTGAATACTCAAAAGAGTATTCCAAACTTGGAAATTAATCCTAATGAGGATGTGACTGTTTCTCTGATGGATGTCTTGTACTATTTTGCACAAGATTTTCTTAATACCAAGTTTATTATCTTGTTCGAAAGGATGTGTTGTTTACAGTTTCTCCATGATGTGCATCTACATTTTGTAGATGAGAATAATAGTCTAGAACATCTCAAGCTAAGTATGAAATTAAAGAAAAAATATCTTCATCCTACATAGCTTGTGGATACTCTCTTATTTGTTCTGATCTTTTTAATGAAAATATTTCTCTTTGCTCTTCATGTTTTGGGAGGATGTGCCAGTTAGACTACATTGTCTTGTGTTTGTTTGTGTGAGTTTTGTGTATGTTCTATGGTGTATATGTGGTGTTTTGTCCTTCTTAAACGGAGTTGAAGATGAAGATGGAGTTGATGGAAAATCTCATTGATGGTGGTTTGTGATTCTATCTGATGGATGGATGCTTATTGGGAAATCAACCTCTTATATCCTTCAAAAGTTTATTATGCTTTTCTATTTCTAATGATGTGTTAATGGATGAAGGTGTTTTCCTTTCATCACAATCCTTTATTAGATGCAAGTTAAGTTGAGGTCATGTTTGGATGGTGTTTCTTGAAGTTTTTGTGAAAGATCAAGTTGAGCTATATTTTGAACTTTTATTTTCTTTTTCAAAGGTCATAACTCCCTGATTAAGTGTGGGGATGTGTTAACGGTTGATATGACTGTGTTTTTGAAATTTTTATTGGAAATTTGGCTAATTTTTGTATGATTTGAATGATAATTTTTTTTGTTTGGAAGTATTTGAGAGAGTTTTGGACAAGGTTGGATAATTTTGAGAAGCTGGAGATATGATGTGTTGATAGATTGTTCTATTGATGAGTGCATGATAGGTTCTGATTCGTTCTATTGAGCTTCTATTTTGTTTTAGCTTATTGAATGGTTCTTGATGGTTTTTAATGGTTTTACTTGAGCTAAATGCTTTATGATGACTTTCTATTAAGCCTTTGTTAACCATCTATAGAGCCTATTTCTCTGTTCTATTTTTTCTCTTTATGTCTCTACTAGTCCTCTCTGGGATGGATGTGTAGCTTGGGGTAGTTTTCTAATCTTTAGAAGAGATGAATACGAGTTTAAAATATCTCAAAGAAGTGGAAGAATTAGCTTCTAAAAATTTTTGGACACTGTAGTGGCTCTTGTGATTTTTCATGTCAAAACATACCTCTTGGGAGAGATATCCACACAGCCAAAGAGGGATTATGGATAATTATACTTGACTATCCTAATGTACTATTGAGAGAGAGAGAGAGAGAGAGCCAATTTTTCATGCAAAAACAATGTATCTATGAGTGAGAGACTATGAAGACTATGAAGCTATTGAAGATAAATACTATGTGATGATTTCCATTCAAATTGGAGCATTCCTTTTGGTTCTCTTCTTCTTTTGATGAAGAATATGAATAATGTGTTGAAGTTTTGTTGTGATAAATCTATGGGAGAATTGTTATATGAAGTTGCGTGAAGATTTGAAACAATTGGTGTTGCTTTTTCTTCTTATGGTCGATTCAAATATGAAAAACATGCTTGTTGATTATACAAGATAGATTTTCTTGCAATAGATTCCTCGTTTTCTTGGTGTTCCTCTTGGGGCTCCACAAATTTATTTTGTTTAGCCTATTATTTGAGCCAAGGAGGGTGTTAAAATACACCCATTCTTTTGGGCTCATATGAATCCTCCTTTGTTTAATGGAAAAGAAGAGATATATTGGATTCATGTGAGAGATATTTTTACATCAATGTGAGATGCTAGTTGGACTCCCATGTAATTATGAGATCACCTATGATGTAAGAAAAAGAAACTTGTCTATCTCTATAAAAGAGGCTCTATCCCACCTTGTAAGATCACTCTAGCATTAAGTCTCTACTCTATTAAAATATATGAATATCATTCTATTTCACATGTGTTGCCATATTTTGATAGTGACATGTATGAATATACTTAGGATTGTTAGAGTACTTTTTTTTTCTCTTTAAGAGATTTTTTTCTTTCCTTGGTCCTATATGCATGCCTATTTAGTTTTAGGGCATACTTTATCTTTTAAATTTTCTCTATTGATACTTCTCAATAAACTTTGAGTTGTGCTCACTCTAACTTTTTCTTCTCCAAGCTATGTGCTTGCATTCCTATAGCCTAATTGTTATCAGAGAGGACTTCGATCTCTTGGGAAAATTCATAAATACCCTTCACTTTATTTCCTTAGATTGGGAGGAGATTTCCTCAAATTGGACAAGATTAGAAAAAATTTGATGTATTACCATATTTTTTATCTGGGTTCATTTTGGCCTCCATTTACACTATTGCCAATACTATGCAAGCTAATTTACTCTTTTGTACAAAATTTATGACATCAATCAATTTTGGACGCAAGAGTCTTTATAATCTCTTTTTATATTGTATTGCATAGCACTTGTTGATCTTGTGTATATTTCTCTATACGAGTAACTTTTATATTAAGTATAGTCAATGGTCATGGCTAGAAACAATGATGTAATTCGTATGTTGGCTACTGAGAACAAGTTGGATGGAATTAACTATCCCTTATTGGCTTATATGATCCATCATTTATTAGGTGTAAAGGGGATTTGGAACATCATATATGGATTTGAAAGACATTGTACTTGCGTTTCGAAAGCTGCAAGTGTAGTTGAAGCAATAGAAATAGATGTTGTTGTGAGGATACTGTAAGTTCAAAGGCTCATGCTTTGATTGCATTGTTTGTTAAATGTACCATGATTCACTCATGTAAGAAAGCTAAGGATTCTTGCAATACTCTTTCATGTTTGTGTTAAGAAAGAAATGAGACCAGTGTGGCTTACATGTGTAAGGATTTAGAGAGTGAACATATGGATAAAAGTGAATCCTCACTTTCACTTCTGTAGATTATTCTAAAATGGTCCTCCTAGTTCTTATAATTTTTTTGCATTTAATATTTGTTTGATTATGAAGGGAAATCTCAATTCTTCTTCATTTGATGAGCTATCTCTATTTTGTTGCAAGAAGAATAATCTAGGTAAAATAGGTCCATTACGTGTGTCACAGACCAAGCTTTTGTAGCTAGTTAGAAAGGTAAAGGTAAAGCTTGCTTAGCACTGATAAAAAAAAGAGGGCTGATAGGGCGGAGAAGAAAAAAGAGTGTCAAATGCTTAACAAGTATTGTAAGGCAAAATATCATGTCATTAAGGATTGTCATAAATTGATTGTGAGATAGGCTAAGAAGGAAGAGGCTAGTATAAATGTTATTGACACCTCTTCTTCTAATTTAGAATATGCAAATGTTATGCAAGATATAGAATGGATATTTAGTGTATAATCTAGTTATGACGCTTCTCTACATGATTCGTGTATGTTTATTGTGGATTTAGATGCATGGTACTTTGACATAGGTGATACAAAGTATATTACTTCTCTACATGATATATTCACTTCACTTGAGTAGTAATGTGATGTGTGCCAATAATTCCTAATATTTTATCAAAAGAGTTGGAAAAATTGTGGTGATTACTATAAATGGGACTACTTTGACACTTCTAGATGCTTTTTATGTGCCAAAGATAAAAAATATTTTGCTATCAATTTTTGCACTTGCCAAGAGTGGCTTGATTGTGAACTTTATTCATAATAGATATAAACATTAAGATCTCTCTTGTGGTGATACAAGTATTGTATCTAGTTAACTATGTTGTGGACTGTATAAGCTCAAAAACTATGGAAAATGTGTGGAAAACATGGCATATGTAGTTGTAGATTCACATGTAGTTTTAGATGGTAAAATTTGGCATATGTATTTTGGTTATCTAAAATTTTCAACTTTGTTCTACACCTGTACTTCATGATTTTGATTGATGATTACTCCAAGTGTGCATGGTTATATGGATTAAACACTAAGTTTGAATTATGTTTGTATTTCAAGCAATTTGTTAGTATGGGTAAAAAGTTTTCAAGATGTCAAATGGGAAACATCTATTTGATTGAGGGGAGAAGTATATGTCTAAATAGTTTAATGCATATTTGGATGAACATGGGATTAAAATCCAATGTACAATGCCATATAAAATTGAGATGGAAAGCTCAACATGTGTGGATATTGATGATGGATGGAGCTTCAAGAGAGACACCAAGGAAAAGGGGTTTCTACTGCAAGAAAATCTATCTTGTAACATCAACAAGCTTTTGTTTCATTCTTTAGATAACCACAAGGAAAAGAACAAATCTTCATGCATCATCATAGTAGATATCTCTCATGGCTTTATCTTCAAAAAATTCATCATTCTCTTCATATTATTCATTATTTTCATTGATAGACAAAGAGAACACAAAAGAAACACCACTTTGAATGGAAAAAATATCACATATGATTCATCTTCATTGTCTTCATAGTTTTCTGTCTCAATCTCTCATTGAAAGATACATTGTTTTGCATAGAATTACCTATCTCTGACTCTCTCTTTCTCTCTCAATCAATAGTCCTTCTTTGGTCGTGGATGCCCCTTCCAAAAGGTGTGTTTGATGTGAAAGGTTACCAGAGCCACTACAGTGACTCTTCATAGCTCACTACTGTCACTTCACTCGAGTCTTCTTGTGAGTCTTCAACAGCTACTTCTTCCAATTCGTTAAGCTCTTTTGAACTTACATTCACCTCTTTCCAAGGCTAGAAAACTTTTCCAAAGTCACACATACATTCCATAGAACACTTACAAAGGCATATTGAACAGAACATAACAGGAACAAAAGCTCAATAGAGGGTTACATAAGGTCAAAAGAAAGCATCAGAACCTCATAACTCATACTAAAACCATTCAAAACTATCAAAAACCATTCAATGAGCTTTCAAAAGATCTCAACCTTCATCAATCATCAATCCATGCTTCATACAGAAGAAAATTAGAACAAAACATGAGCTAAATAGAAGATGCTTCATAGAGAAGAAAATTAGAACAAAACATGAGCTAAATAGAAGGTATCAGAACCAATCAAAACCTCAACAGAACCTATTAGAACATCACAAAACCTCATATTTCTACTAAGAATCATCATGAGTTTCCAAAACATAATCAATATCGTCCAAAATACTCTCAAACACTTCGAAGACAACCAAACATCACTCAAAATCCATAAAAAATCAACCATTCAAGCCTCAAAAATAATAAAAAAATCTAGTCATTTCAACATTCAGCATATCCCCACACTTAATAAGGAAGCATCCTTGCAACCTAAGAAAGAGGTAATACAAGTTCATTAAAGATCTCAATCCGATTTTCTTTAGTATCTTCAATAATCCACCCAACCACGACCCCAACTTGTCACCTGTATCTAAGAAAGATTACAACTAAAGGAAAACACCTTTATCCATTAACACATCTTATAAACAATAGAAATTCATGAAAATTTTGTAAAGGATATAAGAGGTTCTTTAGCTTTACATTGTAGGCTTTCCATCCATCATCTCCATCACTATCAATTGTCGAAAAGAGAGCTCTCGAACAAATCTAATATTCAACCACCACGAACTCATCGCATAAAAATTAACATAGCACAAATACAAAACAACCATCTGAATGGCACCTCCAAAAGAGAGATATATCATTAAGAAGCATAGAAGATACAACTAGGGGTATCAGTGAAGATGATCCCTCTTGAAAGCTTGATGATTATGAAAACGATCCATGGATAAGAATTCATCTACACAAGATTTTGGAGGATTTTGAAAAAATTGAAGGCAGCACATCCTTTCTAGTAAAACAAGATATCTGCTAGCTCGGGGAAGTTACTATATATATATCCTCTACATCACGTAGGTTCAAGGTCTATTTATAAATATCCATATCTATGAATTTTTAATAAATAAAACATAACCCTTTTCTATTCAATCTGTAAATAACCCCTTTATAGTACACCTTTCTATATGTAAAAAATGTATAAAAATTATATTTTAAAAATACCTTATTTTGAACCCACGTGATGCACACATATATTCATGAGTAAATTACCCGAGTCTGCTAGGTAGACAAAGGGAATGAAAATATAGTTGGGAATCAATGTTCACATTGACATTCATACATAACTTTGGAATGGCCTTTTGATCATTATGGGAATGCCTATGCATAGGTGCTAGGTACCAAGCAAAATGAGCTGTCAATCTTACTCAAGGATCTGGAGATTGTGAATATTGTTGGGCAAAATGGAGATAATTTTGGTACGCTTGACTAGCAGTTGTCTAGTCCCCTAGAATTAATGGCCAATTAATATGTGGTCCCATAAGAGAATCAGTTGAGCTCCATGCTCATCTTCTTGGAATCTGCTGATCAAATCCTTCATATCCACTAACCAACTGGAGGGGGTTCAGAAATAGAAGTGGTAGGAGATGGAAAAAGAATGGGTAAAAGAGGACAAAGAGATGGGTAGACAAAATCATAAAATGAGGAATAATCTAAAGAAGGAGTAGCTGAGAATTTAGGCGAATCAGTTAAGAAATGTGTTAATTGATAAGCAGGAAAAGTGGAAGGAATATGGATAGATGGGGAAGGACAAGGTGGAGAAGGGGAAAATTCTCGATCTTCAATGAAATAACAGTAGGTAAAGATTGTAATTTGAGGAGCACCTTGAGGTTGGAAAAGGAGAGGTAAGATGGCTACTGAGTTGGAATGATTTAAGAAAAAAATAAGCATCATATTGATGGGCCATTTGTTGATAATAAAATAAGGTAGGAACGGAGGGACCTAAAGCAGATCGTCAATGGTAGGCGATTCGAGAAAATCACAAAAAAATATTTTTCTAACACTTTGTTGATTTTTTGCACATTTGGAGGTTTGAAATAAAGAAGACGGTAGGAACAACCTCTTGAAAAATCCAAGAAATCACTGGATGGAAATATTTCATGGATCGGTTTACCAAGGGGGGGTAAAGAGTAAAGATCAATGGAGGAAGGTGAAGGGAAAATGTGTAATGTGAAAAGAAAAGATATGAAATAGATTTGGAGCCATCCAAAGGGCATGTGAGGCTCATAATGTCATAGCTTTGGAGCCTTATGATAATTCAAACAAATGGGACCCTTCTTGGAAGCATTAGAAAAATCAGGCACATGATTTTGTAAGATTTTTTAAAAATACTTCCACTCCGATCCAAAAAAACTTTTCAACATGAACGTTGTAGTGTGTGAGCTAATGTTTTGGCTAGTATTTTTTTAATAATTTTTTGGAGCTACGACTTGGGAGATATGGCCAAAATGGTGGATGCCAACTTTTTCCAACTGCGGTGGAGACCACCTCCACATTTTCTTCCCCACACTTAACACTTCCATAAAATATCATTCATTAGACTCCCAACCCTTTCCCCTCTCTTCTCCTCTCTCTCAAGGTAATAAACCATTAGAATTCCCCTCCTAAATCACCCTCAAAACATCCTTAATTGTAGTAGTAATGTATGAATTCTCACTATTCTCTCTCCATTATTGCTAGATATGATCTTATTTTATGAAGATTCTCTATATTTTTTTATAGGAGAGATCTTGGACTCAAGCTATGGGGGGGGGAGAATGGAGAAAACTCACCTATGATGGAACTTGATTAAGTACAAAATTGGTCAACAAAACATCTAGATGGAGCTTCCACATTAGTGGAACTGCCTTAATGCAGCTTTGGTGTTAATTCATATTCTATCTTAACCTCCTCCCTAAACACCCTCAAGGCCTATATAAAGATGCATTCTCCTTTGTAATTTGCAAGAGAGAGCCAAGAGGCCTTCTTCAGCCCTATTGAGCCTTCCCCATTCTCTATCATGACCTTATGCAGTTCATTCCCTTACTATAGCTTATGCATGCTCTACAATGTAATAAGCCCATGCTATTGGTGTCCATATTGTGTATATTTATTATGTCTTGAGGGTTCTCCATCTCTTGTACCCTCTTAAGTTTTATAGATTCATCTATTTTTTGTAGCGCTCTCTCTCTGTGTGTGTGTGTGTGTGTGTGTGTGTGTTCTCCTCTCTTCTTCCTCACAAGATCCTCTCCCTCTTGCATAGCATCCTAGTCTGCTCTTCCATGACTAGATGGTGCTCTTACCTCATTCACTTTGTGGCAAAAGGGAGTTTGGAATAGTATAGAGGCTACCATACTGAATTTCCTTTGTCAGTAGGCATCAAAGAAGGATGAATCAAAGGGATGGTTCTTGGAAATATAAGCTAAAAGATCAACTCTCAGTTACTTAGTGTTTTGCACATGATTAGAGGACGGTAAAGCATAAGACATCTACCATAAGAGCATATGGTATTCAGCCATGAAATTAGCCCATAACCATACGCATAAACATAGCTCTACATAGTACATTAAGCCATCTGGGAAAAGCCAAGACCGGCAAGAGGCAAAAAATCATGCAAGAGTCAAGCTCCTAGAAAAAGCCTAAGTATGTGTACAACAACATCCAAATAAGTGGCTTTGTAAAGTACATGAAAGTAGACAAAGTGCATAGCCGCGTAAGCATCAAGAGCAACTACTCTCTGACCTAAATGAGCAAATGCAACCCAACTAGAATAGAAGCTAGGCAACATAGAAGCAACAAAGCCATAACTGCTAAACCCAATCACTGTCAAGAAGTCCAATGATCAAGGAGTAACCCGCAAAGAACCAAGTATCAATGAGCAATGAAATCTCAATAATCAACTACCAACACAATGGAGCAAGCAACATGTATCTGCATCCAAGTAAATCCAAGATCCATAATCGGGCATTAAGGGCCAAATAGCATCCAAGCTGCATAAGTGATAAGCTGACAAAATGCAAATTGCTCCACAAAATTCTCATATGCAAGTTGATTCAAGCCTAAACATTTGCCATACTGCAAAGCCGAATCCAAAGGCATCCACATCAGACATCAATTCCATAATGGGTAGCACAGGGCATAAACCTTGTCAAGTGAAATGTGAGCTACAAATAAAATGACAAGGAACCAAGAATTGAGCTCTACTCTTTGCTCAAGAAGCATGCGGGAGCATAAACATCAAAGTAGCATCATCCGAATACATCAGCATATCATCCCGAGTAGTTGGGAGCACTCGTAGACCATAGGCATAACCAAACTGGAGGTAAAATAACCTATCAACCAAGGTAACATAAATCCCAACCAACAACAAAGTGTCCGCATCCAAATCAAGGCTCAATAGCTCTCAAATAGCATATCTAGGCATAAACCATGATGACCAAGCATCAATACATCCAACAAGACACCTGAATGTCAACAAAGAGAATTATGCATAAGCCGTCCCTGATAAAACCTCGCTACCCAAACAATGTACAATAGTAAATCCCTGCATGAATCGAGCTATGGAAGCTCAAAACAAGTCCCAAAGCATCTCAAAACATTGGGCAAATATCTTCAAAGCATCTAGGCATAAAATACCAAGCCTCGAGAGCATCGTATAAGCTAAGAGCATGACATTTTCTTATTATAAATCAACTCAAATCTGTTGCAAAACATTCTATGATTAGAATTTGGTAAATTTGACATCGGCATTGTGTCCGGAGCGTGCCGAAACCCCAAGTTAGACTCTTGCCTTGCCTAAATCGGGTTTCGAATGCCCGAGATATGAGAAAAAATGGGATTTTTGAGCCAGATTTTAAAACATGCACGAAAAAAACGTGAGTTGCTACTGTGGGACCTGTTGGTTATCTTGAGAATAAGTGGGAAAATTGGGGCATACAAGTACCCAATGAAGCCAAGAAACATTAGCAAAGGGCTAGGGAGAGGTGAGAGATAAAATCTTACCTTAGAGGGAAGAAGCCATGGCTGGCATTGAAGCTCCAAGCTCTAGGTCTTCAATCTAGGCTAAAGTAATGCCCGGGCCAAGCTCCACAATCAAGCTTCAATCCAAAGCTCTAATACCAGTTGAAGGGGATGCAATGATAGTGGAGAAGGAGAAGAGGGAGATGCGGGAGAGAAGAGCACACGCAATGTAGGTGCTGTCAAGAATGATATGACAGCCTTATCGCACTATCTCATTTATATGAATAAAGAATATGGGCGGTCACTGTATATGGGTAGGCCCAAGGACCTTTTACCCCAACAAGGATAACTAAAATGAAGTTGTCTTTAGAGGGAATGGAGGAGGAGGATCTGGAGGATACCTATGAGGAAAAGGTGTTTGATTTTCTTCATCCAACTAGAAATTCATCTAGATTTATTTATATAAGAGATATGCTCAATGTTCCCTTTGATTTGCAAGAGCTTTTGAAGGATCTTGAAGATAAAATGAGGGATTTCATTGAGTTTTATGATAGACATGTGGAAGGCCTAGAGATTGAGGGATTTGTCCATTATAGGGATGTGATGGAAGCTTCCAATGCTACTAGAATAACTTTGCAAACAAGGTTTAGCCTTATTGATGAATAATTTAAGAAGTTGAAAGTAGATTGCCCTTTTCATCAGAATCAACAACAACGTCTTCTTGTACATAAGGATGTTGGATTTCTTGTATATCTTCAATATATGGATAGTTGTTCTTCAGATACAATACAAGAGAAGAAGATGGAGGATATTGCATGCAAAGACAAAGAAGTTGAAGAGAAGGGTAAAATGTTTCAAGAGGATATTGAGAACCAGTTAGTGCATGGATTTGATGTTGCTTTATTCAAAAGTGAGAACATTACAAAAGTGGAAGAAAATGAAATAGAGTTGAGTGCAGAGATTGAAACAGCTCCTCTTGAATGTGCATGAACATTTCCTAATTATCTCATCAACAAAAAGAGATATGTGTTGCTAAATGATATTCAACACCTTTTTGATCTTAGAGAAGATTACTAGTTTACAATCCTTGTTGCATGGGATCAAAATGATAATAATTTTATAGGTTATAAACACTATCCACATCTTAGAAATGTACCTAATTTTCCATAGAAAGATATTGAACACTCTCAACAATGTAAATCCACGTCTTTTGAGAGGACTAGTGTGGACAATGCAAGGTATCCCATTATAGGAAACAAGATGATGGTAACAAAGTCAATATCAAAGAAAATTATAGCCATTAGTGTGTCGAATTGCACCTTACAATCCTTGACAAAAGATACAATGCTTATAAAAATATTGAGATTTTCTCAACCATTTCTATTCTTAAATGCCTTTATAAATATACTAGTTGAGAGTTGGATTTTGAGACTCTTTTTTGAAGCATTTAAGCCCATTCTTGGACTGAAAAAGTGGCCAGGAGGTGTCAATTCAAGCTAGAGTTTTCCTAAGTGGATTTCGACGCCAGGAATCTAGCACAAGTCTCCGCTCATCGATTGGAGGTCATTTAACCTCTTAATCCCTCTGCAAGGTTTAGCACTCTAAAGAAACTATGTGATTTGGGAGCCGAAAAGTGTGCGATAGGGTAAAGCTTTATAGATTTTGATCTCAAGGAGCCAGCCATCCAGATGGAAATTGAGAGTTTGTTTGCCCCTCCAAACAGGCCGAAAACCCTTGTGGAGCAATGTGAAAGTTGTATTTTCAAAGTGAACATTTAATAAATGACATGAAATGAAATGTATATGAAAAAACAAACATGCAAATTCTTGCCCGACAGGAGGAGGGGGCATTTTTTGTTTTGTGCCCCACTTTTGGATGGATTTGTGCCTCTTCAATACACCCCCGATCGAGAGAGAGAGAGAGAGAGAGAGAGAGAGAGAGAGAGAGAGAGAGAGAGAGAGAGAAGCCTAATCTACATGCCAATAGCAAGATTTTGATTGTAAGCATGTAAAATATGATCAAGGAAATGAAATTCTGATTTCTTAGTCTTTCTGTCTCCTCTCTCATTTCTCCTCTTGTTGCCCGTTCATATGCTTCATTCTATGAGAGAAGGGGGTGGCGTTTGATGAAAGATGTTGATGGAGTGATGGTGCTGGAGCACAAAGGATTGTAGATCAGGGTGTGAAAGAGTGCCAATGGCCAAAAAGAGTGTCAGCACTCTCCCAACCTTGAAATATGAGTCTCAAAAAGTGTGTTTTAGCGATCGTTTTACTTGTTTTATGATAGATTTTGGTTGAAATTATTTGGAAATGGTTGTATTTGGTTGTTAATGCTATAATATATCAGAGACGCTGAAGAAAGTAAGAAAATTCATTCACATAATAATTTATACATAAATTTGCAAAACCCGTGACTATGCAGTTTTAAGAAAAATGGTCAAATTTGGGGTTTTTATGGTGTTTATGGGGTTCATGTGGAATTAAAAATGATATAAAGTTAATTATTAGTACACATGATCAATCCAAATCAAAAAATTAGAAAATATTATATTTTATGCATAAATAAATAAGAAAAAATAGGAGAAATGAAAAAAATAAGTTTTTACATTCAAAAAATAAGAAAAAATAAAATTTATGTATGTGAATGCGTGACATGGCTAGAGCATGAGGGAGAAGCCTCAGTTTAGCCTTGTCTTTGTGTTAAAGTGGAGTCTTTATCACTTTTATAAAGAAAAATACATAAAAAATGCTTCCTACACCTATCAACGCATGCATAATCTAAATGCGGTATGGAGAAGGAGGGGTTTTGAGGGTAACTAATTGCTGATAAGATTCTAAATTTTGATCTTTTGTTGATGCATGGCATATAGGATGTTTATGGTTTAAGTTTAAGGGGGTCTAGTAGTACGAGAATGCTCAGTGCTACCCTCAACAACACAGCATTACGTGTAGTTTTAAATCATTGAAAGAAATGTCTTTTCACCTCACAATACTAATTTCTAAATGATAAATTGATTGAGCAGTATGGTTCATACACAATTGCATTGCATGCAACTCATGGTGTCATTACTGGATGCATTGCAATTGTATTCATGCATATGACCTATGTTGAGTATATGAGATATCCTAAGCTATAGGTTTGGACGATTGGTTTCCTTGGGGACTATTTAGTTCCTGGAATGTTTGAAAATAAGAGTGGAGTTTGTGATGTATGTGCTATTTGTGTTAGCAGTGCATTGAGGGGCCGATTCCCAAGGTGTAGGAGAGCTACATTGGAGCCATGACATTCAGTCGAGGGGTGCCTCCTCTGTTTGTGCTTATATGGTGTTTTACACCGATATGTGTAGGGACTCCCTCTAAGGAGTGTGGGGAAGGCTTAACTGTTGTTTTGGATTACAATCCAAAACAAACACAAAATTTATGATAGAAGTTAGGGCAGTGTGTCCCTTAGACACTCTTGGGCCGCAAGGTCAAGAGGGTGTGTTATTTAGTGTAGAGAGCCCCAATTAGTGCCTAGAGAGTCAATGTCGGGCCCATTTTGGGTCTCGACACGTGGTGCATTTTCCAAGAGCCTCTTATTATAAGTGGCGATCCTTGAATCTTGGTTTTCTAGGGGCCATTTAGCCAATTTATGCTAAAGGACACTGAGATTGATCCATTGTTGCTGATAAACACCGTCCAGCTGAAATCCAAAAGCAAGAAAGAGCTAGGCGACATGCCAAGATCTTGAGGAGGTATTCCCCTCAACGTAGTAGTCCAATATTCTTACGAGGGAGTGGATCTAATGGTCCTAAAGCCACAAGTAGACCATTGGAAGGAGGAAGCTCTAGTGCTCCCCTTCCCCCAGTAAGTCAGCCTACATTAAGTGTGGGTGTAAACCCACCTTCACTAAATCCTATTGCAAATCCAAACGTCATTATGGCATAGCCTATCGCAATTCTTGTTGGAATGGCAGATTTGCTAGCCTTAGGTTTCCACCTACCCATCTTTAATGGGATGTTAGTGGAGGAAGATACGGAGCTCCACATTAGGGAGTTTCAAAAGTTGTTGTTCAAATATCGTATTCAAGATGAAGGACATTTAATGATGTTATTTAACATGACTCTCAAGGGAAGAGCTTTAGTATGGTATTACGGCCTAGAGGTTGAAACCATAACAACTATTGATTTATTTTACACAGTCTTTTGAAGGGGATTTGCCCATGAAAGGGGTGGTCAATATTGGTTACCTGTACTAAATGTGACATGTCAAGAGCCACATGAGGATATCCGAGCATATCCCAAGAAGTTAAACGAGGTATTTCACAAATTGCAAGCCTCTATCCCTATCCTAGTAGCTTCCCAACTACAATATTTTTTGCATGGTTTGGACTTCAATATTCAAGTGCAGTTGAGTAGTGTTACCTTGTCGAATATAAAGACTGCTATTAGACAAGTAGAGAAAGTAGAATCGCAACTACAAGCAGCATGCGCCTCTAGAGCTAATATTAATATAGGTCTAGTTCCTGGAAATAATCTGGCATTAACCAATGGAAGTCAAGGGATAGCTATGACTAACCCAAATGGGAGAGAAAGTATAATACAAAATATGCCCTTGCTACCAGCTCCTCCTAGTGTGACCATGCCAATGGCTAGTCAGATGGTTCCACAAAATAATGGAAGTCAAACAATAAACCCTAATGTGGTTCCAATTAATCAACAACCAGCAACCAACCCCTAATTAGGTGGTTAGGCCAAATAGCAAGTAGATGATCATGGCTATGAGTCTAGTGCATTGAATGCCCTTAGTGAAGTTAAGGATATGATGAAGGACTATATCAACATGATCATCGAAAAATATAGGCAAATAGATGTTGATATCAATTTTCTTAAAAAACAATAGAATTTGATAGGGAGTCGATGCCTTGAAGAGGGCGTCCCCCTTAAGAATCAACTGCATGTGGTGTGGTGGCTGACATTTCCCTAGGAATTGCCCCAATGTTAAATGTGACATATGTGGGAAGTCCGACCATCTAGCTAGTACCTATTGGAGTAAGTTTAGTTCTCTCTAGCAAGGGAGTAGGCAACCAAGTCTAGTCAATCATCGAGTGTAAGGGAATAATCTCCAACATGATGATAGACCAAAGCAAATATTGTAAAGAGGAAAAGCTACTGTAGAAGAGCTACCTAATGGTAGTGGTGTTAGCCTTATTGAAGTTGTGAGTGTCACAACATTGAAGCTCCTAATTTGTGAGCCATTACAAGAGGGTAAAAGGCTAAAGAAGGCAATAGAGATAATTTAAAACTTGTTGAGGTAAACCCTAAACAGGATGATAAATGGATGCAAGTCCTTCACTCTAACGTAGAATCCGGTCCTCTAAAAGTTGGTGATGGCAAAGTTGATCCTCAAAAAGAGTTTCCAAAGGCCCAAAGAAGAAGGTAAAAGCCAAGAAGGAGGCGCCAAAGCCAATTCAAAGGCCAAATGAGAGAATGGTATGATGGGAGAAGAGAACCATTATCATGAGTTTGATTTAGTGATTTCTCTTTATGACATAAATCTTGATGTGAACATATTGCAATTGATCAAATTATCTCCAAGAGTGTGTAAATAATTTAAAATGATTATTCACACTAGGTATATCATTGAGACCTTGGCAATAGCTCTTGTTGGAGAGGATTGGTTTGACATCCCGAAAAGAATTACCCAAGGGTAGTAGCATATGTTGATGGAATATTAGTGGATCATGCTATTGTAGACACGGGATTCTCTGTCAACATCATGAGTTTGGAATTGATGGAAAGGCTGGGATTAGAAATTCAAAAGGATGCCTCCACAATTCTTCGAATGGATGATGACAGTTTAAGACAACCTAAAGGTTGCATTACCAAAGTCCATGTGATTGTTGCAAGTGTGGAATGCAATGTAGACTTTAGGGTTATTCCATGTGTAGGAAGGCTAAGCTATCAAGTATTGTTAGGAAGGCCATGGATCTTATGATTTGATAGTCAAGTGGATATATTTGCTAGTTGTTTAATTTTTGGCAGAGGTACCTGTCGTGTGGTAGTAGATGCATATCTTGAGTCTCCTCAAAGTGAGAGAGCTCCTTTATTCTCATCAAAATTAGATGCATTAGAGGAACCATCTGGTAGTGAGACTTCATCAAGTGATGAATCAAAAGAGGGGTCCACTACTACATACCAAGTGACTCTAAATGAGCTGATTGAAGCTCAAGATAGAGTAAGATATGCGGATGTGATTGAGCTAGATCTCAGAACATTGAATGATCTATGACCTATTAAATTAGGGGCTATGCTTAGTCTAAAAGAGAGGAGGGACTATGTGTCCCTCATCCCAGAATTCTGCAATATCTTTGCTTGAAGTTATGATGAGCCGAGGGGTATTCCTCCTAGTTTGACTGTGCACACTATTCCTTTGAAGAAAGGTAGCCATTCTGTGTGACAGAAAGTGAGGCATATGCCTTTTGAGCTAAGGGACGGACTACTTGAGGAGTTACAAAAATTGTGTAAGGCTAGCCTAATATTTCTTGTACAACACATAGAGTGGTGTTTGCCAGTGGTTATTAGGAAAAGGAAGAATAACCAAATTCGACTCTATGTAGACTTTAGGGAGCTCAATAAATAGACGATTAAAGATTACTATCTGCTGCCATTCATTGATCACATTCTAGATCAGTTAGTAGGTAGGGATGTCTATTCATTTATGGATTGCTTTGCTGGATATAACCAAATGGCTATTGCATAGGAAGATAAGCTAAAAATGACATTTATTACTATATTTGGTACCTTTGCATATCATGTGATGGCATTTGGATTATGCAATGTGTCGGGTTCTTGGCAATGTACAACTGATAAGACTTTTTATGATATTTCCCCCGAGGAGCTGAAAATCTTTATCGACGATCTGGGGATAGCCACCATAAGGGAAAGAATGCTGATTATTTTAAGGAAGGTTTTTTGAGCGTTTCAAGTAGTTTTGCGTTGCTCTTAACCCAAGAAAGCGTGTCTTTGGACTACCCTGTAGACTACTATTGGGTCATGTGGTTAGTTTAATTGGTATTGTGACCACCAATCTTGAAAAGATAAAGGTTATTATTGCTATGAGTGTGCCACGTACTCCTAAAGAAGTACATAGCTTTCTATCATCAATGGAATATTATTGATGATGTATTAATGCACTAGCAAAAAGAATGTTTCCATTGACAAATCTATTATCTTTTAACTCTCTATTTGTTTGGAGTGATCCTTATCAAGTATCCTTCGAGGACGTGAAGCAAGAATTAGCAAAATCACCAATCTTGAAAGCACCCAAAAGGGGTGAGGTTTTTTATAAATTTTTAGCAGCTACAATGCATAGCATTAGTAGCTGTTCTTTAGCCCAGATATGGGCGGAGAAATGGTATCATCCAATAGCATTTTCTAGTTGAAAATTGGGGATATCTGAACTTAATTATACCTACATGGAGAAATTGTGTCTTAGGATGGTGTTTGCGACCTAAAAGTTCAGGTGCTATATTCTCTATGAAAAGGTAGTATTTTATACGAAGGAGGAATGACTTAGATTGTTGCTAAACAAGTTACAACTGCCTGATTGCCTAGAAAAATGGTTGATTACTTTACAATAGTTTGATTATGAAATTAGGCTAAAGTTAGTGATATTGAGGGACTGTTTAAAATTGATATGGCCTCCATTCCATCCTGGTATGCTGCTATAACACACTATTTATCCATAGAATAGACTAGATCCGCTTTAGAAAAATTAGACAGCAAGCTTTAACATTTGCCTTGATTGCAAGAACACTATATCGGTAGGGGGTTGATGATGTTTACTGCCAATGTATTATGTCTGATGAGGTTCTGTTTATCTTGGAAGAGTGCCATGACTCTGCTTGTGGAGGGCACTTTGTTGGGAGGTTGACTACACAAAAAGCTTTAAGAGCTGGATATTGGTGGCCATCCATTTTCCAAGATTCATTTGAGTATGTCAAGAGATGTGATATATGTCAAAGGCATGACAATAGGGAGAATAGGAAGAGCCCACTAACTCCTATTATGGCTGTACTACCATTCTAGAAGTGGGGCATCAATTTTGTAGGTTCTATTACCCATTTTCTTCTACACAAAATAGATATATCATAGTGGCAACTAACTATTTTACAAAAAGCGATTAGAAGCATGAATGATGAAGAAGGACGATGCAAAGGAGATTGCTAGCTTCTTGCTTGAGAGGATTATGTGCCAATTTGGTCCACCAAAGGAATTAGTGTCAGACCCTGGAACCCATTTTGTAAATAAGGTGATTAAGAGCCTGGCTAACTGAAGCATGGCAGATTAAGCACAATAAGACAAATCCTTATAACCGTAGGAGAATGGAAAGGTTGAAAGTACCAATAAAGAACTTGTGGGTATTCAATCAAAGATAGTATTAGAGAAGAAATGAGACTGGGATAAGAAGTTACATGTGGTAGTGTGGGCATATAACACGGCGTTTAAAAGAGCCATAGGCCACACCCCATTCAAGTTAGTTTATGGGGAGAGTGCATATTATCCCTAGATATTGAGTTACTCACCACCATAAGATTTGCAATTAACCATTCTTTGGGGGACAAAGTTGGACTCTTTCAGCACTTTATGACTTTAGAATACCTAGATGAGCTCAAATTGCAAAGTCTGTTACACCAAGAAGGGGCTAAGCGTTGGATGAAGAAATTGCATGATTTAAAAGCAAAGAAATATACCTTTAAAAAAGAGCAATTAGTTTTATACTATGATGCACGTAGGGAGTTGTTTCCAAGGAAACTAGAGCCTAAGTGGGATGGTCCCTACAAAATAGTCAGAATAGAGAAAAATAAGTCCACAACATTACTAGCCAATTTATAGGGAGGAGTTTAAAAATAAGGTTAATCTTAATAAGATTAAATCTTATAATCTCTAAATGCATTAATGAGAATTATGACTTGCTGTTCCATGCTTGGCTGATGAACCTGCAAGAGAAAACATTCGTTGATGGGGAGGCTAATTTCTTACTTGGAACACCCATACTTGGAGCAGAGATATCATCAGGGAAAGCTTATTTGGTAGAGTAAGGGATATAAAATCATTGAGAAAGAGGACATATCATTTGTTTGGAAAATCAAAGTCTTATGTCATCACTTCTTACGAGTTCTAACGAGTATCACTGTTATATTCAATGAAGAAGGTGGGATGGAGCCTTCAGTACATCTTTGAACATGTGAAATTTTGATTATCATAATTATGAGTAGAGCTGACGATGGTTGGCTATATGAACCCATCGTGGATGCATACATTATACTTTGATGGAGCATTTAGGGGTCCCAACAAGAAAGGGAGTATAGGCGCGGTTATTAGGGATCCCCAATGTAGAATCATGATGAAATTAGTTGTCTATCTTGGGGTAGGCTTTACTAATAATATGGTAGAGTACAAAGCTTTGATTATGGGATTGAACATTGTGAAGAAAAGTGGTATTCCCTAGTTGTTAGTAAAAGGCGATTCCTAGTTGGTTTTTAACCAATTGAATGGGATGTACACAATATGAAATCCTATTATTCGTATGTACTATCATGCTACCATGAACCGGATCAATGACTTTGAGAAAGTGTCTCTTCAGTTGATTCCAAGACATTGGAATCGGTTTGTTGATTCATTAGCCAACTATGCATATGAAGAATACCTCTTTTTCAATTGTGGTCCTATTTTGGATATATTTATTGATGACAAGACATGCCCCGATTGATTATGGGGACTTTTATTAGAACATGCTCTATATGGCAGGTGATGGTTAGTATGGGTGGTGCTAAGAGTAGTTGAGACCCATTTTCCATTATTATCTTGGACCCATAGGTTGGTCAAATGACACTTTCTGCGTAGGCCTCTTGCTATCTATGCAGGAGGTATGGGTCACAATTTAATACTGTAATGAAACAAGTTGAGAGGAGAGACAAGAAGAGCTCAAGAGAGAGAAAGAGAGCAAGAAGAAGGGGCAAGACTAGAAGAGGAGAGAGAAAGAGAGAAATGAGGAGAGAAAGGAGGAGGAAGCCATGGAAGCTAAAGATGAGGTGAAGAGTGTGATCTTGATAATAACTGGTTGCCCTAATCTAGGACTCTTACATCTTATATACCCCAATCAATGTGACTAGGTGTCTAAACCCTAGTCGGTATGTATCCTGCTTGTTACAATCCATCCCCACTTTGAAGGTTTTTGTTCTCAAAAACAAGAAGAAGTAGAGCGGAGTGATGGGTGGGCTAAGGGAGGGTTGCAAAGTACTACTCTGAGCCCTTTGACAATGAAAATTGGGTGGGAGAGACTAGGGGCAACATGCTGCCTAGGACCAACCTACTGAAGTAAACAGGTCATAACTTTTGATAGGCTGCTCCAAATAGGGCATACCGGATGTCAAAATGGATCTTATGATGATTACTTTCAGCTTATGTAGGATGTGCATGCCTGAGATTTGAGTAAGTACAAAACTGTTCTAAAATAGTGTGCAGGCTGTAGGCACAGGGTGGTTAATTGGGGCATGATAGACTAGTCTTCCAACCATTGGGCCTCATGGAGGTAGGGAAATTCATTGATGATGGTTGCTAGGCACCAAGAGGCTTATTCCAAAGGTAGGCTTTGCCATTTGATGATGTATTCTTTAATGGATCGGGACCGTAAGTGCTTATCTAGCTAGCCCAATGATTGCTTTAGGGATATATTGAGTGATGCCTTCTTCATCTATGGGGGGGAAGTTCTTCCACATAGTCCACTGAGGAGCCTACAAAGGATTTCAACTGGCTAACATGAAACACATTGTGGATTTTGGTGGTAGGGGGAGTTCTAAGCAGTAGGCCAAGTCACCAACTCTCTTCAGGATTTGGTATGGGCTATAGAAGTGGTGGGCCAGCTTGTTATTGCTGCCCTCTTTGAGAGTCAAGTAGCGGGACTTAGGCACTTTCAAAAGGACCAGCTCCCCTTCTTGGAATTCCAAATTCCTTCGTTCCATTAGCATAGAGTTTCATGTGTGTTTGGGCCTTTTGAAGGTTCATTTTACATTGGTGAAGTAAAGCTTGCATGTGATCCATCTCACTTTGACTTTGAGGATTGATCTTATCAGTAAATAATACTGTGGGGAGGGGAACCTTATACCCATATAAGGCCTCAAAAGGGGAAACTCTAATTGTAGAGTGCGTGGAGTTATTATATGCAAACTTAGCCAAGTGAAGCCACATATCCCAACTATGTTGTACATCATGGCAAAAGTGCCTCAAATATGTCTCAAGCCATTTGTTCACTCTTTTAGTCTAGCCATCAGTTCGAGGGTGGTATGCAGTGGATGGAGCAAGATTGGTCCCCATGGAGGTGAAAACTATCTGCCAAAAGTTTCTCATAAACTTTGCATCTCAATCATGTACTATGACCTGTGGCAAGCCATGCAACTTCCTCTCTCTCCTGCAAGGGGCAACTCCTACGTGTGAAGAAGAATGAAGCCCGGTTGGTGAATGCTCGTCCGGCACAGTACCAGATTGCTTCCAAACCGAAGGTGGGCTAAAGATGGTAGCGTGGAGGCAGGATGAGTATCAAACGGGGCCTAGTTTGCAGACCCGCAACAAGTTTCAAAACCCGAAATAATGAAAAATACATGATAATGGCATTTTTACAAAGAAAATTGCTCTTTTTCTACATTTGATGAGGTTAGCAATGTTCATATGGGTTGAAAATTGATGGATGTGTTGTTTCCTTTTGGTTTTAGTCTTTCATAATAAAAAACTTAGAAAATATATACTTAAAGTGTGGGAAATAAATGGAAAAAACCCAAAAAGCATGGTTTTTAGAGGAAAAATGGGATTTTTGGGCCCAAAATGGGAAAAGCATGAAAAAAAACACCAATAAAATCTACATGTTTGCTGTTTAAGGACTTAAGAGCCATAGCTTTGAAATAATGTTAATTTTCTTCCATTTTTAATGATAATAAATAAGAAAAAATAGGGAAAAACATTTTTTAAAAAGGGAAAAAAATAGAGAACAGACGAGGAAAATTATGGATGTGTCGGTGATTGTATAATGAGGATAAAGCATGAGGGTTTGCCTCAGGTTATCCCCATTTATGTGTTTTTGTGAGTATTTACTGCTTATTTCATGCGAAATACACATGAAATCACCCCTTGACCTATGCAACGAAGCAAAAACTTAAACGGTAGGGGAGGAGGGAAGTTTGAGTGCTAAAATATAATATGAAATCTGATGTATTTGTTGCATTATTCATATAGGATGATGTTAAGTTAAATAAAGGGAAGTACATCACGAGTGTAAGGCTCGGTGTCTTCTCTCATTGTAGCAATTATGCGTTAGTGTATGAAAACATCAAAAGAATGGATTTGCACAATGTACGAGGCTGTTTTTCAATTGTTTGAGCACTTAAGCATATACAGATTTGCATCAAGCATCGTTAAATGGTATCAATTACAAGCGCTTGGATGCATAGCACTTGGTTTCTTTAGGACTTGACCCATTAAAGAGAGTGAGCAACCCGGCTCTAGGTCTAGATGGTGGTCCAAGGGGACGGATAAGTGAGAATAAGTGCATTCCTGGAATGTTAAATATATTGGCACTAAGAGGGGAGTTTGTTTCGAATGTGTCTATATGTGGAAGCAGCGCATTGAGGGACCAATCCCCAAGATGTAGGAGAGCTGCAATAGGGCCACGGCAATCAGTCGGTGGGGTGCCCTTGTGTCTGTGATATGTGGCATTTATTGCCAATATATGTATAATCTCCCTCTGAGGAGACGAGAAAGGGAACATTCGTTGGATTACAGACTTTAAACGCGCAGTGATTAGTGTTTAGGATAGCGTATCCCTCGACAAACGTTCCTGAACCGCGAGGCCATCTGGTGGGATTATCTATTGAGGGCTTGAGGTCGGACCATTTTAGGTCCCATCACTATTCTTGTTCTATTGGCATGGAACACATTTGGTCACAAAGTCCTTGACATCCCTCCATAAACCTTTACAATGAAAGCTCTTGGAAATCCTGTCATATGTTTTGAAAACACCCAAGTGACCAGCAATGGGGCAAGAATGCATCTCTTCCATGGTCTTCTGTGTGAAGGGGGAAGTGTGCAAGATGACAATCTTGCCATGGGACCAAATAAGGCCATTCTTGAGATGATATTGGGATTTTTCAACAATGACCTCATGCTTTAATTTCTAACATGTGTGGTTGAAGTGATCATCTAACAAATAAGCCTCTTGGAGCTCTTCAACCCAATCACTATGCAGTTCTAAGATAGAGGACACTCTGCATGCCCACATTTGAGAGAGTGAATCAACCACAATATTATCCTTGCCCTGAATGTCTGAAATATCAAAGTCATAGTTTTGTAAGATTGCCACCCATTGCCTTTTCTTAGGAGTCAAAGTAGACTGAGTCACGAAGTACTGGAGGACTCGGTGGTCACTTTTTACTTGGAAGCGGCTACCATAAAAATAGTGGTGCCATTTCTTGATGGCATGGAGGATGGCCAACATCTTCTGATCTCCTTCTCATCAAGCTTGCGACTCTCAAATGCAATCACATCATGCTCTTACAACAATACTACACCAATAGCCTAGCCACTTGCATCACAATGAATGGTAAACAGCTTAGAGAAGTCAGGGCAAACAAAGATGGGGGCTGAAGTAAGTGCGTCCTGTAACTGCTGGAAGCTATGATCTGCGCAATGGCATCCCAAAATAATGACTCATTTTTCAAGCAATTATTCAAAGGTGCTGCAATGGTAGCATAGTGCTTAATGAAGTGTCTATATAATGAAGAGAGACCAAGGAAGCTACGCAAAGAAGTGGTGGTGGAAGGAGTGGGCCAGTCTCTAACATATTGCACCTTCTTTGGGTCAGCATGTATACCATTTTTTCTCACAAAGTGTCCCAAGTACTCCACATATGTCTACATGAATATGCATTTGCTCTCCTTAGCAAAGAGTCGATGCTCTCTCAATATGTCAAACACCCTCCGAACGTGTGTAAACTGCTCCATAGATGACTTGCTGTAAATGAGGATATCATCAAAGAAAACAAGCACGAACTTGGATAGAAAGGGCTATAGGATTTTGTTCATGAGGATTTGAAAGGTGGCGGGGGTGTTAGTCAACCCAAAAGACATCACTAGAAAATGATAAAGTCCATGATTAGTCCTGAAGGCTGTTTTGACCTCATCTTCTATCCACATATGAATCTGATGGTAGCTAGAGCGCAAGTCAATCTTAGTGAAAAATCATGCCCCTTTCAACTCATCCAACAAATCATCAATCCGTTGGATGGGGTAGTGATTCTTCACCATAATTTTGTTCAAGTCTCTATAGTCAATGCACATGCGAAAGGAGGGATCTTTCTTTTTGACTAAGAGGACACGGGATGAATAGGGAAAAGAACTCGGTTCAATGAAACCCATCTCTAACAAATCCTTGATTTTCTTTGCAACCTCTTCACCCTCACACTTGGAGAGTCTATAGTAAGGGGGTTTATTCACTAGCTTGGAATGGGGCTCTAGGTCAAGTGGGTGGTCCACTTGTCTCTTGGAAGCAAGGGATGTAGGCATTTGAAATAGGTCATTGTATTCCTCAAGTAAGGCCTGCAAGGTTGAATCATTAGATACTACAGAGGGCTAATAAGATTTGTCCTTATTTAATTGCAAAACAAAGATATGTGAGCATTTCTTAAACTCCCATTTGAGCTGCTTTGCTGTAATGAGCTAAAAATCCACGCGATCTTGAACTCCCTCTAGGTGGATAGGCTGTTATCCATGCATCAAAAACTCCATGTAAAGCTGAGAGAAGTCAATGGAAATCTTCCCCAATTGTTTCAGTCAATCACATCCCAAGACAACGTCAATGGGGCCCATATTTAGGGCAATCAGATCAACCAGTGCCACATAATTTTTAGCCAAGCATAAGGGAATTGCAAGACATACATGTGTGTTGATTTCTTCTTCTCCATTTGCTACTTGGACCTTCAAGGGGTGGTGTAATGCCATAGAAATGCATTTCAACAAATCAATGGCTGATTTATTGACAAAACTGTGAGTTCTTCCACTATCCAAAAGGATAAAAACATGCTTTCCATTAATACTGCCTTGAATGCGAAGGGTGTTGGGGCTACAAGAACACGTCCAAGCATCCAAGGAGATCGAGCAAAGGGAAGTGAGAGGTGGGTGGGATGTTAAATCAAGTATTTGTGATGGAGCACCGCCCGGGTCAAAGAGAACCCATCCTTGGGGTCATAGAATTGCTTATGATAAACATCCTCTATAGGTTCAGCCTTGTCAATGGGCAGGTCATCCTTCTCAGTGTGCCAATCTTCCATGACATACATGCTATGAAATTTGACCTTAGCTGTCTTGTGCGAGCATTTGGAGGCATGATTAGCAATGTACTTATCTCCACACTTAAAGCATAGGCCCTTTTCCTTTTGTTCCTTCACAACATATGGGGTGATGAATTGTTGGCTACTAGATCCATGGTAAGGTGATGAAGTGGACTATTTATTTTCAGCATACTTATTCTCAACATTAGAGCCCAATGCTATCCCAAAAGTGCCCATTTTTCTTTCAACATGGAAGGTGGGGTAAGTGAGTATCTTGGGGTTGTTATTGGGCATAGAAGTGTCTCAAAAACCACCTCTGTATGGGATTGATCGTGAAGGAGTGTGGGGCTATCCAACACCTTGCTGGAAATGTTCATTCTTACGGTACTTTCTTGTATATCTCTCAGCTAGTTTAATTGCATCAAACAGTGTGGTAGGTTTTTGGGCAATGACATCTGCTGATAGACTCGGTTCCAACCCATAGATATACTTGTGCAATTTAGTATCATCGCTAATGCTCTCCACATACATGGTCAAGTTCATGAACTGATTTGTGTATGTTAGAAATCAAGCTCACCGCCGTCAGTGTGTCTTCATCTATGACCGACATCTATGACAGCTAGTGTGTACAGCTGTCTACATGTGACTACATTAAATAAGTCGGGTTAGTAGTCAGTTAGTGACCTGACTAGAGTTAGTCCGTCTAGTCTACATTTACACTAGGTCACTTTATCTTGTAGAGTGTGTGTGCTTTTCAGTTTTAGTGTGTGGAAATGAAGGAATGAGCTTGAGAGCCTGAAGGCTCATGGATATGGAGTTTCTCCCTTTCTCTCTCTCCTTTCTTTGAACATCGTATCAAAGCCTTACTTGGTGGACCTCCTGGAGCAAGAGGGAGTGAAGATGGTCTACAGTTGAAGACTTCTGCTATTTTTCTCAAAGAGGCTGAATGCCATTGAAAGCTGAAGGTATGCATTTGCTCATCTTGGACCCCATGCTTTATCACAGTGGTTGAGGCCTTCCTGAGAGCCTTGGTAGGCATCTTTGAGCACCTGCAAGTGGTCATTGAGCCTCATGATGAGGAGGACCAGCTGGAAACAAGGCCAGGAATCCTGTGTGATCTGCGCCTGCTGATCTGAGTGGACAACAACCTGTCAATCTTCAGTGGGGCACCTGGACAAGGTTCATAGAGCATGTATGCTCACTATTGAAGGTATTTGAAGTGTGCAAGAAGTAAATGCTTGTGTGGGAGCTCTGTTATGAGCTGGAGTGACAGACACAGACCTGTAATCATTTCTGAACTACTGTAAACATGAATGGACAGCATGCATTTAGTCATTATACTGACACACAGGAGCCTTGTACTACACTCAGAAGGCATCTTTGGAGCACAAGAATGTGTCAAAGCATGTATACATTGGATCAAATGTCTTGGAGTTGAGATCTTTTGCTCAGAATACTCAGATCTGAAAATCATTGACAGGCTGAAAACTGTCATACACAGTCAATGACAAGTATTGTGCATTACTGAAGCAATACAAGTCATCTTGGGGGTTCCATCATCTATATGAACTGGCCTATACATGCTGAATGCATGGAGAATTGAAGCAAGCAATGAGCATCATTGAAAACTGAATTTTGAAGCTGAAGTAAATGCAGTTACACTATCCTGGTTAATTACAAACAGCTCATGAGGTTTATGCCATTGGTCAATGAAGACAGGTTGTCTATGCCTACTCAGATGCTCATGTATTGAACTTGCCACTACAAAGTAAATGTATGACATGGTCAAAAGAAATTTTGGAGCTGTTTGGAGCTTGGTATGCTGAATTTTGGCTGACTGCAACCTGCAACTGAATTTGTTGACACTTGTATGTGCTGGTTATGCACTGTTCTATGCCCTTATGATCATGTCTTGACTGCCAAATGTATTAGCAGCTACCTGGGAGATTTTGGAACATGTATGACATGATTACCACTCAGTTTTGGACTTGAAATTGCTCCTGGTTACTCACAGTTTACAGTTTTCAGACTGCATGTATGTACCCTAGCAGTGAGGTTACAGAAGCTTAAGCTGAAGCAAACACATAGCTTATGTATCGACAGTTATATCTACAGTTGAGACCACTTGTTTGTGGGTTGTTTTGGGGTGTCAGTGGGCTGAAATACCCTGGTTTTTTTCTGCAATTTAGTGCAGAAAACTATCATAAACTGTTACGGACTAAACTTAGTTAGTCATACTTATTGGACTGCAGGGAGTCAAGCACTTGATAGACAGTCTATTGCATCATAGCTAATGCACATGGGACTGACAATATCACTCAGATAGTTGGAGAGAAGTTGGATAATAAGAACTTTACATTATGGAAATTCAGAATGAAAAACTTTCTGGTTGGCAGAGGTTATTGGGATTTATGTACAGGAGATGAAGTTGCTCTTGAGTTGCCTGCACATAATCCAACAAATGAACAGAAAAGAGCCTACATGCTATGGAATGAAAGAGCATGCAAGGTGCTGCATTGGTTTTCCTTATGTATATCTGATGCTATGGTAATTCAAATCACTGGATGTGAGACTCCGAAGTATGCTTGGGACATACTGATGAAAAATTATGGAACCATGACACATGCAAGAAAGATCCAGTTGAAACAGCAGTTCAACAACATGCCTAGGAATGGCAAGAGTATCCAGACGTATACCACGGAGATTAAGACCATAGCTAATCAACTTGCTACTATTGGCTCAAGTGTATCAGAAGATGATATGATTGCTGTTGCTTTGAATGGCTTAGACAAAGAGTACAAAGCTTTTGACACTTCCATTTCTGTCAGAGAAGAGCCCCCTAGGTGGGAAGAGCTAGTTGCTTTGTTGCTGCATGAGGAAGTCAAACTTGGTTTGAATACAAGTTCTAGTGCATCTCAGAGTAGAGACACTGTGTTGTACTCTAGCCAGCGTGGCAGAGGATCTAGAGGTCGTGGTTCATTTCGAGGTCGTGGTGACACTCGTAATACTTATGGACAGCAGCAGCACAGCAGAGTAATTGGCATGGTGCAAATACACAAGGCCAGCGTGGATCTGGTGGGTTTAGAGGCCAGGGGAGATCACCCCGAGGTAGAGGTGGTGGTTCTGGTTCATGGCAGTCATCTGATCAGTCCAACAGGGACAAGGACTGCCATTATTGTGGCCGGTATGGGCATATTGCAAAGGATTGTTACAAGAAGCAAGGAGATATGAAGGCAAAGGGCAGACAACATGGGCACTATGCTTCCAGTGGTGCTCATGATGAGTCAGTTGATAGACTCTTTGCCATGTAGCATGTATCTAAAAATGCATCGAGACATGATAGAGATGACAGATGGTACATTGACTCTGGAGCGTCAAACCACATGACCCCGCATGGAGAGTGGTTTGATGAGATGGTTTCAGGTACACATGGTCATGTATGTACTGGGGATGACACCCAACATGACATAAAGCATAAAGGGATTGTTCCTCTTATGATGCCTGATGGCAAGAAGAAAGGCTTGCATGATGTATTACATGTACCAACCATAACAAAGAATCTGTTGTCTGTGGGTCAAATGGTAGAACAGAATTTGCAAGTGAGGTTCAACAAAGATGGGTGTTTCATTGAGGAGTATGGAAATGGCTGCAAGTTAATTGCCAAGGGCAGAAGGGATGGCAGGATGTTTACATTGGATGCGATCATTCCGGGACTCAAGGCAGCCATGTTTGCACATGATGAGAGTGCCATTCGGGATGTAGAGACTTGGCACAAGGGGATTGAACATGTCAATGTACAAAAGCTGAAATCTATGCAGCAGAAAGAAGTAGTACTTGGATTACCCAAATTCAAGTATAATGATTTTGGTCATGTATGCCCTGCATGTCAGTTTGGGAAGCAAGCACGGTTTCCTTTCATGAGACATGTAAAAAACAGCACTAGGCCTCTACAGTTGGTGCACTCTGATGTCTGGGGTCCTTCACATAATGCTTCTTTTGGCGGTGCACGGTATTATGTCTCATTTATTGATGATTTCAGCAGGTACACTTGGCTTTATATCTTGAAACATAAGGATGATGCGTTTGATGCATTCAAAGACTTCAAGAAATATGCTGAAAATGAATTGGGCTGTTACATATCATGCTTGAGATCAGATGGAGGAGGTGAATATGTCTCAAACTACTTTGACAGGTATCTTGCTAAACATGGGATCAGAAGACAGCTCACATGTAGTTATACACCGTAGCAAAACGGTGTTGCAGAGAGGAAAAACAGGGTTTTGATGGAGTCAGCTAGAGCTATGCTGAATGAAAAATGTCTGCCAAATGGTTATTGGGCTGAAGTAGTGGTGACTGCTGTATATGTGCTAAATCGACCCCCTACAATAGGGATTCATGATGTCACTCCGTATGAACGGCTATATGGTCATAAACCTGATATTTCCCACTTGAAGGTATTTGGCAGCATTGCATATGTGCATATACCGGATGAGAAGAGGAAGAAATTGGATCCTAAGGCAGTGGAAAGTGTGTTTATTGGATATGCACAGGAACGGAAAGCTTATAAGTGTTATGTATCTTCTACACATGAGACACTCATAAGCAGAGATGTGGTATTTGATGAGTTAGCATCTTGGTATGGGAATCCTATCAATGCCTACTGATGGCTCACCCAGTATGAGTCATGCTGAAAATACTCCTGCAGAGAGTACTTCCATGACTGGTCAGATAGGTGATGTATCATCTACAGTGAGTCCTTGGACAGGACGGTTACGGAGTCGCACTACTGCATCCACTGACACGGATATGTCAGTGAGGGGGAGAACAGATAAGGGAAAAGAAAAGGTTTTTGAAGATGTAACAAGTCCACTCACAGCAGGTTATGATTCATCTAGTAGTGACAGCTTAGACAGTGAATTGGGGATTCCGTCTGTTATGGCACCAGGTGCTAGGCAGAGCCGTTATGTGCCACCTCATGAGAGGCAAGCTCACAGTGAGCCATAGCTCAGGAGATCAGAGAGGGTCAGACGACCTGTTGATAGGTATACTTACACTGGATATTCAGCCCGTCATTATGCTTATATGACGAAAGTAACAAGTTTTAGAGAACCAAGTAAGTTTGATGAGGCAGTTGCAGATGAGAATTGGCGTGCTGCTATGGATGAGCAATATTCAGCCTTGGCTGAAAATGGTACATGGGATTTGGTACAGTTGCCTGAGGGCAAAACACCTATTGGATGCAAGTGGGTGTATAAGGTAAAATGTAAATCAGATGGATCATTGGAAAGATATAAGGCCAGGCTAGTTGCAAAAGGGTATGCGCAGCAGTATGATCTTGATTATGAGGAGGCTTTCAGTCCTGTAGCAAAGATGGCTACAGTTAGAACTGTGATTGCTTTGGCAGCAGCTAGAGGCTGGAAACTATGGTAGATGGATGTAAAGAATGCATTTCTCAATGGAGAATTACAGGAAGAGGTTTACATGGAACAGCCTGAAGGCTATGTACATCCAGAATTTCCAGCACATGTATGTCGGCTGAAAAAGGCATTATATGGGTTGAAACAGGCACCCAGAGCATGGAATGCTCGCATCAGTAGTTATTTACAGCAACATGGTTTCCGATTGGGAGATGCTAATCATAGTCTGTTTGCGAAGAAGACAGATAGTGGCTATGTCTTTCTAGTTGTCTATGTTGATGACTTAATCATTACAAGAGATGATGAAAATGGGATTGCAGAAATAAAGACATGTTTACAGGCTGAGTTTAAGGTCAAGGATCTTGGAGAGCTGAAATATTTTTTGGGGATTGAGGCTGTCTCTACACCTTGAGGCATATGGCTGCTACAGAAGCAGTATGCTCATGACATGTTACAGAAATATGGTATGGCTGATTGCAAGCCTATGGATACACCTTTGGAGTAGAATGTCAAGCTGCAGATTGATGTTGGGACAGAGATTGAGAATGTTACTATGTACAGACAGATGGTAGGCAGCTTGATCTATCTCACGATCACTAGACCTGACTTGAGTTATGCTGTGGGGCTGATCAGTCAGTTCATGCAGAAGCCTCGCAAACCACACGTGGATGGAGTCAGAAGAATTCTGAGATATGTAAAGAGTACTACAGATCATGGGCTGTTTTATGCATATGGGAAACCCCTTGACTTGATGGGGTACACTGATGCTGACTAGGCTGGTTGCACATATGACACGAGGTCAACCAGTGGCTATGCATTTGGATTGGGTAGTAGCATGATCAATTGGCAGAGTAAGAAACAGCCTACAGTTGCATTGTCCAGTACGGAAGTAGAGTATCGTGGTGCGGCCTTAGCGGCCTGTGAAGCTAAGTGGTTACAGAAGTTGCTGAATGACTTGGGAGTACACTTGGACAGCAAAGTCAAGCTATACTGTGACAATTTGAGCAGTGTTATGTTAGCAAGCAATCCTGTTTATCATGCAAGATCAAAACACATTGAGGTTCACTACCATTTCATCAGGGAAATGGTTTTAGCATATCAGATTGACTTGGAGCATGTGAAGACTGAAGACCAGGTAGCAGACATCTTTACCAAATCACTTGGTAAAGATAAGTTCATTTACTTTAGACAGCTACTTGGAGTGATGCAGATGATTTGAGTTTTGTTTTTGAGCTTGAGGGGGAGTGCTAGAAATCAAGCTCACCGTCAGTGTGTCTTCATCTATGACCGACATCTATGACAGCTAGTGTGTACAGCTGTCTGCATGTGACTACATTAAATAAGTCAGGTTAGTAGTCAGTTAGTGACCTGACTAAGTCCATCTAGTCTACATTTACACTAGGTCACTTTATCTTGTAGAGTGTGTGTGCTTTTCAGTTTTAGTGTGTGGAAATGAAGGAATGAGCTTGAGAGCCTGAAGGCTCATGGATATGGAGTTTCTCCCTTTCTCTCTCTCCTTTCTTTGAACAGTGTATTCACATATAGTGAGGTTACGTTGGTCAAGAGTGTACCATCGTCTTGCCAATCGCTCTTTTTCCACAGGGGACACAAAAACTTGGACCATATGCATTTTAAAATCTTCCCAGTCAATGAGCTATTGATTCTCTCAATTGATATAGTGCCACCATGTGTGGGAAAATCCTTCCAAGTGGAGAGAAGTAAAAAGTATTTTCTGATCATCAGTGCGGGGGTAGATATTGAAATAGGAATCCAACTTGGATGTCCATTCCTCCAAGTCAGATGGTGAGGGGGATTTCCCAGTGTACTTTATTAGGATAACCTCATCACGTAGATCATTGGGGCCATGCTGCCCATGAAATCATTGTTGTACATACATCCCATGTGGTGCATTAATCCCATGTTGTCCATTATAACCATACTGTCCATGATTGCCAGACTGGCCATTTGCACCATATTGTCCTTGATGGGGCTGATTCATATGGGGTGCATGGGGGCTCCTAGGGAGAGCGGGGAAAATCCGACTAAGGGTGGGAGAAGGCCTCAAATGGATGTTGGCTGCATGGATGATGGGGGAATTCAATAGGGGCTCATCATGCTCATGAGAGGATTCACTGATCTCGTAGGTAGATGGGAAATTCCCTTAGTGCCAAGTATACCCTATGGACCATGCAATGGTTCCTGATGTGGAGGATGTCTAGACTCATGCCTAGAGTCATTGGTCTTCTCTTGGGATGAAGCAGTCGCTAATTGAGCAACAAGAGTAGTGAGTTGCTCCAAGGTCTGTTGATTCTTTGAGTTTGAGAGAGCCATGTTCTTGATCGCTTCATCAAACTTGGACATCATTTGGCGGTGGTTGGTGACAATATTATTATGTCATTCCATATGACGAAGCTCGTGCTGACAGAGGGTGTGATTGAGAAGGGTGTATGAGTCCGTTTCAGGCATTTCCTTCGGTAAGTCACCATGGTAATCTTGTGCCAAGCTTGGTTCCTCATTCATGGAGGTCCGGAGTCTCTAATCTCCCTTTGTATTTCCTCTTGGGCCTTGCTTTTGCCTTTTTGGAGGGCCATCTGGATGTAGTCCACATGACCTGCTATCAGTAAAAGGGGCATAACTCTTTGTAGGAAACTCCAATTGATGAGTTTTTTGGCTTAAGTTTAAGGGTACAAAGTCCTCTTCAAGATGAGCTATTAACCTTTGTGATAGAATATGATCAGAATTTTTTGTAGTGGATTTATTGTGCCTGTCTTGGAGTAGTCTGCACCCTGTCCATAGTGACCTTAGTGCACAAAAACGGGCATACCTTTCAAACCATAGCTCAAATTGGAGAGGTTTTTAATTCAAATTGGAGGGGACAAAACCCACTTCAAGGTGAGCTATAGGGTTCACTCACAGATTCAAAACAAATTTTTTTGCAATAGGGTCTTCTTGACTATCCTGCAGGACTATGACCAAAAGCACTACATGTCCCTTATTGCCAAGGTCTTTTGGATAGAGCATAGTTCAAGGGGCCTGATCAGAAACATTGATAGCATACTGAGCATAATGAGCATGATCCCAAACATCATTGCATGCCCATCGGCTTTGCCATTAATGCATTAGTACATTCACTGCCATACATCTCTTTTGACTGCATGCACTTCAAGTGTCATACATGGGTGCCATTAGCATTGTGGGAGTCTAAGAGGAATTTTTGGGTGAGTGGGAGTGGAGCTCATGGAAGTATCTGCACTTGCATACAAGTATCGGGCTTTGGATCACCTGGAGCTGGGAAAAGTTCCCCCCGGGCGGCCAGTTGTGCACCCCATCAGAGTTTTAAGTGGTAAGGCAGGGTCACCTCTCTTTTGTCTTACCACCTCACCTAGCATCGGCCTTGTTCCCTAGCCGGAGTATACATGGTAGAAATTTTTATTAAGCAATTAGCATGAGATGCACTGGAAAGGAGACATTTGGCCTTTTTATGAGATGCAAGGAATGACAAAGGATGGGGTAGGGTTACCTTGGCAGTCTAGTGACTCACTCGCTGCTATTTACCCAATTTTCAATGGATATTATTCTTTTTAGGCTCATCCAAGTTCACAAGACTGAATGGGGATTAATGTTAGACATTATAATAAACTTCAGGAAGAGGTATGATGCGTGCACACAAAGAGGATTGAGCTATTAAAACTATGCAATCTTGAATCTCTCCAAGAAGGATGAAGCTCAGCAAGTGGCTAAATTGAGAGATTAAGATCAGATTGGCATACCTCTTTACTACTTGGCAAGACCATTGAAGCATAAATCATCATGATGCCCGAGTGATCCATCAATTAAGTCTGGTTGGTTGGGGCATCTATGGAAGAATAATTCAGCATTTGAATGCTCCTATTGATGAAGGAGGCTCCCGTGCTTGTCCCCGAGCTTGAGCTTCAAGGATGGAAAGCTTCGAGTGAAGCTTTCATGGTTACCCATAAAGATCCCATGCATGTTGAACTTCATGTCTTCATTCGGAGTAGGAGAGGTCAAGAGGGTTTGAGATATCTCTAGATGGCTGAGCTCCAAGGTTATGGGCTCAATCAAGAGCTTGGACTGGTCAATTATGGCTGCCCACAAGAGGTTCAAACAGAATATCAATGTCGGAGGAAGGGGAGAGGTAAAATATTTCTGAGGGAGTTCAGCCCTTACCCCAAGAGGCCAACAGTGCCAAGGGGAAGGCCAAGAGCAGGAGGCAGGAGGAAGCCAGGGGTAGTACTGCAATTTGCGTCGCAAATTGCAGGCTGCTGCCTGCTGCCTTTGGTAGGGATTCCCTGGCCACCCAAGGATTCAAATTGGAGTTGGAGATGGTGGGGATCAGATTATAAGGTTAGCTGATGTTTTGGAGATGGTTGGAGCAAGCTGGGAAGGTTTGTGTTGGTTGGCAGCCATGGCAGCTTGCAGGAAGGAGAGAGAAGGGGGGGCAAAGCAAAAAGTAATTGGGATTTTTGCCCTCTTCCAACTCCTGAAACTCCAAACTTGGCCTGGAACCCTTAAAATTTGCATGAAAAGAAGTGACGACCTGCTATTTTAACCATTTTACCTCCAGATATGTCTGGGTCTCCAACCATAGCTCTTGCTTGCTCCAAAAAGCTGGAGTTAACTATAGTCCTTCTTACTGTACATGTACATGTTTGAGTAACTAGGGTTTTTGGGATTTGAGAAGGAAGAAAGGGGAAAGGAGAAAAGGACCAAAGACTGATGCTTTGATACCACTTATAATGAAAGAAGTTGAGAGGAGAGAGAAGAAGAGCTGAAGAGAGAGAAAGAGAGCAAGAAGAAGGGGGAAGACTAGAAGAGGGGAGAGAAAGAGAAAAAAAGAGAAAAGAGAAGAGAAGGGAGGAGGAAGCCATGGAAGCTGGAGATGAAGGTGAAGAGTGTGATCTTGATAATAACTAGTTGCCTTAATCTGGGACTCTCACACCTTATATATCCTAGTCAGTGTGACTGGGTTTCTAAACCCTAGTCGGTGTTACAAATACATTTAGTTTAGGGCTTAGAGCCCAAATTTCTCCTTGGGATGGAGCATCTCGTTTTCTATCAGTGTTAATCCAAGGAGGGTTTTTTATGAGTTACATTGCTACATTCCTTTAGGCCAAGAGGACCAAGTTTTAGATGCAGAATGTTATATCTCTTTAGGGCCAAGGGGGCCAATTTGTTTGTTGTGAAATGCTATATCTCATTAGGCCAAGAGAGCCCTGTGATTGTTTGGTGTAGGTGCTTTTAATTAGTTCTTGTTTTAGTATTGTACCAAATAGGCTCAATGGAGTGCTTGGAAAGATCCTTTATTGGGAGCTTCTAGTGGCCAAATCTAGGTGGTGCTGTTGCCTTTCTGAGCTTTTCCCCTTAAGTTTCTTATATATATGTATTTGTGGAAATTTTATTTTATTTTATTGGGGACTGGTAAATCGTGGCATGAAGTCCCATGGTTTAGTTACGTAAGTGTGGGGGGGAGGTTCCAGTAATTAGCCACCTCCTGTGAATTAAAAGAGCGATTTTGAGGAGTCCTGAGTGGCACTATCTTGCTAGCCTCCTAGGCAGCTATTTCTAAGAGCTTCTATTAGTGGTGAGGCAGCTAGGAAGCTTGTCCAAAAATATGTGATCAAGAAAGAAATATCTTAAGAAAAACCAGTATACAAAGATGTGTAAAAAGGGGTTTTAACCTCTAGCAAATAAAAGCTAAAATAAAAAGGAAAAAAAATTTCCTAGAGGAGTTTTCTATCACCTTGCGAAGGCCTGGTAGGTTATGGGGGATGAGTCAGATGCCTTGCCCTTCCTTGGGGTAACATCTTGCTACAAAAGAAAAGAAAAAGGAAGGTTGGAGTGAAAATTAAAGTGAGCGTTAAAAAAGGATTAAATGTTGCCTTGCGAGGGCTTGGTAGATTCTTGGGTGCTGAGATAGGACTCGAGGCCAATGCCCTATTCTCCTTGGGTCAATACTCTCAGTGTTGAGATATCGAGCTCCACTCGTGATATGCCAAGGTGACCGTTGTGCATTTATGTCACCCACTTGTTAGCTGCTGCAGATGCGGTTGGTACACCGCCCATGAATAATAGCTAGATGACAGCTATCCTTATCTACTCTAGTTCGTGGCTCAGTTAGTATGCCACCTTAGTTAGTTGAGTTTGGTTTGAGATCCATATATAGGGTTCTTCTATTTCCTTGTACTAGAGTTCTTTTTGGCTTACACAACTAAGAAGAGGAAAACTGTTTTCAGCCTCCACCTGTGTGTGTATTCCCCCATTGTGCAAGCAAGAAAGCTACAAGTGAGACTCCTTCCTTCTCTCCCACAATCTTGACATGGTATCAGAGCCTGGTTCGTGGTAAGGAGCTCAAGAAAGCAAACCAAGTTCGCGGCATTCTAATAAGAGGATCTATGTTGCTTTCATTTTTCAAGTTTGGGAGCAAGTCTCTACAGGTAGCACAGCCGAAAAGTGCAAGAGTGCATTGTCTCAGATTGAGATGCCCTTCGCGGTGTAGCAAGAGGGTAGTATATGCTACGGGCAAGGGCTTTAGCCCTTGGTTGCCCTATTTTTTTGATTCGAGGCCATTTTGGGGCCTGTTTTGGAGGCAGAAGTTTTCCACATGCACTCAGGAAAAGGCCTTGTTTTATGCTGTGCAACCATTGTTCTACAGGTCGGTGAAAAGTTACTGTAGAAATTGCATCGTATGCCTGTGCACAGAGAATTTGGGAGTTACAGAATCATCCTTGTTGCTTGTTGATGCAAAATCGTCACTAGGAAGTGAGTGTGTGGTCAAATACCACTTTCGTCAGTTTTGTAGATTTGCCCTTGTGAGGTTGAAGCTGTGTTCTTTGCAGTGACAGAATTTTTTGCAGTGTTCTGTAATGGCGTCTGATTCTCTTTCACAGATTGTCACTGAAAAGCTTAACAAGAACAACTTCCAAGCATGGAAGTTTAGAATGACGAATTTGCTTGTGGGAAAAGGATATTGGGAATTCGTTGCAAGAAATGAAGAAGAACCAGTTCTTCTTGATGTTCCCAATCAACAGCAAATGCAGGCATTTAAAGGATGGCATGAGAGAACCAGGAAAGTTATGTACTGGCTGTCTATCAGCATTTCAAACTCTATGATTGTGCATATTCAGGATGCAAGTACGCCAAAGGAGGCATGGGATACTTTGTCAAAAATGTATAGCACAAATACGCAAGCCAAGAAAATGCAGCTCAAGCAAGAGTTGCACAATGTGCAAAGAGAAAGTATGAGCATCAATGACTACCACATGAAGGTGAAGAAGATTGCAGATGCACTTGATTCCATTGGGTTGCCAGTGGAAGATGATGATTTAGTTTCTTTGACCTTGAATGGTCTAGGAAAGGATTATGCATAGTTTCAAACATCGATTTCCGTCCGTTAAAGATTTCCTGATTTTGAGGAGTTGATTACTTTTCTAATTTCTGAGGAGCAGAGAAATGGTGGTGAATCTTCTTCAGGAGGAACTTCAAAAGAAGCTATCTTCTACTCAAATGCTGGAAGAGGTAAAGGCAGAGGTAGAGGAGGCCGTGGTAGAAATCAAAATATGCAACAAACTCAAGTAAACCAGTCTTATGGAGGAGGATGTGGTAACTCTAGAGGCAGGGAGAGCCAAAGAGGTCGTGATGGATGGCAAAGAGGCCAAAATGCAAACAGCAATGTTGAATGCTACTACTGTGGTAAAATGGGTAATATGGCTAAAGACTGCTATAAAAAGCAGAATGACATCATGAATGGAAAATTGCAACAAGGGAATTATGCATCTTCTAGTAGACAGGGTGATGACAGAAATGAGCATTTATTTATGGTGTAGCACATGACCAATTCTGTGGACAAGTGTAGAAGAAAGCAACAATGTGTGGTGTGTTGACTCAGGTGCATCAAACCACATGACAGGTCATGCAGAATGGATGCAGGATGCAAGGAAAATGGAAAAACCAAGATTTGTGGAGACTGGTCTATGTAGGATGGGAAAAAGAAATACCTGTCGGATGTATTTCATGTCCCGAATATCACCAAGAACCTGGTTTTCATTGGTCAAATGGTTGAGCAGGGCTTGCAAGTCAGATTTAATTCTCATGGATGCTTTGTTGAGGATATGAAAAATAAAGGTCGCTTGATAGCAAAAGGAAAGAAGAAGGGCATAATGTTTACGTTGGATGCAGACATGCCTGAATTGAGTGTAGCAATGTTTGCACATGGGACCGGTGTAGTTGCAGATATTGATATCTGGCATAAACGCATTGGTCATATTAATGTACAACAACTTAAATCAATGCAAGCCCAAAATATTGTTGCAAGATTGCCTAAATTCAAGGTTGCAGAAATGCATGAGGTATGTGAAGCCTGTCAATTTGGAAAACAAGCAAGGAAACCATTTCCTAGACATGTTCAAGAGAGTAACAAGACGTTGGAGTTAATCCACTCTGATGTGTGGACTACTAAAGCTGCATCTATTGGAGGCTGTCATTATTTTGTCACTTTTATTGATGACTATAGCAAAAAAGTTTGGGTGTATTTTATGAAAAAGAAAAGTGAATTTTTTGGGCATTTCAAAACTCTTAAATCTATGGTTGAAAAAGAAACAGGTCTGTAAATAAAATGCCTAAGGTCAGATGGAGGGGGAGAGTACCTCTCAAATGAGTTTGCAAGGTTCTTGCAAGAGCATGGCATAAAGCAGCAATATTCATGTAGTCATACCCCACAGCAAAATGGAATTGCAGAAAGAAAAAACAGGCATATCGGAGAGGTATCTCGTGCCATGCTCAATGAAAAAGACCTGCCAGATTTTTACTGGGCTGAGGCAGTTGCTACAGTAGTCTACATAATGAATAGGACTCCCACTGTAGCAATACATGGCATGACTCCAGAGGAGAGGTATACTGGTAGGAAACCAGATATTTCTCATTTGAATTTTTTTGGTTGCATTGCCTATGTTCATGTGCCAGATGAGTTGAGATCCAAGTTGGATCCAAAAACTGAGAAGTGCATCTTTATTGGTTACTCTCTGCAGCAAAAAGGGTATAGATGCTATAACCCTTCTACTCGTAAGTTTACAGTGAGTAGAGATGTTGTTTTTGATGAGATGAGTAGTTGGTATAAACCAGTAAATGTGATTGATAATGTAGATGCACAAAATGGTAATGTTGCACAGAATTCACAGCAGCAGTCACAAGATATTAGTGGACTTGGAGCGTCCTCTAGCAATGGTTCACATTCTTCGCCATGGACAGGCAGATTGAGATCAGGAGAATCTTCTCAAAGCAATGCAAATAGTGGTATGCAGGTATCACGAAAAGAAAAAGAGAAGGTAGATCAGCCCATGTTTGATATGAATGCAGGTCACTCTTATGTGGATGGTGAATCCAGTGGCTTAGAACAGAGCATTGATGATGATTTGGGTATTCCTTCTATTGTTACACCTGGAGTAAGGAAGACCATGGATGTTTTGAGAGCACCTAGGAGTGAGCCTACTTTGCGCATGTCTACCAGTGCTAGGTATCCTGTGGATAGGTTAAAATATGATGGATTTATAGCCATTCGCTATGCCTATATGGTCAAAGTGATATAGGAACCAGAACCCACTTCTTTTGAGCAAGCCATGGGAAAAGAAAAATGGAAGAAAGCCATGGATGAAGAAATGGATGCCTTGGAAGCAAATGCTACATGGGAATTGGTACCTTTGCCTAAAGATAAGAATGCAATTGGTTGTAAGTGGGTTTATAAGGTGAAACACAATGCAGATGGTTATCTCATTAGATACAAGGCAAGATTAGTAGTCAAGGGGTATGCACAAACATATGGCATTGATTATGAAGAAACATTCAGCCCGGTTGTAAGGTTGGCAACCGTAAGAGCAGTCATTGCTATGGCTGCATCAAAGGGATGGTCTTTACATCAGATGGATGTAAAGAATGCCTTCTTGCATGGTGATTTGCAAGAAGAGGTCTATATGGAGTAGCCACCAGGTTATGTGCATGCTATTCATCTTGAATTGTTTGTAGGTTGAAGAAAGCCTTGTATGGCTTGAAGCAAGCACCTAGAGCATGGTCTGACAAGATATGACAGTATCTTGTCACTATTGGCTTTCAGATTTCCAAGGCAGATTTCTCACTTTATGTGAGAAAAACAAAGAAATGTATTATGCTACTTGTCATTTATGTTGATGATTTGATTATGACAGGTGATAATGATGAAGATATCCTTTATGTGAAAATGCTATTGAAGGAGAAGTTTGAGATGAAGGATTTGGGAGAGCTGTGTTATTTCTTGTGCATTGAGGTGATTAGATCACCAAGTGGGATACGGCTCTTGCAGAGGCAGTATGGATTGGCAATGCTGTCCAAATATGGGATGACAGGCTGTAAGCCTATTTCAGTTCCTTTGGAGCAGAATGTGAAGGTGAGCGTAGATGCAGGTGAGCTTCTGGAAGACCCTACTATGTACAGATGCATAGTAGGAAGTTTGATTTATATGACTATTACCAGGTCAGATTTGAGCTATGCTATTGGATTGGTAAGTCAGTTTATACAGGCTCCAACGAAATCGCATTTGGATGCGGCTAGAAGCATACTCAGGTATGTGAAGTCCACATTGCAGTATGGACTATTTTATGAGACTGGGGTTCAGATACAATTGCATGGATACACTGATGCTGATTGGGCTGGTAGTATTTCTGATAGACGATCTACCAGTGGATATGTGTTCTCTTTTGGGAGTGTTGCAGTCACTTGGAGCAGCAAGAAACAGCCTATAGTTGCCTTGTCGAGCACAGAGGCTGAGTATAGGGGTGCAGCAATGGCTGCATGTGAGGTAGCTTGGTTGCATAAGCTACTTTATGATATGCATCAGCCTACAGATGGGCCAATTGTCATTTATTGTGACAACATGAGCAGTATACACTTGGCAAATAACCCAGTCTATCATGCTAGAACAAAGCACATTGAGGTGCATTATCACTATGTGCGGGAGAGGCTTTTACTAGGTCTTATTGATCTAGTTTATGTCAGCACAGAGGATCAGGTAGTTGACATATTTACAAAGGCATTGGGCGCAGAGAAGCTGCCCAAGTTCAGAGACCTGCTTGGTGTGCAGGAATTGGGATTGAGCTCGAGGAGGAGTGTTGAGATATCGAGCTCCACTCGTGATATGCCAGGGTGACCGTTGTGCATTTATGTCACTGACTTGTTAGCTACAGATGCGGTTGGTACACCGCCCATGAACAATAGCTAGATGATAGCTATCCTTATCTACTCTAGTTCGTGGCTCAGTTAGTATGCCACCTTAGTTAGTTGAGTTTAGTTTGAGACCCATATATAGGGTTCTTCTATTTCCTTGTACTAGATTTCTTTTTGGCTTACACAACTAAGAAGAGGAAAACTGTTTTCAGCCTCCATCTGCGTGTGTATTCCCCCTTTATGCAAGCAAGAAAGCTACAAGTGAGACTCCTTCCTTCTCTCCCATAATCTTGGCACTCAGCTCCCTCCTTTTTACATGCACGAGTATCAGGTTTTAAAGGAAAAGAAATCTAAATATAAAGAAAATAATAATAAATAAATAAGATCAAGCTATAGGAGTCATTGCCTAGTGGGAGCTCTTAGTTCTGGTATCCTCGGCTAGGTAGGTAGGTCATATGACCACTTAGGAGGATCTCTTTGATAGTTCTTTTTAGCTAGGTTGTGTTGGAGCAGTTGGTTGACAATTGACTCTTGACCTCTTGATCAAATACTGCTTAGCTTATCCCTTGTGGATTTCATGTTGTGATTTTCGTCTAGGGAAAGGGCGAGAGTTGTGATATGTGTTGTTGTTTCTTTCTTGTCACAGCTTGATGCTTTTTGTGGTTATGTCTGTGTAGATCAGTTCGTGGGATTCAACAAGCTGAGTCGCCCTATCCCATATTCACCAATGAGAGCTGGATTTTGGGACTCATTTTTGAAGTGTTTCAGCCCATTCTTGGAGCACAAAAGTGGCCAGGAGGCGTGAAGGACCAAAATTTCATACAAAATTAAACGGTGGTGGATAGTTAAGCTAGAGTTTTCCTAAGTGGATTTTGATGCCACGAATCCAATGCAAGTCTCCATTTGTCGATTGGAGGTTGTTTAGCTCCCCATTTAATCCCCACAAGGTTTAATGCTCTAATGCAGCTACATGATTTAGAAGCCAATCGTCCAATCAGATTGCAATTGCGAGTCTGTTTGCCCCTCCAAATAGGTCGAAAACCCTTATGGAGAAGTGTAAAAGTGATTTTTTAAAGTGGACATTTAATAAATGACATGAAATAACATGTGTATTAAAAAAACATGCAAATTCTTGCTTGACAGGAGGAGGGGGCGTTTTTTATTTTGTGCACCATTTTGGTTGGATTTGTGCCTCTTCAATACACCCTGATCGAGAGATAGAGAGATGGAAGCCTGATCTACATGCCAAGAGCAAGATTTTAATTGTAAGCATGAGAAATATGATCAAGAAAATGAAATTCTAATTTCTTAGTATTTATCTCTCTCCTCTCTCCTATTACTGCATGTTCATATGCTTGATTCTATGAGAAAAGGGGGTGGGGTTTGATGAAAGTTGTTGATGAAGTGATGGTATTGGAGCCCAAAGGATCATAGATTAGGCTATGAAAGAGCGTCAATGGCCAAGAAAGAGCATCATCCACCTCCCAACCTTGAAATACGAGTCTTAAAAAATATGTTTTTATGCATAAGCGATCGTTCTACTTGTTTTATGATAGATTTTTGTTGAAATTGTTTGAAAATGGTTATCTTTGGTTCTTAATGCTATAATCTATTAGAGATGCTAAAGAAAATAAGAAAATTCAGTCACATAATAATTTATACATAAACCCACAGAACCCGTGACTATGCGATTTTAAGAAAAATGGTCAATTTTGGGGTTTTATGGTGTTTATAAAGTTGCGGAATTAAAAAATGATATAAAATTAATTATCACCACACATGATCACTCCAAACCAAAGAATACAAAAATATCATATTTTATGCATAAATAAATAAGAAAAATGGAAAAAAAAGTATATTCAAAAAATAAGATTTATGTGTGATATGGCTAGAGCATGAGGGAGGAGCCTTAGTTTAGCCTTGTCTTTGTGTTAAAGTGGAGTCTTTATTGCTTTTATAAAGAAAAACACATAAAAAATACTTCCTACACCTATCAATGCATGCATAACCTAAGCGGTAGGGAGGAGGGTTTTTTAGGGTGACTGATTACTAATAAATTCTAAATTTTGATCTTTTGCTAATGTATAGCATGTAGGAAATTTATGGTTTAAGTTTAAGAGGGTCTAGCAGCATAAGAATGCTCAGTGCTCCCTCAACAACACAGCATTACATGTAGATTAAAATCATTGAAAGAAATGTCTTTGCACCTCACAATGTTGATTTCTAAATGATAAAATGATTGAGCACTATGGTTCATACACAATTGCACTGCATGTAACTCATGATATCATTACTAGATGCACTGCAATTGTATTCATGCATATGACCTACAATGAGTATGTGAGATATCCTAAGCTGTATGTTTGGATGATCGGTTTCCTTGGGGACTATTTAGTGAGGAAAATATCTATATCTCATGGAACGTTTGAAAACAAGAGTGGATTTTGTGACATACGTGCTATTTGCGTTAGCGTGGCGCATTGAGGAGTCAATCCTCGAGGTGTAGCAGAGACGCACTAGGCTTGTGGCATTCAACCGAGGGGTGCCTCCTCTATCTATGCTTACATGGTGTTTTACATTGATATGTGTAGGGGCTCCCTTTGAAGAGTGTGGGAAAGGCTTAACCATTGGATTACAATCCAAAACAAACGTGAAATTACAATAGAAGTTAGGGCAGTGTATCACTTAGAGATCCTAGCCACAAGGCTGAGAGGGTGTGTTCTTTGAGTATAGAGAGGCCCGCGGCTAGTGCCTAGAGAGTTAGTGTCGTGCCCATTTTGGGTCCTGACACTAGTAAGGGGTATAATCAAGCCACTATGAAATTCACATCTACATGAAATGCAACAATAGTTACAAAGGTTCCTTAATAGGATCTAGATAAGATTTCACAGTAGCTTGATGGTTGCTATGTTTCAACATCATAGGCATGTTGGAGAATTTATGAGTATTACCAACAAAATGAGAAGCCTAATATCCAATGATTGTAGATCCATTTGCACATGGGGAGAACAATTTTTCTTCTTTAATGGTGACAATATTTGGGATATTATTGTGACTCTAACTAGGTTTGGAATTTAAGCAATAAATTGTGGATAAATACAAAAAAGGGTAACACATGTGGTTGTATGTACTTTGCGGCTCCAAACAGTGGTGAGAATTTTTACTTACGCTTGTTTCTAATTGTTCAAAGTACTTCCTGTGAGGTGTCCGCTAGTCCTAATCCACGGCACACCTTTTAGTAGTCCATCAGTAGGTTTTTCCATAAATGATGCCACCCGGTGCTCCCTTGGAACATCACGGGATTGTCACTTAGGCCCTACCGAGTCTACTTCGCAACGGGAGAGTTCTGGCCGAACCCACTAGGATCGACCTGAAGACTTTTGGTTCCTAAAATCAGATGGGTCTCCTAGCAGCCAGCTAGCGTCAGTAATTTCGAGTTCCACTTTTTAGAGGATTACTCAATCTGAAGCGGACTTGCCATTGCACTTGGTTCAAAGAGAATGGGAGACGGAGGGGAGTGTGGTACGTCAACCCTCCTGCCCATAAGGCAAAATCCCATTCCGGTCCCCTAAAACAATGCAAGTCGGTTCTACCTAATGACTACTTGGTCAATTTATCGTCTTCCTATTTCTATATCCGATGTACAAAAGCTCCCAGCTAACCGGGACCACCCTACCATTGGACGGACCCGTCGGGGGTTACGCCCACCCGCTTTCCTCTGATGATGGGTCATCTTTAGTTTTTTAATTACCTACAACACATTTATTGGAACATATACAACCAGCTTCCTTAATTAGTCCATTTAGTCACACGTTCCTTCACATAATTTATCTCACTAACACGCATACAATTCGAACAGTAAAGCAAACTTCTTTATTATATTGGAAGTCTATTACAATTTCCATCATTCCGTCCCAGCGGAAGATACAAGAATTCCATAAGGACATTCTGTCCACCAAGATTTCACCCTCATAACTAGTATTTAGGGTTCCAGGATCCCATCCTGGGTCACGAAGGGGCTCGTCAGATTCTTGGAACAATGCAGGATTTACAGCCAGAGCCCCCTCTGGCACCTACAATTCCTACTGCCCGAGACTATCCCTACTGACAGACCTTTCGCCTACGGAGCCGGTCCAAGCCTCTCGTAGCGATAATCATGACCCCCTTGGAGTAGGGTCTCGCCGCTGGCTTGGGGGTAGCCTAGCGCGATCCTTCCTTTTATTCTGTTGGCAATAATTTCAATCAAAATCTAGATTCTAGCAAACACAAACAGTCCTTTCAAATATGTATCAAATAGTGCAATGACAATCATCCCAACATGTAAATCACAGTTTCACATAGCCAAGGTAGACCTTATCCTAAGGTAACCTTTCATTCTAATGAGGATTCTTCTCCCCATAAAGAAGTGTTGAATACACCTCTTAAAACATGTTAAGCAGGGCATGAGTTTTCCATTTGGATTCACTTATCTAACATAAGCAAAATCCCTTAATGAAATATATTGTGTCAATAAACTCAGCGAGATGATCTTTAGGATTCCTAAATAGATAACCAGTTTCTATAACCTTCACTAATCAGTTCTTAACCTTATCGCATTTGATCATAACTATATTGAATACGCATAAAGACATATGTACAATAACCTTTGGCAATTAATTCTATCATGATTCAATGCCTTAGTATCCCAACTATTCTAGCTAGAAATCATAGTGATTAATCGTTTTATGCTTGAACTAATATGTCTTTCTGGATGAGTTATCAGTTTAATGTGTAAGCGAAGAATATGAAAGCTAATATCCTATGTAATTTATCTTATATTGTAAAATTGATAATCTAGTAATGAATAACCTGGTTTGGTGGCATGACGACATTAGGAACTTCATCTTTACTCGCGCTCGCATTAGCCACACCCGATGTTCCAATTGTGGTGGCAATTCCCGCAACCTCGGGCACTCCCGTATCATTGGCAATACCCGTTGCTTGACCGGTTGCATTGATTTCCATAGCTTTTCCACTTCGTCGCTTTGGAGCCATCGTCCACGAGGAGTTTGAGAGATAGGGAAGGTGGGATAGATTTTAGATGAGAGAGGGTAGAGAAGATGGCTTAGTTAAAGATCGAGACAAGGGACTTGAGCTAACTCTCTTCCTCTTTCTCTTTCTCTCTCTCTCTCTCTTTCTAGCTTCTCGCAGCCTCTTGAAGGAGTATTCTTCCTTCTCTCTTCTTCTCTCTCGCAGCCTCTCGGGGTCTCCTTGTCTCCCTTATGCCTCTCCCATGCCTCATATTTATAGTGAATTGGGGAAGAGGGCTTGTGGTTGAGAAGTGAAGCTCTTTGTGGAGGGGGATCTTGGAAAGATCAGTGATCTGATGCTCAGATCATAAATCTGATGGTTCCATTGGCTCCGAAAGGGGGGTAAAACTCCAAGACACTTGGTTAGGAAGCTCTCAGTTCACTCCTTCTTCTTTTCTCTGTTCGAAGTGCTGTCTACTGCCTGTAAACTGCGATCGCGGCGCGCGCGATTTCGCCAATCACTTTTCCTTATTTTTCTTTTTATAAAATCTTCAAACTAACTAACACATCACTTGTTTTTTTCTTTTAAATGACATCTAGTTCTAGAAATCTCCATATCTTTTTTTTAAAAAAAAAATTAAGATAATCTCTAAAATATCTAAAATATTCTAGTCTTGTCCAAAAGTCTAATATTTTTAGACCATCCAAACTATACACATTATCCTAGTGATTAATATAACTCATAAGTTTCGTTCACGTTGTAATTTACGTGAAGGATGGCCACGGTCCTTGCCAATTCGAAAAAAATATCGAATTTACGACTCTTGATTTTTCTAAATAAAATATTTTAAATTAAATAAAAATTATCAATAATTAATGTTAGTTAGTTTTTACCTTAGTTAGTCTTTAGTTAGTAATCTTACTAACTTATTAATTAACTAACTAACTTTTGAACTAACCAACTAACTTTTATTGTGTGGAAATATTACATCCTTCTCCCCTTAGAGAAATCGACATGTCCTCATCTCGAGAGAAACTGTGGGTATTGTTGATGAAGAGCATCCTCATCTATCCATGAAGCATCTTCTTCAGGGTAATCCTTCCATTGGACAAGGTATTCTCTAAGGGTTCTACTCCTCAATTTTCTCTCCCTTACATCAATTACTCTGTCAGGTTGTAGCTCAAGGACTCCTTGGCTAGGTATTACAACTTGTTCATCATCAAGGATATGGTTAGGGTTAGCTACGTATGCTTTCAATAAGCTAACATGAAATACATTGTGGATTTTTATATTCTCAGGGAGTTGTATCTTGTAAGCGCTTGGTCCTAGGCACTTGAGAATCTTATAGGGTCCACAATATCTTGGACTTAGCTTCTTAAACTCACCTAAAGACAAAGAACTCTTCTTTGGATGGACACGGATGAAGACCATGTCTCCCTCTTTGAAGATTCGTTCCATTTCTTCTAACATTTTTCTGGAGGCTTCTACCCTTAGAGTAGGATCGGAAAAATTAAGTGGCATACGACAATCTTGACCATATAGTGCCTGAAATGGAGTCATCTGAATACTTCGATGATACGAGGCATTATAGGCAAATTCCACTAAGGATAGATACTGAATCCACCTTTTAGGTTCCTTGCTGCAATATGCACGCAGAATATCCTCAATTACTTGATTAACTCGTTCTGTCTGCCCATCAGTTTGTGGATGATAAGCAGTACTGAAACAAAGTTGGGTTCCAATGGCTTCAAATAAACTCTTCCAGAAGTGTGATGTGAAAAGAGAATCACAATCACTGATGATCCTTTTAGGTAACCCATGTAACCTAAAAATCTCTTTTACAAAAATTCTAGCAATACCTGAAGCCTTGTAATTGGTTTTTGTTGGGAGAAGATGAGCGACCTTTGTTAGCATGTCTACTATTACCATTATTGAGTTATATCCTCCTTGTACAGAAGGTAACCCAACTACAAAGTCCATGCTAATAAATTCCCATTTCATCTGGGGAATGTCAAGTGGCTGGAGTTTTCCTGGTAACTTGACACGTTCAGATTTTACCCTTTGGCAATTTAGACATTCAGTGACATACTTAAGTACATCACCCTTGAGTTTTTGCCAGTAATAACTTTTCCTGACAGCATTAAGAGTTTTTGCATATCCTGGGTGTCCTGAAAAAGGAGAATCATGTGCTTCCCAAAGTATCCTTCTCTTGAGAGTCTGACTTGAAGGAATGCATAGTCTCATTCTGAAATAAACAAGTCCTTCATCTTCATCTATAGAGAATTCCTGATACTTAGTCTTGAATTTGGGATCTTGTTCCTTATTCTGAACTTCCCAAAACAATTGTTGATAGTCTAGGTCCTTATTTGCTTCATCCTTGGTCAACTCGATGATAGGATTAGTCGGCATCGATACCATTGTAGCCAGAGTTTCTGACCTAGATGGTTCTTCAGTGATAAGAGCATTAAGGAAGGCTTTACGGCTAAGGGCATCTGCTACTACATTTTCTTTATCGGGTCTGAACTTAATTTCAAAGTCATATTCTTGTAGAACCTCGATCCAACGTCGTTGCCTCATATTAAGATCAGGTTGAGTAAAAATCCACTTAAGACTTTTATGATCTGTGACTAAGGAAAACTTATTTCCAAGCAAGTAATGTCTCCATAATTTGAGAGCATGAATCACAGCTAATAACTCCAGGTCATGAGTAGCATATTTCTGCTCATGGATTTTCAATTTTCTTGAAGAGTAAGCTATAGGATGTCCTTCCTGCATTAGCACACATCCCAATGCAAGAGAGTTGGCATCTGTGACAACTTCAAATTCCTTGCTTAAGTCAGGTAGCCTTAAGATAGGAGCAGTTACCAGACTATGCTTTAGTTTCTCAAAGCTAGATTGTTCGATTGGCGTCCAATTAATGGCAACTTGCTTCTTCTTAAGTGAATTTGTAAGAGGTGCTGCAATTTGAGCATAGTTTCTGATGAATACCCTATACCATCCTGTTAGACCTAGAAAACTTCTCACTTCCTTGATAGTGGTTGGGGGTGGCCAATCTTGAACATCCTTGACCTTGGAAGGATCTACTGATATACCCTCAATAGACACTATGAATCCCAAGTATTCAATCTTTCTTTTGAAGAATGCACACTTCTTCTTCTTGGCATACAACTTGTGTGTTCTCATTGTCTCTAGGACAATGCGAAGATGTGGTTGATGATCCTCTTCCTCCTTAGAATAAGTTAGGACGTCATCAAAGAATACAAGGACAAAGTCATCAAGATGGGGTCTAAAAATGTCCTGCATTAACCTGTTGAAGGTAGCTGGAGCATTTGTCAATCCAAATGACATCACAATGAATTCGAAATGGCCGTATCTGGTGTTGAAGGCGGTCTTTGGAATATCTTCATTCTTGACTCTAATCTGGTAATATCCTGACCGAAGATCAATCTTAGAAAAGATCTTTGCTCCTTGTAGACGATCAAGAAGCTCATCAATCCTTGGGATTGGGTACTTATTCTTTACTGTCACCTGGTTTAGCCCTCGGTAGTCGATACAAAGACGGAGAGTTCCATCTTTCTTCTTTTGGAATAATACTGGGGCTCCCCATGGTGAATTACTTGGCCGGATATATCCTTGTTTTAGCAGTTGCTTGAGTTGCTCTTTTAGTTCGATGGCTTCAGGAATAGACATTTTGTAAGGTCTTTTTGCCACTGGAGCGGCTCCTGGAACAAGTTTGATCTCATGATCAACTTCTCTTTCCGGAGGTAACTCAATTAGCTCTTCAGGAAATATGTCAGCGTACTCTTTTAACCAGGATGGTTCTTCTTCTGCATGACCATCTTGATTTGTCTTGTTAAGCTTGATCAAGTAAACAGGTAATCCTTTCTTCAATCCTTTCACAATTCGAGAAGCTTTTGCCAATTGAACTTTAGGTTTCCCTGTTTCACCTTGTGTAGTTGCTATTTCACCATTCAAATCCTGAAATGTGACTTGACCTTTTCCACAATGGATATGAGCATCATTGGGAATCAGCCAATCCATTCCTAGTAAACATTCATAGGCTCCTAGGTTCATTACCCTGAACCTCATACTTGAAAGGTTTTCCCCTAGGTTAAACTCTACCTTGGCAGTTTGCTGTGTAGAAAGTACTTCCTTTCCATTTGCTAATTCCACAAGCAGCTTTGATGCATTTACAATATCTATACCTATATTCTTAGCACACTTGGGTGAAATAAATGAGTGTGTACTTCCACAGTCAATCAAAACTTTAAATGATTTACCTTGGTGACTAGCCGGTGTCTGTATTACCGAATATTGACGATTTGGTCCTTTCCTGTGGAATGCAGCATGAACAGTTGCATTTTCAATATCTTCTTCCATAGTAGGGTCTTCCTCCTTATTAGTCTCTTTTAGGGTAATATTTGACGTTCTTCCTCTTGCCATAGCTACATAACCACGACCTTGGGGAGCTCTGCCTTGACCTCGAAATTGGCCTTGGTGATGGTTTCTACCAAGCTTTGGACAATCTCTCTTGAAATGTCCTGTCTCATTACAGTGGAAGCACCTAAGACCATCCCTGTTTCCTTGGGTAGGAATAAAATTTCCAACTGCATTGGATTTTGCCTTCTTCTTTTGTCCTTGGAAAAATTGTCCTTGGGTTCTTTTTGCTTGACCTTTGAATCCTCCTTTGTTCTGGTTATTGTAGCTCCAGAACTTATTGTTATTAGGCTTTGATTGTACTTCCCGCACAATAGGAGCAGCTCGAATCAAAGCATCCTGGAGGTCTATGGGGCGCATTGATTCTAAACGAGTGTTCAGAGGATAATTTAGCCCATTGCAAAACTTGGACACTTGTTGAACATTATCCATGGGGGGTGCATATTTAAGAAGAGAAACAAACTTGGAGTAGTATGCTTCCAAGGTCAGTCCCATTTGCTTCAAGTTGAAGAACTCGTTCATCTTTTGGGTGCGATAAGCTGGAGGTAAATACCTCCCTCTTACAGCTTCTTTCAGCAAGTCCCAAGTAATGGTATTTTCAGGGACACCTTGATCTCGGCACCACTGCTTCCACCAAAGTCGAGCTTCACCAATTAATTTTAGCTTAGCTATCATAGCTTGGTTGGCTGGGATAGTTCCAGTAGCAGTAAAATAATCTTCCATCGATTCGATCCAAATTTCTGCATCAGCTTCCACATTTTCGCTTTTCCCATTAAACTCTGGAGGTTTGACTTGCTTCAATAAATTCCTTTTCTCTTGAGCTTCGTTGGGAATTATTGTGGGTGCAAGATTCTGGGAAATTTTTAGAAATTCGTAAGTTAAATTTTACAACTCTATGTAGCGTCAATAATTGAGTTCAGTACTCAAAATATCTCTCGCTTAGTTTACTGAAACAACTCTCAAATCAACTTTCTTCCCATAAAATTAAATTGCAATTTCAGAGGTTTCAAGACAAAAATAATAAAATAGGATTGCATTATTTCTTTGATTGATGAAGTATCAATCAATCTTTTATTACAATGGATATACAAGGTAATCAGATGGAAGGAAATACATTATTCCGATGGCTCGCAGGCTCATCTTATTTTCTCTCAGGAAAGGATTCCCTACTACAATCTAAGTATGACACTCTGATACATCCTTTATGAAGTAACTTGGATTCGGAGAGTAAATATCTAGGAATCTATATTTTTGAGGGAGTTCAGGAAATCCCTCTTTTTTGTAGTTGCGGTGGCTAGAGAGACCTATGACTATTATTCTGTCAGCCGGAAGGATCTTCGTAACTTCCCCATAGATATATTGGTTTAGTTTGATCTTCTTGCCTTTAGTATACAGGGTTGAGTTTACAGTGGCCTCATGAAATAGATAGATCTTAACAACTTTAAGATTTTCCATCCATTTTACCCTTTTCAGATTATTTTGAAGATAAGCTAGACGGCTTGCATCAATATAGCAATATCCTCCACTAATCATCCATCGTCTTTCACGATATAGAGGCGACAGGTTGTACAACTGATCTAGTACTCGCATCATCTGAATTCTCCAGGAAAAACTAGATGAATGCATAGCTGACATAAACATTACTTGAAAGATCAAGAATCGCTTCCAAGATTCATTACTCTGCCATAATTCAAAAAACATACGTTAATAAAGAGAAGAAAACATGTCCTAGGCTATGCTTAGAAAAAAATAATATTTTTCTTAAGCTTACGTCGTAATCTATACTAACGTGCGCTCTGATACCAACTGTGAGGTGTCCGCTAGTCCCAATCCACGGCACACCTTTTAGTAGTCCATCAGTAGGTTTTTCCATAAATGATGCCACCCGGTGCTCCCTTGGAACATCACGGGATTGTCACTTAGGCCCTACCGAGTCTACTTCGCAACGGGAGAGTTCTGGCCGAACCCACTAGGATCGACCTGAAGACTTTTGGTTCCTAAAATCGGATGCGTCTCCTAGCAGCCAACTAGCGTCAGTAATTTCGAGTTCCACTTTTTAGAGGATTACTCAATCTGAAGCGGACTTGCCATTGCACTTGGTTCAAAGAGAATGGGAGACGGAGGGGAGTGTGGTACGTCAACCCTCCTGCCCATAAGGCAAAATCCCATTCCGGTCCCCTAAAACAATGCAAGTCGGTTCTACCTAATGACTACTTGGTCAATTTATCGTCTTCCTATTTCTATATCTGATGTAGAAAAGCTCCCAGCTAACCGGGACCACCCTACCATTGGACGGACCCGTCGGGGGTTACGCCCACCCGCTTTCCTCTGATGATGGGTCATCTTTAGTTTTTTAATTACCTACAACACATTTATTGGAACATATACAACCAGCTTCCTTAATTAGTCCATTTAGTCACACGTTCCTTCACATAATTTATCTCACTAACACGCATACAATTCGAACAGTAAAGCAAACTTCTTTATTATATTGGAAGTCTATTACAATTTCCATCATTCCGTCCCAGCGGAAGATACAAGAATTCCATAAGGACATTCTGTCCACCAAGATTTCACCCTCATAACTAGTATTTAGGGTTCCAGGATCCCATCCTGGGTCACGAAGGGGCTCGTCAGATTCTTGGAACAATGCAGGATTTACAGCCAGAGCCCCCTCTGGCACCTACAATTCCTACTGCCCGAGACTATCCCTACTGACAGACCTTTCGCCTACGGAGCCGGTCCAAGCCTCTCGTAGCGATAATCATGACCCCCTTGGAGTAGGGTCTCGCCGCTGGCTTGGGGGTAGCCTAGCACGATCCTTCCTTTTATTCTGTTGGCAATAATTTCAATCAAAATCTAGATTCTAGCAAACACAAACAGTCCTTTCAAATATGTATCAAATAGTGCAATGACAATCATCCCAACATGTAAATCACAGTTTCACATAGCCAAGGTAGACCTTATCCTAAGGTAACCTTTCATTCTAATGAGGATTCTTCTCCCCATAAAGAAGTGTTGAATACACCTCTTAAAACATGTTAAGCAGGGCATGAGTTTTCCATTTGGATTCACTTATCTAACATAAGCAAAATCCCTTAATGAAATATATTGTGTCAATAAACTCAGCGAGATGATCTTTAGGATTCCTAAATAGATAACCAGTTTCTATAACCTTCACTAATCAGTTCTTAACCTTATCGCATTTGATCATAACTATATTGAATACGCATAAAGACATATGTACAATAACCTTTGGCAATTAATTCTATCATGATTCAATGCCTTAGTATCCCAACTATTCTAGCTAGAAATCATAGTGATTAATCGTTTTATGCTTGAACTAATATGTCTTTCTGGATGAGTTATCAGTTTAATGTGTAAGCGAAGAATATGAAAGCTAATATCCTATGTAATTTATCTTATATTGTAAAATTGATAATCTAGTAATGAATAACCTGGTTTGGTGGCATGACGACATTAGGAACTTCATCTTTACTCGCGCTCGCATTAGCCACACCCGATGTTCCAATTGTGGTGGCAATTCCCGCAACCTCGGGCACTCCCGTATCATTGGCAATACCCGTTGCTTGACCGGTTGCATTGATTTCCATAGCTTTTCCACTTCGTCGCTTTGGAGCCATCGTCCACGAGGAGTTTGAGAGATAGGGAAGGTGGGATAGATTTTAGATGAGAGAGGGTAGAGAAGATGGCTTAGTTAAAGATCGAGACAAGGGACTTGAGCTAACTCTCTTCCTCTTTCTCTTTCTCTCTCTCTCTCTCTTTCTAGCTTCTCGCAGCCTCTTGAAGGAGTATTCTTCCTTCTCTCTTCTTCTCTCTCGCAGCCTCTCGGGGTCTCCTTGTCTCCCTTATGCCTCTCCCATGCCTCATATTTATAGTGAATTGGGGAAGAGGGCTTGTGGTTGAGAAGTGAAGCTCTTTGTGGAGGGGGATCTTGGAAAGATCAGTGATCTGATGCTCAGATCATAAATCTGATGGTTCCATTGGCTCCGAAAGGGGGGTAAAACTCCAAGACACTTGGTTAGAAAGCTCTCAGTTCACTCCTTCTTCTTTTCTCTGTTCGAAGTGCTGTCTACTGCCTGTAAACTGCGATCGCGGCGCGCGCGATTTCGCCAATCACTTTTCCTTATTTTTCTTTTTATAAAATCTTCAAACTAACTAACACATCACTTGTTTTTTTCTTTTAAATGACATCTAGTTCTAGAAATCTCCATATCTTTTTTTTAAAAAAAAAATTAAGATAATCTCTAAAATATCTAAAATATTCTAGTCTTGTCCAAAAGTCTAATATTTTTAGACCATCCAAACTATACACATTATCCTAGTGATTAATATAACTCATAAGTTTCGTTCACGTTGTAATTTACGTGAAGGATGGCCACGGTCCTTGCCAATTCGAAAAAAATATCGAATTTACGACTCTTGATTTTTCTAAATAAAATATTTTAAATTAAATAAAAATTATCAATAATTAATGTTAGTTAGTTTTTACCTTAGTTAGTCTTTAGTTAGTAATCTTACTAACTTATTAATTAACTAACTAACTTTTGAACTAACCAACTAACTTTTATTGTGTGGAAATATTACATCCTTCTCCCCTTAGAGAAATCGACATGTCCTCATCTCGAGAGAAACTGTGGGTATTGTTGATGAAGAGCATCCTCATCTATCCATGAAGCATCTTCTTCAGGGTAATCCTTCCATTGGACAAGGTATTCTCTAAGGGTTCTACTCCTCAATTTTCTCTCCCTTACATCAATTACTCTGTCAGGTTGTAGCTCAAGGACTCCTTGGCTAGGTATTACAACTTGTTCATCATCAAGGATATGGTTAGGGTTAGCTACGTATGCTTTCAATAAGCTAACATGAAATACATTGTGGATTTTTATATTCTCAGGGAGTTGTATCTTGTAAGCGCTTGGTCCTAGGCACTTGAGAATCTTATAGGGTCCACAATATCTTGGACTTAGCTTCTTAAACTCACCTAAAGACAAAGAACTCTTCTTTGGATGGACACGGATGAAGACCATGTCTCCCTCTTTGAAGATTCGTTCCATTTCTTCTAACATTTTTCTGGAGGCTTCTACCCTTAGAGTAGGATCGGAAAAATTAAGTGGCATACGACAATCTTGACCATATAGTGCCTGAAATGGAGTCATCTGAATACTTCGATGATACGAGGCATTATAGGCAAATTCCACTAAGGATAGATACTGAATCCACCTTTTAGGTTCCTTGCTGCAATATGCACGCAGAATATCCTCAATTACTTGATTAACTCGTTCTGTCTGCCCATCAGTTTGTGGATGATAAGCAGTACTGAAACAAAGTTGGGTTCCAATGGCTTCAAATAAACTCTTCCAGAAGTGTGATGTGAAAAGAGAATCACAATCACTGATGATCCTTTTAGGTAACCCATGTAACCTAAAAATCTCTTTTACAAAAATTCTAGCAATACCTGAAGCCTTGTAATTGGTTTTTGTTGGGAGAAGATGAGCGACCTTTGTTAGCATGTCTACTATTACCATTATTGAGTTATATCCTCCTTGTACAGAAGGTAACCCAACTACAAAGTCCATGCTAATAAATTCCCATTTCATCTGGGGAATGTCAAGTGGCTGGAGTTTTCCTGGTAACTTGACACGTTCAGATTTTACCCTTTGGCAATTTAGACATTCAGTGACATACTTAAGTACATCACCCTTGAGTTTTTGCCAGTAATAACTTTTCCTGACAGCATTAAGAGTTTTTGCATATCCTGGGTGTCCTGAAAAAGGAGAATCATGTGCTTCCCAAAGTATCCTTCTCTTGAGAGTCTGACTTGAAGGAATGCATAGTCTCATTCTGAAATAAACAAGTCCTTCATCTTCATCTATAGAGAATTCCTGATACTTAGTCTTGAATTTGGGATCTTGTTCCTTATTCTGAACTTCCCAAAACAATTGTTGATAGTCTAGGTCCTTATTTGCTTCATCCTTGGTCAACTCGATGATAGGATTAGTCGGCATCGATACCATTGTAGCCAGAGTTTCTGACCTAGATGGTTCTTCAGTGATAAGAGCATTAAGGAAGGCTTTACGGCTAAGGGCATCTGCTACTACATTTTCTTTACCGGGTCTGAACTTAATTTCAAAGTCATATTCTTGTAGAACCTCGATCCAACGTCGTTGCCTCATATTAAGATCAGGTTGAGTAAAAATCCACTTAAGACTTTTATGATCTGTGACTAAGGAAAACTTATTTCCAAGCAAGTAATGTCTCCATAATTTGAGAGCATGAATCACAGCTAATAACTCCAGGTCATGAGTAGCATATTTCTGCTCATGGATTTTCAATTTTCTTGAAGAGTAAGCTATAGGATGTCCTTCCTGCATTAGCACACATCCCAATGCAAGAGAGTTGGCATCTGTGACAACTTCAAATTCCTTGCTTAAGTCAGGTAGCCTTAAGATAGGAGCAGTTACCAAACTATGCTTTAGTTTCTCAAAGCTAGATTGTTCGATTGGCGTCCAATTAATGGCAACTTGCTTCTTCTTAAGTGAATTTGTAAGAGGTGCTGCAATTTGAGCATAGTTTCTGATGAATACCCTATACCATCCTGTTAGACCTAGAAAACTTCTCACTTCCTTGATAGTGGTTGGGGGTGGCCAATCTTGAACATCCTTGACCTTGGAAGGATCTACTGATATACCCTCAATAGACACTATGAATCCCAAGTATTCAATCTTTCTTTTGAAGAATGCACACTTCTTCTTCTTGGCATACAACTTGTGTGTTCTCATTGTCTCTAGGACAATGCGAAGATGTGGTTGATGATCCTCTTCCTCCTTAGAATAAGTTAGGACGTCATCAAAGAATACAAGGACAAAGTCATCAAGATGGGGTCTAAAAATGTCCTGCATTAACCTGTTGAAGGTAGCTGGAGCATTTGTCAATCCAAATGACATCACAATGAATTCGAAATGGCCGTATCTGGTGTTGAAGGCGGTCTTTGGAATATCTTCATTCTTGACTCTAATCTGGTAATATCCTGACCGAAGATCAATCTTAGAAAAGATCTTTGCTCCTTGTAGACGATCAAGAAGCTCATCAATCCTTGGGATTGGGTACTTATTCTTTACTGTCACCTGGTTTAGCCCTCGGTAGTCGATACAAAGACGGAGAGTTCCATCTTTCTTCTTTTGGAATAATACTGGGGCTCCCCATGGTGAATTACTTGGCCGGATATATCCTTGTTCTAGCAGTTGCTTGAGTTGCTCTTTTAGTTCGATGGCTTCAGGAATAGACATTTTGTAAGGTCTTTTTGCCACTGGAGCGGCTCCTGGAACAAGTTTGATCTCATGATCAACTTCTCTTTCCGGAGGTAACTCAATTAGCTCTTCAGGAAATATGTCAGCGTACTCTTTTAACCAGGATGGTTCTTCTTCTGCATGACCATCTTGATTTGTCTTGTTAAGCTTGATCAAGTAAACAGGTAATCCTTTCTTCAAGCCTTTCACAATTCGAGAAGCTTTTGCCAATTGAACTTTAGGTTTCCCTGTTTCACCTTGTGTAGTTGCTATTTCACCATTCAAATCCTGAAATGTGACGACCTTTTCCACAATGGATATGAGCATCATTGGGAATCAGCCAATCCATTCCTAGTAAACATTCATAGGCTCCTAGGTTCATTACCCTGAACCTCATACTTGAAAGGTTTTCCCCTAGGTTAAACTCTACCTTGGTAGTTTGCTGTGTAGAAAGTACTTCATTTCCATTTGCTAATTCCACAAGCAGCTTTGATGCATTTACAATATCTATACCTATATTCTTAGCACACTTGGGTGAAATAAATGAGTGTGTACTTCCACAGTCAATCAAAACTTTAAATGATTTACCTTGGTGACTAGCTGGTGTCTGTATTACCGAATATTGACGATTTGGTCCTTTCCTGTGGAATGCAGCATGAACAGTTGCTCTTTCAATATCTTCTTCCATAGTAGGGTCTTCCTCCTTATTAGTCTCTTTTAGGGTAATATTTGACGTTCTTCCTCTTGCCATAGCTACATAACCACGACCTTGGGCAGCTCTGCCTTGACCTCGAAATTGGCCTTGGTGATGGTTTCTACCAAGCTTTGGACAATCTCTCCTGAAATGTCCTGTCTCATTACAGTGGAAGCACCTAAGACCATCCCTGTTTCCTTGGGTAGGAATAAAATTTCCAACTGCATTGGATTTTGCCTTCTTCTTTTGTCCTTGGAAAAATTGTCCTTGGGTTCTTTTTGCTTGACCTTTGAATCCTCCTTTGTTCTGGTTATTGTAGCTCCAGAACTTATTGTTATTAGGCTTTGATTGTACTTCCCGCACAATAGGAGCAGCTCGAATCAAAGCATCCTGGAGGTCTATGGGGGGCATTGATTCTAAACGAGTGTTCAGAGGATAATTTAGCCCATTGCAAAACTTGGACACTTGTTGAACAGTATCCAGGGGGTGCATATTTAAGAAGAGAAACAAACTTGGAGTAGTATGCTTCCAAGGTCAGTCCCATTTGCTTCAAATTGAAGAACTCGTTCATCTTTTGGGTGCGATAAGCTGGAGGTAAATACCTCCCTCTTACAGCTTCTTTCATCAAGTCCCAAGTAATGGTATTTTCAGGGACTCCTTGATCTCGGCACCACTACTTCCACCAAAGTCGAGCTTCACCAATTAATTTTAGCTTAACTATCATAGCTTGGTTGGGTGGGATAGTTCCAACAGCAGTAAAATAATCTTCCATCGATTCGATCCAAATTTCTGCATCAGCTTCCACATTTTCGCCTTTCCCATTAAACTCTGGAGGTTTGACTTGCTTCAATAAATTCCTTTTCTCTTGAGCTTCATTGGGAATTATTGTGGGTGCAAGATTCTGGGAAATTTTTAGAAATTCGTAAGTTAAATTTTACAACTCTATGTAGCGTCAATAATTGAGTTCAGTACTCAAAATATCTCTCGCTTAGTTTACTGAAACAACTCTCAAATCAACTTTCTTCCCATAAAATTAAATTGCAATTTCAGAGGTTTCAAGACAAAAATAATAAAATAGGATTGCATTATTTCTTTGATTGATGAAGTATCAATCAATCTTTTATTACAATGGATATACAAGGTAATCAGATGGAAGGAAATACATTATTCCGATGGCTCGCAGGCTCATCTTATTTTCTCTCAGGAAAGGATTCCCTACTACAATCTAAGTATGACACTCTGATTACATCCTTTATGAAGTAACTTGGATTCGGAGAGTAAATATCTAGGAATCTATATTTTTGAGGGAGTTCAGGAAATCCCTCTTTTTTGTAGTTGCGGCGGCTAGAGCGACCTATGACTTTTATTCTGTCAGCCGGAAGGATCTTCGTAACTTCCCCATAGATATATTGGTTTAGTTTGATCTTCTTGCCTTTAGTATACATGGTTGAGTTTACAGTGGCCTCATGAAATAGATAGATCTTAACAACTTTAAGATCTTCCATCCATTTTACTCTTTTTAGATTATTTCTAAGATAAGCTAGACGGCTTGCATCAATATAGCAATATCCTCCACTAATCATCCATCGTCTTTCACGATATAGAGGCGACGGGTTGTACAACTGATCTAGTACTCGCATCATCTGAATTCTCCAGGAAAAACTGGATGAATGCATAGCTGACATAAACATTACTTGAAAGATCAAGAATCGCTTCCAAGATTCATTACTCTGCCATAATTCAAAAAACATACGTTAATAAAGAGAAGAAAACATGTCCTAGGCTATGCTTAGAAAAAAATAATATTTTTCTTAAGCTTACGTCGTAATCTATACTAATGTGCGCTCTGATACCAACTGTGAGGTGTCCGCTAGTCCCAATCCACGGCACACCTTTTAGTAGTCCATCAGTAGGTTTTTCCATAAATGATGCCACTCGGTGCTCCCTTGGAACATCACGGGATTGTCACTTAGGCCCTACCGAGTCTACTTCGCAATGGGAGAGTTCTGGCCGAACCCACTAGGATCGACCTGAAGACTTTTGGTTCATAAAATCGGATGGGTCTCCTAGCAGCCAGCTAGCGTCAGTAATTTCGAGTTCCACTTTTTAGAGGATTACTCAATCTGAAGCGGACTTGCCATTGCACTTGGTTCAAAGAGAATGGGAGACGGAGGGGAGTGTGGTACGTCAACCCTCCTGCCCATAAGGCAAAATCCCATTCCGGTCCCCTAAAACAATGCAAGTCAGTTCTACCTAATGACTACTTGGTCAATTTATCGTCTTCCTATTTCTATATCTGATGTAGAAAAGCTCCCAGCTAACCGGGACCACCCTACCATTGGACGGACCCGTCGGGGGTTACGCCCACCCGCTTTCCTCTGATGATGGGTCATCTTTAGTTTTTTAATTACCTACAACACATTTATTGGAACATATACAACCAGCTTCCTTAATTAGTCCATTTAGTCACACGTTCCTTCACATAATTTATCTCACTAACACGCATACAATTCGAACAGTAAAGCAAACTTCTTTATTATATTGGAAGTCTATTACAATTTCCATCATTCCGTCCCAGCGGAAGATACAAGAATTCCATAAGGACATTCTGTCCACCAAGATTTCACCCTCATAACTAGTATTTAGGGTTCCAGGATCCCATCCTGGGTCACGAAGGGGCTCGTCAGATTCTTGGAACAATGCAGGATTTACAGCCAGAGCCCCCTCTGGCACCTACAATTCCTACTGCCCGAGACTATCCCTACTGACAGACCTTTCGCCTACGGAGCCGGTCCAAGCCTCTCGTAGCGATAATCATGACCCCCTTGGAGTAGGGTCTCGCCGCTGGCTTGGGGATAGCCTAGCGCGATCCTTCCTTTTATTCTGTTGGCAATAATTTCAATCAAAATCTAGATTCTAGCAAACACAAACAGTCCTTTCAAATATGTATCAAATAGTGCAATGACAATCATCCCAACATGTAAATCACAGTTTCACATAGCCAAGGTAGACCTTATCCTAAGGTAACCTTTCATTCTAATGAGGATTCTTCTCCCCATAAAGAAGTGTTGAATACACCTCTTAAAACATGTTAAGCAGGGCATGAGTTTTCCATTTGGATTCACTTATCTAACATAAGCAAAATCCCTTAATGAAATATATTGTGTCAATAAACTCAACGAGATGATCTTTAGGATTCCTAAATAGATAACCAGTTTCTATAACCTTCACTAATCAGTTCTTAACCTTGTCGCATTTGATCATAACTATATTGAATACGCATAAAGACATATGTACAATAACCTTTGGCAATTAATTCTATCATGATTCAATGCCTTAGTATCCCAACTATTCTAGCTAGAAATCATAGTGATTAATCGTTTTATGCTTGAACTAATATGTCTTTCTGGATGAGTTATCAGTTTAATGTGTAAGCGAAGAATATGAAAGCTAATATCCTATGTAATTTATCTTATATTGTAAAATTGATAATCTAGTAATGAATAACCTGGTTTGGTGGCATGACGACATTAGGAACTTCATCTTTACTCGCGCTCGCATTAGCCACACCCGATGTTCCAATTGTGGTGGCAATTCCCGCAATCTCGGGCACTCCCGTATCATTGGCAATACCCGTTGCTTGACCGGTTGCATTGATTTCCATAGCTTTTCCACTTCGTCGCTTTGGAGCCATCGTCCACGAGGAGTTTGAGAGATAGGGAAGGTGGGATAGATTTTAGATGAGAGAGGGTAGAGAAGATGGCTTAGTTAAAGATCGAGACAAGGGACTTGAGCTAACTCTCTTCCTCTTCCTCTTTCTCTCTCTCTCTCTCTTTCTAGCTTCTCGCAGCCTCTTGAAGGAGTATTCTTCCTTCTCTCTTCTTCTCTCTCGCAGCCTCTCGGGGTCTCCTTGTCTCCCTTATGCCTCTCCCATGCCTCATATTTATAGTGAATTGGGGAAGAGGGCTTGTGGTTGAGAAGTGGAGCTCTTTGTGGAGGGGGATCTTGGAAAGATCAGTGATCTGATGCTCAGATCATAAATCTGATGGTTCCATTGGCACCGAAAGGGGGGTAAAACCCCAAGACACTTGATTAGAAAGCTCTTAGTTCACTCCTTCTTCTTTTCTCTATTCGAAGTGCTGTCTACTGCCTGTAAACTGCGATCGCGGCGTGCGCGATTTCGCCAGTCACTTTTCCTTATTTTTCTTTTTATAAAATCTTCAAACTAACTAACACATCACTTGTTTTTTTCTTTTAAATGACATCTAGTTCTAGAAATCTCCATATCTTTTTTTTAAAAAAAAATAAGATAATCTCTAAAATATCTAAAATATTCTAGTCTTGTCCAAAAGTCTAATATTTTTAGACCATCCAAACTATACACATTATCCTAGTGATTAATATAACTCATAAGTTTCGTTCACGTTGTAATTTACGTGAAGGATGGCCACGGTCCTTGCCAATTCGAAAAAAATATCGAATTTACGACTCTTGATTTTTCTAAATAAAATATTTTAAATTAAATAAAAATTATCAATAATTAATGTTAGTTAGTTTTTACCTTAGTTAGTCTTTAGTTAGTAATCTTACTAACTTATTAATTAACTAACTAACTTTTGAACTAACCAACTAACTTTTATTGTGTGGAAATATTACACTTCCTTTGAGGACTTGTGCATATTGGATTCCATTGTGTACACTACATTTAATGAAGCATGTATAGTGAAGGGTATGCTAGAGAGTGATAATCACTGGCTCCAATGCATACAGGAGACCTATCACATACAAAAAAAATGTGCAATTAAGAAATCAATTTGTTACTATTCAAGGTTTTTGTAGTCCCTCTTTCCCAAGACTATTGTGGAAAAGGTTTATCATGCCCTTTATTGAGGAAACTTTGCTCAAGATCTCATTAACTCATGTGCAATTCATCACCTATGCATATTGCTATGCATCCCAATGCTTTTTCGTTGGTTTCTTCATATTTCTCTCCCAAGATTGTTGTGCTTCTCCTAATGACAATCTTGCTAAGCTCTTTTACATAAGCAAATAGATAATTTTGGATTGCCAAACATAATATTATCGAGCCCAAAAGCAAGTCCAAGTCATTTATGATTCCTAGTAACTAAAGGACCGTCATGGTGTTGACCATGTGCTAGAGCCAAGATTTATGGTTCTATGGTAGATCATCAACCATGTAAATGAGTAGAGATACACACAAAAATCTTGAGGACAAGTGAAATTCACCATGTTATTACTCAAAGATATAACAACATGGACCAAACAATGGTAAATGTGGAAGGCATGATAAAAAGAAGTTGCAAATAAGATAAAGAGTGGGAATCAACTATTGGCAAATGAATGCATGTACAACTTTTATGAGGAAGGAAGCTATGGTAAGGCTATGGAAAATGCTCTCAATGATGGCCAAAGAAGTGCATTCAATATACTTATGGAAGCAATGGATGCAAGTAATGGGAAAATATTTTTATTGGATGGCCTTGGAGGCTTCAACAATACATATTTTTATAAATGTTTGCTTGCAAAACTATGTGGCCAAGGGTGAGTTGCATTTGCTATTGCATCATCTACTAATGCTACATTCCTCCTTCTTCCTAATGGGCATATAGTTCACTCAATATTTAAAATTCAATCACAATTAAACTAATAGTCAATCTACAATATTCTTGTGCAAAGTGACCTTGTCATGTTATTAAGATAGACATACCTTATAGTATGGGATGAAGCTCCCATGATGCACCCTTTTACTTTTGAGGCATTATATCTTTTGATAAACCATTTGGAGAAAGGTTGTTCTCTTCAGTGGAAAATTTAGATAGATTTTGCCAATAGTATTCAAGGTTGAACATGAGGACATGGTGAATACAACTTTGTGCTTCTCTAGGTTATGGGAAAATCAATATAGAATAACTGTGTCATGTCATTTGGGGCAAGGACCATTGAGGCCAAATTTGTGAAGTCGATATAAGGTTTGGTGATAGTATAATATTTGATATTGATAATGACAAGATAAGTCTCCCACCTAAAATGCTTTTGCAAGGATCGTCCATTCATGACCTCATTGCATGTGTATATAATGACGTGTCTATTATGCATGTCTTTTCAAAGTTCTTCAATGAGAGTGTAGTTCTTGCTTCTTGAAATGTAGAAGTGGATGTACTGAATGGAAAAGCTTTGGACATGATGCTTAGCAATGTGAGATAATAGTTTTAGTGTAGATAATGTTGCTAAAGATGATCAAAATTTGTTCCTTTATACTATAGAGTACTTGATTTCACTTCATCTTATGGTTGGGGCATCCCTCCTCATTTGTTATGTTTGAAGTTCATTGCCCCTATCATCTTGCTTCAAAATCTAGATCCGTCTAAGGGATTGTGCAATGGTACAAGACTTACATACAAGAGATTCAAGTAATATTACATATGGGAAGATAATAACATGCAATAATATTGGTGCAAGGATATTTATTCCAAGGATTACCTTCATTCCAAGTACATTGCATTTACCTTTCATTATGAAACAAATATAATTTTAAGTGAACCTTGTGTTTGCCATGACCATCAACAAGGCACAAGGTCAAACATTGATGTTTCTAGGATTATACCTTGAAAAATCCTATCTGTACTCTTAGGCAATTATACATTGCATTATTTCAAGTAAAGTCACCATCAATGAGAGCGGAATTTAGGTGACGGGAAGTGCTTAAAAATAGCTAAAAATTATGAATATCAAGGGAAAAATATTCACCGTCAAAGGCGGCGGCTCGATCTAGGACGATTTTAAGCGTCAAAGTGCTTTAAAGGTGCCCGAGCGACACTTGTTGATTTTTCATAATTTTTCAGACAGTCGTGCGGGTTGACACGAGCTACTGGCCAATGCGAATGCTAAGCCGGATGCCCAGGATTTTTCAGAGCTCGATTCCGAGTCCGGACGAGGAAATGGCCAAGAAACCGGTCAAGATGCGAAGGGGTGGACAAAATTTGGCCAAAGTGGGCAAGTGACCTTTGGGAGCCCAAACTTTAAATGTCACATGAAAGTTTCATGCAAATGAGAGAGATGAAATCGTGGAGAGAGGGCGCCATCAACAGGCGCCGAAAAATGCGCCATGTTGATGGAGATGCTCCCTCCTGCCTGCAAACAACCATGCCAACTGATCACTGCCCCTCATTCCCTCCTGGATGCTAATCATTTCGCCACCCTTCGCTCGCGCAATGACGCTCTCTTTGAAGATCTCTGATTTCAGTCTTTCTCTCTCCCCCCTCTCTCTCTTCTAAAGGCAAGTTCATGTGGGAAGAAGAAGGAAGAAGAAAGAATGATGGAGGCTTGTCCGGCATGGATCGGATTGCTCCACGGGCTGGAAATGGTAATTTGTGGTTGTGCTAGACATGAAGTGCTGCTGATCTTCAGATTTGCAGCCATGGACATGAAACCCGAAACACGCAAATAAGCGGTAATTCAAAATTTTCAAAGGAAATTTTAGATTTCATGGCTTTTGATTGATAAAATGTTGTTCATGTGGGCTAAAAATTGTTTATGTTGCTGTTTTCCATGAGTACTTGCTGATCATAATTAGAAAATCAGAAAAATATGCATCTTATGGCTCAAAATAATACACTAAAACACGTAAAATATGGAAAATCAAGGGAAAATGATGTTTTTGGGCATGAAAATGGAAAAATGAATAAGAACACCAACTAAACTTTCATTTTTGCTGCAAGAAGGAACTAAGGGCCACAGCCCATAACCTATTTTGAATTTTCAGTAATAAGATAATGCAAAAAATAAGGGAAAATACAAGGAAAATAGAGAAAAATCACTAAAAATAGGAGAAAAATGCATTTTGGGTGCGGGAAATTAATGAAAATTAAGAGCAATGTTTGTGAATATTTGTGGGGACTGAAGCATGAGGATTTGCCTCAGTTCAACCCCACCTTCTTGTTCTAGTTTGTTTTTTTCGCTTTCTACACATAAAATGATGGCAAAATGCCCTATAAATCTATACAACAATGCAACATTTGATCGATGGGAGGGTAGAGTGGTTAAAGTGTGTCTAAATGTGGAGTAAAATGATGAAAAGATTGCTGTTTTTTGTTTGCATGCCATATAGGTCGGTGAATAATTATAAAATAAGGGCCTAGTAGCACGAGGGTTCCCTTGGTGCTAGGTCTGTGCAACGCCGTATAAGAATGGTAGTTGAAAATCATTGAAAGGATGTTTTCCGCATATGCACAATATCGATTTCATAACTGTTTGAGCACTTGGCATCCACACTATGCATAAATCATGGAAATATTTAAAGGTATCAGAAATCCTGGATGCACAGCAATTGTTTTCATTAGGACATTGACCCATGTTGAGTGAGAGACAGGGCACCCTAAGCCATAGGCTAGTCGTGGGGTCTAGGGAAAAGAGAAGTAAGGACAATGGTACATTCCTGTATACGCTTATTTGGTACCTTGAGCGACTTTTGTGCAAAATGTTTATATGTTGAGCGATGCATCGAGGGGCCAATCCCCAAGGTGTAGGAGAGTCGCAGAGGGGTGGCGGCACTCAGCCGTTGGAGGACCCCCTATGTCTATGCTTCATGCCATTAGACAATGTGAAAGGGACTCCCTCTAAGGAGTAATATTGGGTTAGGATTAGTTGGACTGCAACGTATTACAAATGCAATGTTTAGGAAGGCAGAGATTTTGATAGACGCTCCTGGCCGCGAGGCCGAGGGGTTGTCTTGTGCGTAGTGACGAGGCCCGGCTAGTGCATGAGCCAGTGCCGGCCCGTTTTTAGGTCCATCAATCAAGTTTGAAAGAGTTATTGGAAGACAACGAATGTTATTCCAACTCTAATGACGAGGCCCGGCTAGTGCATGAACCAGTGCCGGCCCGTTTTTAGGTCCATCAATCAAGTTTGAAAGAGTTATTGGAAGACAATGAATGTTATTCCAACTCTAATACAAAAATTGTGTATCAAGAGGTTTTGCAAAAAATGTTATATTGATTGTTTTTTTGAAACATGTTCTTGTTGGTGAGTTCCTCCAACTTTGTCGCCATAGTTAATTGTATAAGCTAATATTTCCATCATAACATTTTTCCCTTTGAGTGTGACATGTTTGACAAATGGCTACTCTTGCTTATGGATATTATCATTCTTCTAAGATTCAATTGGCCTCACAAGAAAAGTTTTAATCAATTGCTCCAAATCTTAAGATTTGTCGATTGTTTGCATGTATTGATGAGCAATTAGAGTCCTTACCTTTCCTCATGGCTTTTTAAGGGTTGTCTCTTGAAGTTAGTTATCATAGTTATGTTACATGTTCCTTTGTTCCTCCTCCACTCGTTGCCAATTTTGTGTAGTGTTCACACAAAAAGTGGATTCCTTCTCATTGGAAGTGATAGGAGTGCCCTGATCTTTGTTGCATGGTTGTATTGCACCAACTCAACATGGGTGAAACACGTTGTCAAAGGGGTTTTTGTCAAAAGGTCGAATCCACCAGGGATTAGAGGTAGAAGGAAATAGAGATAGGAGATGGAAGAGAAGATACAGAATACACAAGAGGTAAACACAATAATGACAAAGCACAATGAATCAAATCAATATGTATTGACAAAACATGAAATCCTTTGTCTGGCACTACTCAAGAGCACTCTCCAGGCATTAGATCTCCTGGATCTTCTTCGTAGAACAAAAACATAGATCTAAAAATAACAGCTTCTTCTTTGCTATTCAGAACCCAAATTTGATGTGGTTGCGTTGGCTCTAGAAGGGGGGTAAAACTCCAAGACACCTGGCCACGGATCTCCCAGATCACTCCTTCTTCCTCTTCCAGTTCAAACTATAGTTTTTAGCCTGTCAATAGCGATCGCGACACGCACGATTTTGCCCATCTATCTTTTTTTTGTGAAAAATCTCATAACTAGCTGAAAAAGCAACTTGCTTTTTACATGCCATCCTAATCTAGAATATTTTCTAACTTTTTTGGATTTTTGCAATAAATAATATCTAGTATTTTTGGATAATCCATGCCACTCACACTAGAACTAATGACTCAGATCACATTGACTCTTTACATCAATAAAGAAGTTGGATGATGTTGCACTCCAGAGTTTTTCACATTGTGCCCGCATAGTGGCACGATATCTACCCCCTCTAAACATGCACATCCTCTAGTATGTGCCAAAATCCTAGTTGTCACCGAATTCTAAGTCCTCCTCATCCTTTGCAACCATATACAATGCTTCTTTATCTTTCATATCTTCCTGACTATCCCATGTATCATGGCCAATATTTTCTTCCAATTATGGCAACTCATAGGCCTCTTGAAAATTTTGATTCTTTTCCCTGGTACTACTGGAAGTTTTATGGCTGTCCCATCCAATTCATTTAATGCATAAGTAGCATTATCAAACACTTGTCTTACCACATAGGGTCCAAAACCATCTTTTGGAAACTTTACGCATGGCACTATGCCGGCTGTCTAAACTACTATCATAAACCAATACCCAATCCCTATCTTGTATTGTTCTTGGTCTCAGTCTATGTCTTTTATCAAACCGTTTCTTGTTCTGTATCCTTGTTGCCCCCTTAATTTTGTAACTGCTGCCTTTGTGTCTTCTAACTTCCTTTCCAATTGTCTAATGCGCAAGGCCAACAACTCCTCTTGATTCAACTCCTCCTCCTAAGGTAACACGCTCCATGTGACAGTCATCTCTTCTATTGGCATGATAGGTTTTTGACCATACATCAATTCTACAAGCATATATTCTGTAATAGCACTATGAGTTGTTTTGTCAGCCCACAAAGCATAAGGGAGCAATCGTGGCCACTCTTTTACCTTCTCTCCACATGTTTTTGCCAATGCCTTCACAATAGGTGGATGACCTCTTTCACTTTTGCCATTTCCTTTAGGGTTATAGTCTGAATTTAAAGCAAGATTTATCCCCAACCGTGCAAAGAAATTATGAGCTTCATCTGCATCCAGCTTACCCCTATCTGCTGTAATTTCTTCCACACAGCCGTACCTACAAAATATCTCTTCTAAGAGAAAAGTACACACAGCATTTGTTGTCTTAGTATGTAAAACTCTCCCTTCCACTTGATTAGTCAAGTCTTTACGGGCAAGCACAAGATACCTCATTTGCCAAAGACCTATAGGCACTGTGACCAAATCCTGTCAAGATTGTGGGAGAGAAGGAAGGAGTCTCACTTGAAGCTTTCTTGCTTGCACAATGGGGGAATACACACAAGGGTGGAGGCTGAAAACAGTTTTCCTCTTCTTAGTTGTGTAAGCCAAAAGAACTCTAGTACAAAGAAATAGAAGAACCCTATATATGGGTCTCAAACCAAACTCAACTAACTAAGGTGGCATACTAACTGAGCCACGAACTAGAGTAGATAAGGATAGCTATCATGTAGCTATTATTCATGGGTGGTGTACCAACCGCGTCTGCAACTGACAAGTCGGTGACATAAATACACAACGGTCACCCTGGCGTATCACGAGTGGAGCTCGATATCTCAACACTCCCCCTCGAGCTCAATCCCAATTCCTGCACACCAAGCAGGTCTCTGAACTTGCGCAGCTTCTCTGCGCCCAATGCCTTCGTGAATATGTCAGCTACCTGATCCTCTGTGCTGACATAAACTAGATCAATAAGACCTAGTAAAACCCACTCTCGCACATAGTGATAATGCACCTCAATGTGCTTTGTTCTAGCATGATAGACTGGGTTATTTGCCAAGTGTATACTACTCATGTTGTCACAATAAATGACAACTGGCCCATCTGTAGACTGATGCATATCATAAAGTACCTTATGCAACAAAGCTACCTCACATGCAGCCATTGTTGCACCCCTATACTCAGCCTCTGTGCTCGACAAGGCAACTGTAGGCTGTTTCTTGCTGCTCCAAGTGACTGCAGCACTCCCAAAAGAGAACACATATCCACTGGTAGATCATCTATCAGAAATACTACTAGCCCAATCAGCATCAGTGTATCCATGCAACTGTATTTGAACCCCAGTCTCATAAAATAGTCCATACTGCAATGTGGACTTCACATACCTGAGTATGCATCTAGCCGCATCCAAATGTGGTTTCCTTAGAGCCTGCATAAACTGACTTACCAATCCAACAGCATAGCTTAAATCTGGCCTGGTAATAGTCATATAAATCGAACTTCCTACTATGCGTCTGTACATAGTAGGGTCTTCTAGAAGCTCACCTGCATCTGTGCTCAGCTTCACATTCTGCTCCAAAGGAACTGAAATAGGCTTACAGCCTGTCATCCCATATTTGGACAGCATGTCCAATCCATACTGCCTCTGCAAGAGCTGTATCCCACTTGGTGTTCTAATCACCTCAATACCCAAGAAATAACGTAGCTCTCCCAAATCCTTCATTTCAAACTTCTGCTTCAATAGCATTTTCACATGAAGGATATCTTCATCACTGTCACCTGTCACAATCAAATCATCAACATAAATGACAAATAGCATAATACCTTTCTTTGTTTTTCTCACATAAAGTGAGAAATCTGCCTTGGAAATCTGAAAGCCAATAGTGACAAGACTGTCCTATCTTGTCAGACCATGCTCTAGGTGCTTGCTTCAAGCCATACAAGGCTTTCTTCAACCTGCAAACAAACTCAGGATGAACAGCATGCACATAACCTGGTGGCTGCTCCATTTAGACCTCTTCTTGCAAATCACCATGCAAGAAGGCATTCTTTACATCCATCTGATGTAAAGACCATCCCTTTGATGCAGCCATAGCAATGACTGCTCTTACGGTTGCCATCCTTGCAACCGGAGTGAATGTTTCTTCATAGTCAATGCCATATGTTTGTGCATACCCCTTGACTACTAATCTTGCCTTGTATCTGTTCACAGAACCATCTGCATTGTGCTTCACCTTATAAACCCACTTACAGCCAATTGCATTTTTACCTTTAGGCAAAGGTACCAATTCCCATGTAGCATTTGCTTCCAAGGCATCCATTTCTTCATCCATGGCTTTCTCTCATTTTTCTTTTCCCATGGCTTGCTCAAAAGAAGTGGGTTCTAGTTCCTGTATCACTTTGACCATATATACATAGTGAATGGCTGTAAATCCATCATATTTCAGCCTATCCACAGGATACCTAGCTCTCGTAGACCTGCGCAAAGTAGGTTCACTCCCAGGTGCTCTCAAAACATCCCTGGTCTTCCTTACTCCAGGTGTAACAATAGAAGGAATACCCAACTCATCATCAATGCTCTGTTTTGAGCCACTGGATTCACCATCCACATAAGAGTGACCTGCATTCACATCAAACATGGGCTGATCAACCTTTTCTTTTCCTTTTCGTGATACCTGCATACCACTATCTGCATTACTTTGAGAAGATTCTCCTGATCTCAATCTGCCTGTCCATGGCGAAGAATGTGAACCATTGCTAGAGGACGCTCCAGGTCCACTAATATTTTGTGACTGCTGCTATGAATTCTGTGTAGCATTACCATTTTGTGCATCTACATCATCAATCACATTTACTAGTTTATACCAGCTACTCATCTCATCAAAAGCAATATCTCTGCTCAGTGTAAACTTATGAGTAGAAGGGTTATAGCATCTATACCCTTTTTGCTGCAGAGAGTAACCAATAAAGATGCACTTCTCAGCTTTTGGATCCAACTTGGATCTCAACTCATCTGGCACATGTACATAGGCAATGCAACAAAAAATTTTCAAATGAGAAATATATGGTTTCCTACCAGTATACCTCTCCTCTGGAGTCATTCTATGTATTGCTGCAGTGGGAGTCCTGTTCATTATGTAGACTGCTGTAGCAACTGCTTCAGTCCAATAAAAATCTGGCAAGTCTTTTTCATTGAGCATGGCACGAGATACCTCTCCAATATGCTTGTTTTTCCTTTCTGCAATTCCATTTTGTTGTGGGGTATGACTGCATGAATATTGCTGCTTTATGCCATGCTCCTGCAGGAACCTTGCAAACTCATTTGAGAGGTACTCTCCCCCTCCATCTGACCTTAGGCATTTTATTTGCAGGCCTGTTTCTTTTTCAACCATAGCTTTAATGGTTTTGAAATGCCCAAAAACTTCACTTTTCTTTTTCATAAAATACACCCAAACTTTTCTGCTATAGTCATCAATAAAAGTGACAAAATAATGACAGCCTCCAAGAGATGCAGCTTTAGTAGTCCATACATCAGAGTGGATTAATTCCAATGGCTTCTCACTCTCTTGAACATGTCTAGGAAATGGTTTCCTTGCCTGTTTTCCAAACTGACAGGCTTCACATACCTTATGCATTTCTGCAACCTTGAATTTAGGCAAACCTGCAACAATATTTTGGGCCTGCATTGATTTGAGTCGTTGTACATTAACATGACCAATGCGTTTATGCCAGATATCAATATCTGCAACTACACCGGTCCCATGTGCAAACATTCCTGCACTCAATTCAGACATGTCTGCATCCAATGTAAACATTCTGCCCTCTTATTTCCTTTTGCTATCAAGCGACCTTTATTATTCATATCCTCAACAAAGCATCCATGAGGATTAAATCTGACATGCAAGCCCTGCTCAACCATTTGACCAACGGAAACCAGATTCTTGGTGATATTCAGGACATGAAATACATTGGACAGGTATTTCTTTTTCCCATCCTGCATAGACAAAGGAATTTTTCCAATCTGCACAATAGGATGTGCAGTATCATCACTAGTCTCCACAAATCCTGGTTTTTCCATTTTTCTTGCATCCTCCATCCATTCTGCATGACCTGTCATGTGGTTTGATGCACCTGAGTCAACTTACCATACATCATTGCTTTCTTCTGCACTTGTCACAGAATTGTTCATGTGCTGCACCATAAACAAGTGCTCATTTCTGTCATCACCCTGTCTACTAGAAGATGCATAATTCCCTTGTTGCAGTTTTCCATTCATGATGTCATTCTGCTTTTTATAGCAGTCTTTAGCCATATGACCCATTTTACCACAGTAGTAGCATTCAACATTACTGTTTGCATTTTGGCCTCTTTGCCATCCACCACGACCTCTTTGGCTCCCCCTGCCTCTAGAGTTACCACGTCCTCCTCCATAGGACTGGTTTTCTTGAGTTTGCTGCATATTCTGATTTCTACCACGGCTTCCATATCGGCCTCCTCTACCTCTGCCTCTACCTCTTCTAGCATTTGAGTAGAAGACAGCTTCTTTTGAAGTTCCTCTTGAAGAAGATGCACCACCATTTCTCTACTCCTCAGAAATTAGAAGAGCAATCAACTCCTCAAAATCAGGAAATCTTTCACGGAAGGAAATGGATGTTCGAAACTGTGCATAATCCTTTCCTAGACCATTCAAGGTCACAGAAACTAAATCATCATCTTCCACTGGCGACCCAATGGAAGCAAGTGCATCTGCAATCTTCTTCACCTTCATGTGGTAGTCATTGATGCTCATATTTTCTCTTTGCACATTATGCAACTGTTGCTTGAGCTGCATTTTCCTGGCTTGCGTATTTGTGCTATAAATTTTTGACAAAGTATCCCATGCCTCCTTTGGCATACTTGTATCTTGAATATGCACAATCATAGAGTCTGAAATGCTGATAGACAACCAGTACATAACTTTCCTGGCTCTCTCATGCCATGCTTTAAATGCCTGCATTTGCTGTTGATTGGGAACATCAGGAAGAACTGGTTCTTCTTCATTTCCTGCAACAAATTCCCAATATCCTTTTCCCATAAGGAAATTCGTCATTCTAAACTTCCATGCTTGGAAGTTGTTCTTGTCAAGCTTTTCAGTGACAATCTGTGAGAGAGAATCAGACGCCATTACAGAACACTGCAAAAAATTCTGTCACTGCAAAGAACACAGCTTCAGCCTCACAAAGGCAAATCTGCAAAACTGGGGAAAGTGGTATTCGACCACACAGTCACTTCCTAGTGACGATTTTGCATCAACAGGCAACAGGGATGATTCTGTAACTCCCAATGTCTCTGCGCACAAGCATACGATGCAATTTCTATAATAACTTTTCACCAACCTGTAGAACAGTGGGCTGCACAGCATAAAACTGGGTCTTTTCCTGAGTGTGTGCAGAAAACTTCCGCCTCCAAAATAGGCCCCGAAATGGCCTCAAATAAAAAAAACAAAGTCGCATATACTGCCCTCTTGCTTCACCGCGAAGGGCGTCTCAACCTTGTTTTTTTGATTTGAGGCTTTCTTTTGGGATTCTCTTGCAGATAGCAACTTCAACCAGTTAAAGGAACTCCTTACCTCTGCTCCTATCTTAGTATGCCCGGACTTTTCTAAAGAATTTACTATACAGTGTGATACTAGTGGCCATGGCATTGGGGCTGTTTTGCTTCAAGAGCATGGAGTAATTGCATTTGGGAGCCGTAAGCTTACAGATAAAGAAATGACCATGAATGTTTATGACCAAGAGATGTTGGCTATCTTGCATGCAATCAAGAAATGGCACCATTACTTATATGGCAGCCGATTCAGACTACATAGTGATCACAGGGTACTTAAGTATTTCCTTACTCAGTCCAATCTTACTCCAAATCAACGTCGTTGGGTAGCTACATTACAGAATTATGATTTTGACATCACTCATACAAGGGGCAAAGATAACATAGTGACTGATTCTCTTTCTCGTATGTGGGCCTGCAAAGTTTCAGCTATGATAAAATTGCATAATGACTGGATTGAAGAATTACAGGAGGCTTATCTTCTAGATGAGGAATTCAGCCAAATTTTTCAGAAATTACAGCAAGGTCTGATGGAAGAAAACTCGTATTACCAACTTAAAAATGGTCTTATTTGGTTGAAAGGCAAGATTGTAATTCCTTCTACTTCTTCTTTTAAGTAGAAAATTATGGAGGAGCTACATTCTTCGCCTCTAGCTAGACATTTAGGAGTTTTCAAGACCTATGATAGGATCAGTAAAAGCTTTTATTGGAAAGGACCGTGGAAAGATGTCAAGGACTTTGTTATGAAGTGTATGCCTTGTCAGCAGAATAAGGATAGTACCCATAAGCTAGGAGGTTTGTTACAGCCATTACCTATTCCTACTGGTAAATGGACTCATATTACTATGGATTTCATTACTGGCTTACCTACTACCAAGGAGGGATGGAATAGTATTTATGTGGTGGTAGACAGACTCACCAAGGCAACCCATTTTATTCCAAACAAGTTTCAGTTTACTGCTTCTCAAGTGGCCAGTCAGTTTATGGAGCAGGTTTTTAGACTACATGGATTACCGCATGTGATTGTCCATGATAGAGACTCAAAGTTTATGAGTAACTTTTGGCAGGCGGTATTTACATCTATGGACACTAAATTGGCTCCATCTACGGCCTATCATCCTCAAACTGATGGACAGACAAAAAGAGTTAATAAATGGTTGGAGACTTATCTTCGCCATTTTTGCTATGATGTCCAAACCTCATGGGATTCTTGGTTACATTTGGCTGAGTTTGCTTATAACAATTCTACTCATACGAGCATAGGAGTTTCACCCTTTGAGGCTTGGTATGGTTATAAGGTGTCCTTACCCACAGTCATCTTTAATGAAAAGATCAATCCTCATGGGAAGGAAGAGTTGGAAAGAATGCAGACCCTTCTTCAGCAATGTAAGGTGAATCTAAGGAAGGCTCAAGATCAAATGAAGATGTATGCTGATGAGAAGAGGAGGCCTTTAGAGTTCCAGGAAGGAGAGTTGGTTTTATTGAAGGTGTCCAAGTCCAAGTACTCTACATTAAAAGATAGATCTAGTAATAAGCTGGCCCACAGATTTTATGGCTCTTACCGGATCCTTAAGCGAATTGGAGATTTGGCATACAGACTAGAGCTTCCCTCTTCTACAAAGATTTATAATGTCTTCCATGTTAGTCAGCTCAAGCCCTATTATGGTGATCCAGTGGATATATTTGATAAGCTGCCACCTATTGATGAAGATGGTCTTATTCAGTACATCCCAGAGGTTGTTATAGGTCAGCGTGAGAAGAAGCTTGGATCACGTTCTATTGTGAAATATTTGATCAAATGGAGAGGTCACACCACCTAAAGAAGCTTCTTGGAGACCTGATTCTATATTGGATGAGTTTCCTTTCTTGAGGGATACATTGGTGGGGCTGAAGCCTATTGCTTATGGAGCTAGTAATGATGCAGACTGGTTCAGGACAACACATTATTCTAGAACAAATTTTATCGTGCCTAATTTTTAGAATTAAGCTATCTACATGGGCTTAAAGTACTCTTCAAGAGCTTCGTTTTGATATATGGTACGCCCCATTTGGACACTTCTACTAGAAGTTATGGCAGATTTGGTCCAGCATGGTTTGTTTACACAGCAAGCTGTCTACTTTGTTTTGATATTATTTACAGTTGAAGACTTTATGGCTCCATATGCTTCTGAAGTACTCCAAATCATGTATATAGCTTGGGCTTACTTCCGTTCTTCAATTTCAGCTCATGTAGTTGGTCATACTTCATTCATTTCCCATTTGTAAAGTTGTAAAAAAACAGAGTAGTACTCTGTTCTATCCATCTTTTTCTAGTTATTTCCAGGTTTGTTTTTTAGGGCAAAAACTTTGGGAAGGGATGGATTGTAAGAAGCTGGGAATAAGGAATTAGTGTAAATAACATTGATATTATGCCATGTCACACTGACATTAGTATAAAAGGAGAGGACATGTAAATTTTCACATCTTTTTGACACATTAATACAATTATAGTCTTTCTCTCCCATCTTGCTCACAGCTTCTATGGCTTCTCCCTCTTTCCTGTCTTTCTCTCTCTAAATCTAGTCTTTCTCTCTCCTCGTCACTCTTCTTCTCTCTCTTCCTGCAGCCTTTCTCTCTCTTCTACAGTCTTCTCTCTCCTCTTTATCTCTCCCTAGTTCTCTCTCTGACAAATATGTATTGACAGAACCTGAAATCCTTTGATTGGCACTACTCAAAAGCACTCTCCAGGCATTAGATCTCATGGAGCTTCTTCGTAGAACAAAAACGTAGATCAGAAAATAACAGCTCCTTCTTTGCTGCTCGGAACCCAAATCTGATAGCTCCGTTGGCTCTGAAAGGGGGGTAAAACTCCAAGATGCCTGGTCACAGATCTCCCAAATCACTCCTTCTTCCTCTTCCACTTCAAACTGCAATTTTCAGCCTGTCAAAAGCGATCGCAACACACGCGATTTCGCCCATCTGTCTTTTGTTTGTCAAAAATCTCATAACTGGCTGAAAAAGCAACTTGCTTTTTGCATGCCATCCTAATCTAGAAGCTTTTCTAACTTTTTCGAATTTTTATAATAAATAATATCTAGTATTTTTGGATAATCCATGCCACTCACACTAATATTAATGACTCGGATCATATAGACTCTTTACATCAATAAAGATGTCGGATGATGTTGCACTCTAGAGTTTTTCACACTATGCCCGTGTAGTGGCACGGCAACGTGGAATGCAATAGGTTGATATCTTCTATGTAGTACATGAGAACATCACCCATTCCAAAGACTATGACAAGGTCTCCAACACGCATAGTTGTGCCGATACCCATTTCTCTCATTCTAACAATTCATGAAAGAAGAGATTGTTTTAACAATGTACCTCTTTTGGATGTGATTGAATTACAATTGCTAATGAAAAATAAAGCTCGATCTTTAATTATTTGGATGTCTTTGTTATCTCTGTTTTTTTTTACAAGTGTGAATGCATGAAATAGCATCTTATGCTTTCACATATTAACCATTTTCATTTGCACATGCATGTTTGAACAAGGAAAAACATAAGACATAAGAAGTGTACAAAATAACATTTACTATCATCACACATGAGTCCTATCAATTAGTACAACTATGGTTGAGTGAGAAAGCGTATAGTAGCAAGGGTATCAACACTAGTATGCTCTAAAACAATCATTGCCTTGTAGACCCATCAATGCGGGTCATGGAATGCAAGGATTGTTGTAATGAAATTAGGATGTGTTTTAAAGCAAGAAACTCTTTTAAGGAACTCTTGTTGTAGATATGTTTTTCTTTTGCAATAATTATCATTTGTTAATGACCTAGAATATGGTAATTTAGATCACTATGGTGCCTTTGGGTGTAATACAAAGAAGACATCACGGATTGCTTCCACCCAAAATAGCTTAAGACATCATCCCTACAAAGGAGTTTTTACCCTTCCTAGAAGTAACGAAACTCTAGTCCAAACATTGTCATGCAAACACATACATATATGGATTGCACTAGAGGTTTGTATATATATGATTGTTAGCAGCTCGACAGATGATACAAACATCTATATGATATTTGCTACTATCAAGGACAGGTTTTGGGATATAGTCATGCTCATGTGTATACAATTGGGATACATGATGCAGAAATATAAGAGTTTGTAAGCATTTTCTTGAGTTAAGTCCCATTCAATTTTTGTATTTACTAGGTCAGAGTCTCTGTTCCATAATCCATGTCTTCCTATTTTGTATGGCAGGACCAAATTGCTGAATCACAGTCTGTGAAGAACCATGGCTTAGGCACGAAGCGCATTATAGAAACTTATGTATGAAAGACAGAGAAGGGCTACTGCTAGTGCGAAGCATCAGTCTAGCATTATTGCATGCAGCTTGCTGGATTATACATACGTGTATATAAATTGCATACAGCTTGCTGGATTGCATATATGTGTATATAAGTACATATAGATTGTGATATATGTAGCATGATGGATCACATATATGTGTATATTAGTGCATACAGATTGTGATACATGTCCATATGAATATGTATATGCAAATGCCAATCAGCCTCCTGGTTTGTTGTACAGCAATATGGTGTAGTAAGTGATGATGAGTGTCATGAGCAGCAGGCTTCCTGCAGACAACACAGACACAGCCAGCCATGGGCGCGAGAGGTAGTCTCGCTTGAACTCGGCCTTGAGTGCATTCAGCCTGAACTGGCAATGCCTGACAAGGTCAATGGCTATCTGTTCATACTGAGAGCTACACAACCTCATGGTGTTCATAGACAGGTTATTCCACATCTCAGCTACCTCCTCATTGCTCCCAATATCCTGCGCGATCACGCCCTTGTCAACGAGCAGCGCGACATCATCGGGGGCATCCACCAGGCTGTTCATGAACCTGAGGTAGGAGAGCACATGCACATTGTCTATCAGGTGGCTCTCATAGGCTATCAGGTTCCTGAACAGCCGCTCTGTGTCATCACCTACTCTGATCTTAGGCACATGTAGGGTGGCTTTCTTCTTGTCAAAGAACACCGAGGTCATGTTGCCTGTCTCAAGGCCCTTGAAATGGATGCCACAGTTGTGGAGCTCCACTGCTCTTGGGAAATGGGTGGGCTTCTCTATCAGACATTGCCGCTGATGCTGCTGCTGATGATGATGATGCTGATGCTGCTTCTCCATTGATCCACCCCCATCCTCCTCATATGTCACAATGCTGTACAGGCAATCCAGCAAATGCTTCCTTTTCCCCAAATTATGGATGCTCACTGGGGATAGGCTTCCCTCTGAGAGGCTGTAGGGCAGGACCTCATGAGCCAGCTTGATGATCCATCCACTCAATGTACTGCCTGCCTCTTTCTCCTGTGATGACTTGTCCCTGCTGATGATCTTGAGGAGCAGGAAGAGAGGGATCTGATTCTCCAGCAGGACAAAGTCCTGCAGCACCGACTTGCGCAGTGGGAGCGGGAAGCGGCTGCAGTAGTAGGAGTGGAAGTTGGCATGATGGCTGCTGGTGCTCTGAGACCTGTGGGAGTTGGGGCTCCGATGGGAGGACTTGAAATTTGACTTCAGGACTTCTACCACAAAGGAGGCATCCAGGGCCAGCATGACGGCCAGCCTCTTCTCATTCTTGTGGTCCAAATCCACATCATATTCAATCCTCACCTTGTCTAATTCATTCAAGAACTCCTTTATGAGGGACTCAGAGCCATTCTCCCCATCAATATGGAAGCTCTTAGACACAAACCTGCAGGCCATCACCTTGTGCTTCTCCATCTCCTTGGCAGCAATTAGCTTGTACCTGACTGTCTCTTTGTTGATAGGGAAGGAGCTGTGATGGGGGCCCAGTTCACAGTGGTAGGGGCCCAGGGCCACCACCTGGGGGATGAAGGCCTCATGCTTGACGCTCCTCAGGGGGCTGGAGGCCATGAAGATGGAAGGGTTGTGAATGAGCAAACTCCTGTCTTCTTGAATCTCCTTAGCGATGGTGATCACCCAGTTTTCCTCTTCTTCTTCTTCTTCTTCCTGCTGATCAGGATTGCAGGTCGCATCAGAGTTAATGGCTGATGACATGGTTGGAGGTGTGGGCTAGATTGCAGTAGAGAAGAAGAAGAATAAGAAATAAGAGAGGACCTGGCACAAATCTATGCAATCTTCTATGGATTGAAGAAATAAGAGGTAGAGAAAGAAGGAAGGACCTTACACAGACCAAACTAGCAATCTTTTCTGAATTGAAGAGAAGACCACATAGAAAAGAGGTAGAAAATCAAAGAGAAAGAGACCCATCACTTGTGAGCTATCTAGAAGAGATGAATAGAAGAAGAAGAAGAGAAACACAGTTTAAGCCTCATTTCTTCTCTGAATTGGAGTCAAGACCACATGAAAAGAGGGTGGGAATCATAAGGGAAAGAGGCTCTTCTCATGTGAGCTATCTAGAAGAGAAAAATAAGATAGAAAATAGAACCAACTGTTGCTGTGTGGGGGAGCATGCTTTATAAGAGGCTTCTCCATGTGTGTGGGGAAGCATGCTTTATAAGGGGCTCCTCCATTCAGACAGACAAAGATTGCTTTCTCTAGGTCCATAAATATTCCACATTGTTTTACATGACAATAATAACATATTCTAAATCAAATTTAAAGAAGAGCCAAAAGAGTGTTGAAGAAATATTTTTTGTAGAATCCAACACAAAGAGCCTGGCCTAAATCCTTGGAAATTTGAATCACTTTCTTGTCTTCTTTAGATCTTTGAGAAGTTATTTAAACTAAAACTACATGCTTTTGGGAACCCTTTTCCTCCTTGGTGATAGAATAAATTTGAGAATGGATTTTCAAAACTTTAGCCCTCTCTAGGATGAAGCAAACCCACCTTTTAGAGAACATTAGTGCCAAAGATTGTTGGCTATGGCCCTGGCATACATACCATCAGAACTAGTTAAGACACATGTTGCCATGACCGGTTTTTGGTGTTTTCTATCATGAACATGAGGCATTGCTTCTTTAGATGTGATGGGCTCATTTGTGGGGAGAAGCTTTGCATCTATGATGTTTATTGCGCTATCCTTTTGATTCATAGTTTTGTAAATAGTATCCAAAAGAATGCAATGTGAATATGCACTGGAGTTGTTCATGTGAGGGCAAAACTAGAAAGTAGATATCTTGAATCTAGTCGAAATTAGTTTGTGGGTTTCCACCACCATGGGAACAACTCCACTATGTTCCTTTCAAAATGTGGAAGTAATAACTAATAGGCATGTAAAAATCATAAGAAGAGAATTAGTAAAAGGCATGATAGGGGGTGCACAAGAAGGCAAAGTAAACCTCTATATATAAGAGAATGCAAAGGTAGCCCTTACATGTATTTTACCCATCTTATTTTGTGTGTATCTATTCTATATATTATTTAAAACTTTGCCTTGGGAATCTTGAACCTACCAAAAGTCTTCCAAGCCTAGCCTATGTGGTACAAGGAGGAGAAATTTGGTATTCAAGAAATAAAAAGGGATTTCCTTGAAGGGTGAGTGTAGGTTCTATACTCTCTCTCTCTCTCTCTCTCTCTCTCTCTCTCTCTCTCTCTCTCTCTCTCTCTCTCTCACAATTGAACACACATCTACATACTCACACACACTCTCTCTCCCTCTTTCTCTTTTTTAATTGAACACAAGACATGATCATGGAAAGGGGAAGGTGAGTCTTTGAAAAATTGTATGGTTCTCTTTCTCTTTAGAAATAGAGAGATGAATTTCTTTTTAATTAGATATAAAAAATATGATATTTTAATAGTTGAGCATGGGCATGCAATGTGTATACATTCTAAAAACGTCCACAAACACACATACACTATAAAAAAGAGTTAAACTTTTTAATATTGAATTTTAATGGTTGAACATGTTTATGCAATGTATACATATTATAAGACCATACATAAATGCACATAGACTATAAAAGCACATGAATAATACATGTGCATATACACATGTAGGCATGCACACATATATGCAAACACTCATAGAGATGTATGTATATATACACACATATATGCATATGCTCATACACACACAAACATATATAAGTGAGAGAAAAATTGGAGAGAGAGAGAGAGAGAGAAAAAAAATAGATATTTGTAAAATACACACTTACAAACATGCACATAGGCATATATGCAAACAATACACATGCATACACATGCACATATATGAGCTAAAGAAAGATGAGAGACATGAGAAAAAAGAAAAAAGAGAAAATAAAAATAATGAGAGGGAGAGAGGGGACTTTTCTCTTCATTTTTCTACATCTTTAACCACTTTTTCCCACTCTTCTCGATAAGTAAAGAGAAAGGGTTCTCTCTCTCTCTCTCTCTCTCTCTGTGCCCTGTACTATTACTATGATGGGATATCATTATGTAAATTATACTTAGCCTTTAACTATATAATATATTAATACTTAATTATTATATATAAATACTATCAATTCATTATTTACATTAATAATCATTAATATATATCATATTTATGATGCACATAATTATAATTATATGTATTATTACATTTAATATGTATAATAATTAGTATTATTATAATGATGACAATGATATATATAATATAATTCTATGCTAATTCATTATATATTATTAAATAAATTAGATTTAATGTATAATTAACATTAATATCTATAGTTAATATTTATATCACATAGCAATACATAATTACTGTGTATGAGTAAAATTAATTTATTATTTAAAATAATTATTTGAATAGATCTTAATCATTAATTATTAATAAAATATATATAATTGTATCTCAATTAACATATTATGCATATATAAGTGAGTGAGTGAGTGAGTGAGTGAGTGTGTGTGTGTGTGTGTGTGTGTGTGTGTGTGTGTGTGTGTGTGTGTGTGCGTGCGTGCGTGCGTGCGTGCGTGCGTGCGTGCGTGCGTGCGTGCGTGCGTGCGTGCGTGTGTGTGTGTGTGTGTGTGTGTGTGTGTGTGTGTGTGTGTGTGTGTGTGAAAGACAGAGAGAGAGAGAGAGAGAGAGAGAGAGAGAGAGAGAAAATGAAAAGAATAAGTAGTTCTCAATAAAATTTATAGATTGTCAATTTTATTTTGGAGATATAGTTTAGGCTTGATTATGTTAATGTTGGTATTCCACTCCTTATGTATCACTAACTGCCACATCCCCTTATTTTGTATTATTATGTTCCCCATGAACACACCAACATGAAGCATTGAGAGAATCTAGGCCTGGAGCAAATAATTGAACATGCAAGTGTAACAATTCTATTTGATTTGTGGGGAGATAACCCTCATCTATGTCCTTCCTCTTTAGGAGGACCAAAAATTTGGGCAATGTTGGAATAAGGACATTTTAAAATTCAGCCCCAAAGAGACAATCATGGTAAATAAGAAATGTTGAAGGAAAAGGTTCATAGTTAAGCAAATTGTAAGGATTTGAGAAAAAATTCTAAATTTTTGGAAGAAGATTCTAAAGTTAATAAAGATAAGTCCACCTTGTAGATGAGGAACACTGAGTGCCACTCTTCATATACTCAATGCAATCCAATTTACAACCTACATAGTTTCTAGAACATATAATATGTTGTCACTTTTCACACTCTCCACACCTATATAACTTTGCACTGACTTTGCAACACAAGACATGTGTGGCATGATCTAGAAGTTATATTTCCAAAACCTATACATCTATAAAAACTCACAACCTCTCTAATTTGGTTCATTTAGTTTGAATATGATGTGTTTTTAGCATAAATAAGAACCCCTAAATAAGGCTACTTTTTAATTTGTAAGATCCAACTTTAATAATGCCTAGCTTGCTAGTAACACATGAGAGGCTTAATTGTACTATTTTAAGAACTAAACATTTGTAATTGTTTTGAAACTTTGAAATATGAAATATACCCATAGAATCTCTCCCTCCCTCCCTCCCTCCCTCCCTCCCTCCCTCCCTCCCTCCCTCCCTCCCTCCCTCTCTCTCTCTCTCTCTCTCTCTCTCTCTCTCTCTCTCTCTCTCTCTCTCTCTCTCTCTTTTGTATGTGTCTCTCTCTCTAGAGAGAGAATCAAAGGAGCTTTACATTTATAGATGTCCAAGGGAGATGTTATTGCTTGATTAGAAGGGGTTTGACTTTCTTTGTCAAGTCATCAACTATCCTAATTAGAGATACATTGGTTTTTCTCATGGAGTGGAGGCATGGAGAGGGGCTTCTAGGCAAGCCAAAGATCCAATCACAGATCATTAGCTTTATGAGATCTACTAGCATGTTGTACACAACAAGGGACGAAGGAAATATCAATGAAACATTCTGATGCATGATCGAAAAAATTATCAACACTAGAATTTACAATAGAACATTCACCGATTGTGTTTTTCCAAATACATTGTAAAGTTGTGGACTTGGGACTATCAAAAAGTAAAAGCAATTCGGTCAAGAAGTACAAAAAGATCTAGATCTAATCTGCTTGAAACTCCCACACTTTTTTAATTTGAGATCTTATTATGTGAGACATGCAATGCAGGCTTAGGGTGATTAAAATTTGTGTTTTGTTGAGGATTAGGGTTGGATTAAGAGACAGAGGGAGAGGGAGAGGGAAAGAAGAGAGAGAGAGATGAGGGAGAAAATTTAGAGAGAGAGAGAGAGAGAAGATAGAAAAATATAAATTCTTTTGAGATATGAAATCGTTTTGGCATAGGTTCATAGGATTCACTAACTAATTGAGTGAGCCATTTATTATCACACATGTCAACATCCGTATCTTTGAGCCTACTCGAGTATGCACACTAACAACTTTTTAATTTTGAGTCTAATGTTAAAGAAATCTTATTTATTGATTTAATAACTTAAATAAAAATATTTTTAATGTAAAACTTAGTGTAAATTTTATTTTTAATTTTTTTCTCAATATTGATTTAAATGTATTTTTATAATAAATAAAAAGTAGTTATTTATTCAATATAAAAATATATGAGAGTTGAGAGAGAGAGAGAGAGAGTAGAGAGTAGAAAGAAACTAGAGTAGAGAGAGGAGAGAGAAAAGAGAGTACAAAAAGAGGAAGGAGAGTAGAGCGAGGAGAAAGAAAGTAGAGAGAGAAAAGAAGGAAAGTTGAATACAACAACCGTTCTACATGCGATTAATGCCAGATCAGTGAACCAAACTATAAAGAAAGACAAAGAAGATCTAATCAAGGTGATAAGAGAGAAGATGATGATGGATGGAGAAGAAGATCTACAAGTACTAGAAACTAACTCTTGGCCAATAGAAACAATAAAATGAAGAGAGAATTTTAATGAGGTGATGATTTTTCACAAGAATAGCCCTACATTTAGGGGATAACATCAAAACTAATTGATCTATCATGGAATAGGTTGAACCTATCAAAAAAACCAATTGACTAGATCAAGATGAATGAGATAGCCTAAAATCATGTCCACCTTGTCAAAGGCGAGGCAACCCAATCTAAAAAATGTCAATAGAGGGAGTAGAGAGAGGAAAGTAGGAAGAGAGTAAGGGGGAGAGAAAAGAGAGAAGAGAGAGACCTAAGAGAGGAGAGAGGAGAGAAAAGGTAACAAGCTAAAAGAGAGAGAGAGAGAATGAAGAGAAAGTAATGTGGAGAGATCATCTAGAGTAGAGGGAGTAGAGAGGAGAGAGAGTAAAGTAGAGAAATGAGAGATAGTAGAGAGAGGAGAGAGAAGAGAAAAAAGAGAAAAGAAGACAGACAGGAGAAGAGAAGAGGGAATGGAGAGACAAGAAGAGAGAGGATAGTTTAGAGGAGAAGAGAGAGAAAAGAAGAGAGATGAGAGGAGAGAAAGTAGAGAGAGGGGAGAGGGGAGAGGAGAGAGGAGAGAGGAGAGAAAAAGAGAGTAGAGAGGAGAAGAAAAGAGAGTAGAGAGAAGATAATATAATAGAGAGAGAAGAGAGGAGAGTGGAGAAGAGAGAAAAGAGAAGAGTAGAGAGGAGTAGAGAGTAGAAGGAGAGAGAAGAGAGCAAAGAGTAGAAAGAGACAAGAGAGGAGAGTAGAGAGTAAAGAAAGAGAGAAGCGAGCTGGGACTAAATAGTAGAGTAAGAGAGTGACAATTTTTTCATGCTAAGTCTAAGAAAGAGAGAAAGAGGGAATACAAGAGAGATAGAGAGGCATTGAGGACATGCACTAAATGTACTCCTAACTTTATGCTTGCAGGTTGAGGAGAGAGAGGACACTATGAGCTAGGGTCACCAAATGTCAAACAATGAGATATTCATGTTCTTATAGGGCCCCGATACTAGCAGTAGAGAGCAAGTCATTCATGTTGTACAACTATTGTTGCACTTAACATCATGAGCAGAGTCAGGCCATTCAATTCATACCAAATAGAGTCACTGATCTCGGCATTGCTCCTGGCATTGTGGCTGGAGTTGTGGTAGGAATCCTTGAAGTGGTAGTGATGCTCTATCTCCAAAGAGACAATGCCTCTTTGCTCAAGAGAGTGACCTTCCCCAATCCATTCCTCAATCTATTTTCCACTCCATTCCTCAGCTAGTTGGGTCATTAAAGGCCCCTTCATCACACTCAATAGGAAGAAGATACCACCTCTATTCAACTATGGATTTATGGGCTTTGGCTATGTGCCTCAATAGTCTCCAACGTTCAAATTCTATTACCCTCAATCCACCTTCTACTCCCCTACTTTTGACCATATCTTCACTCTCCTAACTACTATTGACGTCAACATGTCACACCATGGCTTATGAGAGCCAAGTACATATAGAAGTGAGGAGAGTCCATCTCATAGTGACCACCCATTTCATAGTGACCATGTCTAAGGTATTTCCACCATGCAAGGTTAGGACACTTATTACTCCTCCTAGCTTCTCATACATGATTAGGAACCAAACAAGTCAAGTGATCATGAACAAGGAGGGAAAAAGACTTACCAATCACATGCATGAAGTTGTTGTGTTGATATATAGAGACAACACTATAAGAGGATGAAAAGAGTAAGACCCTAAGAAAAGAAATCAAGTTGTAAGGACTCTCCATAATGAGTTTCCATAGCAATCATTAGAGCATAGATTTTCGTATGATTACATGCAAATATGCATCATGAAATATATTTTCTACCTTTGCTCAGAGAGATGTGAGATGCCTACAATGATGTGGTCTATCTAATATTATCTAGCTTGAGAAAAGGCAATGAAAATATTTTTTTAAAATCATAAAAAATATTAATAAGTGGAAGCAGTAGAGGGAGGTAGCACATGTGTTAGTTGAGTTTGGCTTTCATGTCACATATCGGGAGTGGTGGTTATGCTACCCTCAAAATAGAGTTTGTAAGGATAATGCTAATTAATTAATTTACTATTATTTACGTGTTTATATTTTTCAAAAATATTACTTTTTAAATTTATTGTGTGTATTGTTCTTTTAAGTTCTCATACACAAGTAGTAATGTTTGATCAAATAATATTTAGTTCTACATGCACTCACACATAATGTTTGAGCCTTAATGATACATCTCTTTCTTGTTACAGGATTGCTATAATGAGTCACTTTTCTCTATGCATGTATCTATATATTATTTTGTACTAGTTTTCCTTAATATTTTCTACATGTATGGATGTACAAACATTATAACATCTCTTTTAAATACATTTAGTTGGGGCTTAGTATCCCATTTTTGGGCTTGATTAATAGTTATGATTATTTTTGTTTGTTTGCATCCATTGGGTTCTATATAGGTCTTTGGATAACTTTCTTGATATATACCATTGTTTACTATGACGCTCATTTTGACATGTATACCGACATATCCAGATCGAAGAATTTACCAACACTTATTTTAATGGTTGGGTCTAACATTTGAAAACAATTTCACATGTATTCATGTCTTAAATTCTGTTGATATATATACCATCCATTGTAGGGGTGCCCCCTCCTCCCATATTATCCACTTCTTGGGGAGTTCACTCTACAAAGAGCCTTAAATGTTAGGACAACCAAGGGATCCAAACTACATGAATATAGATCCTCACACCCACATAAGTCAAAAACTTCTTATATCCAAGGACAACAAGCTAGAGTCATGGAGAAGGGCTAGAAGAACCTTGATAAGCGGCGACTAGATATGACATGTACCTAACCTCTTGCCCTATATATAGTATATTATATCCTTTCATACCCATGAGGTGGATTTGGTGTTAAATTAGTCATTACTAATCTCACATATTGATAGGACTAGACCTTGGGGGTTGCATCTATAAGAAACCATCTATATAACATGTGTTCAAATGATATTTAGAAATACCCTTTCTTTACATGCTGTGAGGCCATAAAATGACCCCTTTTGTATTACTAATATTACATATTTTTTAAAATTTTAATTAGAAAACCCCTTTTGTAAATATAGTCTTGTAAATTTTACTAAATAAGATACCCTTTCTTTTCAACTTACATGAATCTTACACGTTCTATAAGGTCTACCCACTAGATTGAGTTCATGTTTAGTCTTTACATGCTACTCGAGAGATGGACTTTTTGCATTGTGATTTTTTAATAGGCCAAAATTTGACTAAAAGTTGACCTTAATCTCTATTGCTTACTCTCTCTCTCTCTCTCTGAATGTATGTATGTATGTATGTATGTATGTATGTATGTATGTATGTATGTATGTATGTATGTATGTATGTATGTATGTATGTATGTCCACATTGTCTTGTAGTTTCCAAATCTACAAATATAGCCATAGGTTCCTTCTTTAATTTTCTCAAGCTTCTGAAATACTCCTCCACACATCCTCCCCTATTGCCATTAATTGATTTTCGATTCCCTTCTATCAGTAGAACTTCCACTAGGAAAGACAAGGATGAGAAGAATATGCACAATCACCTTGATTTTGTTTGCCTCTTACTAACTTTTGTTACACCTATAAATGATCATTTTTTCTTGATATTTTAAAGGCACCATGGCATGTGAGTTTCAAAAGCAACATGGCATGAGGCATCTTAAGGGGCAACATTGTATGATCCAATTATCTTCTTCAAATGGACAACCTTCCCAAATTAAAATAGAGAGGCATGCTTCTTCTTAGAATTCACCCAATGCCTTTTCCATACATATTTATGTCTAGAAAATTCACACTCTCTTTTTCTCTCATATAAATAAGTAATCTAGTTGATTCTGTCACTCAAAGATGATTAAAAAGGTGATAATATTTGTAAATATATAGGACAATATACATCCACCATATCTTACATTTTTGTTACTATCAAATATTACTTTTTGGTGTGAGACCTTGTTCAATTGTATCTCTCCTATATATGAATGCATGTATGCACTCTTGGAATCTTGAATGCCAAACAAAAGAGCCTATCATGTTATGTAATCAACATTAGTATACCAAGTAGGCTTTACAATGATACTACCAAACGTATTGGTACATGGGAAGTAGTAATACAAACTAGACCAAATGTTGATAATTCCACCTCATAATGATCTAATCATGCAATCTATCAAAAGGCTTGAATAATTAAGATTTTTTAGGGGAGAGAATTGTTCACTTAGTAAGGACCATAAGTTGAGAAGGGGAGCTAGGCTAGATACTTACTAGAGGACCCAATAAAAAAATGGGCCCTAGTAATGTTGCATGCTTTTATCTCACCTATAGCCTAGAAACATAACAAGGTGGCTATCTTGGGATAACTTTTATCTTAACTATAAGAAAACCTTCTAATCGGATGGATGGTAGGGGCTCATAATTTGTCATGTGTTTGGCTCCTTTATGTAACTTGTTGTTATATCACATAGTCACACAATAAAAGGCCATTTTTCCTCAATACAATTACAAAATAGTGTCACTCACTCAACTTAAGGAATTGCATATTGAGATATTTGTTGGGGATGTTTGATCTTCTATGTTCTCAAGATTTACCATGAAAAATTACAATTGATGTGTCTTGGATGAAATTCAATGTAGCTCTTTACAGGTGTTATTTAATTGGCTTCCCTACCCTAGTGTGGTGCATGTGGTTTGGACACATTTAGAATTGATGAGGAAATTGGGAGGGATGATGTCAAGGCCCTCCTTGAAATCAATGAATCAAAGTACCAACACACATCTACCAAAACATGTAGCCTATGTAGGCCATGATTTAGAAGACAAATAGCAAAGACACTTGATGCGTGAAGGAAGCTGATGATTTTTCTAAACCTTGAAGCTTTATCCTTCATGCCTCCACATTACCACAAAGAGAGAGAGAGAGAGAGAGAGAGAGAGAGAGAGAGAGAGAGAGAGAGAGAGAGAGAGAGAGAGAGAGAGAGAGAGAGAGAATCAACTGTCATAAAGGAAAATAGAGAGACCCGTCAAAATAATGCTAGCATGGTAACTGGTTGCACCCCCTACTCCTTATGTATTTTTTTCAAATTATAATTCTTTAGCTATGGAATCATTGCAAATGTGCCATGTGGGCTACAACATAAGGAGCACAATATAGAAGCACACTCTAAGAGAGGTACATCATCCCCTAATATAGAAGCATTCTTTTTGGATTTTGTGTACTATTTAACAAGGTAATATGCACACGTGTTAAGTTTTCATTGCTTGTGGACTTCTAAGGAAGAAATCATAAAATTATACTAAATGTGACATATAATATTTGAAATGTACGAGAAGATACACTTGAGTAAGCTTGAGGTGATGTTATGCTTTTTTTGTGCAAGATTAATATGTGGTGAAACAAAATGTGAAATCTAAGGGAATGTACACTTGAGTAAGCTTGGCGTGATGGCATGTGTTTATGTGCAACATTATCTATAGTAGTGGATAATGGAACATGGTTTGTGAGATTTAAAGAGCAAATACCATTGTTTCTTTATTGTAAACAATATTTGAAAGAGCTTAGGAGACAATATCAAAGACTTGAAAAAGTCATTTCTTAGTTTCTCCTCCTTTTGCACTATCCTCACTATTACTTTAAAAGGGATTGGTCACATCAAGTCTCACATCGAAGAATGTACTAGTAGAATGCTAGGATATTGTGGTTAGTTAGGCTTATCTTCACTTTTACTTTAAAAGAGAGTGGTCACATGAAATCTCAATGTACAAGAATGTGTTCATACTATGCTAGGGCATTAAAGTTAGTTAGGTTGCACCAAAGTCCCCACAATAAAAATTAGTTCTATCCTTTCAGTCAATCTATGTTAGTACTTTTTACTTTCTCTACTCAAGCTATCTTCCATATATACATGTGCATGTGCAGAGTATGATAACACTAGGTAATGTTAATAAATGGAGTTTGCTTTAGAAGGAAATTTTCACGTAGAAAATCTACAACATGGTAACATTTATATACGAGGAGTACATTTACTACCAAACTACATTTTTATTTAATTTTCCTATACCTAAAAATGTGATACAAAGGATTTTAAGGGTCCAATAACCCCTTATTCCAAAATAACATATTGTGGAGGTGAATAGTTAATAGTTTAATACTTTAAAACACCATATTGGGGAATATGGGAATTTCCTATAAGTTTGGGACACGTGGTCAAATCTTTGGATTTGTCATAACTTGAACACTATAACTCCAAATCGAGCGCTCTATAGCTCAATAGATTCCATTTTTCAAGCGCTTTCCAATGATAGGTCACATCATATGGTTCTGGGAAACTTATGGGCATGTTATGCGGGTGCCACCTTTTTAGTATTCAAAAAATGGGAATTGGGAGATTCCCAAACTCACTAATATTGTGTTTTAACATAATACATTCTTCTAAATCAAATTTAACACTCTCATTACTTTAGAATACACCAAATTTCCTTGAAAAGGATTTGGTGTGATGATTTTTCCTTTGGTCACTCTTTCTTAAGGTACTAGCTGGTTGTGTCAATGACATGATATATTGCCTCTGGATTTGAAGTATTGAATATGACCTTTGGCAATCATGATAAGAATATCAAAGAGTCATGGTTGCATAGCATATAACATATTATCATGTGTTTCAAATGCTTTATTGTACAAAAGTGATGGTGGAAATGGCCTTGGAAGAAAGCTAATCAGTATAAAGCTTCATGCATGAAATATCATTATGTTTTTATATCAAGGGATGATGAACTAGGTTCAAGAGGCCAATAGGGGTTACATATCACTCTATTAAGGATCCATCTTCTTCTTTTAATACAAACATTTGATTGGTATTAATGCTAAAGCTAAGTTGGTCCTTGGAAAACAACAACAATTTCTTCAAGCAATGAACACAACCCTAACCAAAAATTCTTGAACTTTATTGCTTCTTCATCCATCAAGTCCTTTTTGCCAAAAAAGAACTAGCTTGATTTTTATGTTCACACACAAAGTGTCTCTTCTAAACCACCCTCGCACTTGCCACCTTCACTTCTTTGCAACCCTAGAAAAGATAAGGGATATTCCCCTCCTCTCTTTTGCAAAATATACACATTGGAGAGAACTTCATCAATTTCCTTTTATCCTTAGTCAAGAGTTTATTCATTACAACTTTCCACAACATTAGGTTAAGTTTGTATAATTGATTAGCTCTCCAAAGCCTCCTTATTCTCCTCTTCCATATTCTTTTCCTAGAGCACATGTATCATGTCCTCCAAAAGTTAAATACCTTTTCTATGTGGCTACAAATGATAAAAGTGATTATTCTTCCTTTTACATTTTCTAAGCATCTTGCTTGTGCATGAAGCCATAAACTTAGCAAGGTTGATGTTGCACACTCTCTTGGATGTAGAGTAATCCTATCACTTCATCTAGTAACTATAAAAAGCCTACTTCCTTCTCAAACAATGAGTTGGAATTTTAGCCCTATCTAATTGTCTCCACTAACTTTATGGTCTTGGAGTCTCAAATGTTGAGCCACTTGAAGCTCTAGCCACTACAAGGGAATGGGGCAATAGCGACGGGCATTTGCGACGAAAAAAAGAATTAGCGACGCCGGCCGGTCTGAGAAAAAAGTTTCAAAAACCCGAGCGTAACATTTACCGAGAAAACATTTGCGAGAAAGAATGAAAGAGAGAGTGAGAGAGAGAGATTAAAGCTTTGAGAGAGAGAGAGAGAGAGAGAGAGAGAGAGAGAGAGAGAGAGAGAGAGAGAGAGAGAGAGAGAGAGAGAGAGGGAGCTCATCACCATCGTCACCGCCGCTGCCGCTATACACGAAGAAGAAAGAGAAGTGTGCAAGGGAGAAGGGAGGGAAGGTGCGAAGAGAAGGTACAAAGGGTTTCATCTTCAGGTCTTTGAGGTAGGTACATTGCCTCTTCTTGCTTTATTTTTGTATTCTCTTGTTTTCTTTTTTTGTTTTTCTTTGCAAAGAGATTCATGGAAAGAGAGGGAGGGAGGAAGGGAGGGAGAAGAATGAAGGGAGAGGAAGAGAGAAAGAGGGAGAGAAAGGAAACAAATAGAAAGAGGAAGAGAGAAATGAGAGATGAAGGGAGGGAGAGAGGAGGATGAGTGAGAGAAACAACGAGAGAGAGAGGGGGAGAAACAAAGAGAGAGGAAACAAAGAAAGGGAAATAGAGAGAGAAAGAGAGGGGGAGAGAAATAGAGAGAGGGAGAGGGAAGGAAGAGAGGAGGAGGAGGTAGAAAAGAAGGGTGAGGTAAAGAGAGAAAGGGGAGTGAAAAGAAGAGAGAGAGAGGGAGAAAGAGAGATAGAGAGAAAAAATAGAGAGCGAGAGAGAGGGAGAGAGAAATAGGAAAACAATGAGAGAATGAGAGAGAAGGTCAAGAAAGAAAAGTAAAGGGAGAGAGGAGAGACAGAGATAAAGAGAGGTGGGGTGACATTTCTTTCAATATCTTTGTTTCTTAAGCTTTTTATTTTCTATCTTTGATTCTCTTTGCAATGAGATGAGTTGAGTGAGAGTGGGGAGGGAAGGAGGGAGAGAAATAGAGAGAAGAAGGGAGGGGAAGGAAGATAGAGATGGAGAGAAATAAAAAATGGGAGAGAGAGGGGCTTCATAAAAAAGTGTCGAAACCCGAGAATGGCATTTTACAGGTTTGTAAACAAGCGAGAGAGAGAGAGAGAGAGAGAGAGAGAGAGAGAGAGAGAGAGAGAGAGAGAAGAGAGAGAGAGAGAGACCGCCACCACTGCCACCATCCACGAAGAGGGAGGAGACAAGTGTAAAGGAGAAGGAAGGAACTCGTGAAGGAGAAAAAAAAGGAGAGAAGTACGAATGGCTTATTCTTCAAGCTTTGAGGTAAGTGCATTATCTCTTCTCTCTTTGTTTTTCTCTTTTCTTTACTTCTCTCTTTCTTTTTGTTGATGAAGAGTGTATAGAGAGAAGAAGTGAGAGAGATCAACGTGCGCAAGGGAGAGAGAGAGAGAGAGAGAGAGAGAGAGAGGTCACTGCCACCGCCAATCCACCACAAAAAGAGAGGGAACAACCACAAAGAAGAAGGAGGGAACCTGTGAAGGAGAAGAAGAAGAAGAAGGAGAGAAGCGCGAAAGGATTCTTTTTCAAGCTTTGAGGTAAGTGCATTCTCTCTTCTCTCTTTGTTTTTCTCTTTTCTTTACTTCTCTCTTTCTTTTTGTTGATGAAGAGATGTATAGAGAGTTTTTGTTGATGAAGAGATGTATAGAGAGAAGAAGGGAGACATATCAACACAAGGGAGATTGAGAGAGAGAGAGAGAGAGAGAGAGAGAGAGAGAGAGAGAGAGAAAGAGAGAGAGAGGATGCCACTGCCACTACCATTTCCACCACATCTACTAAAAGAGAGGGGACAACTACAAAGGAGAAGGAGGGAACTCATGAAGGAGAAGGAGAGAAGCGCGAAAGGATTCTTTAGACACCAAACTTTGAACCAGGGGTCTGTACACCTTTTTTTTCCAAAAAAAAAAAAAGGGCTCTTGGCCACCTAACGAGTGCGCGTGTGAAGTTTCATCGCATTCTGATAAAAGGTTATGGATTTACGATCACACAATGGACAATGCGTATGAAGCTGCATTAACCTGGTTTTGGGGTTTAAATGGGTTAAAAGTTCATTCTTCTTCTCATTTTCACATCTTACTTTCTTTGCTTCCTTCATTCCCACACCCCCAACCTTTGTCCCTTCTCCATCTTGCCCTCTTCGAGCTTGCATGGCAGGCACCAAGCAAGCATGTCCCCGTTTCTCGGCCATGGGAAGGCCTCATGCCGAAGCCTGCCACCTAAAGCACAAGGTGAAGCCTCCTCTAGTGCAGTAGAGTAGGTGCTCCCCATAGAGCACAACAACCACTAGAGAAGAAGAGGAGATGGAAACCGGGCACTATCGCCCTTTGGGAGATAAGGAGATGTTGGAGCTTTCGCTCAATCGCCAAGCCCCACGGACCACTCATTGTTCAAGCGTTCCAAGCGAGCTCTAATAGCTATCTCTTACCTAGCCGACGCGCTGTCGATCCTACGAGTGTAGTGAGCTTACCTTGATGCTTGATCGAGTACCCTTCTCTCTCTTGCACTCCGGTAGCTCCACGATTCGTGATGCTAGCTCAAGCATCTTCAAGCCTCCTCCATCTCCAAGCTCCATCCTCCATAACCACAAGCGCAAGAGAAGAGAAGAGAAGAGAAGAGAAGAGAAGAAGAGAAGAGGAGATGGTGAAGAGCTTCACCCTCTTGATCCCTCACTCCCACACACACTCACTCCCTCACACTCTCACACTCCCTCTCTCAAGAGCACACACAAGCAAGAAGGAGAGAAGAAGAGAGGAAGAAGAAGACTCTTTTTGCCACACATCAAAGAATGAGCTTCTCATTCACTTTTCAACTTTATATACAAGCCCTAAATCCTTTTTGGGCGGTCATCCCCTTTTCCTTTTTTTTTACATGGTTGGCCGTAGCCTAGGCCCTTTTTCCCATTTCCCACCATTCTAATTTATCATGTTCCCAACTAATGCGTACACTTTGCACAGGAGCGAGCCTGGTGCTCTTTTCCAAGGATTTGGGAGCGCTTCCGTATTTAATGGTGCGCCTTTTACTCTTTTGTCACCTTGGGCGACACTGAGACTTTCTGAGGGTTGTGCCCGAACCTTTAAATTTTTCAGGGTCTGGTTACCGATCAAGGTGCCTTTTTCGCTATTTCCCTTTTTTCCGTTTTCCTCTCCTCTGTGTTGTGGGAAACATGGTAACATTACCCCCCTCCTAGCCAAGTGCAGTCCTGTGGCACTGCGATGGGAAGTAGTGGCTAGTTAGGGTTACTGCGAGGCAGAACTGGTGGGTGGATGACACCTCTTCCAAGGTGGTTGTGTGAATGAGAGTTGATGGAGTTTAGTGATGATGACCAGGAGAGGTTCCGGCGTGCTTTAGGCTCCATGAAGATGCTCAGCATCTTTCACACAGTTGTGGCATCCATTATGTAGCCGGTCATCCCTTGAGCATAAAAAACGCTTGAAGCAATAAGCAATCCCTTAGGAGGATGGTATTGGAGGGATTTATTCTGGAGAAAACCCCCCCCCCCCCCCCCCCCCCCCCCGAACTCTATTTTGACAAATATATAGTTTGTCTTCGTATTGAAAATCTGTGTCGTTGATTTGAAGGTCTTTGTCTTTGAGTTGAAGGTCTTTGTCTTTGAGTTGAAGGTCTTCAGTACGGCATTGAAGATCTTCAACCCTGCATTGAAATTCTTCAGGCTGGTGGAATCAATAAGCGATCCGTAGATCTTGAGGCATTGGGCATGCATCTTTGGAAGATGAGGTTCCAAGATCTATGCCAATGGCAGATCTATCTTGACTTGGTTCAATCATGGTAGCCATCAGCAGCAGCAGGCAGATGGCTGGATGCCGGCACATGGAAAGAAGTTTTGGTCATTAAAGAATGCCGTGGGTGATCCTCTTCTACGGAGTAGCCATTTCTTGAAACTCGAACATAACCTGCAAGAAAAGTTGTGCACTCCCTAAGGGGTGTGTCTCTCTCACCGTGTAGTGTGTGGTGCCCGTGGCATTGGAACTAGGAGATGGGTCTAACATTGGGTAAGCCCTTGGTAACGTCCCACACTTAAGGACCCAGTTCGTGTGTCGTTGGAGGTGAGGTGCAAGTCTTAGGGTGATAGGTCTGAAAGTCCTGCCCTTGGTGTGCCCCAAGTGTGAAGTGGGGAGGGGGCTAGGGAAAACCCTAGGTGCAGTGACTGTAGTGTATTTCCCTTCTTTTTCTTTTTTTTTTCTTTTCTTTTGAAAATGATAAATAGGCCTAATTGTCTTCATCGGAATGAGGAGGAGAAGGGGGTCGGATAGATTTGCTCAAAAACTGGCGACTTTGCATGTAATCTTTCAGATTCATGCGGACATGAAGAGAAGTGGTGGAGAGGAAAGGGTGATTACACCTAGTGAATTGGTTGTCGTTCATATCTTCTAGGAGGGCTAGGCAAAAAGAGGGAAGGAGACTAGCCCTCATCATGAGACGAGCCATGGCGCAGTTGTCTATAGCATTAGGATCAAAGAATAGGGGAGGTAGGCCGCGCTCTTGTGGAGCCGGGTCCTGCTTAAGAAGTAGCCTAAGTAACCTAAGATAATTACAAGTTGTTACAAAAGCGAGGTCAGGACATGAGGAGAAATCCACAAGAAAGTGCATCATAGACTCATCTAGGCTTTCGGCGGTAAAAAGAAGAGAATGCTCGACGGATACTACAGTGGAGTTATAAATAATGGGAAAGTCGTTCAAGCCCGTGGAGGGTGGCATCAAAATCTACCCCTACCCTTCGAGGGTATGCCATGTAGGTAGGGTTTTTCCGCTCGAATGGCAGGGTGTTACAAAACGCCATCCAGGCGAGCATGCTGATGTCGCATACTCGCCTCCTCCACAGGGGTTAGCTTTTGTAGCCTTGTACAGTGTGTGGGACTTCAAAAACTTTATTTTGCTTGTAGTCAGCCGCTTTTGTGCCCCAAGAGGTCGGGGTCTTTTCCCGCTCTTCCAGCCATCTTTGCCCCAACCGGCCACCGACCGCGATTACCTCGTCCGTCACCTTGAGTGGCAGGACGCTCCGCAAACTATTGCGTAGGAGGAAACTAAAGGGAAATGGATCCTTCCCTAGTTCCTGTATCTCCCACAACACCAGTTCTACGTGGAATCCTGCGGGAAGATCATCAAGGCACGGTGGGAGAGGTGCGGATGGTAGCACGACTGGCTTGGCTCTCAGTTTTTTTCTGGCTTCCTCCACCAGCTTTTTGTGTCTTTCCCTAGAGGTGGCTTTCCTTTCCGCGGATGGGTCCTCTTGTGGTGGCTCTTGAGATTGCGGCGAGGGGGGTTGTGGGACTACATCCTCTCTGAATCGATTCATATCGATTTCCAGTTCCGCTTCTTCCCCCTACCGTTCTGCGTGTGCTACTTCTTCCTCGAATCCGAGGGCGTCGATCTCCTAGGGGTTTTAGGCCGGCCAACATTAGGTATTGTCGTTGCTCATCCAAGCTCAGCCTAACCTCCACAGGTAGGGGTGGTATCTGCAATCTAGCATGTAGGGCTCTTCGTGCCATGCTGAGCTTTCTTTGCATCACCTCCAATGGCTCTCCTTGCGCTGCGTGGGTGGCGTCCAGGATGGTGTCAAGGAAGGCCTTCTGTTGAGTGCTGAAGGCCACTTGGGCTTTCTTTGCATCACCTCCAATGGCTCTCCTTGCGCTGCATGGGTGGCATCCAGGATGGTGTCGAGGAAGGCCTTCTGTTGAGTGTGCTGAAGGCCACTTGGGCTACTTCTGCCTTGCTCTCTACGATGATTTTCTCCTTTTCTGCCAGAGCAAGGTGCCGCGCCAGTGTCTTCACCCTCTTTTCGTTGTGCGCAGCCCACTCCTCTGCTCTTTTGTTCATCACTTCCAAGCCCTCTCCCTATTTTAGGGTTAGCATCATAAGTTTCTGCTCATAGTCTTCCAATTCCCTAACTAGCCTCTCTTGTTCTTCTCTTTCAGAGGTCAACTAGTCTGTTAGGCGCTCGAGTTCCTCCTGCTGTTCCTCCATGCCTTGTTTTCTTTCTTCGTCCCTGGCATTCAGCTCATTCACAAGTGCATCAATCTGAGCAGATTTCACAGCAAGCTCCTGGTATTGCACTATCAGGAGCTTGTGCTCTCTTTGCATTTTTACTAGCTCCTGTGTCTCATTTTCGAGTAGCTGCCTCCACTGCTCCTCCCTCTCATCCCTAGCCTTCATTTCTTGTCTGAGATCTACGATCTCCCTCTGCTGCAAGGCTATCATTCTTGTTTTATCCAACTGGAAGGCAGCCACTGATTCCTTCTCGGCTGCCAACTCAGCCCTGGCTATCTTGTGTTCCTCCTTAGCTTTCTCCAATTGGGAGAGCAGCTCGGTGACGTATTCGTCGTAATTAGCCAATGGCATCATCGTTGTGTGGATGGGTGAGGTTGAGGCTTTGACTTTTTACTTTTTGGGCTCTTGCATGGACTCCGCATCCGTAGCTGGCCTCTTCTGTCCCCTGTGGCCGTGGTTTCTGTGCTCTGACACTGGCCCATCTCTTTGTTGATGAAATATTGCATCCACGCCACGAAGTTTGACACGTCTGCACTGGTTGGGATGCTGGGGGTGATGGTGGTGGGTTCAGTGGATGGCACCAGGAGGGTAGGAATTGGATGGAGCAGGGCCTTGCCCTTGCCCTCAGGGATTGGAGGTGGCACAAACTCTGGCACCTGCGTGCTAGAACCTGGCCCCTCTTCTCTACGTGGGCTTAGTCTCCTCAGTTCATCTGCTCGACCAGGTCCTCTTCCTCCTTCCTTCGTAGCTCTTCCTCTTCCTCATCCGCTTTTCTCTGCCTTTCCTCCTCCGCTTTTCTCTGCTCTTCCTTATTTTTTCCTTTTTGTTCTTTTTCCCTCCTTTTCTTCTCTTCTGCTTCTTGTTTCGACACCTCCTTTGCTTTCTGTAACTCCTCTTTTTTCTTCTCCTCCTCTTGTCTCTTTGTCCTCTCTCTCTCCTTTGCTTCTTTTAAGGATTCTTTCTTCGCCCTTTCCAAGTCTTCTCTCTCCTTCTTTCTGCCTTCGTCATCCTTCTTCTTCCTCTGCGTCGTCTTCTTCTTGGTTTTCCTGATTGTCTTTTTGCTAGTCTGTCCCTCCCCTTCTTCTTCTGTTTCAGCTCTGTCGGTGGACCTATCTTTGTCCTGGTGAGGAGGCGACCTCTCTGGCGTTTCTCCTTCTCCCTCTTCCACCTCTTGTGATTCCTTTACTGCCTCTTGGATGAGTACAGTCAAGACTCCTCCATACCCAATGAAGGAGGCTTTGGAGGAGGCTTTCTTCCTTTCCGTAACTTTAGAAGCCAGAGATTCTCCTCCTGCTGGTGCACTTCCTAGGGCCAACGCTTTGGCTGCTTGATCAATCGTTTTTCGCATGTACCCATTCCAATCTACTTCGTCTAGGGTATGGGTTGCTACATTCTCCAGCACAGGTATGCTAATTCGATGCATCAAGGAATTGTAATGCTGGCTGGAGAAGAGCACATATACCAACTTGGCCTGCAACCTGGCTTCTACATCAGGGATGTCCTGGATACTTATGCCATCATTTGTGAGCACCTCCTCCTTCCTCATTTTCAGCATGGCATAAACATCCCTTTTTTGTTTCCTTTCTGTCTTTGGTACCAATCCCAAATCCTTCTCCACCAAGGCTGGATCCAACTGGACTTATACCTGCTTTGCACCCTCTCCTTTGCCCACTATTACAATACCACTTTCTTGGTCTGGGTTGCATGTTCTGAGGAATTCCACGCACTTTAGGTGGTCCGGCTCCTATGAGAATTTTTCAATATACTTTGTGAGGTTGCATTGTTCCACCACCCTCCTGGCTACTTCCTCCTTGGCCACCACGACTTCTATGTTGTGGATGGTTCGGAACTTGAGCTCACCGAAGGCGCGGTTCTCTAGATGGATGCGACACTTCTCCCTTTCCTCGTCTGTGGTCGGGAGTCAACGGGCACGGTCTTGTTGCGACATTTTATGCTTCTGCCATAATTCGTAACTTTCATTAGTATTTTCCACATATCACTTCGCTGGTTGCGTGAGAATAAAAACTCTTGAATGAATTTCTTAGGAAGCCATTTTTTTCATACTATATGCTTATGATTTTCACTACCTTTACTTTACTGTATCCCTTTTGATTCATTTCCCATCTGATTCCTTTCACCTTCACCATACCCCCTCCCCTTCCATCTTGAAAAGAATCCTTCCTAGGATTGGGGGTCAAAAGGTTAGGGGCTTTCAGCCTGTTGGGGTAGGAGTTTCTTGTGAAGGAGCCAAGTGTAGAAATTTGGATTGTATTCCAGTTGAGCGGCGCGGTCCAGATCAAAGGGTCGAATTCCTACATGTGTGACGTATGTGAGGACATCTGTGAGGAAGTCACCAGAGTCGACCTGACTCACGATGTGGAGCTCTTCCTCTGTTAAGAGGCAATCAAGATAGGGATACCCCTTGATATGTTCATCCATGGGTCGGCCCTGAAGAGTGGTTAACACTCTACACGAGGTAGGCGCGACATAAGTGGGATCATACTCTGCTGTTTTGATGGCTCGGCGTTAGTCATTATGCGACATCCGTCAACCTCCCATTGCAACCTACGAGCGTACCACTGCCTCAAGAAAGGGGATCCAGTGTCAGCAAGGTGGGATAACCTTGCGATCTCTTGGTCAATGATAGCAGAAGTGGTCCGTGGATCGTATGACATGATGAGACGTTGCTTAATGGCTTGCTCTTTGAAGACCTCGCTACCGAGCAACTCAGTAGTAGAGCGAGAAGCCTTTGCAAAGGCGAATTCAAAAGTCTCCCAAGAGCAAGGTATATTGCGCACTTCCGTTGCAAAGGGTTCTACTAATAGACCCAAGTCCAAGCGGTCATAGCTGAGGGCGAGCGACACAAAGGTGGCATCGAGTCATTTAATGCAGTCCACCACATCATCTCCGGTGTCCTCGGTAAGGTTAGCGGCTAGTGCTAGAAATGATTTTCGTTCATAGGAGGGCATAAGGCCGACGGGTGGTCAAGGTTTGCTAGAACTAGAGGCCTTAACAATACATAGTTGCGGTTGGGAGTTTCCTTGAGCTTGCGGTTGGGCTGTTTGGGATCTGGGTGGATTAGGGTCAGCCTTAATAGATGGACTGCTACATTTAGCTTTGCTTTGGGGAGTGGGATTGACTTGGTCGGGTGATGCCTCTTGTGACAGTGGCTGTTGCTTGGCCCGATAGGTTTGTGCGACTCCCTTGGGCCGAAGCATAAATGAGTCGGATGGTTGGGGTTCTGGAGAGCACTGCGGCCTATGGTTTTGAGGCATTGGGGGACGTGGGCTGATCAATCTTGAGGGTGGCATATGAATAGTGTTCTTGGCCATGGGGACCTTTGGAATCCACAGCCAGGTATTTCCCTCGTAGTAGCCTTGTGCATGCAAGATGGCTTTAGGGACCCATCTTTGCTTGATTACGCGGCGCTTTTTGTGACTACGTCTTGGCCTCCTAGGTTTAGAGTTCTGGGTCTTATGAGGATAGGCGCGTCGACTCCCAGGCAGTTGTTGCGCTTGTTTAGGCACCCATTGGAAGTGAGGTTGTTGGGTCTTCGCTTTGATCTCGCTGCGGGCTGCGGTTTATGGAAGTCGGGGGGTGGCAGCCGCGTACTACCCCCCTCCTTAGTCTTGCCTACGGATGTTTCGATCGGTGCCTTTGCGGACAGTGATAGTGTTGCGCAACCCTTGCTGAAAGCTGTGATGATGCGCACGTTGCCTATTGCTAGGTGGATGCACTGCGCCTCATAATCAATATTGCAGTGAGTCTGCTTTTTGAAGGTTCACCCTAGCAGTGACTCCGTACCTGTGTCTGTAGCACTTGGCAACACGTAAAAAAGCATTGGAATAGTCTCATACTCGATAGAAATGGCGACTTTGCACTTGCCGAGAAGTGCGTATGATTGAGCCCCATATGGGTTTAGCTTGGCAGTTGTGGGTTGAAGTAGTGGTTTGCCAAGTTGGATCCAATGATTGTGGGTTAAGACATTGAAGTTTGCTCCCTCGTCGATCAAGGCGTTGAAAGCACATGTTTGTTTGGCAGTGACCGTGACACGGAGGTAAGCGAGTTCTACGGCTTTCTCATCATCTTCGTTGATTTCAGTGATTGTAGCTGCTCGTATTTTGATTGGCGGTTCTAACATTGGTGGCTCATGCAAAGGATGAGTGGGAGGGTAGTACTTCTTAACACGACTGCCATTGAAAAAGCCTATTCCCTCTCCGTCTAGTGTCTCAAGCTCGACATTGCTGGTTCGGCTGATCGCACGAACCTTGAAGGGTCCGAGACCTCTAAATTTTATTTTTTGCTTATGCCCCCTTAACTGAGTAAAGGAGCACTAAGTCCCCCCGTTCGAATTCTCGCTACTTGACATGCTTGTTGAACCAGCTTTTCCGTTGGGCTTTCTCACAAATAAGCGCGTGGGTGGCTAGAAGACGAGTTTCTGATAGGCGTTCAAGCTCGACCAAGCGTTGCGTCCATGCCTCCTGCCCTTCCCATCGTTCTTGAAGTGCTATTCTCAGGCTAGGAGTGAAGAATTCTAATGGTAGAATTGCCTCAGTCCCATAGGTCAGCCTAAAGGGGGTTTGGCCGAGAGCCGTTTTATAAGCTGTGCGGTAGGCCCACAAGGCTACCATCAACTTGTTGTCCCAGTCGCTTCGTGAGGCTAAGACTACTTTAGTCAGGACGTTGATAAGAATCTTGTTAGTTGATTCTGCCTGGCCATTAGCCTGAGGGTAGTATGGTGAGGATTTGCGATGGATGATGAGAAAGGTGGATAGGAGATGTGCTATCACTTCATTGATGAAGTGTGTGCCTTGGTCGCTAACTAGTTTGCTGGGGCAACCGAAGTGTGAGATCACTTGCTCCCATAAGAACTTGGCGGTCATCCTAGCGTCATTTTTTCGTGTGGCTCTTGCCTTTGCCCATTTCGTGAGGTAATCTGTGGCCATTAAGATGTACTTGGCCTGTGAGTACTGCGCCGCAGGACTAATGGGTCCTATGAAGTCAATTCCCCATTTTTCGAAGGGTTGGCGAGCAATAATTGGAGCCAACTCCATTTGATCTTTATGAATCGGGACTTTTTTCCGTTGGCACTCGTCACAATGCTTGACGAATCTCTTGGCGTCGCGGAAAAGTGTAGGCCACCATAGTTGAGACTGCAGCACCTTCCGTACTGTCGTGTCTCTGCTAAAGTATCCTCCCGGGATGCCGCTGTGTGCCTCCGAGAGCACATCATGCATCTCATGCTCACACACCCACCTACGCAGCAATCCGTCTTGCCCAAGCCTATAGAGTTGGCCTGCAATCAGCTGGTAGGGCTGGATCTTCAGGATCAAGCACCTAAGTCGGTCCTTTTGTATTGGTCACTCAGGTAGTCCGTGCTCGAGCACTTGGACTATGTCGTCTGCCCAGTATGGCATTAGATCAGCCTTAAATAGATCTCTCTCGCTGGACAGGTGGAATAAGTGGGTGTCAAGTAACTCGTCAACGATACCTTGTCTAGCGGCTTCTCCTGTGGGTATGCGAGACATGTGATCAGCCATGTAATGATGTTTTCCCTTTCGTACCACCACGGAGAAATAGAACTCTAGGAGCAGGAGGAGCCATCGAGCTATGCGCCCTGTAGCACAAGGTTTGTTCACTAAATAGAGCAAGGCTTGATGGTCCACGAAAAAGATGAAGGGTGTGGCCAATAGATAATGCTGGAATTTCTTCATAGCGAACACCATGGCCAATCCCTCCCTTTCCATTGTCAAGTAAATCATCTCCGTCTCAGTGAGTTGTCTCCTAGCAAAGTTCACTGGGTAATCTAAGTTACGCTCACTAGGTTGACACAACACTGCCCCCACCGCAAACTTAGAAGCATCAATGTGCACGTGGAAGGTAATGGTCCAATCTGGGGCTCGTAGAATTGGTGCTGTTGTAGAGCCTTTTTCGATTCTTCATATGCCCGTTGGCATGCCTCGGTCCACTTGAAGACAATCAGTAGCTTGTACAATGGTCTGGCGATCAGTGCGTAGTTTAGTACAAGCCGCTGATAGTATCCCGTATGGCCTAAGAAGCATTGAACTCCCTTGTAATTTATTGGGGATGGGAGGTCAACAATAACCCTGACCTTCGAGAAGTCAGTGGCAATTCCGTTCTTGGACACCACGTGTATTAAAATGCATCCGTGCTTTACCCAAAACTGACACTTCAAGGAGTTCAAGGAGAGACGATATAAGCGGCAACATTCAAAGACTGCGCGGAGTTTGGCTAAGTGTTCGATCCAAGTCGAATGGACACACAAGTCGTCGACAAAGACCTCTAACTCCTTGCGAAGCATGTCCTTAAAGATAGTGCACATGAGACGTTGAAAAGTGGCAGGGGCATTGGTCAACCCGAAGGGCATGACTATGTATGCAAAGATGCCCCACTCCGTGGCAAAGATGGTCTTATGCCTGTCTGCAGGATGCACTTGCACCTGGTTGTACCCTGAGAAGCCATCCAAAAAACAGTAGGCTTCCTTGCTTGCCACTCTCTCAAGCATGTGCTCGGTGTATGGCAATGGATAGTTGTCTCTCTTTGTAGCAGCGTTCACTTTCTTGTAATTGACACACACTCGGATTTTTCCGTTCTTCTTCATCACAATGACTATGGGTGATACCCAGTCTGTGTGCTCAATTTTGTAAATGAATCCAACTCTCATCAGCTTGTCAATTTCCTCTTTGACAGCATGAGTGTGTTTTGGATTCATAGGGTACGGTCGCTACTTGACCAGCGTTGCTTCCGATGCCATGGGTATGTTGTGAGTCACAACACTCGGATCTACCCCCTATAGCTCCTCTAAGGACCAGGCAAACACGTCTATATACTCTCACACGAGAGCGACAAGACTTGTTTCTTCTTCACCCATCAGGTCATCGGCAATGAACACTGGTCAGGGTGTTTTTCCTTCTTGGGCTAGGTCTACCTCCTTGACCTTGGCCGGTCCTTTGATTGGTTCACTCGTCTGCCCTTGACGTTTGGCACCTAACAGAACTACTACCCTATCCCCTTTTTTGAATTTCGTAAAGCGTTTAGGGAGGTCCTGCGGCTTTTGCTGCTCTTCCGATCGTGTATCCCTTGGTTGCCTTGCCTTTTCCTGTTTTAACCGTTTGAGCCTCAAGTGGACGGGTAGGTCCCCCTTGGTGCGTCTGGTCATGGGCGGCCTAGGGATCTCTGGATCACTATCCGAAGTAGCTTCCGATTCAGAGTCAAACCCTCCATCTTCACTAGGTGAGGTGGTCTCCCCTGGTGGCTGCAGTTTAGATGGTGATTCGTCCTAAGTATTGATGTCGTTCCTGGCTGGGTTAGGCCTGCTTGCTCAAGGTCTATGGCTCCTATGCATTCCAATCAAGCGCGATCACATTCCACGCACATGACTCCTTGCTCTACTCTCAGGGCCTGCCTTTTTTGCGGCTTGGCATCTGCTTGTATCTACTCAATTTCTCGTCCTTCCGTGTCGTATTCTATGGTATCTATTTCACCCTCGCTCTCATCACTGAAGGATTGACAGTCTTCGTATTCATCGCTGGAATCTTTGTCATTTGACTGCCCGTCATCTCCTAGGGCTTGGTATGCCTCGTGTCGTCGGTCAGGAACCAGGGCCCAGTTATACCTAAGGTTTAACTCGTGCACCCTGGTCCATTACTACTTAGAATCCGCTAAGAGATCTTGGAGTAGTTTGAAACTTGTAGCTGGGTTGCCAGCTAGCTGGTCCGTTAGGTATTCCAGTATCCCTTGGAGTTCCCTTTTGTTGGAAGGTACATGGAAGGCGACAGGCTTAGGTTTCCCCCGGCGGCTTGCTGCCATCATGCAGACTGGTGTAGCGAGTGCTTCGTTGGTCTTGCCGATCGTTTTGATGGCTTGCTCGTATGCCTCATGATCTGAGAATGGTAGGTCGATTGTAGCGAGAACGTGCATCCAATCCCACTCATCCTCTGGGCATGGGATATACTTGGTCAAGGACCCATAGGATTTCTTGACCTGAGTGTTCCCCTTGAGCATAGTAGAGATGGCGTCTAGGTCAACTGGTGAGGTCTTCCAAGTGTCCATCTCTATTCTTATGGCATCTGTTCTATTGCCAAGGAAGATCAAGCCATTACCCCAATCTTCGATGACTCTAGCGTTACACATCCAGGGTTGGCCTAATAGGACATCGTAGTCCACCCCCTTCATGACTATAAAGTTGGCAGAGAACTGGACACCTGCAATCTTCACTGGCCAATTCTTCAGTACCCCGAATGGCTTCACTCTCATACCATTTGCTAGTGTGACATTAAACCTAGTAGCTTTGACATGCGGGTTTCCCCAAGTCTGAAGCACTGCGTGGCTAAGCACACTAACCCCCACTCCCATGTCTACGATTCTCTTTCTTGTTGTGTCACCCAGGGCTAGGACCGGCAGGACCGCGTGCATCTCAGAGCCTTCCCAAAAGGCGTTGACGTGCAAGGATTTAGGCATAGAGTGCAGCGTCAAACTTGGCAATTGTGTTTCTGCATCCTGGTCTTGAGGGTCTGCCACGACCTGCTGTTGTGACCCTTCGACCCACTGCTTAAGGTCTTGCCATAGGGTAGGGTGCTGCTTAAGCAGATCTCCCAGGCTAAGTGTTACAGGGGTGGTCACTAGCATGGTCAGGAGATTGTTAGATACTCGTCCTTCCCTTAGCCTAGATTGTCCATGCCAATGGCCGTGGTGGCTGATCTGCAGCTCTGTCGTGTCAAGGCTTTGTCCTAGCGGCACTACTTGTGGCACAGTTGCTTCTACCGACTTAGGTTGAGGCAGTGATATTGGCGTGCTTACGCTAGAGAGATCATCGATCTCATCCTCTATGATGGGCTCAGCGTCCTTGAGGTGCTATTGGGCCTCCTTCACCCATTCCTTCACCTTTTCTATGGCCTCTAACTGTCGCTTCGGATGCGGGTACTCCCCTACCTTAGCACTTCCCTTTTTGGCCGTCTTAGGGGCTGAAGTCTCTGCCTCTGCGTCTGAAACCTTCTTTCCCGCAGGTAGAGTCATAGCACTCTCGATATTTAGTGCGACCTTAGCTTCCGATCTCTTCTTTTTCCACCTACGGCTTTTCTTTCCTATCGAGGTTGCGTCAAGATTGCTAGGTCCTGGTAGAGAGATGCTGGCCTGCTTCGTTTGGGCTCGGGTCATAACCCGCAATGGAATAGGTGTGGCCTCCTCATCGAGATTTTCGACACCAAACAGCTCCAATGGGATGGATGGCAAGTTGGTTGAGTTAGAGGATGGCTTTCGCTTTGGGCAGTCTATGAAAAGATGGGTGATTCCGCATTCTGCGCACCTTTGGTTAGCCTTGTCCCTGTTTTGCTGCTCTCTTTCAGGGCAGCGCGATGAGACAGGACCAGGGTGTCCGCAAGTCCAACAAGTGACTGGATCCTGCGGGCTGCCCTCCTAGGCCTCTACCTCGTCCTCGTCCTAACGCCATTACCAGCACGAGTCGATAATCCATGAGGACTGCATTGCCCTCATTGTCATGCGAGACGTAAGGGTATATGTAGGTCTCTTCATCATTCGTCTCCTCCACGTAGTGTACTGGAGCGTCGCTCGGTGGGTGGGTCACGTAAGGACCAGGTGGTCTAGTAATGCCTGTAGGATTTATGTCCATACTAGGGGCGGATGGTTTCATATCGTTAGGCACAGGAAGAGCTAATGGGGCTCCCCTTCCGAAGAATGGCTGCGGCCTGTTTGCTAGGTAAGGCTGGCTGTAGGGTTGCGAGTATGGAAGTCTTCTTGGTAATCTACAATGTGTGACATCATGGCCGAACCTATCGCAGTTAGCACATGGTCTTGACCTAGGGTCTTGGCATTCGGCCGGCAAGTGGTTTCCGCCACAGTACACGCATTGGACATGCGGGCGCGTTGGTCGTCTCAACATGTCTTGTAACTTGGCTAATTCCATCTTGACCTCAGCCAAGCCTTGGTCTTGTCTCGGTGGCCTTCCCTTATCTTGGGATGATGGGATTGACCGCTCACTAGAGGCTGACGTTCTCTCTGAGCTTCACGAGTTGGGTTCTCCTAGATTTGAGCTCCTAGAGCTCCGCTCTTTCAGCTAGTCATCGACTCTGATGGCTTCCTAAAACACTCTAGCCACCACGTCCCCCTGTGCAAGCTTGAATTGCCTACCAAATCCTTATATAACTCCTCGTCCCGAATTCCACTAATGAATACAGTCGAAACTGCTCTGTCTATCGGTCGCTCGCCTAGAGGGATTCTCTTAAAGAGACTCCTCACATGGGTCACGTAGTCAATGGATGTCCTTCTCTTTCTGCTTGATGTTCATTAAGCGTACTAGCAGGTTATCGGAGTATCCGGGCTTTGCGAATCTCTTGATGAAGAGATCTTTGAGATTATTGAAGTTGGCTCACTCTACAGCGTCCAGGCTTGTATACCACGTCCTACCCTTGTCACCTAGGCAAAGCCCGAATGCTTGCGAGTGTTGAGTTTGGTCGTTGAGGCCGTTGGCTTCACAGACTTGCTCAAACTGCTCAACAAAGCTGTATGGATCATCATGCGGTTGGTACTTATCGAGTTGCTTGGCAACAATCGGTATTTTGGCCTGGCTTTTTGGGCCTTGGTTTGCCCCTAATCCTGCGAGCAGTGATGTCGCTAGTGCGGTGGCACTCTGCTCTATTGTTATATTATCGAATAGTCGTTTCATAAGAAACTCACCCAACGTCAAGTCTCCCTCTAGCGCTCTCTCATGGTCCGTTCAGTTTCGGCCGGCCAAGTTCAGCACTCGCTGCACCTCATGCAGCTCTATGCTTTGCCTTTGGCTCCTAGCCTGTTGATCCCTATTATAAGCAGCTATTTCCTCCAATGCCTTGAGGGCTAGCCTTCTCTCCTCCTCTAGATCTGCAATGATTGCGTCCGTTGTCCTGCCGCAGTGCTCGTACTGGGCGTGCGTGTCGTAACTACTCACCATCTACTAGATAGCATCTGGGAATACACTCAAATCGAGCTCCTCATTAGACCGATGGCCTGAGCTTTCTTCCATCATGGTCGAATTCTTGCGCTCCACTGCACTGTCGATTGGGTTGAATAGTCTTGATAGATCCTCGTCGTTGGCGCTCCTTGCTTGGTCCTACCCTGCGCTTGAATTGTTTGTCTATGTCTTGGGTCCTCTCCTATTGGTGGGTTCCTTGAGTGGTTTATCTGAGTGAGTTCCTTTGGTTATTGAATACAAACCTCAATTTATGGTCACTCGGTGAGTGTATCATTCCTCAGCTTTATTAAGTGTACTTTAAGTGTAAAACTTCCATGTGAGTGCAGCGACCAATTCCTCAGCATCCTACACACTATCACTTGTTTCGGGCCTGATAGGTTTGTAGGTCCATTTTTCGGCCGTTTTGTCAGGGTTTAGGGTTTCCTTGTATATTGCCTTGTTCGCTTTCGGTCAATCAGGTTTTACGGTTCAGTGGCTCGCATCCAAGTCCTTGGGTCCGGCAACTGTCCACTTCTAGCCGCTAAGTGGCTGCGCACTACAATTTCTCTTGTCATGTGTGCCAGAATCAAGTTCTGAGCGCCCGAAGGGTTTCGACAGTTTGCGCTAATGCCTATTTGCCGGGTCGGGTCAAATTTCTGACAGATTTGACAAAAAGTTGCACTAGAACCAACTGGTCTGAATTGCAAGGTCCGAGTAGGTCACTCGGACGGGCCAAGGCACGAGGTCGAGGGCCGAATTTCCAAATTTGACTCGGACAATTTTGATTCGGATGGGTCAAATGGCGGGTTCGGACAAGGTAATTCGGACGGGCCGAACGGCGCTTGGCCGAGGGCCGAATCTCGGGTGTGGCCGAGGGCCAAATTTGAGACTCGAACGGGTCGCTCGGACGGGCCGAGGTTGGATGTGCCACGTGGCAAAGAGCTTTGACTCTGATGGCCGAGTGGGTTGACTCGGACAGTTGCCTCGGACGGTTCGAGGGCGGTCTGAGGATGGTTCGAGGATGGTTCGAGGGCGACTAGGGTTTGGCCAAGTGGGCCGAGTGACAAAGGCCGAGGGCCAATTCTGGGACTCGGCCTAGAAGAGGCCACTCGGATGGGCCAAATGTGATACACGTAACCCGCGCGAACGCGATTTTTTTCTCGATTGTTTCACCCAATGTAGGCCGGCGCCATGGTCATGCACTTCCAGATCCTCTCTAGGGAAGTAGAGGAAGAGGTTTGTATACCTGAACAGGCCGATAAGTGCGTCGGTGATGCAATCGAAGAGCTCTCTATCTCTCTCTCTCTCTCTCTCTCTCTCTCTCACATTGAAATGGCACAAATGAGCTCTCTTTTGGCCTCTTGGCTCTTATATGCCTTCCCAAATGTGGCCTTGACGCCCCCAATCACTCACTTGCCGATCTTAGGCCTCATTAGTGAGCATTTTACACATTTTGCACTATTTTTTCCTGTTTTGCCCTGTTTTGAAACAATAAACCCTACCCTTTTCCGATTCGATTTCATAACTCTAATCTATGCTAAATGCAACAAAGATCGAAGGCAAAAAACTGAAATAGAATCTCCATGCTTTCCAATCATCAAACAACCAAAATATCCCAAAATACTTACTTGTTTTGAAGATTAAAAACACCCAAACTTCCTACCTATCTCAAGCTCTATTTCGGGGATGAGTATCCTACTTCGATACTCGATATGAGGCACGCAAGTGCTCAAGCTTGAATCTGTTGGTCCTAGCAACGGAACCAAAATGTGGGAGCTTTCGCTCAACCGCCAAGACCCAGGACCGCTTATTGTTCAAGCGTTCCAAGCGAGCTCTAATGGCTATCTCTCACCTAGTCGACACGCCATCGAGATCCTACGAGTGTAGTGAGCTTACCTTGATGCTTGATCGAGTATCCTTCTCTCTCTTGCACTCCGGTAGCTCCACGATTCATGATGCTAGCTCAAGCATCCTCAAGCCTCCTCCATCTCCAAGTTCCATCCTTCATAGCCGCGCGCGCAAGAGAAGAGAAGAGAAGAGAAGAGAAGAAGAGAAGAGGAGATGGTGAAGAGCTTCACCCTCTTGATCCATCACTCCCACATACACTCACTCCCTCACACTCTCACACTCCCTCTCTCAAGAGCACACACAAGCAAGAAGGAGAGAAGAAGAGAGGAAGAAGAAGACTCTTTTTGCCACACACCAAAGAATGAGCTTCTCATTCACTTTTCAACTTTATATACAAGCCCTAAATCCTTTTTGGGCGGTCATCCCCTTTTCCCTTTTTTTTATATGGCCGGCCGTAGCCTAGGCCCTTTTTCCCATTTCCCACCATTCTAATTTATCATGTTCCCAACTAATGCGTACACTTTGCACAGGAGCGAGCCTGGCGCTCTTTTACAAGGATTTGGGAGCACTTCCGTATTTAATGGTGCACCTTTTACTCTTTTGTCGCCTTGGGCGACACTGAGACTTTCTGAGGGTTGTGACCAAACCTTTAAATTTTTCAGGGTCTGGTTACCGGTCAAGGCGCCTTTTTTGCTATTTCCCTTTTTTCCGTTTTTCGCTCCTTTGTGCTGCGGGAAACACGGTAACAAGAGAATCCAACGCGGATATGAGCTTCTCATCCCAAAAAGATATTTTCATAAGGTTGTTCAGGAAGTCATGCAAGACTTGGAGTTGAAAGGAATGGACAGATTTTGGGCATGAGTGCGGGATGGCCCACCAGTAGGAAGGTAGACTGCTGCAGCTATGGCGACAGAAAGAAGAGCCTACATGATGTACTACATGTTTCTTCTATTACTAAGAATCTATTGTCAGTTGGACACATGGCAGAACAGAATTTGCAAGAATCTACTGTTGGTTGGATAGATGATTTCAACTTATACACATGGCTGTACATTCGAAAGTATAAGGATGAGGTACTCGATGTCTTTAAGCCAATGGGTTTATAAAGAGAAATGCAAGTCAGATGATTCGTTGGAAAGGTATGAAGCTCGGCTCGTTGCAAAGGGATATGCACATCAATACAGCCTAGATTATGAGGAGACTTTCAGCTCAGTTGCCAAGATGAAAATGGTGAGAATAGTCATTGCATTAGCGGCTTCTAAGGGCTGAAAATTATGATAGATGGATGTCAAAAATGCATTCCTGAATGGTGACTTACTTGAAGAGGTATATATGGAGTAGCATGAGGGTTATGTACACAACCTGAGGTGTATATGGATGCTAGCTAGCAACCCCGTCTATCATGCTAGATCCAAACACATAGAGATTCATTACAATTTCATCAGAGAAATGGTACTTACAGGAAATATTGATCTACTTCATGTGAAGACAGAAGACCAGGTAGCAGACACCTTTACCAAATCACTTGGTAAAGAGAAATTCGTTTGTTTCAAGGATCTACTTGGAGTACAACAACTAGTCTGAGCTCAAGAAATGGAATTTGAGAAGGGGGAGGATGAGCTTGATTCTTTTGATCTTAAAACACCTCCATCCATTGAGATTGAGGGTGAAGACAAGAAAGAAGAGATAGAAGATGACTTAGATGTAGGTAAAAACAAGAAGGAAGAAGTAGAGCTTAGAGACACTACCACTCCCTATATAAGTGTTTATGGCTCCAACACCATGGTATAACTCTTACAAATGTCCAAATGCTCCCCCAAAAAGACTTGAACAAGTTTGGAATAAGCTGGAGTGAGCAGAAGATCAATGGGACTTATTCATACCTCAAGGTCCTGACTATAATGAAAGCTTGAAGTGACGCTCTTCTTCTTGGGCCTAACAGGTGATAAAAAAAATCATTGAGTAATACTTTTTTGAATTGATTATATCTAACTTTTGCAATCACAAGCTCTTTTTCTTATCGGCCTAAGCAAGTGATGAAAAATCTCCTTGCGAAATACCTTTTCAAATTGATTATATCTAGCTTTTGCAATCAAAGGATCCAGTTTTTTTTTGAAAATCCGATACACAATTTTTAGACATTAGGTGTAGGTGACATTGGCAAATGAATTATGCAAGAATATTTAGTGCATATAGCTAGAAGGGTGGCACGGTTGCATGCCCTGCCACCTAAATTTTTCCCCTCTATAATCGTCGCTATTTGCTTCGGAAATTTACTCTGCAATCGTCGCTATTAGCATCGCTATTTTGCGTTGCTAACCTAATTAGCGACGCTAATAGCGATGAATCGATCGCATCGCTAATAGCAACGCAAATAGCGATGATGTGGGTAATTTTTTCCATGAATAATTCCGTCGCTTTAAATGTCGCTATTGGGTCTATATGTTGTAGTGAGCTAACCTAGAAGTCTTGTGCCCCAACACATTTGTGCTTTCCAACATTCCTTTTCATGGCACCAATATGCTCTCACTAACTTATGATTCTAGAACCATAACTTTTTGCCACTTGCATTATTAATATCTAATGATTTCAGCCTTTACAATTACATTTTTTCATGTTAATAAGCTAACCTTACTCTAATGAGCATAGTTCAAGGCTGTTTATAGTTAGCCCACTTGAAGACAATAAACCGTAGTTTTTGGGACTCCTATTCAAGTCAACGCATGTCTAGTGCCCCTTCTTCTCTTTGTGTCAATGACCGTGACATCAACCTCTAGTCTCTCCTACTACTTTGCTAGTTCCATGAAAATATAGCAGCTCCTTCTCTATCCTCCAGCATGTGGAAGTGCTAAAATTCAACACAATATTCAAAAAGATAAATTTTGGTGTCAACACTTTGTATTTAGCACTATCACTCACCCTACAAAGTTGAGTACTTGTTTCTTCCAAGTTTTTATTCTACTCATCACCCTATTTTTTGTCACAAATCCACTCTTTGTTTCAGTATTAACCCCCAATATCTATCTCAAGCCAATGACCCTGAAGCCCAATAGTCATTTTCACAAAACCACTACCAAATACCCTTGGCTTCATGACCTTAAAGATGAAATACAAGCTTAAGCTTCATCAAAATCCATGTTTATAAATATAGACTTTGACTCTGAGAGCTAAGTGCATGATCCATTGAGAAAATAATATTCAAAATAGTACCACAAATTTTCCTTCCTTAAACAAATCTTAGATGTTGAGGATGAAAATTATTACCAAAATTAAGAATATTATCCTATAGGCCATTGTCTTAGCCATAATGTTAAAGGAAAAATTCAACATAGTTAGTGGTTTGCATTGTGAAAACTTCATTTGATCTGATGACATAAGTATAAGCTTTACTATGCCCTTATTCATCTGCATAGGGAAAACACCTTCATGCCTTATTCTATTAGCAGAGTACAAAGGTCCTTTAGACATGCATCTCATAGAGACTAAAAGACTTCAATGAAGATGCCATTTGGGCCAAAAGATTTACCCTTTTTCATTTTTCCAACAACATATTGTAGCTTTTCAGTTAAAAAGGACATTTCCAATAATAATGCATTTTCTTTTTAAATCAAAATCTTTCAATAACAAAAGGCTTTCTAACCTTTGTTCACAATCCCATGGCACCTTTAGAATAGTGCCTAAAATGGCTTATAGATGATCAATAAAGGATCTAATGGTCTCAATGTCCTCCTTGATATCTCACTTCAATATTTAATCGCAAGTCTAGATCCATACTATTTCTCCTTGGAAGTTCAACTTTTGCAACCTCTACTTTTTTATTCTTTTTATCTTCAATGAAAGCCTCAACTCTCTTGAGGAGCTAATGTAGAACCATATCATTAGGACTCACTAAGATCCATAAGGAGAAAATATCTACATCTTTGCTCACATATTTGACCATGATTCTATAGCCCCCTTCATATTCTAGCCTTAAACTTAGCATGCTTCTTGTCTACCTTTGTAATAGCTCTAGCATAGTTTGTCCAGTTACCTTCTAGGTCACCACCGCCTTTATGAGCTTCCACCTAGACTTATTTCAAATGATGCTTGAATCCCTCCTCCTCTAGAAGGGATACTAAATGGGGCCTTTTTTCTCCTCTTCCATGGAAAGTTTGAAAGTACATAGAATCTATGTGTATTCAAACAATGTAAGGACACAACATCATGAACCTATGTGAGATACTAGTGCAATGTCAATCAAATCCTTATGTTATTGACACATACAACACCTTAAAAGTGTCTTAGCTGGCACTTGCATTTGACCATTGGGGCACTTGCTTCTTATGATCCTTACTCTATGGTTCATCACAAGCCATAATGGAAATTTCAAAATTTCATTCACTAACCCTCTTTGTAGCACAAAAGCCTAAGTGCCTATGATAGATGCTTTTATGAATATGATGAACACGATTTGATATTAGAATCTTTTTTTCCTAAAGAAGACCCATTTAGGAATTTGGGCACATATTCCAATGCCAATTTGAACCTCTTATAACAAATTACTTAAATAAACAACAATAATTTTATCCTTTGATGAACTTATATGATATGTTTTATTTTCCAATGTGGTTAATGCCAAGTATGTTCTATCTTTTTCAAGGGTTATACCAAGTATCTTTGAGAGAGGATATAAATTTTGTACTTTATATTAGGCCCTACTTGAGTACTCCAAATTTTTTGCACACAAGGGAAAATATAATAACTATGCTACAACTACATATTTCAATTTGTAGTAGCTCTACAACTAAAACAGAATCAAATGAACCAAACTTAAGCTTTGGGCACATGGAGAGAGCTAGAGGCTCACTATTTTAAGCTTGAGCCTTGAGATTATGGACAATTGTTCATCCTCAACACATCACATCAACACACATGTTGTTTAGCTTTTAAGTTAATTTCTCTCTCTACATCTCACTTTTAGTTAAAGTTTTTAAGAGTCTAGGAATGCATGAAAGGGATGGACTTTATGAAAAGAGTAAACATTGAGATTTTCGCAAAGAATTTAGAGGCTCAATTTTAAGATTAAGCCTCAAAATTACTAATGATAAGGGGGGTTGCAAAATTTCAATTGGGATGGTCAAGAATACATAAAAGGGGTGGATTTTATGCAAATGGTTAGAGGTGGAACTTTCATAAAGAAAGGTAGAGGCTCAATTTCAAGGTCAAGCCTCAAAATTGCACATAATGAGTAGGATCATAAAAGGTGAAAAGTGCAAATGGAGTTTTATTTAAAGGGATATAGATGAAGATTTTTAGAAAGAAATGTAGAGGCTTAATTTTAAGATTGAGTGTCAAAAATTCAAATGAGAAGATTGGAAAATGAAAATTGAAGGGAAATTTGATGCCACATTGCCAAGGTTAGGCTATAATGTCCATGAGTGTAGATTTGAAAAAGAAAAGGTGGTTTATGAGAAGGATATGTCTTTGTGGCTCACACACAAGTTTAGTATGTTTTGGGTGGGTGTGTTGACTTGGATTCAACACTTTGGAAAGCACCTTAATGGATAAGTCTTCCATCATGGAGCTACTTTATGGAGGAGTCTTCGACCATAGCCAAAGAAGGTTTAGCAACATAGAATCCTTTGGATAGACATGTAGGAACATGACCATCGTGAGGATATTGCTAAAGAAAAAGGTAACCCCACCATCATCTTATTAGTGGCATACAAACAATACTATCTTTTGTATGTTGATGTATTGGCATTCTAAATGTGTAGTCAACATTAACATTATTTGGGTGGAGCTACATGAATTTGTGCTCTTGTGATTGAAATGATGCTTGATGGTGAAGTTTTTTCTCTTTTAAGTGATGTTTTATTTGAGCTATGTGTGAGGACAAGTTAGAGAAGATGATGCCAACAAAGGATAGGCATTGTAAAAACAATGTAGAACCCAAAGGCGAGGCCAATAGTCATTTTGGCAAAGCTATGACTAAGGATATGTTTGAGGAGTCCATGGGAAGGAATTGTGATATTTGAGTCGATAAATGATATCACAACTTCAAAAGGCCTTAACATCTTAGGTGAAGGCCCCTATTTATCAAGGCCACCTTTGTGATAGTGTTGTAATTTGGATAATGCACCCAAAAGAGCCAACCAACCAAATGCAACAAAAGAAGATTAGCTTCTAATAGTGACAAGCATGGTGGTTTGTGCTTACACCTATTGTAACATGTAAAAATCATCACATAGTGCAACGTATAGAATGTGAGCAAGGAACAAGGAATATAGAGTACACAATAAATTAAAAAAATAACATAAACTTATTTAATTCCAAACACTCTCCTATATAAGATAGAGGGGAGGTAGGTCTTCATATAGTGATGGATTAGAGTATAACGATGGTTGGAAGAAAAAGGTGTTAGAGGTGTCCTCATTTCCTTCAATTTCTTTGCCTTTTTTATTAGCTTTCTCTCAACCCCTTTATCTTCCTTTCTCTCTCTCTCTCTCTCTATATATATATATATATATATCCCTCTCTCTCACCCTATACTCTTTCTCTCTCTCTCTCTCTCTAGTAGTGTGTCTAAAAAAACCATAATCCTTCCCTTAGCTCAAAGGAGTAAGGCTCATATAATACTTTGGATAGTAGGGTATCCCCTCTCTCCCTCTCTTATTATCATTGCCATAATCAACAAGCTTGCACTTTGTTATGCTCAATCATACATTGCATGTGTAGCACTAAGACACTTGCATTGTAGTGATTAGGCGATGAGATGGTTTCGAGGGGGGATGGAGGATTTTACATCCTCTTGCCCTTATTGAAATCAAGATCTCTTCATCTCAAGAGAAACTAGGGGTATTGCCTATACAAATCTTCCTCATCACCCAAGTCGTCAAGGTACTTGGATGGGGTATTCTCTAATGGTCATGTTCTTAGGGTTCTTTGTTTGACATAAAGTATCCTATTGAGTTGAAGCTCAAAGACTCCTTGGCTTTGCATTATAACTTGTTGATCATCAATAATATGATCAAGGTTGGCTACATAGCCTTTCAATAGGCTAATATAAATTACATTGTAAACCTTAAAGTACTTAGGGTGTTGTAACTTGTAAGCATTGAGTCCTAGACACTTGAGGATCTTGTATGGCCCACAATAACTTGGGCTTAACTTCTTGAATTATCCCAAAGACAATAAACCCTTCTTAAGGCAAACACAAACAAAGATTGTGTCTCCTTCCTTGAAGATCCACTCTTCCTTCCTAGATAGGGTAAAATTTAGGGGAAAATTTTACTCCAAAAGGCTATTTTTTGGAAGTTTTCTTGGTCACTGAGCTAAATTTTTAAGCTTGAAAAATAAAAAAAATTGCTCATATATACAAAGGATTGCATATTTTGACCCAAAATTTACCCAAAAATAGCTTTAAAATAGGGTTTTCTCGTAACATTCACCCAATTTTCTAAACTCTTCACCATTGAATAGCCAATGTTTGCCCATTTGTCTACAAACTGAAAATCATGGGGGTCCCTTAATTTTTACCTTGTTCCTAGATCAACATATACACTTGGCAGCTTGGATACCTTATATGATAGTCTTAACTTGCTTGTCCATTTTTTCTAATGTCTTCTTAGAAGCTTCTACCTTTAGGATAGAATCAGAAAATTTGAGTAGTGTAAGATATTATTGTCCATACAATGCTTGGAATAGGGTCATTTGAATACTTTGATGATAGGACACATTGTAAGTAAAATAAACCAAGGGTGGATACTATATTTACTATTAGGGTCTCTAAAATAATAAGCTCTAAGTACATCCTCAATGACTTGATTTATCGACTTAGCTTTTCCATCTATTTAGGGATGGTAAGCTATGCTAAAACAAAGTTGTGTACCAATGGCCTCAAATAAGCTCTTTCAAAAATGATAAGTGAAGAGAGAATTACAATTACTGATAATCATATTTGGTGTGTAATGAAAGAGAACTAACTGTCCTAACTAAGAGGGAGAGGAGAGAGAAAGACAGACAGAAGAGAGAGAAAGAGAGGAAAGGGAAGAAGAAGAAGAAGAGGAAGAAGAAGCCATGGAAGCTTGAGAAGGTGAAAATAGAGTTTCTTGATAATTTTTGTGATGCCTCAAAATACCCTTTTACACCTTATAAACCGCCAATGTGACTGGTATGTTCCCATGCCATGTTCTCGTAATCCCCACTCATTACAAACCATCTCGTCTCATAAAGTTTTTGTCCTAAAAAACAAGGGATGTTGTCCTGTCCTGTAAGGGTGTGCTGTAGGAAATTAGCCATAACTTTGTGTAAGATACTCCGAATGGGACAATTGAGGTGTCCTTACGGAGATCATGAGATGTACTTTCAGCCCATGTAGGTGGGACGGGGCTACAATTAGGCTAGGACCAAAATTGTTGCAAAATAGAGGGCTGTCTAGGAGTTACTAGTGTGTTGTCCCAGATGGTACGGCTGGAGAAAAACATCCATAACTTCCTCTAGGAAACTTCAATCGGGGCAAGTGAGGTGTTGGCACGGAGCCCTCCAGGTGTACTTTCAGCTTGTGTATGGGGGATGGGCTGAAAATGGATCAGGACCAAAATTGGTGCAAAACAGGTGGCTGTCCAGATGCAGACTGTAGCCCAAAATAGGTGTCATGGTTAAGTTCCAGCCAATACGGCCTCCTTGAGGTGTGGAAATTCATCCAAGATAGATGCTGGGCACCAAGAAGCTTCCTCTGTTGGTAGGCCTTGCCATTTGATTAGGTATTCATGGATGGAATGGGTGCAGAGTTGCTTTTCACGCTGCCCAATGACCGCTTCAGGAATATACTGGATAAGGCCCTCCTCATCTATGGGGGATAGCTCCTCTACATGATCTTTGGAAGTGCCAATGAAAGGTTTCAATTGGCTCACATGGAAGACAATATGGGTCTTAGTAGTAGGAGGGAGTTGGAGATGGTAAGCCAAGTCCCCGACCTTCTTAATGATTGTGTAGGGCCCATAGTAACGGTGTGCCAACTTGTTGTAAGAACCGTCCTTTAATGTAGCATAAGGGGACTTGGGGACCTTGAGGAGTACCAATTCACCCTCTTGAAAGTCAAGGGGTCTTCTTTTTGCATCAGCATGGAGCTTCATGTTCTCTTGAACCCTTTTGAGGTTTACCTTGCATTGTTGAAGTAAAGCTTGCATGCAGTCCAACTCTTCTTTTCCAAGGGGGTTGAGCTTTTCATTGAAGATCACGGTAGGAAGGGGTACCCAATAACCATACAATTCTTCGAAGGGAGAGACTCCAATGCTCGAATGAGCGGATTTTTTGTAAGAAAATTCAGCCAAGTGCATCCATACATCCCAAGAATTCTGCACATCATGACAAAAATGTCGCAAATAAGTTTCAAGCCACTTATTGACTCGCTTAGTCTTCCCATCCATTTGGGGATGATAGGCTATAGACGAAGCCAATTTGGTCCCCATGGATCTAAAAATTGCCTGTAAAAAATGACTCATAAATTTGGTGTCCCGGTCATGTACTATGACGTGGGGTAAACCATGCAACTTAAAATCATGCTCCATAAACTGAGTGGCAACTTGAGATGCTGTAAACTAAAATTTTGTGAGGATGAAATAGGCTTCTTTAATGAGTCGGTCAACTACCATATAGATGCTATCCCAACCCTTCTTGGTTGTAGGTAAACCAATGATGAAATCCATGGTAATGTGGGTCCATTTTCCTTCAAGGATAGGTAAGGGCTGCAACAATCCACCCGGTTTAAGAGTGCTATCTTTATTTTGCTGACAAGGCACACATCTAGACACAAAGTCTTTAACATCCCGCCATAGGCCTTTCCAATGGAAGCTTTTTGAAACTCGATCATGTGTTTTGAAGACCCCTAAGTGGCCAGCAATCGGTGAAGAATGCATCTCTTCAAGGACCCTTTGGGTGAAAGGAGAGGCATGGGGAATCATAATACGGCCATGGATCCAAATGAGGCCGTTGTGGAGCTGATATTGAGAGTTGTCATCCATGACACCTTGTTGTAATTTCTAGAAAAGAGGGCTGAATTCAGCATCAAGCAAGTATGCCTCTTGGATCTCTTTAATCCAATCATGGTTGAGTTCAGTGATGGATGAAACCTTGCATGCCCACATGTGAGAGAGTGCATCAGCCACTACATTGTCCTTGCCATGGGTGTGGGTAATCTCAAAGTCATAGTTTTGTAGGGTAGCCACCCATCTACATTGTTTGGGAGAGGTTGGGTTGAGTCAATAAATATTTGAGCACACGGTGGTCACTTTTCACCTTAAATCTACTACCATACAAGTAGTGATGCCACTTTTTAATAGCATGAATGACTGCCAACATCTCCTGATCATAGACATGCAACTCTCTCTCTTTATCATCCAATTTTCGACTCTCAAATGCTATTACCTCGTGTTCTTGCAACAAGACTGCACCAATACCTCGTCCACTAGCATCACACTAGATGGTAAAATCCTTTGAAAAGTTGGGGCATACGAGGATGGGGGTTGAAGTGAGCAAGTCTTTCAGCTGCTGAAAACTGCGATCAACCAAATCATCCCATAAGAAAGCCTCTTTTTTCAGCCTATCTGTTAATGGGGCTGCAATTGTCGCATAATGGCGAATAAATCTCTAATAAAAAGAGGACAGGCCAAGAAAACCATGCAAGGAGGTAGTGGTAGTGGGAAACACATTGCACTTTCTTAAGATCAGCTTGGATGCCTTTTTCACTAATAATGTATCCCAAGTACTCAACCTCTATTTGCATAAAGACACACTTGCTTTCTTTGGCAAATAACTGGTGCTCTCTTAGTACATCAAAAATGTTGAGATGACAAGCTCAACACATATGGACATTGATGATGGACCGCCAGGTTAGATGGGTCCACACATCTACACTTAGCACGTCGGTGGTCATTATGACTCTCACATGGCCACTGACTCATTACTTATTATATTCAGGTTATTAAACCTATTTACAGCTGGCATAGTTATAGCGCCAGTCGACTAGTGTAGTCGGTTATGCATTGTTTGACTTAGTAGGCCACTTTCCTTTATGTTGCATCTTATCTATACTTTGTGTACATTGTAAAAGTGTGTGGAAGAAGAAGAAAAAATCAGCAAGAAAACGTTTTGGCCTCCATCTCTCTTCTTGTCTCTTGAGTGAGCTTCTCCTTGTGCATTCTGTATGTATTCGGCGCAGCATCTTGAGCAACTCCCCCCACCACACGATTCTTGACCTGGTATCAGAGATGCACCACTGAGAGAGGCTGATTTCGACGGTTGAAGCAAAGGAGAAGAAGCAAGGTCCGAGCAAGCAAGCCACGGGTAAGAAGCTCTCCCATCCTTCCACTCTTTCTCTTGGATAGTGCCTGTGGAGGCACCGAAAGCAGGGCAGAGCAAAAATCTCAGATTGCAGTGAGATTTGGTGTGCGCGAAGAGCGCTGTGTATTCTGAAGAGCCCGTTTCAAGGCCCGTTTTAGAGCCGCAAGGTTGCGGACAACAGTTTCAGGGTACGCTGTGACTTCGACTGTATTGACCAAAAGTGGATGTGCAGGTTACAAATTTCAAATCTGTAAGTTCAAAGGTGTTTACCAGTGAGTAAACACAAGGTTTATCTGCAAATAGGTTACAGATTGCATGTATTGTTGAGCAGACAGTGAAAAAGGCTGTCTGGTGTATTGTTGTGCACTACAGGTCAAGGGTTGCAGAAGATTTGCTTGCAATTGGTATTAATTTTGTGATAATGGTAGAGAACAGTGGAAGCCCCATCATTGAGAAGCTCGACAAGAACAACTACCCTTCATGGAAGTTCCGTGTCACGAACTTCCTTATTGGAAAAGGCCTCTACGAGTTTGTTTCAGGTGAAGAAAAGGAGCCGAAAATGAGTGATCCTCCAACGGCAGAAGAGACAAAGGCACGGAAAGAATGGAATGCAAAAGATAAGAAGGTCATGTATTGGTTGTCTGCAGTAATTGACAATAATATGCTGGGACACATTAGAAATGCAGAGAATTCATATGCAGCTTGGACCATACTTGAAAGTATGTTTTCTGTAAATACAAAGGCACGAAAGATTCAACTCAAGCAAGAGTTGAATACATTGAAGAAAGGGAAGATGTCTATCAATAAGTATGCACTGAAGGTAAGAAGCATTGCAGATGCATTGGCAGCGATTGATGTAATGCCCGATGATGATGATTTGCTGTCGTCTACCTTGGGTGGGCTTAACAATGAAAAGGCTTGGAAGTCTTTTGTAACTTCCGTATATGTCAGAAAGCCATTTCTAGATTTCGATGAGTTGGTCTCTCTAATGATCACTGAAGAAATCAACATGCAGAGTGAGACATCTGAAAGAAGTGGTGAACAGGTCTAATCTTTCTACTCTAGTTCAGGAAGGGGACGTGGCAGGTTCTTTTCAAGAGGCCGTGGTACAGGACGTGGTAGTGACAATCAGCAAAACAGATTGAATCAGCAAATTGGTGATATGTAGGTTTCAGGAGGTCGTGGTAACTTTAGAGGCAGGGGGAGCTTTAGAGGAAGAGGTGGATGGCAGAACAAAGGTTCTAACAACTCTGGTATTGTATGTCACTACTGTGGTAAAACAGGTCATATTGCAGCCCAATGTTATGCTAAGAAAGATGATATCCGCAGTGGTAAGTTGCAGCAAGGAAACTATGCATCATCTTCGCGATAGAATGAAGACAAAAATGAACGTCTGTTTGTTATGCAGCATATGCTGAATGCTGTTACAGGAAAGGGAACACATGATGATGTTTGGTATGTTGATTCAGGTGTATCCAATCATATGACCAACCATGCAGAATGGTTTGGAGAGATACAAGATTTGCAAAATGCAGGTTATGTGCAGACGGGTGATGATTCATGCCACCCAATTTCACATGTTGGAAAAGTTCCCTTGTCCTTGCATGATGGTAAGACAAAGAGTCTTTAAGATGTATTGCATGTGCCATCTATTACAAAGAACTTGGTGTCAGTCGGTCAGATGGTAGAGCAAGGACTGCAAGTCAGATTTAATGCAAAGGGATGCTTTGTAGAAGATTTCAATGACAAGTGTAGGTTGGTAGCAAAGGGAAGTAGAGTTGGATGTATGTTTACTCTGGATGCTGGAATTCCTACTATGAATGCTGCTATGTATGCCAAAGGAAAAGGTGTTGTTGCAGACATTGAAATTTGGCACAAACGCATTGGATATGCAAATGTACAAAGGCTGAAATTAATGCAGTCCAAAGGGTTGGTTACAGGTTTGCCTATATTTAAAGTTGCAGAATTTCATAAGGTATGCGAAGCATGTCAGTTTGGTAAGCAGGCAAGACAACCCTTTTCACATGACAGAGATGTAAGCAGAAATATCCTTGATGTTGTGCATACAGACATTTGGGGGCCTACACAAAATGTATCTCTTGGAGGCAGTTCATACTTTGTCACATTCATTGATGATTGTTCTAGAAAGCTGTGGGTATATTTTATGAAGGAAAAGAGTGAAGTTTTTGAGCACTTTAGAACTTTCAAGGCTGCAGTTGAAAGAGAAACAGGCTTGAAAGTAAAGTGCTTGAGGTCAAATGGAGGGGGAGAGTACCTCTCAAATGAGTTCAGTGATTTTCTGAGGTCTCATGGGATAAAGAGACAATTCACATGCATGTATACCCCACAGCAAAATGGGGTTGCAGAAAGGAAAAACAAGCATATTGCAGAAGTTGCACGTGCCTTGATGGCTGAAAAGAATATGCCTAAGCATTTTTTGTTTGAGGCTGTTCATACTGCTGTTTATATTATGAACAGAACTCCCACAGCTGCAGTTCATGGTATGACCCCCGAAGAATGTTTTACAGGTAAGAAGCCTGATGTTTCACACTTGAAAGTGTTTGGCTGCATTGCGCATGTTCATGTGCCAGATGAGTTGCGGAAGAAACTGGATCCAAAGGCTGAAAAGTGTGTCTTTATTGGATACTCTTTAGAGCAGAAAGGGTATCGCTGTTACAACCCTGTCATATGTAAGTTCAGAGTGAGCGGGGATGTCATCTTTGATGAAATGAGCAGTTGGTATGCATCTAGTGGTGATGCATTGGATGATGATGATAATCATGACACTCATGTGCAGGCTGAAAAGCAAGAATCACGAACTCTTAGTGGACCAGAGACATCATCTGGTAGTCCTTGGTCTGGGAGACTAAGGAGTAGCTCTACATCTTCAGGTGCATCTAGTAGCACTACAGGTAAAGACAAAGGAAAGAGTAAAGTGTCAGAAGGCATTGATGCAGTTCTTGATGGAGACTCAAGTGGCTCAGAGAGCTTGGATGATGAGCTTGGCATTCCTTCAGTGAGGACTCCAGGTGTGCAGAGAGCACGCGTTAATGCAAAGACTCCATTGAGTGATCCAGTGGTACGCAGGTCTAGCAAGGTGAGATACCCTGTTAAAAGATTTGGTTTTGAAGGTTATGCAGCTCACCATTATGCTTATATGGTGAAACTAGTTGACGATGTTGAGCCTACATGTTTTGAGGAGGCTGTTGATCATGCTCATTGGGATGCAGCAATGGATGAGGAGATAGCTGCATTAGAGGCCAATAAGACTTGGGATCTAGTATCATTGCCAAAGGGAAAGAAAGCTATTGGATGTAAGTGGGTTTATAAGATTAAGCACAATGCAGATGGTTCTATTAGCAGGTATAAAGCTAGGCTGGTTGCAAAAGGCTATGCTCAGACATATGGCATAGATTATGATGAAACCTTTAGTCCAGTTGCTAGGATGACAACTGTCAGATGTGTGATTGCTTTGGCAGCAGCCAAAGGTTGGAGGTTGCAGCAAATGGATGTGAAGAATGCCTTCTTGCATAGTGATTTGCAAGAAGAAGTGTATATGGATCAGCCAGCAGGTTATGAAGATTTAGAGCATCCCACGTATGTGTGCAGGTTGAAGAAGGCGCTCTATGGGCTCAAGCAAGCACCTAGAGCATGGTCTGACAAGATCAGAGAGTATCTTGTCAATATTGGCTTTTATGTTTCTGATGCTGATCACTCACTTTATGTGATAAAGGGAGATGCAGGTTTGGTCATCATAGTCATCTATGTGGATGACTTGATTATTACAGGTGATAGTGATAGTGGGATTGCTGAAGTCAAGGACTTTTTGAAGAAGAAGTTTGAGATGAAGGATTTAGGTGAGCTAAGATACTTCCTTGGCATTGAGGTGATTAGATGTGATGATGGTATATGGCTGTCCCAAAGACAGTATGGCTTGGATATGTTGTCCAAGTATGGTATGACAGCATGCAAACCACTTTCAATTCCGTTGGAGCAGAATGTAAAGTTGAGTGCTGATGTTGGGAATGAGATAGAAGACCCTACTATGTTCAGGAGGATAGTGGGGAGTTTGATCTACATGACCATTACAAGGCCAGACTTGAGCTACACTATTGGTCTTGTGAGTTAGTTTATGCAAGTACCTAGAAAGCCACATTTGGATGCAGTCAGATGCATATTGAGATATGTGAAGTCCACATTAAATTATGAACTTTTCTATGAGGCAGGTGTAGATGTACAGGTGTTTGGATATACAGATGCAGATTGGGCTAGTAGTATGTCTGATAGAAGATCTACCAGCGGATACATGTTCTCTCTTGGTAGTGAAGCAGTTGCTTCGAGCAGCAAAAAACAATCTACAGTTGCTTTGTCGAGTACAGAGGCTAAGTATAGAGGTGCTGCTATTGCAGCATGTGAGGTAGTATGGCTGCAAAAGTTATTGGCTGGTTTGGATGTGCAGGTGGAAGGTCCAGTTGTCATTTATTGTGACAACATGAGCAGTATACAGTTGGCTAGGAACCCTGTGTTCCATGCCAGGACAAAACATATTGAGGTACACTACCACTTTGTGAGAGAGAAGGTACTAGCAGGTGAGATTGACTTGGTGTATGTCAGCACACAGGATCAGATAGCTGATATCTTCACGAAGGCATTGGGTACAGAGAAGCTTCAAAAGTTTCAAAGCTTACTTGGAGTTGCAGAGATGCAGTTGAGCTTGAGGGGGAGTGTTGAGATGACAAGCTCAACACATGTGGACATTGATGATGGACCGCCAGGTTAGATGGGTCCACACGTCTACACTTAGCACGTCGGTAGTCATTATGACTCTCACATAGCCACTGACTCATTACTTATTATATTCAGGTTGTTACACATATTTACAGCTGGCATAGTTATAGCGCCAGTCGACTAGTGTAGTCGGTTATGCATTGTTTGACTTAGTAGGCCACTTTCCTTTATGTTGCATCTTATCTATACTTTGTGTACATTGTAAAAGTGTGTGGAAGAAGAAGAAGAAATCAGCAAGAAAACGTTTTGGCCTCCATCTCTCTTCTTGTCTCTTGAATGAGCTTCTCCTTGTGCATTCTGTGTGTGTTCAGCGCAGCATCTTGAGCAACTCCCCCCACCACGCGATTCTTGACAAAAAATTTGTCAAACATGCTTTAAATACTCATGCAGTGACCTGCTATAGATGAGTATATCATCAAAGAATACCAACACAAACTCGAAAAGCCATGGCTACAATATTTTGTTCATTAAGCTTTGAAACATGGCGGGTGCATTAGTGAGCCCAAACAGCATGACAAGGAAATGGTACAAGCCATAGTCTGTTCGAAAAGCTGTTTTGACTTCATCACCAACCCTCATTCAGATTTGGTGGTAACCACAGATCGCAAATCAATCTTGGTGAAGTAGCGTGCTCCCTTGAGTTCATCAAGCAAGTCATCAATTCGAGGGATGGGGTATCTATTTTTGATGGTGATCTTATTGAGATCACGGTAGTCAATTCACAACCGGAAGGATCCGTCCTTTTTCTTAACCAATAGAACCGAGGAGGCATAAGGGGAAGAGCTAGGCTCTATGAATCCCATTTCAGTGAGCTCCTTGACTTGCTTAGCTACTTCCTCTCTCTCACATTTAGAGAGCCGATATGGGGGTTTATTGATGGGCTTGGCATGGGCCTCCAAGTCAATCGGGTGATCCACCGATCTCTAAGGAGGGAGGGTGGTGGGGGGCTGAAATAGGTCCTCATATTCAACCAAAAGCACTTTTAGTGCTGCATTTTGCTTCCCCAAGGTGTGCTGGTCATCATTATCCTTATGCAAATGCAAGAAAAGATCTGGGAGCATTTCTTGAATTCCTTTTTGAGTTGTCTTGCTGTTATAAGGTGAAAATCTGCAATTTCTTTGATTCCCTCCAAATGTACAAGCTGCCCATGCATTACAAACTCCATATACAGCTGAGAGAAGTCCATAGAGATTTTTCTCAACTGTGAAGCCAATCACATCCCAAAACAACATCCACAGGGCCCATATCAAGGGTAACTAAGTCCACCTTTGTGATATAATTTTTGGCCAACATAAGAGACACTTGTGTGCATATATGGGAGCTCACTTCCTCATCTCCATTAGCTACTTGAACCCTAAGAGGTTGCTGTAATTCAGTAGGAACACATGTCAAACGGCCAAGAGTCAATTTATTCACAAAACTGTGCATGCTACCACTGTCTATAAGAATGTATACACTCTTGCCATCAATGTTACCATGTACTCATAGGGTGTTCAGGCTCCTAGAGCCAGCCCATGCATCCATGGAGATTGAGCAAGCTAATATAGTGGTGAATGAGGGGTGCAAAGGGTCATTCCCAAGCATGTCATCGATGGGGCAGCCCCACCGAGGTCAAAAGGGAACCCATTCGGTGAGTCATAAAATTTATCGATGTCAAGATCCTCTTCATATTCAACATTTTCAACAAGTGTCATCATGGGAGAGTTGTCATGCAAGTCCTCTTCCAACTTGCCACTATCTTCTAGCACATACATGCTATTAAACTTGACAATGGCATTCTTAAAGGGGCATTTGGATGCATGATCATTCATGTACTTATCCCCGCATTTAAAGCACAAGCCTTTTGCCTTGCGATCCTTGACAACTTCAGGAGGAATGAATTTTTGACCGTTAGGACTGAAGCCATTCCGTGTCTTATTTTCAACATACTTTGGGTCACTTTTGGAGGGGGGTGTTGTGCCAAAACTACCATATTTCCTTTCAACATTAAAAGTGGGATAAGTGGAAATTTTGGGGCTGCCATTCTCTGCATTTTTGCTATGATAATTACTGGCATATGGGGGTTTCCTGATAGGGTATCTTTGATGTCTTGCAATGGGCTGCATGCCCTCATTATGACGGTATTTTCGACCATAGCATTCAGCCAATTCTATGGCTGCAAATAGGGTGGCTGGCTTTTGAGCCATTACATCAGCTGAGAGATGCGCATCTAGCCCATAAATGTATTTATGCAATTTGGCCTCATCACTGGACTGCCTCAGCATACATGGATAGGTTCATAAACTGGTTGGTGTACTCCCTCACGGTGAGATTTCACTAATCAAACTGATACCATTACCTAGCCAAGCATTCTTTTTCTACCGGGGAGACAAAAACTCGGATCATATGCATCTTGAACTCTTCCCAATCACGAACTGCTGATTTTCTCTTTGAAAGAACCTCCACCATGTGCGGGCAAAACCTTCTAAATGAAGGGAGGCAAAAATAATCTTCGCCTTGTCGGTATGGGGGTAGATGAGAAAATAGGCTTCCAATTTAGAGGCCCATTCCTCTAATTCAGCCGGGGATGAGGACTACCCATTAAATTTAGTAAACACAATCTTGTCACGCAGCTTATTTGGGCCTTGCTATCCATGAATGCTATGTGCTACATGTTGCCCATACATGCCTTGCTGTCCAATCCCTGGCTGTCCAAAATTTCCATGGGGACCATGATGTCCATGCATTACATGAGGATCAGCACATTAGGATCTTGCTGTCCAAAATGGCCATGTTGCCCAAAACTACCATATGCATGCTGCCCATTGCCATGTGCATGCTGCCCATAGCCATATGCATGCTGCCCATTTTCATATGCATGCTGCCCATTGCCATGTGCATGCTACCCATGTACTCCTTGCATTCCATGCTGCCCAAGATTTGCATTGGAGCCATTCCCATGAGTGTGCATATAGCTTCCATTACGGGGGAGTTGTGGTGCCAAGGATGGGCTTAAAGGATTTGTAATGGGGGAGGGAAAAAGGGGTTCATCATGTCAGGTGGAAGGTTCACCCGTCTCATAAGTGCTATGGGGAACGCCATGGGTACCACCAAGACCTTGTGGGCTATGCCTGGTCTCCAAGGGGGGAGGGCGGTTAGCCTCACGGGGAGGGACATACTCCTTGGGTCGATCCAAGGGGGGGCAATGACGGGGATGATGGCGGCCATGCGCTCTATGAGTAAGTCCATCTTGGCCATCATCTCGGAATGACGGTGATCTTGGCAGGTTTCCATCGGCCTATAGCATTGTTCCATCTCTCAATGTCGTTCAGCATGACGGGTCTCATGTTGACATAGTGTCACGAATCGCGTGGTGGGGGGACTTGCTCAAGATGCTGCGCCACGAACACACACAGAATGCACAAGGAGAAGCTCACTCAAGAGACAAGAAGAGAGATGGAGGAAAAAACATTTTCTTCCTGGTTTCTTCTTCTTCTTCAACCCACTTTACAATGTACACAAAGTATAGATAAGATACAACATAAAGGAAAGTGGCCTACTAAGTCAAACAATGCATAACCGACTACACTAGTCGATTGGTGCTATAACTATGCCAGTTGCTGCAAATAGGTGTAACAACCTGAATATAATAAGTAATGAGTCAATAGCCATGTGAGAGTCATAATGACCACCGATGTGCTAAGTGTAGACAAGTGGACCCATCTAACTAGGCGGTCCATCATTAATGTCCGCATGTGTTGAGCTTGTCATCTCAACACTCCCCCTCAAGCTCAACTGCATCTCTGCAACTCCAAGTAAAATTTGAAACTTTTGAAGCTTCTCTGTACCCAATGCCTTTGTGAAGATGTCAGTTATCTGATCCTGTGTGCTGACGTACACCAAGTCAATCTCACCTGCTAGTACCTTCTCTCTCACAAAGTGGTAGTGTACCTCAATATGTTTTGTCCTGCCATGGAACACAGGGTTCCTAGCCAACTGTATACTGCTCATGTTGTCACAATAAATGACAACTGGACCTTCCACCTGCACATCTAAATTAGCCAATAACTTTTGTAGCCATACTACCTCACATGCTGCAACAACAGCACCTCTATACTCAGCCTCTGTACTCAACAAAGCAATTGTAGATTGCTTTTTGCTGCTCCAAGCAACTACTACACTACCAAGAGAGAACATGTATCCGCTGGTAGATCTTCTATCAGACATACTACCAGTCCAATGTGCATCTATGTATCCAAACACCTGTACATCTATACCTGCCTCATAGAAAAGTCCATAATGTAATGTGGACTTCACATATCTCAATGTGCGTCTGACTGCATCCAAATGTGGCTTTCTAGGTACTTGCATAAACTGACTCACAAGACCAACAACGTAGCTCAAGTCTAGCCTTGTAATGGTCATGTAGATCAAATTCCCCACTATCCTCCTGAACATAGTAGGGTCTTCTATCTCATCCCCAACATCAGCACTTAACTTTACATTCTGCTCCAACAGGACTGAAACTGGTTTGCATGCAATCATACCATACTTGGACAACATATCCAAGCCATACTGTCTTTGGGACAGCCATATACCATCATCACATCTGATCACCTCAATATCAAGTAAGTACCTTAGCTCACCTAAATCCTTCATCTCAAACTTCTTCTTCAAAAAGTCCTTGACTTCAGCAATCCCACTATCACTATCACCTGTAATAATCAAGTCATCCACATAGATGACTATGATGACCAAACCTGCATCTCCCTTTCTCACATAAAGTGAGTGATTAACATCAGAAACATAAAAGCCAATATTGAAAAGATACTCTTTGATCTTGTCAGATCATGCTCTAGGTGCTTGCTTGAGCCCATAAAGCACCTTCTTCAACCTGCACACATACGTGGGATGCTCTAAATCTTCATAACCTACTGGCTGATCCATATACACTTCTTCTTGCAAATCACCATGCAAGAAGGCATTCTTCACATCCATTTGCTGCAACCTCCAACCTTTGGCTACTACCAAAGCAATCACACATCTGACAGTTTCCATCCTAGCAACTGGACTGAAGGTTTCATCATAATCTATGCCATATGTCTAGGCATAGGCTTTTGCAACTAGCCTAGCTTTGTACCTACTAATAGAACCATCTGCATTGTGCTTAATCTTATAAACCCACTTACGTCCAATAGTTTTCTTGCCCTTCGGAAATGATACTAGATCCCAAGTCTTATTGGCCTCTAATGCAGCCATCTCCTCATCCATTGCTACATCCCAATGAGTATGACCAACAGCATCCTCAAAACAAGTGGGCTCAACATCCTCAACTAGTTTCACCATATAAGCATAATGGCGAGTTGCATAACCTTTAAAACCAAATCTTTTAACTGGTATTTGACCCTGCTAGATCTGCGTACCACCGGATCACTCAATGGAGCCTTTACATTACTATGAGCTCTCTGTACACCTGGTGTCCTGACAAAAGGAATGCCAAGCTCATCATCCAAGTTCTCTGAGCCATTGGAGTCTCCATCAAGAACTGCATCAATGCCATCTAACACTTTATTCTTTCCTTTGTCTTTACCTGTAGTGCTACTAGATGCACCTGAAGATGTAGAGCTACTCCTTAGTCTCCCAGACCAAGGACTACCAGATGATGACTCTGGTCCACTAAGAGTCCGCGATTCTTTCTTTTCAGCCTGCACATGAGTGTCATGATCATCATCATCATCCAATGCATCACCACTAGATGCATACCAACTGCTCATTTCATCAAAGATGACATCCCTGCTCACTTTGAACTTACATGTGACAAGGTTATAACAGCAATACTCTTTCTGCTCTAAAGAGTATCCAATAAAAACACATTTTCTTGCCTTTGGATCAAGCTTCTTTTGTAGCTCATATGGCAGATGAACGTATGCAACACAGCCAAATACCTTCAAGTGCGATACGTTAGGCTTCTTGCCAGTAAAGAATTCTTCAGGAGTCATCCCATGAACTGCAACTGTGGGAGTTCTATTCATAATATAAATAATAGTATGAATAGCCTCAGACAAAAAATGCTTAGGCATATTCTTTTCATCCATCAAGGCACGTTCAACTTCTGCAATATGCCTATTTTTCCTTTCTACAACCCCATTTTGTTGTGGGGTATACCTGCATGTGAACTGTCTCTTTATCCCATGAGACCTCACAAAATCACTGAACTCATTTGAGAGGTACTCTCCCCCTCCATCTGACCTCAAGCACTTTACTTTCAAGCCTGTTTCTCTTTCAACTGCAGCCTTGAAAATTCTAAAGTGCTCAAACGCTTCACTCTTTTCCTTCATAAAATATACCCACAGCTTTCTAGAACAATCATCAATGAATGTGACAAAGTATGAACTACCTCCTAGAGATACATTTTGTGTAGGCCCCCAAATGTCTGTATGCACAACATCAAGGATATTTCTACTTACATCTCTATCATGTGAAAAGGGTTGTCTTGCCTGCTTACCAAACTGACATGCTTCGCATACCTTATGAAATTATGCAACTCTAAATGTAGGCAACCCTTTGGACTGCATTAATTTCAGCCTTTGTACATTTGCATGTCCAATGCGTCTGTGCCAAATTTCAATATCTGCAACAACACCTTTTCCTTTAGCATACATAGCAGCATTCATAGTAGGAATTCCAGCATCTAGACTAAACATACATCCAATTCTACTTCCCTTTGCAACTAACCTACACTTGTCATTGAAGTCTTCTACAAAGCAGCCCTTTGCATTAAATTTGACTTGCATCCCTTGCTCTACCATCTGACCCTACCATCTGACCGACTGACACCAAGTTCTTTGTAATAGATGGCACATGTAATACATCTGAAAGACTCTTTGTCTTACCATTATGCAAGGACAAGGGAACTTTTTCAATGTGTGAAATTGGGTGGCATGAATCATCACCTGTCCACACATAACCTGCATTTTGCAAATCCTGCATCTCTCCAAACCATTCTGCATGGTTGGTCATATGATTGGATGCACCTGAATCAATATACCAAACATCATCATGTGTTCCCTTTCCTGTAACAGCATTTAGCATATACTGCATAACAAACAGACGTTCATTTTTGTCTTCATTCTGTCGTGAAGACGATGCATAGTTTTCTTGCTGCAACTTACCACTGTGAATATCATCTTTCTTAGCATAACATTGGGCTGCAATATGACCTGTTTTGCCACAGTAGTGACACACAATACCAGAGTTGTTAGAACCTCTATTTTGCCATCCACCTCTTCCTCTAAAGCCCCCCCTACCTCTAAAGTTACCACGACCTCCTGAAACCTGTATATCGCCAAATTGCTGATTCAATCTATTTTGCTGGTTGTCACTACCACATTCTATACCACGGTCTCTTGAAGAGAACCTGCCACGTCCCCTTCTTGGAGTGGAGTAGAAAGCTTGGACCTATTCACCACTTCTTTTAGATGTCTCACTCTGCATGTTGATCTGTTCAGTGATCATAAGGGAGACCGACTCATCGAATTCTGAAAATGGCTTTTTGACATATACAAAAGTTACAAAAGACTCCTAAGCCTTTTCATTGTTAAGTCCACCCAAGGTAGATGACACCAAATCATCATCATCGGGCATTGCATCAATCGTTGCCAAGGCATCTACAATGCTCCTTACCTTCAGTGCATACTCATTGATAGACATCTTCCCTTTCTTCAATGTATTCAACTCTTGCTTGAGTTGAATCTTTCATGCCTTTGTATTTACGGAAAACATACTTTCAAGTATGGTCCAAGCTGTATACAAATTCTCTACATTTCTGATATGTCCCAGCATATTATTGTCAATTATTGCAGACAGCCAATACATAACCTTTTTGTCTTTTGCATTCCATTCCTTTCGTGCCTTTGTCTCTTCTGTAGTTGGAGGATCACTCACCTCCGACTCCTTTTCTTCACTTGATACAAACTCACAGAGGTCTTTTCCAATAAGGAAGTTCGTGACACGGAACTTTTATAAAGGGTAGTTGTTCTTGTCGAGCTTCTCAATGATGGGGTTTCCACGGTTCTCTACCATTATCACAAAACTAATACCAAACAGTAAGAAAATATTCTGCAACCCTCGACTTGTAGTGCACATCAATACACCAGACAACCTTTTTCACTATCTGCTCAACAATACATACAATCTGCCAGTTTGCAGATAAACCTTGTGTTTATTTGCTGATAAACACCTTTGAACTTACAGATCTGAAATCTGTAACCTGTGCACCTACTTTCGGTCAATACAGCCCAGCCGAAATCACAGTGTACCCTGAAACTGTTATGCAACCTTGCGGCTCTAAAACGGGGTCTGAAACGGCCTCAGACGCCCAAAATAACTGCGGGGATGCCCTTAAGGGCTCATATGCAGAATATACAGTGATCTGCTTGTACACAAAATCTCACAGCAATCTGAGATTTTTGCTCGACCCTGCTTCCAGTGTCTCCACAGGCACTATCCAAGAGAGAGAGTGGAAGAATGGGAGAGCTTCTTACCCATTGCTTGCTTGCTCGAACTTGCTTCTTCTCTTTCACTTCAGCCTCTCTCAGTGGTGGAGCTCTGATACCATGTCGCGAATCGTGTGGTGGGGGGACTTGCTCAAGATGCTGCGCCGAACACACACAGAATGCACAAGGAGAAGCTCACTCAAGAGACAAGAAGAGAGATGGAGGCCAAAATGTTTTCTTGCTGGTTTCTTCTTCTTCTTCCACCCAATTTACAATATACACAAAGTATAGATAAGATACAACATAAAGGAAAGTGGTCTACTAAGTCAAACAATGCATAACCGACTACACTAGTCGACTGGCGCTATAACTATGCCAGCTGTAAATAGGTGTAACAACCTAAATATAATAAGTAATGAATCATTGGCCATGTGAGAGTCATAATGAACACCGATGTGCTAAGTGTAGACGTGTGGACCCATCTAACCAGGCGGTCCATCATTAATGTCCACATGTGTTGAGCTTGTCATCTTAACACATAGGGTTTGGTTGAGCATAGATAAGTGATCCATCTCGGGGGCACCCTCTTCAAACATGTCTTCACGATCCTCCTGGGATGATCTAGGATTGTTCATTGAGGCATGGGAGTCCCTTATTTCATGCTAGAAGTCCTCCTGGGCCTTTGTTTTACCCTTGTGGCCTACCATCCCAAGTGCAGTCCACCAGACCCCTTGTTACAGAAATGAAAATATCTTGAGCTAGGAAGCTCCCATCGCCAAAATTTTTGATTCAAATTAAAGATCTTGATCCCCTCTATGAGGCTATGTAAAAATATCTTTGACATTAAATGATCAAGGCTTTGTTGTAATCACTTTTTGTGGGCTGACTGTGTAGGATTGCTGCCTGTCCCACAGTACCTCTGAGCACAAAATTGAGCTTATCTCCCAAACCATAGGGCGGAATGGGAAGATTTTTGGTTCAGATCGAAGAGGGGGATGCCCTCTTTGAATTGAGATATGGGACCCACACTCAGTCACACAATACGGATTTGCTATAATAGACTTTTGTGGGCTGATTGTGTAGGACTGATGCCTGTCCCATAGTACCTCTGAGCACAAAACTGAGCATATCTCCCAAACCGTAGGGCGAAATGGGGAGATTTTTAGTTCTGATCGAAGGGGGGATGTCCTTTTTGAATCAAGCTATAAAGCCCGCACTCAATCACACCAGAAAGCTTAATCAACTTTTTTGGGTTGACTGTGTGGGACTAACTGTCTGCAATACACTGCAAAGACTCCCTCAAGGAGCATACCTTATCCCAATGGTAAGGAGCTTATTACAAGACATCTAGGGCCTCAACGGTGGTTCTCAATGCCATATAGAGCCATACATCCTTTTTATCTGTAGTTCTATTGCTGAGACCATTTCCATGACTGCATACCCTGCCCTTCTTGCATGCATCCACCATATATTTCTAAGTGATACATGACATTACCAATGCATGTAGAGGGCTGTAGACTCAGATGACCAGGGCTCAGGCTATTCCATCAAATATAACTGCACCTACAATAATCTTTGGGCTCCGGATCAACGAGAGGTAGGCAAAGTCCCCCCCGGCCAAGTTGTGCACCCCTTCAGGGTCTTTGATGGCAAGGGGGGGGTCACCCCTCTTTTGTCTTGCCACCTCGCCTGGTATCGGGATTCTCCTCACCCGGAATATAAATGGTAGTCATTTATTATCAAGCAACCAGCATGATATGCATTTACAAATTGAGGATTGGGCCTTTCATGATATGCATGATCAATAAGGAAATGGGATGGGGAAGGGGTTACCTCTGCAATTTAGTGACTTCACTGATTGCATGACTTACCCTTCTTACAAAATTTTTATCAATAGGAATCAAACAAGAGCACTGTTAAGGATTAGAGTAAAATCTTGATCAATGGAAAAGAAATTGAAGATTATCCAGCTATGCATGCATTCCCAGGGTGTGGGCTGAGGGTGGGAATCCCATTGGCAATCTCAACCAAAGAATTTCTTCCATCTCTCTCATGAAGTGGCTGAGCTCAACAATTGGATGTAAAAGAGAGAGGAAGAACTGATTGACATACCTTGTTCAAGCCTGGGGAAGAGTTATTGGCTGCCTCCTTCAAGAGCTTTGTGATTGCCCATCTTCTTGTTGCCTGTGGTTGTATGGGGGGTCTTAAATGTCGTGTATCTTCACTTGTTGAAGCTTGTGGCTACTCCCAAGGCTCCCGAGAAGAGTAAATTAAAGGGGATTCAGAGTGTTATGAGCTAGACTGAAGGTTCAATGGCTGCCATGGCTGCTGCCCACAGTAGGGTTTGAGGTGCTTCCAAGAACTGATGGGGGGGTCAATACCCATGCTCAAGCTTGCCCAGGGTTGTGCCAAAGCTAAGAAGTGAAGCAAGGGAGGGCTGGGACTAAGCTGGGAGCAGAGGGAGTAGGCCAGGAAGACCAGCGCAAAATACACTGCTTTTTTCGGGCTGCTCCCTGAAGGCTCCAGATAAGGTAAGCAAGGCTCAATGCTGCTCTAGGTGCTGAGCAAGATGAAGGGGAAGCACTGGGACAAACCATTCCTGCTGAGGAAGAGTAGGGAACAAGATCTCCGAGGTTCTTGGGGTGAAGGTTCCATGGTAGCTTGAAGGAAGAAGGAGAGAGAAGGTTCTCTTGAAAAGTAACTGAGCTTTTGGTCTTCTCTAACTGTGCTACACTCCTTTTTTCCCAAAACCCTCAAGAAACTTACATGAAAATTAGTGACGACCTGTCAAATTTGTCTGCCCGCCTCCAGATGTGTCCATGGTTCTTGGGAAAGCTCCAAGAAAGACTGTTATAGTCTTCAAGAGGGCTGACAGCCTGCTTGAGTACTCCTGCGTACCTGTGAGAGAGATGTAACTGGGGTTTTCTAACTGTGGGAAAACTGTGAGAGCCCTAAATCTATGGGAAAAGAGAAGGATCAAGGACAAAGCTTTGATACCACTTGTAATGAAAGAGACCTAACTGTCCTAACTAAGAGGGAGAGGAGAGAGAAAGACATGCATAAGAGAGAGAAAGAGAGGAAAGGGAAGAAGAAGAAGAAGAGGAAGAAGAAGCCATGGAAGCTTGAGAAGGTGAAAAGAGAGTTTCTTGATAATTTTTGTGATGCCTCAAAATACCTTCTTACACATTATATACCGTCAGTTTGACTGGTATGTTCCCATGCCATGTTCTCGTAATCCTTGCTCATTACATGGTGATCCATAAAGTCTAAATATGTATTAAAAAAAGAGCAGTGAAATACCCAAAGCCTTATAGTTGTTCTTAACATGTATAAGGTGAGCAACCTTTGTCAGCATATTGACAAACATTAAGATTGAGTTGTATCCTCCTTGAACTGAGAGCAACCCGATTACAAAATCCATACTGATAAACTACCATTTAACTTTTACTCTTTGATAGCTTAAGCACTCATCAGTAACATGCTTAAATACATTGCCTTTGAGTTTCTCCTAATGATAGTTTTTTTTGGCATTGAGAGTCTTTATAGTGAAGGTGTCCTAAGAATGGGGAGTTGTGAGCTTTCCAAAGTATCTTTTTCTTGAGTTCTTAACTCAAAGGAATGCATAGCCTTGTCTTGAAGTAGACAAGTCCTTCTTTAAAGAAGTTTTTATACTTGAACTTGAGCTTAGGGTCTATCCCCTTTGCTAAGATCTCCCTTAGCATCTGTTGATACTTTGGATCTTTAATTGCTTCCTCTCTAGCCATCTTTATGATCAAATTGTTGGGCATATCCATTGGCATTGTCTCATGTTTAGATCTGGCTAAGTGAAGATTCATTTGAGACTTTTTTTATCAATAACTAGAGAGATTTTTTTTCCAAGCATATAGTGTCTCCATAGCTTGAGATCATGAATCATTGCTAGTAGCTCTAGATCATGAAGAGCATCATAATTCTTCTCATGAGTCTTTAGTTTTATTGAACAATAGGCTAGTGGATGACCTTCTTGCATGAGTACACAATCTAACGCAAGAGAGATTATGTCCCTTAGAACTTCAAACTCTTATATTAGGTCAAGCTTCAAAATAGGAGCTATCACTAAGCTTTACTTAAGCTTTTCAAAAATAGAAATCTCAATGGAAGTCCATACAATAGCGACTTGTTTCTTGAGTAAATCAATAAGGGATGCAACAATCAAGGCATAGTCCTTGATAAAGACTTTGTAACATCTAGTTAGGCCCAAAAAGTTGTACACTTCCTTAACTATCATTGGAGGTACCTATTCTTGCACACCCTTGACTTTGGTAGGATCCACCACAATTCGCTCATTGAATACTATGAATCCAAGATATTCAATATACCTCTTGAAGAATGCATGATTTTTCTCATTGTCATAGAGTTTATGTCATCCTTGTTTCAAGGAAAATGTAGAGTTCTGTCTTATGGTATTCATCTTTCTTAGAGTATCTTAGGATGTCAAAGAAGATAAGGAAAAATTCATCAAGATACAGCCGAAAGATTTCTTGTATTAGCATGTTGAAGGTCACATGAGCATTGATCAATCTGAAAGATATCACAACGGTGAACTCATAATGGCCATATCTCGTATTGATAGTAGTCTTTGGAATGTCTTTGTCCTTGATATTTATTTAGCAGTAACCTAACTTGAGATTAATTTTGGACAAGACCTCTTCCTTCCCAAAAATGATCAAATATTTCATCAATCATTGGAATTGAGTACTTATTCTTGATTATCACCTAGTTTAGCTTGCAATAGTCAATGCAAAGGTGGAGGTTTCCATCCTTGTTCTTTTGAAATAGCATTGGGGCTCCCTATGGTGAGTTACTTGATCTAATGTTGTCATGAAGTGAAATGGGAGAGAGAAGGATAGGAGAGAGAAGACTATTGAATGAGAGAGAAAGTCTGCTAGAAGAGAGAAGTGTGAGAAACACTAGAAGAAGAGAGAGAAACATAGAAAAGGAATGAAGATATCAGACATAAAAGCTATGAGGAGAGAGATAAAGCAAGAAAAGACTCGTAGTTATGTCAAAACTAGTTACAAAATGATTCGTACCTTCACCTTTTATACCTACCCCTATGTACCCTATTTCCTACCTCTTAAATTCCATCCCGAAGTGAAATGGGATAGAGAAGGATAGGAGAGAGAAGACTATTGAATGAGAGAGAAAGTTTTGCTAGAAGAGAGAGAAAGAAGAGAGAAGTGTGAGAAACACTAGAAGAAGAGAGAGAAACATAGAAAAGGAAAGAAGATATCAGACAAAAAAGCTGTGAGGAGAGAGATAAAGCAAGAAAAGACTTGTAGTTATGTCAAAACTAGTTACAAAATGATTAGTACCTTCACCTTTTATACCTACCCCTATGTGTGATTATTAAGAGTCATTATTAGATTATTTTAGTGAGGAGATGATGTACTATTGAGAGAGAGAGAGAGAGAGAGAGAGAGAGAGAGAGAGAGAGAGTCAAAGATAGCCAATTCTATCAAAATAGTGTAACTGTATATGAGAGATTGAGAGAGAGAACTATGAAGACATTGAAAATGAATACTATGTGATTGATTTCCATTGAAAAATGGTGTATTCCTTTATATTATTTTATATATTGATGGATTTTATGAATAAATTGAAGATTATGGTTGATCCTCAAAAACATTGGTGGACTATTGATAATGGTTGAATGTAAAGGAAATCAAAGTACCAAGTAATGGATGGAATCAAAAGTGGAAAACCAAATAGACCATATGGGCATCCAATTGAAATGATAAAACAGAGAACTAGACCACTATAACTCCAAGAAAAGACATCTACAAATAATAAGTAACTTGTTGTCTATTATAGACCCTATTGTAGAAAAAGTGAGACATCTTTTGATAGTCATATCCAAATCAAGCATACTATGAGTCAAAAGAAAGATTATTGGACATACTTTCATCTCATGTAGATGTTGCTCATGTATAATTAAATTTAAATTTAAATTGAGAAAAAAATAGTAAGTTGTCCACAAATTGTCTATAGTGGAATAGAGATAAAACGACTAGTTTTTAGTCAAATAAACCTCTAAAAGATAAAGATTTGGACTCCAATATGAATGCTAACCTAATGAAGTTGCAAAATCCATCACATTACCTCTTGGATCAAAAGGTATACCATCATAATAACGATCAAGGGTAGGAAAACTATCATAAAACTCATAATCTTGACCACCTGGGTCAATTGGGCAGGAAGAAAGATCCCCATAATCATATCCATTATCCATTAGATTATAGCCATCATGAATCTTATATACATCCTCATTTTCAACATACCAATCATAAAAATCATTGTTCAAGTCTTCATAACTATAATCATATGCATACCATTCATCTTCAAGTTGGTGTGGACCCTAATAAAGTGTGAGCAAATGTATATTCTCAACTAATCCATCATAAGCATGATCAAGAACTTTAGATTCTTCATTTTTACCATGCTCAGATCTTTCCACAATTGGTCCATAAGGCTACTCACTTACTGAGTGATCTTCATATGCATTGCCTTCTTCTAAATGATCCTCTTGTTAATCATCTTGGTCTTCTTCATATGGTTGGTCCCCGGGGAATTCACTATATGTATAACCTCTATATCACATGAGTTCAAGGCCTATTTATAAATATCCTTATTTGTGAATTTTTTCTTAATAAAAAATAACCATTTTCTATTCAATCTGTAAGTAACCCCTTTATATGGGACCCTTCTGTATGTAAAAATGTGTAAATCTGAATGGTATTTTAAAAATCCCTTATGTTGAACCCACGTGATACATACATATATTTAGATTGACCTTCCCGGGGGTTGATCTTCAACTCCTTCCTCTTGCTCATTAACCTCTTCTTGTTATTCATCTTGCCCATCATAAAACCCATTGTCCACTTCAACATCATTGAAGAAACAAATAATTTAGCAATGCATTTAGTTGATTCGCATTAACTTGTTGTCCAAAATTAATGGAGTAATCCTCTTCATCATGGCTTTGGACAAAGTATACTTGTTGTCCGTGATTTAATTCTATAGATTTATGACTAGTATAAAAAATCTCCAAAGAAGTAACCACATTTATTAGAGTAGGCTAATCACTACCCTTGAGGTGAGGGCATCAAGTAGCAATCAATGCAAGCATTTTCTTTTTCCATTCAACATGCTTCAGTAAAAGATTTATAACCATCTCTACATAACTACAAATATCCTTATGGTAGATACAAAGACAAATCAAGATGAAGGTGACATATTCCTCTATCTTGGTAGAACATTTCTCTAGACGTTGGACCAATGAGAGCATACTAACATCCAAAATTTCCCATGCCAGATGTCCTTCTAATGAAGCCCATGCTCGCTCCTAAAACCAATGGAGGCGTATGAACTATTGTAGCCCACTAATTAGCATCAATCTCAACAAATAGATTGGAAAGACATACCAATACATATTCTAAGTACTACTAAGACGATTGATTAAGCAATGATACAAACCGATGTAATATATCTCTACCCTGAAGAGACTATAAAGAAGAGTAGTACCACTGTTGCAAAACTATTACATTGTTATCCACAAAGCAACTTGAACCACTAGTGTATCCATGGTTAGTAGTCCCAACCACATTATTTAATCTTCCACATTATATATGCATCCTTGTAAGAAATTGTTATCCTAGAGATTGATAAGAGCATGTATTACACCTTGTTGAACCAACTGAGAAGTATGAGGTTTTAACTGATGGATAAGTACTTGCTCAATTAAACCTACATATACCACTTTCAATGCCATTCTAGAGTCATCATAATTCATAAAAGGATGTGAAAAAGTACCCATAATGTGCACCAAAGGAATATCCATCCTATTAGAACCAATATCTTTGACAAGACTCGATACTTTGTTTCCCTGCCTATGGAGAATGCAGTCCTGTAGCAATACCTGTAGTTACTAAATCATCCTTGACTTCTAACTAAAAGCTCCAATTGACAAAATTCTTACTTCAAATCAAAGTGAACACTTTTCTCTTCAAATTAAGCACATAATACTAAGTTTTGGATCCGAGAAAAAAAGATATGACATCCCAAGTTTGGTTGATTGAAACTATCCACAACTTGCCCTATTTGAATGAGAATTTAAGAAGTCTATAAATCCAACTTTGACCATGTTTAACCATGTAGACTCATTGATAGATCTCAAGGCACTCTGTAGGATACCAATACATCAATTTATGATCAATGAAAAGCAATCAAAGACCCATACCACCCATTTTAATAAATGTAATGAGTGATGTAAAGCATGCTAAAATTTTGTCTCTCATTTAGTGTTCATGATACAATATTCCCACAATTTGTGCTTAAGAATATTAACTTGGTAAAATGAGTATAAAATTTTTAAAAGGTAGTATAGACATTTTTCATATTTCAAGACTATGATAATGCTAACCAAGTTTATTACATCAAATAGGGGAAACTTTTTTGAATGTTCTGTAGGTAAGTAGACCCTTTAGGTTTTCTTAGCTTAAAGTATTATGTTCTTCTTACAAGGATCTTGGGATGATTATTAGATACATCAATATTATAATAGGATGGGAATTTTCTATGGACATCCATGAGTCTATATTATAAGGGAAGGTTTGGGAGACCTTCTATGCAATAGCCATGGGGACTAGAGCAGCACTACATGGCTACTCTGTCAATGAGGATCACTTTTGTCACCTCATCATAAATGTAGCAGTCCAAATGAATCTAAGGGCTGCCTATGAACAAGGTGGGATTTCTTCTCTACTTCCAAAATATAAAATAATTCACAACAATCATTAGGTTTTCCATCCACTTTATCCTCTTTAGGTTGGTGCAAATGATTGGCATTAATGTAATAGAATTTCCCATCCCAAACCCATTATTTCTCCCCATATAGTGGTGAAGGATTACATAGCCAATCCAAGATGCACATAATCTCTCTTATCTAATCAAAGTTAGAGGAGTGCATCCCTAATGTATAGATAACTTGGAATAATAAAAAAGTGTTTCCAAGCTTGATCATTCTATCAAGGATTCATTCCACATTAGCCGTGGAGAAAACCTCCAAAGTCTAGTAAGATCATTAATTTTTTAAATATATTTATCAAACATACCTTACTTTATGCTTTGATACCATGTGTGATGTGCTCGATTGAGGATCCTTTAGTGACATGAATTTTAGTGATCCATCAAGAGAGATTTCTAAGCGATGTTATTTGGAACTTCATGGAATGTCATGGAGTTTGTAACCTATGTTCATTAAAGTCCACCTTCTTGCGTAGGGGAGTTTTGGGTCCATTCCCACAAATATCAACCTAAATTTGGCCCTTATGAGAGCTAATGTCTCCTAATGGTCTTTTAGTGTTAGCCTTTGATCATTATGCTTTACACAAAAATACTCAAACTAAAGAGGACCCATATTGCACTTAATGCAAAGTGCATGAGAAACAAGGGGGAGTGTAGCATGCCAAGCACCCTGTGCACTAAGAATAATCTCACTTTGGTCCCCTAAAATGACACAAAGCGAATATTCAACTTGATTCCCTAATTTGGTTCAACATGTGACTTCCTAACTAAGCAACATTGAAGAAAGCTCCTTGCCCCAATCAAGACTACAAAACCTTAGGACAAACCCAACAATGGTTTCATCCTCCCACTTTCCTTTTGAGATGGGCATTCTTTAGTTTTCTAATTACTTACCAAATTCATGTGAATGGTAAAATCAACTTCCTTGATTAATCTTTAAACACTGGATTTGTTCATATAAATTAAATCACAACACTCAAACAATATAAAACAATCCTGGTCAAACATTCCTTTATTCATCTTAAAGGTTTATCTTATTACAATATCCTTTCCCATCATAAGGACGAACCTAAAAGTACAATCAACCACCTTCCTACCCCTAACTAGTAACAATACCTTTTAGGAAGATCATCTTGGGCTCCTAATGATTAGGGAGATCTTGGGAACATAAGGAATCTACAGCTAGAGTCCTTGTGGCATCCTTATTGCCTCCTAACCTAGCATTCTCCCTATGGAGAAACCTCTCAAAAATGGGTTTGTTCCTAGCTCTCAAAGCAATCGGACAAACCCTCTTGGTGTAGAGTTTCTACTACTAGCCTTGGGGGAGGTCTAATGCAATCCATATCAACCTATTATTGTTAAGATTTAATTAGATTCCTAAATCTTGCAAACACAAACATTTCATTTCATGGTGTATCAATCAATTCTTAAATGCACAATTAAACATGGAATTTACCTTGGTTTTGCAATCCTTACAACAAGCCTTGGGTTCACTCTTTCCCTTGGGATTTTTCCTAGGATTCCCAAGTCTTGAAAATCCAACCTTCTTGGAGAACTCAAGTTCTCTCTTGTGTTCATCTTGTTTTGTCTTAGAAGGTCATTAATTTCTTTTACCGATCAGTTAGGGTTTTTCTTGTAACTATCTTAGCTTAGATCAACTCGATTGAAAGGTAATCAACCAACTTATCGTAAGGTTTCTTGTGTCAACCCATATGAACAAAACTCAGTTTGGTCAAGTGTATCAACAAGCTCTCAACTTATTGAGATAGAGGTTATATTACTTACTAATCTATCTTTTCATAAAGATATTTGGATATGAGTGAAGGACTTTAGAGTCCTTCCTGACAAATTTCACTTATTGTAGGGTTTTGGCCAAGATCCTTTTCAAAAGAATCCTCTCTAGTCCTTATTTTTTCTAAATGAAGATTTAATAGATATTTGCAATGAACCCTTTAGCAATGATTGCATGATCATTACATTCCTAATTCTAATATATCTTGATTAGATCATTTATCAATAGTCTTTATGCTAGGTAAAACATCACATCTAACCATCAAAACTCTTTTTACAAAGTTCTCCAAGTTCTTTTCACCTTCAATGAATTAATCCTAAGTTTTCCAAATTTTAAATGGTTTAAGAAGACCTTAGCCTATTAAATGCCTTGAGTGTGGTTTTACAACTTAGTGACACCCATCCATTAAACTACACTCTATTAAAAATAAAGTCCATTGATGTGAGTGTGTGAGTGGTTTGAGAACTTTGTGACATCCTATCCATAATATTCAAGAACATGTGACCTTAACTTTAGTGTCTTAGTGGTTGTAGAACTTAGTGGCATCCATTTATTGCATTTAAGAAAGTAACTATATTGGAAAAAGATTTGAAAATCATTTAGATCTCCAATTGTTTCAAGATAAATAAAGGTTTAACTAAATGCTATGAAGGATAAATGCAAATAATCTTAGGGGGTTGACTATATATATATATATATATATATATATATCACATGTGTTCAAGTTCTATTTATAAAGATCCTTATTTGTGATTTTTTTAAAAAATAAAGCACTATCCTTTTTTATTCAATCTATAAGTAACCCCTTTATATGACACCCTTCTACAGGTAAAAAATGGTGTTTCTAAAAGCCCTTATTTTAAACTCACATGATACATAAATATATTCATGAGTGACCCCCCTCCCTTAGAGCATCCAATGTACACATATTTAGGCATGGTATATTTTCTTAGTAGATTTGAGTTATAAGCTTTGAGAGATCACTTATTGTTGGTGATTAGGTAGAATCTCTCGTTATCTCTCTTTGCATGTCTTATATAAAGTATTATGTATGTGCAATAAGATAGAGTGTTAACACTACTTGAAGCTAAAAACAATTGATGGATGCTTAAATTATGTCTTAATATTTTATATTTGGATATGTATATTTAAACAAAAATGTAACTATATAAAAACATATGTACTATATTATCATTTTCATCCTGGCAAAGATAATTCTTGAATCTCCATCAAAACTCTAGTTAAAATGTTGAAATAATTTAATCTTAAATGGATATGCAGTAGTTTGGGCACACACACACATACACACACATACAAATATATATGAACAAATTAAGCACAATATGGGAGAGAGCCATTCAATTATAAGAATGTATGCAAGAAAGAAAGATTGATATTCTATATTTAACCAAGTACATGAATGTATAGCTTTCCATCTTGTGACCCTCACTTCTCTTTGCTTATGGGATTTATTGATATATTTGCATGTAACCTCTTTGGCTACCACTTCATCCATCCTTATCCATTCATTCTTATAAACCTTGTTCATAGGCTTGTGCATCAATTATGCTAACAAACCTCCTCTTGATGTATAGTTAGTTACGTTACTAATTGCCATTGTCATCAAGGATGTGATTACGAAACAAGATTGCTTCCCCCAAGTCCCCTACCCTATCATAAGCATGTGGTGTGATATAATCAACATCTAAACAAATGTCACTTTACTGATTTGGGACTTTGTCCCCTTGGCTACATCATTGGTACCAATAGTGGACATTACAATTTTAGGACAATCTAGAATAGGTGTCCATTGGATTGAGATACATAATGAGATTCATCATGATTTTTTGGTGACTTTTTGCATAGTTCACTTAATCATAGTAACACTCCCTTTCGAAATGACCAAAGTGTCTACAAATTATATATTGATGTTTTACTTTTGCAATTCTTTTCTTCATGATTAGTTAGTCCACAATGATTGCATTTAATCCTTGAATTTCTTGCAATGAAGACATTATCACGAATATTGATTGATGTGCTCTGAGTGGATTTAATTTCACTCTATCTCTCTCTCTAGTAAAAGGATGCCTTAATGTCATGCAACTTCAAATCATCCATCATTTAGATAATGTTTCAACTGAATTTTCATAACCATATACATCACATATTGCTAATAAAATAGATTTGGCCTCATCTTCATCTAGTGTTCTTTTTAGAAGATGTTGTTGTTGTTTAATGCCCTTATATTTATTCAAGTGGCTTGTGAGATCTTCTTCTAGGTTTGAACTTTAGATTTTAGAGTTGCATTAGGAGTTTTACCTTGGAGTACTTGGATTTGATGTCAAAGACTTTGTTGAGATCCTCCCATGCTATCCTTGCACTTAGACTACTATTTATGTGGTGTATGCATTCATCATCTAAGCCTATTGGTATGTATCCCAATGCTTTGTCATTGATTTCTTCATATTCCTCTCCCAAGATTGTTGTGCCTCTCCTAATTATATTAATATTTCATAAGCTCTTTTACATAAGCAAGTACATCATTTTGGATTGCCAAACATAATATTATCTAGCCCAAAATCATATAGTCATTCATGGTTCCTAGTAACTAAAGGACCATCATGGTGTTGGCCATGTGCTAGAGCCAAGATTTATGGATCTATGGTAGATCATCAACTATGTAAATGAGTAGAGATGCATAAACAAAAATCTTGAGGACAAGTGGGATTCACCACATTATTACTCAAAGATATAACAACATGGACCAAACAATGGTAAATGTGGAAGGCACGATAAAAATGTTTGCAAATAAGATAAAGAATAATAAAGAAAAAGTTAGCTACCAAAATTAGAAGCTACTAAAAATAAAATATGAGGTGTCAAGTTGGAGATGTAAAATGCCCCATGTAACCTTTTGATATGTCAAGTTGGAGATGGAAAGTAACCCATGTAACCTTTTGAGGTGTCAAATTGGAGAGGAAAATAACCCATGTAACATTTTGAATACATTTAAGGCTTCACTTTGGTGCTTGTAAAAACTATCTCAAAAATAAAAAAGATTTATAGATTTAGGCATGTAATCATAAATTTGTTACACTTTTAAAACCCCGTAGGCATACTATGAAGGTCCACACACATTGCATGCCCTAAAACTCAAAAATCCTAGATATTTAACATTTAAAAGAAATTAAATTGAGCTACTTGAATCTATCTCACCTCTTGCTTCCCCCTTGTTCTTGGACATGACAGAATCAAAGCTCGTGAGGGATAGAGAATGCACATGTGTGAGTGAGTGAGTGATTGAGAGAAATCCATCTATTGTTCTTGAGCTCTTATCTTTCCCTTCTTCTACTCTCTTAGTTTGCACCATTGAAGCCCACACTTAGATCAAGCCCTCTCTTCTATAAATTTTAGCTCAAGTACCAATTGCAACTTCAGCTATAGGAAAAGATTAGTTGCTTGTTTTTGTATTTTGTGTAGAATTTCAAGTCTTATTTCATCTTAGGCTAAAATTAGACCTAACAAGAGAGAGAGAGATAGAGTGAGAGGTAAGGATAGAGAGAGAGAAAGAAAGACCAAGGGGTCAAGAGAAAGCTAAGAAAAAAGGTGAAGAAGTTGAAGAAAAGGAGAGCACCTTCCAATCTTTTTCTTCCCATCATCAATATACTCGAAATATTTCAAAGAACTTAGACCGGCCCTGATGGTGAGAGATCACTTCAGTGGTATCAGAGCTTTGTCCTTGATCCTTCTCTTTTCCCATAGATTTAGGGCTCTCACAGTTCCCCACAGTTAGAAAACTCTAGTTACATCTCTTTCATAGGTACACAGGAGTACTCAGGTAGGCTGTCAGCCCTCTTGAAGACTATGGCAGCCTTTCTTGGAGCTTTTCCAAGAACCATGGACACATCTAGAGGCGGGCAGAAAAATTTGATAGGTCGTCACTAATTTTCATGCAAGTTTTTTTAGGGTTTTGGGCAAAATGAGGGTAGCACAGTTAGAGAAGGCCAAAAACTCAGTTACTTTTCAAGAAGACATTCTTTCTCCTCCTTCATCCAAGCTGCCATGGAAGCTAGATGTGTACTGAATTTTGTGGTGATGACAACTCAAATATTAAGCAAAGAAAGGAAATGTAGCTAGGCTACTCTAGGTGTATGACTAATACTCTCAAGTGTCTAGTGTAGTAGTAAGTAAGCCAAAGATGGAAATAATTTACCTTGAATTGGAAGACCACCCAAATTGGATCCAAGGGGGTTGGGATGCAAAGGGGTCAAATGGGTGAGATCCTAAGGTACGTAGGAGTACCCATAAGTCAAGTGGTCTTTGGAAAGAAAAGGGTGGATTAGCTACTTACAAAAAGGGATAAAAATAGAGAGAAGTACATGAAATTGCTCTCTCATTTGCAGGAAGGTTGTTAGTGGAAGATAAAGTATTGATGCCTATAGCCATATTTGTTGTTAAAGTCACCCCATTTACCAAGAAGTAATGGAGGATGCTAGACAAGGCACTAAGTTCTCAAGGAGTCTACCGATGATAAATCATCTTTATAACGTACATTCAAAGGATATTAAGAAATACCCTTTCTTTACATACTATAAGGCCTTAAAATGATCCCTTTTACTTTACTAAACTTATGGATTTTTTTCAAATTTTAATTTAAAAACCACTTTTGTAAATATAATCTTATAAATTTTACTAAATATAATACCCTTTCTTCTGAACTCACATGGTATCTTACATGTTTTATAAGCTAGACCCCCTAGGACTAAGATCCTTTATATGAATCCACAGAGCAAAAGAGAAATGGAACTTAATGGCCTATGACACCATGACTAAAGTTGTAAGAAAGGGAGGGGGAGGCAAGGGGGTGAGAGTTTACAAGTAGAAAGCCAAATTTGTCCCATCTCAAAGTATTTAGGTGTATTGGAAAAGATAGTTGAGAGGGCGTAGAGGCTTGCATTCAATACCTTACTTATGCTAAAAGAGGAGAAACCCTAGGTTATTATAATGTTGGTTGTGAGTAACACTACAAAAATAGTAGCTCGAGGATGGGAGATGATAACATGGAAAGATAAGACTAAATTGGAAGAAGGAAAACCCAAAGGGTGCACTATTAGAGTGCATCAAGACTCTTCCACGTGTCTTTCAAGGTAAGCCTTTTGCTTGTCAACTCAGATGCCAAGCTTGTAGGCAAAGGGCTTGTGACATTGACTACATTTGCATTGAGGTTGACAAAGAGGATTTTTTCAATTTATTTGAAACAAATGCAACTTGGAGACTGAGGAAGTAAGATGGTTGTATGGAGAACTATAAAGGAAAACTCAATCATCACCACCTTCATCTAGGATAGGACCAAGGAAGGTTTGGAGATCTTTAGGAGATCATAAGAGAAAACCAACCTTCAAGATGAGGCTAACAAGACACTTTCAGGAGGTAAATGAAGAATGAAAAACAAGAAGAAAAAATGGATTGAGCCTGTATATATCATGACTATCTCCCTTACGTTACATGTGGCTGTTCATTTTTTTTGTTGGTATCAAAGTGAGAGTAAAGAATCAGATTGGGGAGCACATCAAATGATGTCTAATCAAATGCAAGCTTGTTTCTCACACCAAAAATCAGCTAGAAATCTCCAAGTAAATCACTCAAAGCAAGTACACAGATTATAAGAGCCATTGTAGCTTGGATTTTGGGCATTAATGCGTACTTTGAATGTATTTTGAAAGCCATTGAAGGATGCTAATGATGCACGACAACAATGGTTTGGTTCGTTTTTAGTCTCAAATTAGTTTGTGGTTGATGCCTGGAAGCTCAAGGGCAACTTAAGCCCAAGGTATGCTTGAGCTAGGGCTTGATTGAGCTCAAAATCATAGGGGTGGCTTGTGAGTTGAGCACAAGGCATGCTTAAAGAAAGAAGCAAGGATTTCACCAACCAAAGATTGAGAAGGAGATTGAAGACTATTTATGTGGTAATTAGTAGAGCTTAAAGATCTATGTTTAATCAAATTGGATGAGAGTAAGTCGTTGATTAGGTTGATAATAGTGGAAATATCTTGAAGGCTCAAGCAATATGGCATTGGCCAAAAACAAATGTAGGCTATGAGATTAGCTTTATAAGGTTAATTAATAACATTAGCTTAAAACCCCCCCCCCCCCCCCACACACACACACACAAAAGCCCTTTCACATTGGAACTAGTTCAAATCTTGACTTAAGTTTACACTAGAGGTTTCTTGAACTAGTTATTCTGAGATCTGTTAAGATAAAGTATTGTAGAATAAGATATTTAGAGATAAGGATATGTAACAAGGGACCCTACAATGATCCTCATTGTAAATATCTCATATATTTAGAATAGGAGCTCAACTACCTCATTTAATGTACCATGTATATATACAACTACAAGCAGTGAAATTAACAATTGCAGTTCACTCTACTTTTCATACTATCTATCTTTCCATACATTGTGCAAAGTTTCATCTTATCCGCTAGTCTATCATTTTCAATACATGGTATCAGAACACCAAGTCTAGTTGTCTAGCCCATTATATCTCTGCTATTTCCAAAATCACAAATCACTTATCTCCTTTTATTCATATTACTCTAATGGCTCTCATCAACGCCACTACCTCTTATAACTGCCACATTAAGCTCAATAAGCTGAATGGTGGTAACTATCAAGTTTGGAAGTTGAGGATGGAACTCTACCTATCTCAAGTTAACCTCTAGAACATCATCTATGGTGTAACGTGCCCGCCTATCGACTATCCAAGCACGTTTTAGCAGTCCATCGAGAAACGAGTCTAAGCATTGCCGCCCGGCACTCCCAAGGAATGTTCTGGGGTTTGTCGCCTAGGGTTTCCCAAGTCTACCTCACAACAGAATGTTCACAGCAGCCGAACCCACTAGGATCAACTTGAAATCTGGGTTCCTAGGGCCAAGGTCTCCTAACAATATTCTAGCATTGAGTTTTGGACATCCTACTTTATGCAGAGATACCCAATCCAAAGCAAATCCATAACGCACTTGGTTCAAAGAGAATGGGAAACAAGAGGAATGTGCCGCTCAACCTCTTTGCTCGTAGGGCATAGTCCCATTTTGGTCCCCTAAAACGGCATGAATCGAGTTCTAACTTAACAATACCGAAACTTGAATGGCAATAAATCCTTATGAGAAGCCTCCCAGTTCTCTGGGACTACCCTGCCCTAGGACTGACCCGTCAGGGATTTCACCCATCCGCTTCCCTTGATAGCTTTAGTTTTCTAATTAGGTCCCACATTTATGTGCAACATTTAAAATCAGCTTCATTAATTAAGCCTTTTAGGGAATAGGGTTCATTCACGTAACTTACAGCACAGACACAAAAACAAAACAAGCAGTCCTTTTGACAAACAAGTTCCTTAACTTATCTTCAAGTTAATCTTTGTCTACTGCCCATACAAGAAAATTATATATCCCTTCTGTCTAACAGAAGTACCTGATCCAAATCACATGGCACCATAATTTCCATCCTTTATCTAGAATAGGATCTTCCAATGCCCTAGATGTTGGGCTCATGGTAGTCTACAATTCCATTCTGGTCTAGGAAAGGGGTGTCCAGAGCTCCACTGACCCCAAGCGACCTAGGAGTGAGACACAACTTTCATGGTTGGCCTTTTCACCTCTCGACCTTCGGCCCGTGAATTGAGTAGTGATTGTGCACGAACTCGATAAAGCACTACATATTAAATTTAGGGTACAAATCCTGTTGCGTATAAATCCAATGAATAAACGTAATATTCAAGTAAAAAACAATAATAAATGATGCGTATGACAAACTACATTGCATGCAAATCCAACAAATATCAGTTTTCTTTACTTCAAGAGAAGATTACAAATTACATTACATTGGTGATGAGATATCATTTGGCACTAAGTACATTTACTCTCTCCTAGGCTTCTTTGAGCTAGACTCCCCATGGTTAGAGCTATTCTTGATCATAGGCAGCAACACATTTTGCCCTAGTAGTTCTTGCCTAATGACATTGGGGTCTTCAACACTAGCAACCATGCCACGGACCACCATGGACAAAAGTGGCCCAGACCTAGTACTAGAGAATAAGTAGAGAAGCTTCAATGTCGAAGCAACACTATTTTACCCAAGCTAGAGTTCCTTGGGATGGTTTCGAACGCATGTAAAGATAGCTCAAAGACATAAATAAAACAAATAACAAGCTCAAAGACATTAATGTATCCAGGCTTTGGAAAAATATGACCAGTGATCCGATTGATGTGAAATTTTGCATGTGGACTTCTCTAGGATACATCAATTACCAAAAAAAAAAAAGGCCTCATCAAAAGTCTCTAGGACACCTATTCGGAGGCTGGTGTCTAGGGTCTTGAATCCCTAGATTCAGGGCCCCAGATGCAAGCCTCTGGACAAGTGTCCCAAAGACTTCTAATGGGGCCAATTTTTAAATATCCACGAGTTTTTATGATGCCCGACATGTGGGTGAAGTTTTGCCAGATTTCAATTTATAAAATTGACGGTTTAATCATTTTTTTGAAAATGCATTAATGGGATTATACTTCACTGATAACAGAAAAACTCACCACTGCACCGAGTGTACACAACTACATATTAAATGTGTTGTCAACCAAACTACGTGAAATATTAGAAACTTAAAATTTCATAAAAAATAAGTCATGGGTCAAATGGAATATAGTGTTGCCAAATCACTAAATACAGTAAAGATATAGTGCATCCACCCTTGTACAACACTGATGTGTGCACGATTGCACATTGAATTTATCCTTAACAAAACTACTTTCAAAATTAGAAACTTAAAAATACGCACAAATTATGAAAATTATGGCAAAATAGAATAACAATATCAGATTTGGCATTACGAAACCATGAAATAGACTGTAGATAGTGCATTGCACGAAGTACAACTAGAGCTAGGCAAAATTAAGCTCCATTTTGTAGACCACTACTATCAAATAATTGAAGGTCTACTGGAAAGATAAACCAAATCTAAGCTCCTTACAATCTACAACCAAACTTGAGCTAAAAACATAGATCCAATTACAAGGTAGCTTCTTAAAGCATATTGTTGACATTAAGATTAAATGCATCCTTGTTGTTGCGGATCCTATGAACAAGAACCATATCTATGTGCTTAATAGTGATACATCGGGCATGAATGGATAAAAATTGAGAATTTCCCATTAGATCAATCAAGTAACTTTCAGCTGCTTCTTGGAGAGCAAGCAAGGCTTGGCTTAACCATCGCCCCATATTCCTTGCCTAGTTCCTTAAAAAGAATTTGTGATGATGCCCTAACTGCAGATCTTGTAGTATTTCTCACACCAACCTAGAGAATGGTACCTTAGGAATAATAAAGTTGGCACTCTTTTGAAATTTCCTTATCTCACATAGTGCAGTTGTGCCCGGTCTCCATCTTCGCCTCTTATGTGTTGGAGGACGTGTATTACCAGTTGGAGCAGTAGTGGAAGGTGGAGCAAGTAGAGCACGTGGATCACCATTTCTGGACAATGGCAAACCATCATTATGGACCACACTAGGGCCACCATTGTTGGACACAGTAGCACCACCATTATTAGCTACAGTTGGGCCATCGTTGTCGATTGCTGCAGTGGGAGTCCTGTTCATTATGTAGACTGCTGTAGCAACTGCCTCAGTCCAATAAAAATCTGGTAGGTCTTTTTCATTGAGCATGGCCCGAGATACCTCTCCAATATGCCTGTTTTTCCTTTCTGCAATTCCATTTTGTTGTGGGGTATGAGTGCATGAATATTGTTGCTTTATGCCATGCTCCTGCAGGAACCTTGCAAACTCATTTGAGAGGTACTCTCCCCCTCCATCTGACCTTAGGCATTTTATTTGTAGGCCTGTTTCTTTTTCAACCATAGCTTTAAGAGTTTTGAAATGCTCAAAAACTTCACTTTTCTTTTTCATAAAATACACCCAAACTTTTCTGCTATAGTCATCAATAAAAGTGACAAAATAATGACAGCCTCCAAGAGATGCAGCTTTAGTAGTCCACACATCAGAGTGGATTAATTCCAATGGCTTCTTACTCTCTTGAACATGTTTAGGAAATGGTTTCCTTGCCTATTTTCCAAATTGGCAGGCTTCACATACCTTATGCATTTCTGCAACCTTGAATTTAGGCAATCTTGCAACAATATTTTGGGCCTGCATTGATTTAAGTCGTTGTACATTAACATGACCAATGCGTTTATGCCAGATATCAATATCTGCAACTACTCCGGTCCCATGTGCAAACATTGCTGCACTCAATTCAGGCATGTCTGCATCCAACGTAAACATTCTGCCCTTCTTCTTTCCTTTTGCTATCAAGCGACCTTTATTTTTCATATCCTCAACAAAGCATCCATGAGGATTAAATCTGACCTGCAAGCCTTGCTCAACCATTTGACCAACAAAAACCAGATTCTTGGTGATATTCAGGACATGAAATACATCGGACAGGTATTTCTTTTTTCCATCCTGCATAGACAAATGAATTTTTCCAATCTGTATAATAGGATGTGCAGTATCATCACCAGTCTCCACAAATCTTGGTTTTTCCATTTTCCTTGCATCCTCCATCCATTCTGCATGACCTGTCATGTGGTTTGATGCACCTGAGTCAACATACCATACATCGTTGCTTTCTTCTGCACTTGTCACAGAATTGTTCATGTGCTGCACCATAAACAAATGCTCATGTCTGTCATCACCCTGTCTACTAGAAGATGCATAATTCCCTTGTTGCAATTTTCCATTCATGATGTCGTTCTGCTTTTTATAGCAGTCTTTAGCCATATGACCCATTTTACCACAGTAGTAGCATTCAACATTACTGTTTGCATTTTGGCCTCTTTGCCATCCACCACGACCTCTTTGGATCCCCTTGCCTCTAGAGTTACCACATCCTGCTCCATAGGAGTAGTTTTCTTGAGTTTGTTGCATATTCTGATTTCTACCACCACGGCCTCCGAATCGGCCTCCTCTACCTCTGCCTCTACCTCTTCCAGCATTTGATTAGAAGATAACTTCTTTTGAAGTTCCTCCTGAAGAAGATGCACCACCATTTCTCTTCTCCTCAGAAATTAGAAGAGCAATCAACTCCTCAAAATCAGGAAATCTTTCACGAACGGAAATGGATGTTCGGAACTGTGCATAATCCTTTCCTAGACCATTCAAGGTCACAGAAACTAAATCATCATCTTCCACTGGCGACCCAATGGAAGCAAGTGTATCTGCAATCTTCTTTACCTTCATGTGGTAGTCATTGATTCCATACTTTCTCTTTGCACATTGTGCAACTCTTGCTTGACCTGCATTTTCCTGGCTTGCGTATTTGTGCTATACATTTTTGACAAAGTATCCCATGCCTCCTTTGGCGTACTTGCATCTTGAATATGCACAATCATAGAGTCTGAAATGCTGAGATAGACAGCCAGTACATAACTTTCCTAGCTCTCTCATGCCATGCTTTAAATGCCTGCATTTGCTGTTGATTGGGAACATCAGGAAGAACTAGTTCTTCTTCATTTCCTGCAACAAATTCCCAATATCCTTTTCCCATAAGGAAATTCGTCATTCTGAACTTCCATGCTTGGAAGCTGTTCTTGTCAAGCTTTTCAGTGACAATCTATGAAAGAGAATCAGACACCATTACAGAACACTGCAAAAAATTCTGTCACTGCAAAGAACACAGCTTCAGCCTCACAAGGGCAAATTTGCAAAACTGACGAAAGTGGTATTTGACCACACAGTCACTTCCTAGTGACGATTTTGCATCAACAGGCAACAAGGATGATTCTGGAACTCCCAATGTCTCTGTGCACAAGCATACAATGCAATTTCTACAATAACTTTTCACCGACCTATAGAACAGTGGTCGCACAGCATAAAACAGGGCCTTTTCGTGAGTGCGTGCAGAAAACTTCCGCCTCCAAATCAAGCCCGAAATGGCCTGAAATCAAACTATTGCACTTTTCGGCTGTGGTACCTGCAGAGGCTTGCTCCCAAAACTGAAAAATGAAAGTAACATTGGTCCTCTTACCAGAACACCGCGAACTTGGCTTGCTTTCTTGAGCTCCTTACCACGAACAAGGCTCTAATACCATGTCAAGATTGTGGGAGAGAAGGAAGGAGTCTCACTTGTAGCTTTCTTGCTTGCACAATGGGGAAATACACACAAAGGTGGAGGCTGAAAACAGTTTTCCTCTTCTTAGTTGTGTAAGCCAAAAAGAACTCTAGTACATAGAAATAGAAGAACCCTATATATGGGTCTCAAACCAAACTCAACTAACTAAGGTGGCATACTAACTGAGCCACGAACTAGAGTAGATAAGGATAGCTATCATGTAGCTATTATTCATGGGCGGTGTACCAACCGCATCTGCAACTGACAAGTCGGTGACATAAATGCACAACGGTCACCCTGGCATATCATGAGTGAGCTCGAAATCTCAACACTTACCTCGGGGTAGGATTCACTAACAATATGGCGGAGTACAAAGCCTTGATTATGGGATTGCATATTGCCAAACAAGGTGGTATTCGGCGATTGTTAATAAAAGGGGATTCCCAGTTGATCCTAAATCAGCTAGATGGGACATATATAGTGCGGAATCCCAATCTTTGTATGTATCATCGAACTACCATGACCCTACTTGAGAAGTTTGAGAGAGTGTCTTTTCAACTGATTCCACGTTGTTGGAATCAGTTTGCGGATTCACTGGCAAATCTTGCTTATGAATAAGACATTTTCTTCAACTGTGGTCCTAGTTTGGATATTGCTATCAATAATGAAACAGGACCCGATCGCTTGTGGGGAATGTTATCAGAGCATGCAATATATGGCAGGCGATGGATGATATGGGTGATGCAAAGAGTAGCCAAGACTAATCTACTGTTGTTATCTTGGACCCATAGGCTGATTAGACAACATGTTACGCGTACACCTCTTGCTATATATGTAGGAGGAATGGGTCATAACCTTATGCATTTAGTTTAGGGCTGTGAGCCCTATTTTTTCTCCTTGGAAAGGAGCATATTATTGTATATCTGTACTCTTTCCGGGAGGGATGTGTAGGTGATATTCTGTTTTATTTTGTTAGGCCAAGAGGGCCAGTTTTGCGAGGTTTGAAATGCTTCATTTCGTTAGGCCAAGAGGGCCAGTCGTTTGTTTAGTATAGGTGCGGTTAATGGTTTCTTGTTTTAGTCCTATGCTAGACAGGTTCAAAGAAGAGCTTGGAAGGAGCCTTTGTCGCGCGGAAGCTTCTTGTGGCCCTATCCAGGTGATATCTTTCCTGTACGGGTACCATGTTTTTATGATATGTGTGTCTGTGTACTTATAGGGGATTTTTATTTTCTTGATTTGGGGACCGGCGTCCAAGGCATGAAATCCCAGGTTTAGGTTAGGTTTGTCTGAGGGAGGTTTGAGTAGTCGTTACCTCCTGTGAAGACATTGCCAGGCATCGAAAGACCTATTTCCAAGGGTAGTTCTAGTGACCCTGTTCTACTAGCCTGCTAGGCAGCCATTCTAGGAGTTCTTGTTAGTTGTGAGAGGCAGTTAGAGAAGCCTGCGGGAAGGAAAATGATGATGATAAAGAGAGGAAAAACCTAGAATATCTCAAAGAAAATAAATATATACAAAGGTGTGTAAAAAGGGGTTCTAACCCCTATAAAAATAGAAAACAAAAGAAAGGAAAATTTATAAGTAGTTGATCATCGCCTTGCGAAGGCCTGGTAGGTTCCTAGGGACAAGTCAGACCCGCGGCCGATGCCTTGTCTTCCTAGGGGTGGCGTCTCGCTGGAAAAGAAGAAAGTAAGGAAGGTTGGAGCGAAAATAAAAGTGAGCGTCAGAAAAGATTAAGTGTCGCCTCGCGAGGGCTTGGTAGGTTCTTGGGTACCGAGACAGGACCTAAGGCCGATGCCCTTATTCTCCTTGGGTCACTACACTCAGCTCCCTCCTTTTTACATGCCTGAGTATGGAAAAGAAACCTAACATAAGAAATGTGCTAAAAGAAAATACTTCTTGATCAGGCTATAGGAGTCCTCGCCTAGTAGGAGCTCCTGGTTGTGTTGTCCTTAGTTAGGTAGGTAGTTCAGACCACCACTTAGGGTAACCTCTTTGATAATTCTTTTTAGTTTGGCCGGGTTGGAGCAGTCGGTTAGTGATTAGCTTTGGACCTTCTATCAGATTATGCTAGGCCTACTCCTTATGGATGTCATGCCTTGGTTTTGTCAGGGGGTAGGGTGAGCATTGTACTATGTTTTAATATGTATCTATTTTGTATCAGCTTGATCCTTTCTTTGGTTGTTTTGTGCAGATCTGTTGTGGGATTCGATGGGCTAAGTCACCCTATCCTGTGGTCGCCAATGAGAGCAGAGTTTTGAGCCCAGGATGTGCCTAAAATTTGCCAAAAAATCCAGAATTTAGGGAAAAAACATTTAACATCGAAGGCGGCAGCTGCTAGGATGATTTTAAGCACCAAGTGAAAGACGGCTTTTAAAAGGTGCCCAAGCGACACTTGTGGATTTTTGATCATTTTTCCAACTGCCATGCGGGATGTCAAGAGTTTCCAGTCAATGCGGGATGTCAAGCCGGACGCCCAGGATTTTTCAGAGCTCGAGAATTGAAGTCCGGACGAGGAAGTGGCCACAAATTGGCAAGATATGAAAAGGTGGACATTAAGAGGACCAAAGGGAGGGTGCTCTTTGGAGCCTTGACCCCCCCCAAAAATTTTATGCAACATAAAGAAGAAAACGTGAGAAAACGTGGAGAGAAGGCATCTGCACACGGTCCAAATTTGCGCCCTCCTCCATGATCATCATGATTGTGGGCTGTGAAGAACCCATGAAACTGACATTACCCCTCAATTTCTCCCTCTTGGCTGATCATTTCTCCGATCTTTGCGCTTGGAATGGCTGTGTGGAGGAAGAGAACAGATTCTAGTCTTTCTCTCTCCTCCCTCTCTCTCTTCTCTATGGGCTGTTCATGTGTACCATCTTGAAGGAGGAACCGGGGAAGGAGAATGAAGGAAATGGTGATGAAGATTGATGGAGATGTTGAAGATTGAAGTATAGCATTGGATTGAGAGCAATGGAGGCTCTGTCTGCTGGTTATGCAATCATTCAAGGCATCTCGGGTTACGTTAAAAACACGGTATGACCATTTTAATGAAGAAAATGAAGGATTTTTGATAGTTTATGATGATAATTATGTTCTTATTGGATGAAATTTTATTTGTGGGCTATTTGCATTATGAGTAATTTATTTTTATTAGAAAATTTTGATGTTGCAATGATTTACATCCTTTATTTAATTCCCGTAAACCCGAAATGGGGTTTTTAAGTGGTAAAATGGTAGTTTTTCCGTTTCGGGTGGGCAAAAGGTGTTCCCATGGGGGGAATATGGAAGATAAATTGAATGTTAGTGTGATGAAGTGATTGGAACAAGAAAAATCAGAAAATAGTATATTTTATTACCAAATAAATCAAGAAAATGGGGAAAATAAGGGAAAAAATAGAAATGCGTGCTTGAAAAAATAAGGAAAATTATAATGATTGTTTGTGGATGTGTGGTAGTGGTAAAGCATGAGGTTTAGCCTCAATTTGCCCTATCTCTTTGTCAAAGTTTGTGATTTATTACTTTTTCTACATCAAAACATGACAAAATGAACCTCTACACCTGTGCAACGAAAACAATACCTAAACTAGGGGATTGGGATGTTTGAATGGTGTGATTTGCGATTGTTGCTAATTTTCTGATGCACATCATGTCATAGAGTCTGTGTTATTTTAATTAAGAGGATAGTAGCAAGAGTGTTATCTCGGTGCTATCCTTTCGTCGTCGCTGCAACGCGTTAGAGAATAAGCATCTGAAAAGCCTGGTTGTGCACAAGCGCATTGCTGATTTGAAAATGATGTTTGAGCACTTTAGAATCATTCACTCTGCATGTGCAAGTTGATCATGGTATCAGAATAAAAACGATTGGATGCATAGCACCTCTTTTCAATGACAATGACCACGTTTGAGTGTGGAAAGGCATCCTAAGCCGTAGGATAGATGTTCGTTTCTTGGGGGATTATTTAGTAAGGAAACATGGTATATCTCCTGGAAACTTTCGAAATGAAGAGTGGAGTTTGTTCGTTTGTTTTATATGTTGAGCAGTGCATCAAGGGGCCAATCCCTGCGATGTAGGAGAGCTGCATTGGGGCCGCGGTGTTTCTACCGAGAGGTTGCCTCCCATGTATATGATTATCGTGGTATTTATTGCCAATGTGTATGGGTTGTTCCTCTGTGGATTTTAAAGAAAGGGAAACATTGGACTACAAAACTATAAAAATTATAAACGCATAGATTAGGCTTTAGACAGTTTGTCCTTTAGCATTAGATTGACGCTCCTGGCCCACGAGGCCGTGAGGGTGTGTTTGTGTGTCTCATGAGCATGAGGTCCGGCTAGTGCCATAGCCAGTGCCAACCCATTTCAGGTCCCATCACTCACACACACACACACACACACACACTCTCTCTCTCTCTCTCTCTCTCTCAAGAAGAATTGATTAAAGATATTTAAACACATTTATACAGAAGATTGGCTAGTGAAGAACAATAACATCATCTTATCTTCTACCCTAATTTACTCTCTATCACTCTATCACTTATTTTCTTAGTTCATCTCACACAGTCCTCTCTCTTTCCCTCCTCCCTTCTCCCTCTTTTCCTCTCTCTCTGTCTCTCTATCTATCTATCTATCTATATATATATATGTATATATATCTATACATATATATATACATATATATATATATACATATATATATACATATATATATATACATATATATATACATATATATATATATATAGACACATAAGGATTAAACAACAACTATGAAGAATAATAACATCATAGAGATTAAAAAAATAAAGATACCTCCATTATCACTTGATTGCTTGCAGTATAGAGTGTTGAAGAGGAATTATATATCTTATAGCACAATACTGAAGAGGGTGATTGCTTGTAGCAGGGTAGAGAGTGTTTTAGATAGTACTAAGTATTACTTCAGAAGAATTCGTATACAAGAAACCATATTCTGGAGGGAAGGAGAAGAGTATACAAAATTTCGGACAAAACTAGAGCTTTGAGAGGGAATGAAGAAATGCCCAGAAATGGGCATATACTTGTCCAAAAATAATAAAAATTTACAAGAAAAATCTCGAGTCAAAAAGGTGTCTCTGGATAAAAAATAATCTTAAAATATGATGTGTACGTCATTTTATATCATTTTTTAACTTTCGCCCTTTTAAGAAGCAAGAATGAGAATGATTCTAATATATTTTCATGTTGAAAAGTCATGAGGGCATTAAAGAGTCGTATATTGATGATTGGCTCAAAATAGAATTGTATTTTTTTAGGTATGAGGATTTTGAGAAAAAGTGACCTTATCCTACAGTTTGAGAATAAAATAATAGGTAAAATCTATTGAAAATACAAATATGAGATTTGCTTGATTGTAGAAGATCTCTTATTCTAATATTATTTTGGAATCTCTTTTTAGAGAGAGAGAGGTGAGAGAAACCCCTTAAGGGGCAAAATAGAGAGTCCATATTTCTCCTAATGAGTTTTTTAATTACCTACATCAAATTTATTGGAACATATACAACTAGCTCTCTTAATTACTCCATTACATCACATATTCCTTCACATAATTTATCTCACTGACACATATTGTAGCATGCCGGCTGTCCAAGCACGTTTTAGCAGTCCATCGAGAAACAATTCTAGGCATCGCCGCTCGACACTCCCATGGAATGTTTTGAGGTTTGTCACCTAAGGTTTCCCGAGTCTGCCTCGCAACGGAACATCCACGGCCAAACCCACTAGGATCGACCTAAAATTTGGGTTCCTCTAGTAGACAAAGTCTCCTGACAGCAGGCTGACTGTGTAGGACTGGCTATCTGCAATACCCTGCAAAGACTCCCTCAAGGAGTATACCTTATCCCAATGGTGAGGGTCTTATCCCAAACATCTAGGGCCTCAACGGTGGCTCTCAATGCCACATAAAGCCATACATACTTTGCATCCATAGTTCATTGCTGAGACCATTTCCATAACTGCATACCCTGCCCTTCTTGCATTGCATCCACCATACATTACCAAGTGGTTCGTGACATTACCAATGCATGTAGGGGCTTGTAGACTCAAATGATCAAGGTTCTGACTATTCCATCAAATTTACCTGCACCTGCAATAATTCTTTGGGCTCCGGATCACCGAGAGGTGGGCAAAGTTCCCCCCAGGCCGGGTTGTGCACCCTGATGGCAAGGGGGGTCACCCCTCTTTGTCTTGCCACCTCACCTGGCATCGGGCTTTTCCTCACTCTAAATATACATGGTAGTCATTTATTAATTAAACACCCAGCATGAGATGCATTTCAAGAATCAAAATTTTGGGCTTTTCGTGAAGTGCATGGAATTGGAATGGGGAATAGGGATAGAGAGCTTATCGTCACTGACTCACTGCCTACTCACCCTTATACAATGGATTTTTTTATCACTTCTTGGCTCAACCAATTCATAAGAAGCCAAACGAGTTATGGGTAAGAAAAAATATAACCACAATGAAGCTTCAGCATGAGTAAAATCCATTTCAGTACCATAAGATCAAAGGGAAATGACTGGGATTAATACTCAGCATGCATTCAATGTCTCGGACTCCTATTATCTACTTGGACTCATACATTCTCTCAAACAAGTGGATGGGTTTCAACAAGAGGCTTAAACGAAGAGAATGAGAGCCAAGAATCCGTTACCTTGAGTCTTTTGGAGAAGAAGGCAGCCACTAATGCCACCTCAGTCCTTCATGAGAGCTCCACTTTGATCCCGCATGTTCCATAGCTCCAAAATGGTTGTGCTCCGTCAAGAAAGGGTGAAGTCAAGCTTGGGGCAGGATGGTTCAGGACCTTTCCATGAAGAGCTCTTACTGAAATTGAAGTTCTACTCCCATAGCCATGGCTGCCCACAAGTGCATGCCTTCAAATCTTGCTTGTAATCTTCTTCCTGTGCTTCTTGATGGCTGAAATCTTAAGCTAGGCTTGAAGAGGAACTCCTGGGGACCAAGAAAAGACCAAAATCTTCAAGATTTCTGAGCTTGATGCCAAGGTTCCATGGCTGCCATGGACTGCACCAGACCAGGGTTTCTTGAAGTGAAAAAGGGAGTCCAAGAACTGAGGAGGAGGCCTCTAATGCTGCCCAAGAAGGTTGCCAAGAGCCAGGAGTGAGGTTAGGAAGGAGAGGAGGGCTGGGGGGCCAGCAGGCCAGGAAGCAGCCTGTTTTTTGCACCGCAAATTTCGGGGCTGCTCCTGGGGGCTACAGGCAGGGTAGATCAGGGTTATTGCTGCTCAATATGCTGCTCCAACTGAGGGGAAAGCATTAGGACAAGCCCTTCTTGCTGAGGAAGAGGGGGGGAAGCAAGATTCCTGAGGTTCTTGGGCTAAGTATCCTTAGCTAGTGGCATCCCTTTTATGTTTCCTCTTTGCATCCTATGTGTCAAGAATCGCGTGGTGGGGGGAGTTGCTCAAGATGCTGCGTCGAACACACACAGAATGCACAAGGAGAAGCTCACTCAAGAGACACGAAGAGAGATGGAGGCCAAAACGTTTTCTTGCTGATTTCTTCTTCTTCCACACACTTTTACAATGTACACAAAGTATAGATAAGATACAACATAAAAGGAAAGTGGCCTACTAAGTCAAACAATGCATAACCAACTACACTAGTCGACTGGCGCTATAACTATGCCAGTTGTAAATAGGTGTAACAACCTGAATATAATAAGTAATGAGTCAGTGGCCATGTGAGAGTCATAATGACCACCGACGTGCTAAGTGTAGACGTGTAGACCCATCTAACCAGGCGGTCCATCATCAATGTCCACATGTGTTGAGCTTGTCATCTCAACACTCCCCCTCAAGCTCAACTGCATCTCTGCAACTCCAAGTAAGCTTCGAAACTTTTGAAGCTTCTCTGTACCCAATGCCTTCGTGAAGATGTCAGCTATCTGATCCTGTGTGCTGACATACACCAAGTCAATCTCACCTGCTAGTACCTTTTCTCTCACAAAGTGGTAGTGTACCTCAATATGTTTTGTCCTGGCATGGAACACAGGGTTCCTAGCCAACTGTATACTGCTCATGTTGTCACAATAAATGACAACTGGACCTTCCACCTGCACATCCAAATCAGCCAATAGCTTTTGTAGCCATGCTATCTCACATGAAGCAACAACCGCACCTCTATACTCAGCCTCTGTACTCGACAAAGCAACTGTAGATTGCTTTTTGCTACTCCATGCAACTGCTGCACTACCAAGAGAGAGCATGTATCCACTGGTAGATCTTCTATCAGACATACTACCAGCCCAATCTGCATCTATGTATCCAAACACCTGTACATTTGTACCTGCCTCATAGAAAAGTCCATAATGTAATGTGGACTTCACATATCTCAATATGCGTCTGACTGCATCCAAATGTGGCTTTCTAGGTACTTGCATAAACTGACTCACAAGACCAACATCGTAGCTCAAGTCTGGCCTTGTAATGGTCATGTAGATCAAACTCCCCACTATCCTCCTGAACATAGTAGGGTCTTCTATCTCATCCCCAACATCAGCACTCAGCTTTACATTCTGCTCCAACGGGACTGAAAGTGGTTTGCATGTAGTCATACCATACTTGGACAACATATCCAAGCCATACTGTCTTTGGGACAGCCATATACCATCATCACATCTGATCACCTCAATGCCAAGGAAGTACCTTAGCTCACCTAAATCCTTCATCTCAAACTTCATCTTCAAACAACCCTTGACTTCAGCAATCCCACTATCACTATCACCTGTTATAATCAAGTCATCCACATAGATGAATATGATGACCAAACCTGCATCTCCCTTTCTCACATAAAGTGAGTGATCAGCATCAGAAACATAAAAGCCAATATTGACAAGATACTCTCTGATCTTGTTAGACCATGTTCTAGGTGCTTGCTTGAGCCCATAGAGTGCCTTCTTCAACCTGCACACATACATGGGATGCTCTAAATCTTCATAACCTACTGGCTGATCCATATACACTTCTTCCTGCAAATCACCATGCAAGAAGGCATTCTTTACATCTATTTGCTGCAACCTCCAACCTTTGGCTACTGCCAAAGCAATCACACATCTGACAGTTGCCATCCTAGCAACTGGACTGAAGGTTTCATCATAATCTATGCCATATGTTTGGGCATAGCCTTTTGCAACCAGCCTAGCTTTGTACCTACTAATAGAACCATCTGCATTGTGCTTAATCTTATAAACCCACTTACATCCAATAGCTTTCTTTCCCTTCGGTAATGATACTAGATCCCAAGTCTTATTGGCCTCTAATGCAGCCATCTCCTCATCCATTGCTGCATCCCAATGAGCATGACCAACAGCCTCCTAGAGACAAGAAGAGAGATGGAGGTCAAAACGTTTTCTTGCTGATTTCTTCTTCTTCTTCCACACAAAAGTATAGATAAGATACAACATAAAAGGAAAGTGGCCTACTAAGTCAAACAATGCATAACCGACTACACTAGTCGACTGGCGCTATAACTATGCCAGCTGCTGTAAATAGGTGTAACAACCTGAATATAATAAGTAATGAGTCAGTGGCCATGTGAGAGTCATAATGACTACTGACGTGCTAAGTGTAGATGTGTGGACCCATCTAACCAGGCGGTCCATTATCAATGTCCGCATGTGTTGAGCTTGTCATCTCAACACTCCCCCTACAAGAGCTTTAGCAGAGGGTCAATTGCAATGGCAAATAGTAGTGGGGCTAAAGGGCATCCTTGCCATATTGATCTTTGTAGTTCAAATGGATCTGACAAGAATCCATTTACCCCTAGCTTTGACAAGCTGGTAGTGAATAATGTGCTCATCATTTTGCAAAAATTAGTCCCCCAACCCCAAAATTTTCATCACTTCCAATAGGAAATCCCACCTTAGCCTATCATAGGCCTTATCAAGATCCATATTTATTGGCATAAATTTTATTTCTTCAATTGCACTTATGTGCTCTATACCCATGGACAAACCCATATTAGGCTTTGTGTAATATTCTCCCCAGCAAGAACTTTAACCTAGCACTACAAGATATAGACCTTATAGCGACATTTAAAGCGACGAAAATACAAACAACAAAATTTGCCCCCGTCATCGCAAAAAGCGTCGTTATTGACGACGCCATAGAATCGTCGCTATATGTGTCGCTATATGCGTCGCTATATGCATCGCTATATGCGTCGCAAATGCGATGTATATAGCGACACATATAGCGATGGTAAGAGAGAATTGCGACGCTCATAGCGACGCCAATAGCGACGCGAGTAGTAAATTTGCGACGCAAATAGCGACGGTAACAGAGAAAAAAAATTTATAGCATTATGTGCTGTATGAGAGCCATACAAAATAGTTTCTGCACTGCTGTATACAAAGCGCTTGCAAACAAAAAGAATGTATACTGAAATCATAAAACTGATACATGAAATAAATACATGATTGCATAAAATGCGATTGGTACAATCATGAAATGATATCACTAATACATAGAAAATGTCTACATAGATCAGGCGACTAAAAACTAAAGGTGTGTGAGCTCTAAGGATCCAAGGGCAAGCTACAAATCCTCGTCCCCCGAAAGCTCGTCCCGCCGCAAAGGAGCATCAAACGGATTCTGCAGAAAAAGAAACAACATATCAATCCACCATACAATAATGCATTCAAATATCTCATGGTAACTACGAACAAGAAAGATGAGTGACTTACAGGGCCGCCATGTCTATACAATCGGTCGATCAATGCCCTGAGACTGTGCCTCTCTGCATATCGAGTCTCAAGGCCTTGCGGATCGCGATTTATAATGGAGTGCTGCAAAGAAAACAAAATGCTAACTGTTAGAAACATGATTGTCAGTACAAAGAATATCTCAAAAAACAAATAAGCAAAACAAAAGAGAAACTTACAAAGTCCTCCAAATATGTCCTGTGGCCGCCACTCCCAAGATGATGCACCAATCCGGCCTCGATTCATGCCCTCGCCGCCTCCCGCTGCTGACTCCAACGTCCTCGCGAATTTGTAGCCTCCTCCCTCAGTCGGTGCCAGTCGGTGCCAGTCGTCTGCATCTAACCACTCGGGCTTTGGAGCCCCACTCTTGATTGCCTTGCGTGCGTCGGATCGTCTATGTGACATGTATGCATGCATGCAATCCATCATCCAGCCCGTAGAGAATCTATCTACTGCGGCTGGCACTGGGAACTCCTCGTGCAAGGATGCTACTATGTAGTCCTTGCTCCCCTTCGGTATGTTCCTCCAATGATCCAGGAGGTTGTGCCGAAAAACTTGTTGGCACAACTCCCTCATGCGAGCCATCACCCTCCTCTCCTCATCATTCATGATGATGGCTCCTGACCTACTATCCACTAGGTATCCATAACCCCTAGGAGTCTGCCTAAGATGGGCCCTCTCCCATCTCCGTCCACGCTCCTGGGCATATCCAGGAGACCCCTGTACATCCGGTGTATCGACGGGGGTACCCTCTCCCGGAGTGCCACTCAAAGGGTGCCACCAAAGGGGGTGCCACCAAAAGGAGTGCCATCTGTCGACGGCTGTGCAAAAGCCGGAGTAACTGGAGTCGACGTCCCCACAGGTGTAACAAATCTTGGAGGTGACGCAGCTCTAGCTGAACGACGAGACGGAGACACCGCGTCCGTGTCTCCATAGTAGCATCCCCCTAATCCTCCTGTAGTCGCAGTCCCTCCCTCTGGCCCAAGTCGTGAGCATCGAGATCGTTTGCTCGAAGCTGAAGCATCTGATCGCGCTGAAACAGATCTAGCAGAGCGCCCTGACGAAGAACGAGACAGCTCTTGGTCTGCCATCTCTCTGAATCTCGCGAGCTGATCTGGAGATATGCGTGCCATCATATTCTTGAAACTCCTCATCTCTCATCCCTCGACTCATCCTGAAAATGTCGATACATGCACAGATAAAAAATGATGTTAGAATAATCAATTTAAACTATACAAAGCACATTAATATAAATCATTTTTGAAAAATCCCTCTTAAAATGCATATCTTATCTACCTTTATGGAAGATCTAAACAACGAATTGAGTAATACAATTCTCCAAGAATGAAGTATTCTATGGTTCCATGTTAATCTCCTGACACAACTCTGCATACACTGGAATGTCGATAGACCTTGCGAGTGGTCAATTGGCTCCTGCAATCCATCCATCGCACGTCCACGAACTCTTCTAATTGGTCGCAAAGGGTGCACTCCCCCTTGGGTCGAGACATCACCCCCCTGGATAGAAAATTTGCCAACAAGACCCAATCTTATTGTGTATGGTTTTCAATTAGCTTGAGAGTACAATGCATGATTAATATTAACTTCAAATTACCGTTTGCTAAAAATTCGCAATCGCCTGATCAATGATCTCAGATTGAAACTCGCCAAATCGTCGTACGTGTTCTATAGACAATCGGCGTTTTCGTCTTAATTGCCAACTTGCATTGAGAGCAAGGACATGGGACACGCTGATTAAGATATGTCTCGTGGTCTTGAACAATAAGACCTTCTTCGTTTTCCATCTTATCTACATTACAGCAAACAAGGCTTAAATGGATAGCTTTATGGAGATGTACGTCAAGTTGCAAGTTGACCATAAATCTTGCATTGTATATAGTAGTTGAGAGATTTTCTGATGTTATATCTCGGCCTTATATCATGCTCAAGGATTTGTTTGTCCCAGTAGATAATTATTTGTTATATCTCGGCTTTGAGTATAAGTAATCCATTTTAAAATTAATGCGCGCCATCTATGAAATTTAATAACTATAGTAATAAAATTTATTTCAATCAATTCTACTCATAGTCATAAGACCTGAGAGAAATTATCCTATACTCAATTTAAGGGTTTCTTCTTTTATAACAATACTTTTGGGTTCATTTTGATGAAGTACCTTAATGACCATTAGCTAGGGTATCATTTTCCTTTAGTCCTTCCGTTGACTAGTTGGCATGATTTCTAATTTCGCATGCCTATAAAGTTAATACAAAAACAATGAATTATGCATATCACAATTAGATCCCCTACTTGGACATTATGAAGGAATTGACCATTTTTAAGCCATCTTAAAGAGTTACCAATGTACGTGGCCCATGGCAAAGCACATTGCATACCATTATCAATGAGTCTATTATCTTAAATTTCCTTCCCCTCCCTCTCCCTCTCTTTCTCTCACTCTCTCTCCCTCTCTCTCCCTCTCCCTCTCTTTCTCTCTTTCTCTCACCCTCTCCCTCTCCCTCTCGTTCTCTTTCTCTCCCTCTCTCATTTCCTTTCCCTCCCTCTTCCTCTCCCTCTCTTTATCTTTTTCTCCCTCTCCCTCTCTATCTCTCTTTCTCTCTCATTTCCTAACCAAGCAAAAAATAAAGTGATTTAAACATCCTCCAAGCAAAAGGGAGAGGGAGAGATACAATGCACTCTCCCTCTCTTTCTTTTTCTATCTCTCTCTCATTTCCTTCCCCTCCCTCTCCCTCTCGCTCTCTTTCTCTCTCATTTCCTCTCCTAAACAAGCAAAAAATAAAGTGATTTAAACATTAAACAAGCAAAAGGGAGAGGGAGAGAGAGAATGCACTCTCCCTCCTTCTCCCTCTCTTTCTCTTTCTCTCCCTCTCTCATTTCCTCCCCCTCCCTCTCCCTCTCTTTCTCTTTCTCTCCCTCTCCCTCTCCCTCTCCCTCTCCCTCTCCCTCTCTTTCTCTCTTACTCTCTCATTTCCTTCCCCTCCCTCTCCCTCTCTCCTAAACAAGCAAAAAAGAAAGTGATTCAAACAACAAACAACCAAACCCGTCGTGAGAGAGAGAATGCACACACTCTCTCTCACCCTCTCCCTCTCCCTCTCGTTCTCTTTCTCTCCCTCTCTCATTTCCTTCCCCTCCCTCTCCCTCTCCCTCTCTTTCTCTTTTTCTCCCTCTCCCTCCCTCTCTATCTCTCTTTCTCTCTCATTTCCTAAACAAGCAAAAAATAAAGTGATTTAGACATCCTCCAAGCAAAAGGGAGAGGGAGAGATACAATGCACTCTTCCTCTCTTTCTCTTTCTATCCCTCTCTCATTTCCTTCCCCTCCCGCTCCCTCTCGCTCTCTTTCTCTCTCATTTCCACTCCTAAACAAGCAAAAAAAAAGTGATTTAAACATTAAACAAGCAAAAGGGAGAGGGAGAGAGAGAATGCACTCTCCCTCCTTCTCCCTCTCTTTCTCTTTCTCTCCCTCTCTCATTTCCTCCCCCTCCCTCTCCCTCTCCCTCTCTTTCTCTTTCTCTTTCTCTTTCTCTTTCTCTTTCTCTCCCTCTCCCTCTCCCTCTCCCTCTCCCTCTCCCTCTCCCTCTCCCTCTGCCTCTCTCTCTCCCTCTCTTTCTCTCTTACTCTCTCGTTTCCTCTCCTAAACAAGCAAAAAAGAAAGTGATTTAAACATTAAACAAGCAAAAGGGAGAGAGAGAGAGAGAATGCACTCTCCCTCTCTTTCTCTCCCTCTCCCTCTCCCTCTCCCTCTCCCTCTCCCTCTCCCTCTCTTTCTCTCCCTCTCTCTCCCTCTCTCTCTCCTTCTCTTTCATTTCCTCTCCTAAACAAGCAAAAGAGAATGATTTAAACCTTCAACAAGCAAAAGAAAGAGAGAGGGAGACTCACCAATGAGATATGGCGAGCGTGGGGCGGCTTCTCTTTGCAATGAGGGCTCCTCCTCTCCTTCGCGAACAACGGCGGCGGCGGCGGCGGCGGCAGCAAGTCTTCTTCCTCTTCTTCTCTCACAAAGCCTTCGCTCTCTCCCTCGCTCTCGCTCTCAAAAGTCGAAGCAAAAGAAATGAAAACGGCGCTCGGGTTTCGGCCGCGGTTTTTTTCCTGCGGCGTCGCTATTGGCATCACTATTTGCGTCGCAAATGCGACGCAAATAGCGACGCCAATAGCGACGCCGATATCTGCCGTCGCTAATTGCCCAATTCCTTGTAGTGCTAAGCACTATAGCTTTAGAGATTATCTTGTATATGACATTGAGAAGTGGCCTTAGCTATGATGGCTTGATTCTAACCACTCCACCTTTTAGTAGTCCATCAGTAGGTTTTCCAAATGACTCCGTTTGGGAAGATCGCAGGGTTTGTCACTTAGATCCCACTGAGCCTACATCGCAATGGAAGAGTTTCGACCGAATCCACTAGGATCGACCTAAAATTTTGAGTTCCTTAAATCAAACAAGTCTCCTAACAGCCAGCTAGCGTCAGTAATTTTGAGTTCCTATGAAAAGACGTGGGATCTAGAGCATGGTAGTAGCTATGGTGGATGGAAGATAAAGATTAAGCTCATGATGACATAGACAAAGACTTGACCTGTTACACAAGTGAATTAGGTTCCAAGATTGAGACTTGGACTCATAAACACAATCTTGTGTATAGGATTGATAATGACCAAGTCACTAACTAAAATGGGAAAGCATTATGATATTGCATTCATCATATATGAAAGTGACATCCAAGTATAATGTTATATAGAGATGGGTAGGTTCTAGTCTTCCTCTCTATGCATATGGGATTCTTATAGCCTGCATGTCTTTAGCCCATCTGCTCTTACAAAGGGGCAGCATGGATGTGATTGCAAATCTCCACACCCCTCCTCAATCACAACCAGAAGTACAAAGTGTGTAGAGGCTTTAGTGAAAGAAACACCTGCAAAGTGTGGGCACACCATAAACATGGAAAAACACCAGAGGCTATTGCAAAAAAGGCTAAGTGTGGATACCACAAACATGATGGACGTCCAGAGGCTGTAACAGGGGCCTCACAAAGTGTATAGAGGCTATACTACAAGGCTACATGAAGAGTTTACAAGCTTATGTCAAAAGCATTAGGGCTAGGCATTACAAGGCTAAAAAATTCTAGTAAAAATTGGGTCAAGGACTGGCACGCCCTTGCAGTTTTCATTATTTCTTTTTGCATAGATCTTCAATTTATTATAGGTCTTATTGTCTGTGTAGTCTGTCTTGCTTTTTTTGATCTCGTAATTGTTCTTCACTTTGCTTGCAGCTTTAATGTCCACTGCTTTGATCTTTTGGTCCTCTTCTTCTAGGTCCTCCTGGTCAGTTTCTTCATTGACTTTGCTTGCATTAGTTGCATTAGTCTTCATGTCCATGTCCCCCTCAATCAAAGATATTGTTATCTTTGAGGCATTGAAAATGACTTCAATATCTTACAAAATCTCCAAGGTATGTCTTCAAGTTCTTCAAATGAATACATTGATTTCTTTTTGGTGTAGGTAGCTTCATGTCCTTTTGCACTTAGGGGATCACAAAAATCTTCTATGTATTGTAGATAAGCAACATAAGTCATGTTACTTTTCATGAAGTGTATCCACATAGAGATCTTCTTGTTCATCATTGACATCAACATCAAGTAAGTGAGATCAGACCAATAATGAGTTGATTCTTGAATATGTCAAAGGACACAAGACAATAGTGTGAAGGCACACTATAGTATCAAGAGATACTAGAGTTGAAGATGGTGATTCTTGATGTTGATCTTTTGCTTGATGAAGGTCTTTAAATATTCAAATCTTCCAAGGTCTCCCCTCCTCACTGACTTGATGGGAAATCAGTAGATTTGAGTGGCAATAGCCTGTTCTAAGTGGTAGGAATGAGAGAATGAAGTAAACTTGAAGCTTTGGTGCTTGTGGCTATGGATTCTTGATCTTCAAGTCTTCCAAAAACGCTTCCCTTCCTTGATGATTGGAGTGGCGAGTCTTGCTTGAAACTTTAGAAAATCAATGGATTAGAGTGGCCTTAGTTGGGTAGGAGAGAGAGAATAAAGATGAGGTAAACTAGAAGCTTGAAGTTGAAAAGCTATGGCTTCCCATCTTAGGGTTTAGTGCGGGCGACTAGTTTCTAGCTCTGTGTGAGTTGTAGGCTAAATTATTTTCAAAACTTTTTATATGGAAAGAAATCTTGTGACATGGGCTTCCAAAGCCCTATGATCTTGGGCAAGATCACAGCCTATACGCAGTGCACAAGCAATACGAATAGCAGTGGGCAAAATTTTGAACAGCACATCAAATTTTGTCAATGTTGAAGCATATGGTGGCCAATGTTGCACTCTGATATGCCATTGAGGAGTGCCATAAGTAGAGAAGGATGTCTACAGAAGGAATCGTGAGCTGATATGTCTTGTAAAGTAAGATATAGAAGCTCCAAGTGCTGTAGGTCTTGTCTGGCTATGGCTATCAAATAGTGACTATGGGGTTCAAGTAAGGAATTGGAGTCATACACTCACACTGAGCTGGACTCAGATGAAGAGGAGGTGAGAGGAGTGAAAGGAGAGCTGGGCCATGCTCGACTGAGCTCTGATACCATGTGAATAGACATAGGATCTAGAGCATAGTAGTAGCTATGGTGGATGGAAGATGAAGATTAAGCTCATGATGACATAGACAAAGACTTGACCTATTACACAAGTGAATTAGGTTGTTCCAAGATTGAGACTTGGACTCATAAACACAATCTTGTGTATAAGATTGATAATGACCAAGATACTAACTGAAACGGGAAAGCATTATGATATTGCATTCATCATATATGAAAGTGACATCCAAGTACAATGTTATATAGAGATGGATAGGTACCAGTCTTCCTCTCTATGCATATGGGATTCCTACAGCGTGCATGATGCCTTCAGCGCCTTCTGCTCTCACAAAGGGGTAGCATGGATGTGATTACAAATCTCAACAATTTTCACTTCTACAAGATTACTCAATTTGAAGTGAACTTGCCATTGTACTTGGTTCAAAGAGAATGGGAGATGGAGGGAAGTGTAGTATGTCAACCCTCTTGCCCATAAGGAAAAATCCCATTCTGCCCCCCTAAAACAATGCAAGTCGATTTTACCTAACAACTACTTGGTCAATTTATCATCTGTCTATTTCTATTACTGATTTAGAAAAGCTCTCAGCTAACCGGGACCACCCTACGACCCGTCGAGGATTATGCCCACCCTCTTCCCTTTGGTGACAGAATCATCTTTAGTTTTCTAATTACCTATAACACATTTATTTGAACATATATAAGCAGCTTCCTTGATAATTAATCCGTTAAATCATAGGTTCATTCATGTAATTTATCTCACGGACGTGCATAGAAATCAAACAATCCTTGAGAAAAACAAAATTTTTCATTATATTGGAAGTTTATTACAATTTCCATCTTTCTGACCTTGCGGAAGATATATAGAATTCCATGAGGGTATTTTTCCCACCAAGATTCCACCCTTGTAACTAGTATTTAGGATTCAAGGATCCCATATTGGGTCATGAAGGGGCTCGCCATCAGATTCTAGTAACAATACAGAACTTACGACTAGAGCCCCCTTGGCACCCACGTTTCCTATTGTAGGAGACTATCCCTACAAATAGACCTTTCGCTACGGAGCCGGTCTAAGCCTCTCAAATTGATAACCATGACCCCCTTGGAGTAGGGTCTCGCAATTAGCTTGGGGTTTGCCTAACGTGACCCTTCCTTTTATCCTATTTGTCAATGTTATTAATCAGAGATCTAGATTCTAGCAAATGTAAATAGTCCTTTCAATCGTATATCAAATGATGCAATGACAATCACACCATCATGCAGTTCACAACTTCCATAGCCAAGGTAGACCTTATCCTAAAGTAACCTTACATTCTCATGAGGATTCTCCTCCCCATAAAGAAGTGTTGAGTACACCTCTTACAACATGTTAAGCAAGACATGAATTTTCCATTTGGGCTTTCTTACCCAACATAAGTGAAATTCCTTAAAGAAATATATTGTGCCAATAACTTAATGAGATGACTTACAGATCCTTTAAATAGAGTTTCAATTTTTAAGCGTTAGTCAACACTTAACCTTGTCACGTTTGACAATAATTATATCAAGTTATTTTACTAGATTCGAGTGTGTATAAAGTCATATGTGCAATAACCTCTTGCAACTATTTCCATCATGATTCTATGATTTAGAATCTCACTCAGTCTAACTAGAAGTCATAGCAATTAATTGTTCATGTGTGTACTAGTATGCTTTCTAGATGAAACTGTCAATTCATGTAAGTGTAAAATATAGAGTTCATATTTTACATAATTAATTCTTATATGGATGTTGTCCGTGCAATCTAACAACAAGTATCTCTTGTACTGTTTGATGCAAAACATTTATTTTTTGTAGAAATTTGGCATAAACCTTATTATTTTATGTGGCTAAATAATAGCCTAGTAGTGAATAATCTAGTTTGGCATGACGATATTGGGAATTTCATCTTTGTTGCCACTTGTGTTTACCACACCTGATGTTCCATTCGTAGTGGCAACTCTGGCAACCTCAGGCACTCTCGTATCTCTGGCAATACCCATTTCTTGATCAGTTGTGGTGGTTCTCATGGTCATTCCACCTCGTCGCTTTGGAGCCATCGTTCACAAATGGATTTGAGAGATAAAGAAGGAGAAATGAATCTGGGATGGGAGAGTGTAAGAGAAGATGGCTTAGTCGAAGACTGAGACATGGGGATTGAGCTAACTACTCTCTCCCTCGCAGCCTCTCGCGATAACTCCTCTCTCTCTCTCTCTCTCTCTCTCTCTCCCTCCCTCCCTCCCTTCCTCCCTCCCTCCCTTCCTCCCCCTCTCTCTCTCTCTCTCTCTCTCTCTCTCTCTCTCTCTCTCTCGATAGCTCCATCTTGCAACCTCTTGGAGGGGTATCCTTCTACCTCCCTCTCTCTACCTCCCTCTCCTAGTGTAACATCTCCCCCCCCGTGCCTCCCCCCTATAGGAACTCCCTCCCTTCTAGATTTTTTAAATTTTTTTGATTTTTTTAAAAAAAATCTCCCTCTCTCTCCCCCTGCTGTGTGTGTGCATGGCGGGGGGGAGAGAGAGAGAGTAAGAGTAATGTAGAGTAGGGGGGCATGCAACCCCCCTAGGTGGCGGGTGGCACCGCCTTACCACCTCCCCCTTTGACTTATAAAGCTCCCCCCTCCCTGGACTGTGAGAACGGCCCCCCTCCATCTTCTGTACAGGTGCCGCCCGCTAACCGTGACAACAAAGATGGCAGCCCCCTACTGGCCACGACACGCAGTGCGCCCCCTCCTCCCTTAGACAGTACAACTTCCCCCCCTCCTCGTTCCGACTGAACCCCCCCCCCCCCCCCCCCCCCCCCCCATGAGCAAAAAAGAGAAGAAGATGGAGAGAAAGAGGTGAAGAGAAGGAGAGGGAGAGAAGAAGAGAAGGGAGAGAAGAAGGGAAGGAGAGAGAGAGGGGAGAAGGAGAAGAAGAAGAAGAGAAGGAGAGGAAGAGGAGAGAGAGAGAAGAAGAGAAGGAGAGGGAGAGAGAGTAGGAGAGGGATAAGAAAAGAAGAAGAAGAAGAAGAAGGAGAAGAAGTGGGAAGAGAGAGAAGAAGGGAGAGAGAACAGAGAAGGAGAAGAAGAGGAAGAAGAAGGAGAAGAAGAGGGAGAGAGAAGAAAAGAAGAAGAAGAAGAAGAAGAAGAAGAAGAATAATAATAATAACGAGAAGAAGTGGGAAGAGAGAGACGAGGGAAGAAGAGGAGAGGGAGAGAAGAAGAGAAGGAGAGAGAGAAGAGGAAGAGGAGAGGGAGAGAAGAAGAGAAGGAGAGAGAGAAGAGGAAGAGGAGAGGGAGAGAAGAAGAGAAGGAGAGGGAGAAGAAGAGGAGGAGAGAGAAGAAGAAGAGAAGAGAGAAGGAGAAGAATAGGAAGGAGAGGTAGAAGAGGAAGAGGGGGGAGAGAGAGAGAGAGAGAGAGAGAGAGAGAGAGAGAGAGAGAAGGTTCTAGAACTTTTCCAACCTTCTCCCCTCCTAAGCCCAATTCACACACGGGCTCCCTTTTTGTGCCTTTGGGAGTATATCTTCATCATCAAGATATGCTCAGGTGGTAGTGGAGTGCTAGAGTTCTGCAATCCTTGCATAAGAAGACGCATCCCATTGAAGCTCTCTATTGAAGTTCATGTATGAGATACATAGCTCCCAATAGGTGCTCCCTATTCGTACATTGTCTCTTGGCCAAGGTTCTTACGGACTTTCTCTCCACGACTCAGAGAGTCTCATAATTGAGGATGGCCCCAAAGCGGAGATCTTCCCAAGTGAATGGGAATCCCACAACCATGGATGGAGATTCGGGTCAAGATACCACCACCCATGAAAACACACTGCCAAGGGTAAACACTAAAGTTTCTCCCCACAATCAAGTACTGCTTTGATGTCTTGCATTATTTTCATGAAAAGGATTGGAGCCTTGCATCGAAAGAGATAAAAATACCCCCCTTATCAAAAAAATGCAATAGCATCCTAAGACTGCAAACCAGTTTTTCATGTGCAAGGATGATAGAGTACATTAAAGTAACAGTTAGATCGTGCACATGTCGATATATGTTAACTTGCACACACAATGGGATTGCACAATAAACATTGTTAGAACAGTAGTTCTAAAAGAAATTCCATTTAGAGATCCTTGTCCGAACTCTAGCCGATAGATGAAGATCGGATAAACTATGGCTAATCAAGTTGGAATCTCATTAATGTACTCTTGGTGGGTTAGCGCTTGGTGACCTGTGGTATTAGATAGCTACTCTAGGAATTGGGTTGATCTTCTACCCTAAATAGGTAGCCAGGATCAATAAAGGTCAAGATGAAATCACTTAGATCATTTAAAGGATCTAGAAGGAATTTGTTAAATTGACCTTGCGAATCCCTAATCTAAGGGGGAGAGCGAACTTTAAGGTAATTTATTTATGCTAAGCATGTTGCTTGGAACTGTTGAAATGGTTTCTAAGGAAGGTTGATCTTGTTAAAGATGGATTGTTGACCCAAGTTATGCTTGGTTGTCTGAAAAGGTTGCAAAAGTGTTTTGATACATCCAAGTTAAATTCTAGTTGTGCATGAAATGGGTTTGCAATGCCTTGAAGCAACAGGTTGTGCATGCAATTGTTTGTTAATGTGGGTTTGGATGTTAACCCAAGTGGGGTGTGATTGATGATTGCATGGCCGAGTCTAAGATGACTGATTTCCATGGAAACAAAAGGGATGTTTTCCCTAGTAATTGTTTTTAAGCTGGTTGCTTCAGCTGTGGTTGATTTCCTAAAGGAATAATTAAGGAAGGATGGCGCTAGGTACCCCCCGCGAACCGCCAAACCCTAACCAAGGGGGTTGTGAATCCGCACCGGGAATATGGACCGAACCCACTGTGAGAGGTCTCTTCGTGGAAATTACTTGGCGTAGGAGGACGCTTGGGTGCTAGTGGGGGCTCTGGTCGTAAATCCCAATGCCTTCGAGCTCTACACAAGTGTTCTACGTGACTCGAGATGGGATCTCGAGGCCTTAATACTAGTTACAAGGCAGAATCTTGGTAGGATAAACCTTCGATTTTTGTTGCCGGGAGACGAAAGGATTTTTCTACGGAGGCAAAAAGGAATACTTAATTCTCCTGTATGGGCGGGAGACAAACATTAACCTGAAGATAAGTGTTTGATCTTGTTTTATCTTGTCTTCGTTTCTGTGCCCTAAATTACGTAAAGGAACCTATGACTAATGGGTTAATTAAGGAAGCCGCTTTTATTTGTCAAACATAATGTGGTAGGTAATTAGATAACTAAAACAACCCCCGAGGGAAGCGTGGTGGATGTGACCAATGGGTCTATCCTACGGAAGGGTGGTCTCGGTTAGCCGAGAGCTTTCCTAAAAGGAAATGTTAACGAGAAAAGTTAGAAAAAGTCACAATCCCAGTGGGAATGGCCGGCTAAGTTCCGTTGTGGGGCAGACTCGAGAGACCCTAGTTGGCAAACCCCGTGACATTCCTTGGGAGTGCCATGTGGTGTCTTCTAGATATATCTCTCGATGGACTGCTAAGACGTGACCCGCGAATTGAGGAGCAGGCACGTTACACCTAGCCTCTCGGCATCTCCGTGTGCCTTACTAAACTGCTCCCCGTGCCTCTTATTTATAGTTGAATTAGAGAAGAAGGGTTGTGGCTAAGAAGAGCTCTTTATGGAGGGGATCTTGGCAAAATTAGCAACTTAATCAAAAATCTGATGGTTTCGTTGACTCCAAAAGGGGGATAAAACCCAAAAACATTTGATCAGAAATCTTTTAGCTCACTCATTCTCCCTCTTCGAAGTGCTGTTTGCTGCCTATAAATTGTGATCGTGATGTGCATGATTTCACCAATCCTTTTTTTTTTCATTAAATCTCCAAAACTAGCTGAAAAAACCACTTACTTTTTTACATGACACCTTGTTCTAGAAGTTTTCATAGATTTTTAAGATATTTATAATAAATAATTTCAAAAATATCAAAATATATGCTCGTTTTGTCCAAAAATCTAATATTTTTGGACCATCCATACTATACACATAGACAATAATGACTAATATGTCTCATAAATCTCGTTCACATGGAAAATTTTGTGATGGGTAGCTACAGTCCTTGTGAATCCAAAAAAAAAACTGGGTTACAATCCTCCTTTTAAAAAAAAATAATTTAATTTCTAGTTAGTTTTTTCTTTAGTTAGTAACCTTACTTACTTATTGACTAACTTTTGAACTAACCAACTAACTTTTAATTACATTGAAGTATTATAGCATGGGAAATTGCTCCTCTTCTTATGCATGTGTTGGAAAATTCAACAATGTCTTTACCATGGAGTGGCCATAATAACTTTATCCATTCTCTCTCATCTCCTTTATTTCCTCTCTTCTCTCTTTTATAGTTCTTTCTCTTTTTCTCACCTATATTTCTAGTTCCTCCCCCCACGTGGCCTTTGTCTCATTTTTTTCTCCTACATACATGTTTGTGTGTACAAGCATGTGTGCATATGTGTATACATGAGTTTATGTGTTTGCATATATGTGTCCATAGATACATGTGTATGTGTATGTAAATATTGTGTGTTTTTTTATAACATGTGCACATTTGTGGGTATTTTTAGCATGTGTTTAAGATAAACTTTTATCAAGAAACTTCACATCTCTTTTTATAATATAAGTGCATTTTGGGTGTTTTTAGAGTATACATATTGCACACATGGTGTGCATATATTCAACTATTAAAATATCATTCCATCTCTCTAGGGGAGAGAGAGAGAGAGAGAGAGAGAGAGAGAGAGAGAGAGAGAGAGAGAGAGAGAGAGAGAGAGAGAGAGAACTTTTCAATGGCTTGCATTTCCTCTTTATTTCTTATATACCCAACCTTTCACACACACATACACACACACACACACAAAAAGCCATGTATCAACTTTCCAAAGACTCACCTTTGCCTTTTTATTTTATTAAATCACCCCTCAAAAAAGCCCTCTTTATTACTTGAATACCAAACCTCTCCTCCTTATACCACATGCTCGAAGGTTTTCTCCTTAGTTCAAGAGTCACCCAATCATGCCTTTAGATAATAAATAGTAAATATAAAGATACGTACACATACAAAAGGACATGTACCATAGGGAGACCAACAAATTGTTTAGATACTAATGCCTTCCCGAAGCAAGAAGTTGGGATCCACAATGGTGCCCATACTATTTGACACGAACTATACCAATGATAATGTACATCTTTGTCTTGACAACTTTTGCCCAACTTTTGCCTAACAATTTTATTGTGAAGACTATTATTTCATTTGTGAGTACACATATAATGCTCAATGATACTCTTCCACATGTCTCTCTCAACATGCTTTAAGAAAAGGGCTAGGGAATGAGTCAAAGACATGAGAATCAAGATTGCCCTTTGATTAATGTAGATCAAGTATCTTATTTCTAACTGAACCTACACATGCGTTGAGCTTTATGCATTTTTAATGGACATGAAAATCTTAAATCCATGGTTAGAGTTTATAATTCAATATTTTACATGCATCAATACTTGTTAAGAAGACTAATAACTAACCAAGGGAAAACTATGAAAATTTATAGAGATACTTCTAATTTGCTTATACCATCTCTATTGCATGATAATAAGATTAAACATGTGCCTAAGGTCACATTCTACTATATAAAAGCAATGATTATTATTTAGTGATCATCTCACATTATATATCATGGCCCCAACTTCATACTTTAATTCAATTCAACTATGACACATCGTATTCTTGATAGAACCAACTTTGTACCTTACTATTTACATTATTGGGAAAAGCACTTAGAAAATTTTCTTTTTGTGACTTATCATTAATGATAGAAAGTAGTAATAATGTATTACTTGTTTGACATTTATAAGATCATACCAAAACCTATTTATATGTACTTATCATTGTAGTAGAAGACATGTATGAGAGTCAAAAGTAGAGAGATTCATTGTTGTGAAAGATATTTAGTTCTTATAAGACCATATAAAAAAATTAGACATGTACAAGTCTATAAAAATGTTAGATGTGTTGGCTAGGCAAGAGGGATATGTGTTCATTTCTAGGCACATGCATGCACGTACATATAATGTGTGTGTGTGTGTGTGTGTGTGTGTGTGTGTGTGTGTGTGTGTGTGTGTGTGTGCATGCCTGCGTGCACACATGTGTATGCATGTATTTATGGAATATGTATAGATATCATACGAGAATGTAATAATGGAAATGAATCTATTGACATATGCACCTGTCATCACTAGATATCAAGAGGCTCAACCAAACTATATTGGAATCATAATTTTATAAGATACTTCAATCAAACTATATTGGAATCAATAATTTTGTAAGATCTATCCTATTCATAGCTTGTGTGTGTGCATGTGGGAGTCTCTTTCATGGCTTTTATATGCACACACATAACATGCACCCATGCATGCATATACACACATATGTATGTACATGCACATGCACATATATGAATGCATGCACATGAGTCACAAATTTAAAACATGATAATATTCAAACTATGTCCACCTATGCAAGCATCAAGGGTGTGGAATGAAGGGATTGTTGTTATAGAGTTATCTACTTTTCTTAAAACTCTACAATAAATTGAGACTCTGAGTAGAAGATAGAAATCATCTAATTTTGTTCCTTTGTGTGTGTGTGTGTGTGTGTGTGTGTGTGTGTGTGTGTGTGTGTGTGTGTGCGCGCGCGCGCGTGCGTGTGTGTGTGTGTGTGCGTGTGCGTGTGCGTGTGCGTGTGCGTGTGCGTGTGCGTGTGCGTGTGCGTGTGCGTGTGCGCATGTGTGTGTGCGTGTGTGCATGCATGAGTATGTGCACGCTTGTGTGTACAACTATTTTGTGGCTTCTAGCTCAACTAAAATGGCAATGATATCCTAACATAGTATGACCTACCATTCTACTAGCTTGGTCCTTTAATGCGAACCAAATGTTTTAAAGAAAAAATGAAGATAGTGACACTTTTTTTTAGTAGAAGCAAGGAAGTGACTATTCAAGTGAGGCAGGTCTTGCATGGTTGGACAATATGTTTTCGGGAACTGTCCTTCTTTGCTAGGTATAGGCAAAAAAAGAGATTGCATGATCCATTGACTAATTCCCCTAAGACTGTATGATTGTAGGAAAGTGCTTGAAGTTGGATTTGATGTGGACATGGAAACATTGTCTTATGTAGAAAAGAATTTGTACTTAAAGCTCAATCTAATGTGGAGATGGAATTGTTGTCTTATGCAAAATAGGTGAAACATCTGGTGTATGAGGTGAATGAAAATTTCAAGGCTACAAGATATCTCTATCTATGAACTCTATGCAACCATATATTTTCTATGCAACATCTAGTGTTTTCTGTGTTTTCATTTCCTTCATGGGAAATATCCCATTTAAGGATAAGTTCCCTACATTGTTTGTGGGTGCATTTTAGGATTAATGTACTCTTGGATCAAGTGAGGCTTTTTTCAAGTGTTCATGGGCTCTATTAAAGGAAAGATAATGGTTGCTCTCATGCTCCATAGGATATCAAGGGGCCTTGGTACATTGCTTACCGTGGTGTTTAGGGTTCTCTCGAGAGGTGTGACCCTTTTGGAATGCCCACTCTAGGGTTCTTTCCTAGATCTTCACACTTGAAAATAAAGTCAAAATAATTGTTTCAACCTTGACAAATATTTCACATGCCCCCCCTCCATCAATTAACCCTAAGGGTGATAGAAAAACATGTATTCTGTGGGATAGTAGATTGGAGACGCCCAACAAAGACTTGGAATTGGTGGCTACTAGCATTGAAATCAATTTGTTTGTCAAGTTATCCTCTTTACTATACTCTTGCTATGTCTACTAGAAAAATGGGCTTGAACTATCCATTATGATCAATTTTGAGGAAAAAAGTTCATTTTAATTAGTGTTTACTAATGATGAGACTAGTGAGTAGGCCAATGGGACATTGCCATGTGTGGGCCAATGCAAAATTTGACTCTTTACTAGTTTTAGTTTGTGTAGATGTGTTTCCATTAACAAGTGTGGAATGGCAGCTATTGGAGTCATTGACAAGTGCATTCCATGTAATGCATGCTAAGATCAAAAACCTTATTTTCCCCAGTCACCCATCCTCCTCTTTCATTGATATATATATATAATATATATATATAGTATTTGTATCCTATGTTGTTCCACCAAACACACATGAATTTGAAAGATGTGAGCTTCATTCACCAAAACTCAACAGACTAACAGTTTGGGATAATCTTGATAATGGAACAATCCAAGGCTTCATATGAAATATTATTGAAGATATTCAAAATTCCATGAAGAGCAAGAGGATATCAAGGAGAGTTAGTTTATCCTAGTCCATCCCAATTCATGTTTTTGGATCAACCTTTCAAGGAATAGGTTTGCACATCCAACAACAATGTGGTTGGCTAGGAGAATGTCATCTAGTACAATAATTCAATATTTTGAGAAAATTATTTTTTGGTTGAGAAATAAGACAATGTTTGTTCTATGCAAATGTTTGAATGAACTTGGTACCTTGTCATACAACATTCCAAAGCAAACACCATATCTATATTTTACTATAGGATATGGAACAAGATAAAACTTGCACGGATACCTTTGGACTCTAAGGAAAGGAATGATAATTTTATAGTGACTATATACTTGGAGGATGAGGATCAAATATGTTTGTTAGTAAACAAGAAATGGACATTGATAGATGTTAAGAAGCACTACAAAGTTTATCGGCAATAATGCATACAAGGTCTTGGTTTGAGATAAATGGTAGATTGACGGGAAGAATGGGAGAAAAAGCATATACATGTTTTTAGCTACTTGAGGGCATTGTAAGATTTTCAAAGAGTTAGACTTATTTCTTTTATATATGCTTTTCCATTTTCCTTTTAAGTACTTGAGTTTACAAAAGACTAGCATGCTTGGAATGAAATAGAGAGAATTGTAAATACTTACATTTCTAAAGAGAATAAAAGAAACTCAATTGATTACCAAACATCATCAAGTAAGTATTAATTTTTATGAATACAAAGATTTTTCTATATTTACAAGAGCGTTGTTTAATACATCCCCAACCGAGGTATTGCAATGTTTCTATAAGAAGATGACCTAGACTCTGGTTTCTTACTTGTTGAACTAGGGGATCTTCTAAGAGAAACTTGAGCTCCACTTTCCCTTTATATGGGGACTTTAGTGGGACATGTTGGGACCTTCAAGTGCACTTTGGGAATCTTGTGCTCCACTTTCCCTTTGTGGTGGTGCTTGTGGGAAAATTTGTGGTGCCATTAGGCCTTTGTCATCAAGATGTCACCAAATTTTGTTTCTTGATGGTTGTTTCTCTAACGTGCCTACCTATCTACTATCAAAGCATGTTTTAGCGGTCCATTGAGGAATCTAAGCAATGCCGCATGGCACTCCCATGGAATGTTACATGGTTTTTCGCCTAGGGTTTTTCAAGTCCGCCTCGAAGCGGAACGTTCACGGCTAAACCCACTGGGATCGACTTGAAATCTAGGTTCCTAGTGGTCAAGGTCTCCTAACAACAATCTAGCGTCGGGACTTGGACATCCTACTTTACAGAGAGACACCCACGTTGAAGCAGATCCATGCCGCACTTGGTTCAGAGAGAATGGGAAACGAGAGGGATGCACCATTCAACCTCTCTACCCATAGGGCATAGTCCCATTCTAGTCCTCTAAAATAGCATGAATCGGTATTCTAACCTAACAATTATTAGGTGGTAAAACCTTGTGAGAAGCCTCCTAGTTCTCTGGGACCGCCTTGCCGTAGGATGGACCCACCGTCGGGGGTTCCCCCCGCCCGCTTCCCTTGATAGCTTTTCTAGTTAGGTTCTATCACATTTATGTGTAACATTTAAAATCATCTTCCTTAAATAAGCATTTTAGGTAATAAGGTTTGTTTGTGTAATTTATAGCACTGACACAAAAATAGAGCAAGCACTACTTTTGAAAAAAAAGTTCCTTAACTTATCTTCTAGTTAATCTTTGTCTCATGCCCACCATACAGGAGAAATTATGTATCCCTTTTGCCTTGTAGAAGTACATGGTCCAAATCACATTGCACCACAAATTCCATCCATTATCTAGAATAGGAACTTCCAACGCCAAAGACATTGGGCTCATGGTGGTGAGTGAAAATGAGTGATTGGGGACATGATGCTATGTGAAGTCAAGTAGAGTAACACATGCAAATATCATTTTCTTTTCTTTCTATGTAATATTTTCGCTACAAAATATTGAAGACCCAAAATCTCGCGCAATAGCAAACTCCAGCTCCGTGTCGCGTATAGAAAGCCGTGGCTTGAAAGCCGCGAGCCACCAAAGGCCTACACGGGGACACCCCTTCAAGGGAAAAAAGGGATAATGGATAATTTTTTGGCAATTTTTTTAAATCAATAAACTCCCCTCCCCTTTAGCCATTGCATGGTGAGGGAGAGGGAGTATGAGAGGAGCTTGAGTATGGAGTAGGAGAGCATGGGGGGGAGGAGGCATGCAACTTGCCATGTATGTGGCTATATCCCCCCCCTTTAATCTATATGACCCCACCTCAAGCTTGAGAGAGGGGGAGAAGGAGATCATGGAGCTGCTGCCCTATGGATCGCGCTGCTCGCCCGCCACGCTGCCATGCCGTCAGGCCACGCTGCCAGGCTGCTATGCCTCCACCTTCATCATCATCATCATCATTATTATCATCATCATCATCGTCCTCGTCGTCATCTTCACCTCCATCCTCATCATCTTCCCAATCATTTTCTCTCTCCATGTCACTTTCCTATGACAGACGCTTGGAAGCTTCTAATTAGAAGCTTCTATTAAAGCCTCCATAAGCCTTGTTCTCCCGTGCCTCCACCTTCATCATCATCATCATCATTATTATCATCATCATCATCGTCCTCGTCGTCATCTTCACCTCCATCCTCATCATCTTCCCAATCATTTTCTCTCTCCATGTCACTTTCCTATGACAGACGCTTGGAAGCTTCTAATTAGAAGCTTCTATTAAAGCCTCCATAAGCCTTGTTCTCCCGTGTCTTCCCCGATTTTAAAAAAAACCGTGTGACTGCAAGGCCTGTGTCCTGCGCAGAAGAGGAGATCTCGGACTGAGAGACTTTGAAACACGTGAGTAAACCAAGGGGGAGTTGCTGTGATGAAATTCACTGCATAAATGGCTCCGAAGCAAAAGACGAGAGGAGCACACGCGGGAGCTTCCACCCCAAGTACGCGAGTGGACAACGGCCCAATTCCTAATGCCTATGTTCCTAAAATTAATTCCGCATGAAAAGGATGCACTAGGCATGTTTAATTCTTGTAGGCAAGTTTAAATACATTTGGAAATTTATTTGCTCGCTCGATTATAAAATTTAGTTGCATGTCGTGCATTTGCAATTGCTTGCACTTTCGTGGTCAAGATGCAATCCTAAACGCATGATGCATAAGTAAAAAGACGAAATTGTCCAAAGGCATTCTTGTTGCATCACGCAAAGGATAGGACATATAACTCGTAATGCATTTATGTAATAAACTCTTGGTTGTGTCTTGCGATTAAGGTAATCATAGACTGACATTAAATAATGTTCGAATAGTTGAAATGCATAGAAAGGATTTATGTACCTTGCAAATTTCATGCGATGATAGCTACTTTTTGGGTTGGGTTAAGTGCTAAAGGAAGGATTAATTTAATGATGGACTCATGGTATTCGCTCATGCATGGAGTCCTTTTATCAAAGTTTGAATGCATCTTCATTAATATATATATATATATATATATATATATATATATGTATATATATATATGTATATGTATATATATATATATATATATGTATATATATATATATATATATATATATATTAAATCTTTGACTTCATTGCATCAATGAAGGGTTTATACAAGTAAGCTCTGAATGTCAATTTGTCAAGATTGTGGGAGAGAAGGAAGGAGTCTCACTTGTAGCTTTCTTGCTTGCACAATGGGGGAAGACACACAAGGGTGGAGGCTGAAAACAGTTTTTTTCTTCTTAGTTGTGTGTAAGCCAAAAGAACTCTCATACAAAGAAATAGAAGAACCCTATATATGGGTCTCAAACCAAACTCAACTAACTAAGGTGGCATACTAACTGAGCCATGAACTAGAGTAGATAAGGATAGCTATCATGTAGCTATTATTCATGGGCGGTGTACCAACCGCGTCTGCAACTGACAAGTCGGTGACATAAATACACAACGGTCACCCTGTCATGTCACAGTGGAGCTCGATATCTCAACACTCCCCCTCGAGCTCAATCCCAATTCCTGCACACCAAGCAGGTCTCTAAACTTGCGCAGCTTCTCTGCGCCCAATTCCTTCGTAAATATGTCAGCTACCTGATCCTCTGTGCTGACATAAACTAGATCAATAAGACCTAGTAAAACCCTCTCCCGCACATAGTGATAATGCACCTCAATGTGCTTTGTTCTAGCATGATAGACTGGGTTATTTGCCAAGTGTATACTACTCATGTTGTCACAATAAATGACAACTGGCCCATCTGTAGACTGATGCATATCATAAAGTAGCTTATGCAACCAAGCTACCTCACATGCAGCCATTTCTGCACCCCTGTACTCAGCCTCTGTGCTCGACAAGGCAACTGTAGGCTGTTTCTTGCTGCTCCAAGTGACTGCAGCACTCCCAAAAGAGAACACATATCCACTGGTAGATCGTCTATCAGAAATACTACCAGCCCAATCAGCATCAGTGTATCCATGCAGCTGTATCTGAACCCCAGTCTCATAAAATAGTCCATACTGCAATGTGGACTTCACATACCTGAGTATGCGTCTAGCCACATCCAAATGCGATTTCCTTGGAGCCTGCATAAACTGACTTACCAATCCAACATCATAACTCAAATCTGGCCTAGTAATAGTCATATAAATCAAGCTTCCTACTATGCGTCTGTACATAGTAGGGTCTTCCAGAAGCTCACCTGCATCTGCGCTCAGCTTCACATTCTGCTCCAAAGGAACTGAAATAGGCTTACAGCCTGTCATCCCATATTTGGACAGCATGTCCAATCCATACTGCCTCTGCAAGAGCTGTATCCCACTTGGTGATCTAATCACCTCAATGCCCAAGAAATAACGCAGCTCTCCCAAATCCTTCATCTCAAACTTCTGCTTCAATAGCATTTTCACATGAAGGATATCTTCATCACTGTCACCTGTCATAATCAAATCATCAACATAAATGACAAGTAGCATGATACCTTTCTCTGTTTTTCTCACATAAAGTGAGAAATCTGCCTTGGAAATCTAAAAGCCAATAGTGACAAGATACTGTCCTATCTTGTCAAACCATGCTCTAGGTGCTTGCTTCAAGCCATACAATGCTTTCTTCAACCTGCAAACAAACTCAGGATGAACAGCATGCACATAACCTGATGGCTGCTCCATATAGACCTCTTCTTGCAAATCACCATGCAAGAAGGCATTCTTTACATCTATCTGATGTAAAGACCATCCATTTGATGCAGTCATAGCAATGAACTGCTCTTACGGTTGCCATCCTTGCAACCGGACTGAATGTTTCTTCATAGTCAATGCCATATGTTTGTGCATACCCTTTGACTACTAATCTTGCCTTGTATCTATTCACAAAACCATCTGCATTGTGCTTCACCTTATAAACCCACTTACAGCCAATTGCATTTTTACCTTTAGGCAAAGGTACCAATTCCCATGTAGCATTTGCTTCCAAGGCATCCATTTCTTCATCCATGGCTTTCTCCCATTTTTCTTTTCCCATGGCTTCCTCAAAAGAAGTGGGTTCTGGTTCCTGTATCACTTTAACCATATATGCATAGTGAATGGCTGTAAATCCATCATATTTCAGCCTATCCACAGGATACCTAGCTCTCTAGACCTGCGCAAAGTAGGTTCACTCCCAGGTGCTCTCAAAACATCCCTGGTCTTCCTTACTCCAGGTGTAACAATAGAAGGAATACCCAACTCATCATCAATGCTCTGTTCTGAGCCATTGGATTCACCATCCACATAAGAGTGACCTGCATTCACATCAAACATGGGCTGATCAACCTTCTCTTTTCCTTTTCGTGATACCTGCATACCACTATCTGCATTACTTTGAGAAGATTCTCCTGATCTCAATCTGCTTGTCCATGGCAAAGAATGTGAACCACTGCTAGAGGACGCTCCAAGTCCACTAATATTTTGTGACTGCTGCTGTGAATTCTGTGCAGCATTACCATTTTGTGCATCTACATCATCAATCACATTTACTGGTTTATACCAGCTACTCATCTCATAAAAAACAACATCTCTGCTCACTGTAAACTTACGAGTAGAAGGGTTATAGCATCTATACCCTTTTTGCTGCAGAGAGTAACCAATAAAGATGCACTTCTCAGCTTTTGGATCCAACTTGGATCTCAACTCATCTGGCACATGTACATAGGCAATGCAACCAAAAATTTTCAAATGAGAAATATCTGGCTTCCTACCAGTATACCTCTCCTCTAGAGTCATCCCATGTATTGCTGTAGTGGGAGTCCTGTTCATTATGTAGACTACTGTAGCAACTGCTTCAGCCCAATAAAAATCTGGCAGGTCTTTTTCATTGAGCATGGCACGAGATACCTCTCCAATATGCCTGTTTTTCCTTTCTGCAATTCCATTTTGTTGTGGGGTATGACTGCATGAATATTGCTGCTTTATGCCATGCTCCTGCAGGAACCTTGCAAACTCATTTGAGAGGTACTCTCCCCCTCCATCTGACCTTAGGCATTTTATCTGCAGGCCTGTTTCTTTTTCAACCATAGCTTTAAGAGTTTTGAAATGCCCAAAAACTTCACTTTTCTTTTTCATAAAATACACCCAAACTTTTCTGCTATAGTCATCAATAAAAGTAACAAAATAATGAAAGCCTCCAAGAGATGCAGCTTTAGTAGTCCACACATCAGAGTGGATTAATTCCAATGACTTCTTACTCTCTTGAACATGTCTAGGAAATGGTTTCCTTGCCTGTTTTCCAAATTGACAGGCTTCACATATCTTATGCATTTCTGCAACCTTGAATTTGGGCAATCCTGCAACAATATTTTGGGCCTGCATTGATTTAAGCCGCTGTACATTAACATGACCAATGCGTTTATGCCAGATATCAATATTTGCAACTACACCGGTCCCATGTGCAAACATTGCTACACTCAATTCAGACATGTCTGCATCCAACGTAAACATTCTGCCCTTCTTCTTTCCTTTTGCTATCAAGCGACCTTTATTTTTCATATCCTCAACAAAGCATCCATGAGGATTAGATCTGACCTGCAAGCCCTGCTCAACCATTTGACCAACAGAAACTAGATTCTTGGTGATATTCGGGACATGAAATACATCGGACAGGTATTTCTTTTTCCCATCCTGCATAGACAAAGGAATTTTTCCAATCTGCACAATAGGATGTGCAGTATCATCACCAGTCTCCACAAATCCTGGTCTTTCCATTTTCCTTGCATCCTCCATCCATTCTGCATGACCTGTCATGTGGTTTGATGCACCTGAGTCAACATACCACACATCGTTGCTTTCTTCTGCACTTGTCACAGAATTGTTCATGTGCTGCACCATAAACAAATGCTCATTTCTGTCATCACCCTGTCTACTAGAAGATGCATAATTTCCTTGTTGCAGTTTTCCATTCATGATGTCATTCTGCTTTTTATAGCAGTCTTTAGCCATATGACCCACTTTACCACAATAGTAGCATTCAACATTACTGTTTGCATTTTGGCCTCTTTGCCATCCACCACGACCTCTTTGGCTCCCCCTGGCTCTAGAGTTACCACGTCCTCCTCCATAGGACTGGTTTTCTTGAGTTTGCTGCATATTCTGATTTCTACCACGGCCTCCAAATCGGCCTCCTCTACCTCTGCCTCTACCTCTTCCAGCATTTGAGTAGAAGACAGTTTCTTTTGAAGTTCCTCCTGAAGAAGATGCACCACCATTTCTCTGCTCCTCAGAAATTAGAAGAGCAATCATCTCCTCAAAATCAGGAAATTTTTCACGAACTGAAATGGATGTCTGAAACTGTGCATAATCCTTTCCTAGACCATTCAAGGTCACAGAAACTAAATCATCATCTTCCACTGGCGACCCAATGGAAGCAAATGCATCTGCAATCTTCTTCACCTTCATGTGGTAGTCATTGATGCTCATATTTTCTCTTTGCACATTGTGCAACTCTTGCTTGAGCTGCATTTTCCTGGCTTGCGTATTTGTGCTATACATCTTTGACAGAGTATCCCATGCCTCCTTTGGCGTACTTGCATCCTGAATATGCACAATCATAGAGTCTGAAATGCTGATAGATAGCCAGTACATAACTTTCCTGGCTCTCTCATGCCATGCTTTGAATGCCTGCATTTGCTGTTGATTGGGAACATCAGGAAGAACTGGTTCTTCTTCATTTCCTGCAACAAATTCCCAATATCCTTTTCCCATAAGGAAATTCGTCATTCTAAACTTCCATGCCTGGAAGTTGTTCTTGTCAAGCTTTTCAGTTACAATCTGTGAAAGAGAGTCAGACGCCATTACAGAACACTGCGAAAAAATTCTGTCACTGCAAAAACTCAGCTTCACCCTCACAAGGGCAAATCTGCAAAACTGGCGAAAGTGGTATTTGACCACACAGTCACTTCCTAGTGACGATTTTGCATAAACAGGAACCAAGGATGATTCTGAAACTCCCAATGTCTCTGCGCACAAGCATACGATGCAATTTCTACGATAAATTTTTACCGACTTGTAGAACAGTGGTCGCATAGCATAAAACAGGGACTTTTCCTGAGTGCGTGCAGAAAACTTCCGCCTCCAAAACAGGCCCCGAAATGGCCTCAAATAAAAAAAACAGGGTCGCCAAGGGCTAAAGCCCTTTCCCGCAGTATATACTGCCCTCTTGCTTCACCGCGAAGGGCATCTCAACCTGAGACAATGCACTCCTGCAATTTTCGGCTGTGCTACCTGCAGAGATCTGCTCCCAAAACAGAAAATGAAAGCAACACTGCTCCTCTTACCAGACCAGCGCGAGCTTGGCTTGCTTTCTTGAGCTCCTTACCACGAACAAGGCTCTGATACCATGTCAAGATTGTGGGAGAGAAGGAAGGAGTCTCACTTGTAGCTTTCTTGCTTGCACAATGGGGGAAGACACACAAGGGTGGAGGCTGAAAACAATTTTTTTCTTCTTAGTTGTGTGTAAGCCAAAAGAACTCTCATACAAAGAAATAGAAGAACCCTATATATGGGTCTCAAACCAAACTCAACTAACTAAGGTGGCATACTAACTGAGCCACGAACTAGAGTAGATAAGGATAGCTATCATGTAGCTATTATTCTTGGGCGGTGTACCAACCGCGTCTGCAACTGACAAGTCGGTGACATAAATACACAACGGTCACCCTGTCATATCACGAGTGGAGCTCGATATCTCAACACAATCATTATAGTATAGGGCAAGGAAAAGAATGATCTCTAAGTTGCATAAAAGCAAAAGATCTATGGTTTGAATTTGCATACTCGCATGGAATGATACATCTCACCTATCTTCCAGTTACTTACATCTTTTAGGGGAAAGTACTTGCAAATTTAGAAGAATATATTTGCATCTTTAAAAAAAAGACCATCTTAAATCGTGGGTTGCTTAGAGCAACTAAATAATCCACATATAGTTGAGTAGCTTACATGAAAATCATAAAGGTACGATTAGATTGCAAATGACATTCACCTCAAAGTGCTAGGTAGGGTTAAGTGACATTAAAATTCTGCCTAGTATCACACTTAGGATGCCAACCTAATATTTTCGATCCCAAAGATCCTACCCACATTCTTGGAATGTTAGGGTTATCTAAATGCCCATGCAAGAAAGATCTAGGATTCTCACCCTAAGGATTAATTGACCAAATACTAGACCTCCGTATGAATTTAGGAACCCTAAGGCCAAAGCGTTATTAGCCTAGTAGGGTTAGGGTTGGATTGGGTCAAGAGGACTGCCAAGCCCTACATCTTGACCAAAGGTATTCTTGATCAAGGAATACCATGTGATGGGAGAAATAATCCCACAAGTTAGATATGACACCTATCTCGTGCAACAAGTTGCAATGTCGCATGGTTTTGTGTCTAAATCACAAAACATTAATTGCCACTCCTTAGAACAAGGTTGGCGGAGTCCTAAGTACAAGTCTAACTTTCTAGAGGATGAGTAGTCATCCTGCTACATCACCCTTCCTTGGGCTGATTTACCAAGTTAGGGTCATTATGAATTGCCTAGCAAGCAATTGACCACCAATCAAGTGAGGACAACGAGGTTGTCCAGGATTTATTGACTAAGATATAAGGATGCCTAAGGTAATGACAATTTGGTTAATAGGGTATAAACCCTAACCCAAGGAAAGAGGGTAAACAAGCAACTCAGCTTATGAAACCCTTGGGATCTTGCCAAGTCCCGATTGATCTCGGATCGAATGCTGGATGTTTTCGGAGAGAAGGATATCCACCTTAGTAGTTGGCCGTATAAGCGACCACTGGAGTGCTTGTGTTTGTATACTTAGGAGCACTGTTTGTACTTCTTTGATCAAGGAACTAATGCCGGAAAAATAACTAATGCTTCAGGTTGAAAGCCTGGAGGGAGAGGCAGTATCAGTTGCCTCCGACTGTCTACTTGACCCTATCCAAGGGGGTTGTTAGCTGCGCTAGGTACGTGGACCGAACTCGCCGCGAGAGGTCTCTCCGTAGGTGGTACTTGGAGCAGGAGGATGCCTGGGTGCCAGTGGGGGCTCTGGCCGTAAATCCCTTGCCTCCGGATCTTGCACAAGAGATCGACATGACTCGAGATGGGATCTCGAGGCCCGCATACTAGTCTACGGGCAGAACTTGGAATAGAGATCCCTGAGGATTGCTGGAATAGCCTTCGGGCTGGATTATATGATGTATTCCAAAGATTGATAAATAAAGATCAAATGTTGAAAAAGAAACTTGCTTGACATTGTTTTTCTATGTCAGTGCCTAAGCTACGTGAAGGAACCAGTGATTAATTGGTTAATTAAGGAAGCTGTTTTTGTTTGTCAAACTAAATGTGGTAGGTAATTAGATTATTAAAGCAACCTGAGGAAACTGTGCTGGACGTGACCCTGGGTCCGTCCTATAGAAGGGTAGTCCCGGTTGGCCGGGAACTTTTCTCAAAGGAATTGACAGCAAGGTAACAATGTCCTAGAATCTAGAAAGCTAGAGTCCCGATTTATACTGTTTTAGGGGAATGGAATGGGACTATGCCTTATGGGCAGAGAGGTCAAGCTTCACATCCCTCTTGTTTCCCATTCTCCTTGAACCAAGTGCAGTATAGATCTGCTTTGACCCTGATGTTTCTGCGTAAAGTAGTTCGTTTGGGGCTCGATGCTAGCTACCTTCTAGGAACTTGACCATTAGGAAAACCCTGATTTAGGTCAATCCTAAGTGGGAACGGTCGGAATGCTTCCGCTTCGTGGCAAACTCGAGAGGACCTAGATCACAAGCCCCGTGACATTCCTTGGGAGTGTCGGGCGGCGCTTTCTAGACTCTCTTTCCGATGGGCTGCTAAGACGTGTCGTGCAAGTGGACAGGGGGACACAGTGCATTCTAACACTTATTCGTTGTGGGAGTCGGGTTGATAAATGCAAATCCCAAGTGGTACCATGCATGTTTGACACGTGGTTGTGATATTTAGTTTTGAGACACGTGCCTCATGCAGGAAGAGAAGAAAATGTGTTCTTGTTTTCAATTTTAAATCATTGAGCGAAATTTTATGTGGCAAGGGGAAGGTTTGCCATCTAGCAATTAAGTGGAAGAAAGGGGCAAGTTGGAAAAATAAGGAGAAAAAAATGTGAGGTTTTTTGAAAAAGAAGAGAAGAGAATTGTTCGACACAACAAAACAAGCGTGAAAAGAGAGAGAGAGAGAGAGAGAGAGAGAGAAAGAAAGAAAGAAAGTTATATTAACGTCTTCTAAAGACCAAAACTGACCTATGAGACAAACTGTGATACAGCTGATGAGGTCCAGCAGAGAGAGAGAGAGAGAGAGAGAGAGAGAGAGAGAGAGAGAGAGAGAGAGAGAGAGAGAGGGAGGGAGGGAGGGAGGGAGGGAGAAGGAGAATAAGAATCTTGCAGAAGGGAAAAATCTGAAGCTCAGAAGAAGAAGAATAAAATAACAGAAGAAAGAGACCGTAAAGTTGAAGTTTACGGGGGATTCACTAGTAGTAATAAGGAGATGTCACCTACATGCAAGAAATATATGAAAATACACCTTATCTACCCCCTATTTATGGTACCTTACCTTATAAAATGCACGTTCCTTCCCTTAAATAACCCCCCTCCCTTACACTCACGTGGTACCATATGGTAAACCCTAGTGGACCCCTCGGGCTGAAGTTATTGAAGCTGTGGAGTAGGCTGGCAGGGCTGCTGAAGTCAATGGGCTGATGCAAGTTTTGAATTTTCAGATGATGGTAATAAGAGTCTCCTTTTTGCCTTGTTTTCTTCTACTCCTTTGTGGGGGCAGAGAATTTGCAGATCAATTCTGATGTATGAATATGAGCGAAAGATAGAAGAGGGTTGTTCTTCATCATGTTGAGAGTGATGTATGTTACTTGTTGTGTGAGGCTTCTTGTCAACAGAGAAGAATGAAAGTAAAGGATCTCTACATCTTAAAACTGCGTATATGGTTGAGAATATGTGTTATGGAAAGATGTTGAATACATGGGTTTGAGTTAGTGGAAATCTAGAAGGATTTGCAACCAATAAAATGATGAATTAGAATTCATAAAGTTCGAAGTTCCCGTGACTCTTCATCAATGCAAGATTGAGCTTTTGGAACAAAGAAGTTGTGTTTATTGTATAGAGCATGCATGAATTTAGGATTGCAAACTGTGCAGAGCTGTTTTTCAAGGCAGTAGATCAAGGAATTGGACTTTGAGTTGTCTGAAGAATTATAGATTGGAAAGAGAGCTACAACTTTCCTTTTTGAAGCTTGGTGATCTGAGGTCTGGTTAGAAAGTTATGAATTGTTCTATGTAATGCTATATTGGAAAATTTCTGTGCTCTATGAGGAAACATGTGAACTTAGCAGCATCTATCACCAACTTTGTTTCCCATGGAAGTCATCATGATTTTCCATTGATGTATCAATGCAATCTCTGTTTTGATGCAGTAATGGAATGTCTACAACAGTGAAATGCTTATAGTTGTTGAATTGGTATGAAAATTTGCCATATAAAGCTTTGGTTACCTGTGTATTTGGATTGTATTTATGTGTGCTCTGAGAAAAGAAGAACGGAAAGGATCTACAACTGGTTTTACACAGATTGAGGCAATCACACTTTGTGGAGCAATTTGTTGTGTGGGATTGCCATCCCTAAAAAATAGGAGCTGTGTGAATCTGAAAGCTCGTGTTGTCAAAGTCTTAGCCATGGTTGTTTCAGTGTCAAATTCTCTCTAAAAGTGGTAAAATCTAAGCTTGAAGGTTTGAAGAGTTTAAGTGTTGAGTTGATGTCTCAGTAAGGAGTGAGTGATCAAGAATTTTTGATCATGTGTTTAGTGGTGTTCTTTCGTGGGTATTGTTGAGGGGAGATCCTTGGTCTTTATCCTATGGTGTTGTCTTTGGGGTTGCTAGAGGCCAACTACCCAATTCACCTACCATAGATTGGTGCCCCTAGTGAGGATCTCCCATGTTAAAGATCTCTTGCTGATCTTATGAATTGGGAAGTGTAGGTTTGGAAACTAACCTATACACAAACTCAAGCATGGCAGCTTTTGGATATGAACCCTTCGTTGGTACTGAAAATGAGGATGTTAATCAGTTTATCAAGAGATTGGAGTGGATGGCTTACCAAGATCGAAGAGACACTGATGCATATAAGCTTTGAATGATCAACATGCTGCTTGAAGGTTCTGCAAGATTATGGTGGAAATCATTGAATGAAGAGATAAGGGAAAATTGGAATGAAGTAAAAATGAGTTCCTTACAAGGTTTGCAACTAAGCAAACTCCTGAGAGTTTATGGAAATCTTTGGAAAAGATGTTTCATGGAGAAAATGAGGAAGTGTCTAAATTTGCTGTAAGATTTGAAGGAAAATGGATAGAAATTGCAGAGAGTATAGAGCAACCTCCCATGATGTTTTTGAAAAAGGACAAGTTTTTTTCATTTCTCAAACCTGAAATTAGAGAAAAGATTCTAATCAAAGACCTTGATACATATGAAGATGCAGTCAAAATAGCTGAAGAAAAGAAAAGAAAAATACAATTGACGTTGGATCAATCAAGAGGTATTGATGTGCATGCATTTTTACGGCCTAATCAAGTTGACAATGTTGCAAGAAATGCAAGATAGCAAGCTGTGAATCTTCATGGGGCATTTGAAAGAGCAGAGAATGGAACTCAACAAAGCCATAGGAAAGCTGATGATGATATGATTAGTAATCTGCAAGAACAATTGGCAAATCTGAATTTGAATATGAGCCTATTGTAGGCAAGACAACCTCAAATGCAACCTAGATTTAGAGAACCTCCAAGGAATAGATGGGAAAACTTTGAATGCTTTAATTGCATGGAGAGAGGTCATATTGCTCCTAATTGCCCTTATCTAAGAAAAATAGGAGGGGAGATGTATCCCATGGCACAAGGGAATGCTAGGCAAAGATGCTAGACCTCAACAAGAACAAAGGCCACTTGAACCAACTAGGCAACAGTTGGAAAGAAGACCTAGTGAGGGCACATCGGGTATGAATTTGATCGAAACCAACATGTTTGATGATGGGGAAAATGCAAATGTTTTTGCTAACAAGAGAGTCAGAGAGAGGGATACTGAAATTGAAACTCAAAGGGCAGCAAGGATTAAAAAGGGAAAATAGGTTGTAGACAATCCAGAAACTAGGAGGAAAGCTAGACCACGAAGGAAGATTCAAATGGGAGACTTTGCTTTGGGAATCAATCAAGTTCCTTACAATCTTCTTGAAGACTTACAAGGTAAAAAGGCTGATGTTACATATGGTCAACTACTGTAGATGAACTCATTTCTAAGGAGGAAATGGCATGGTTTGGTTAGCATCAAGAAAGGAAAAACCCAAATTGGGCATGTTGGAGTGGTATACCTATCAGATGTGAAAGACATTATACTTGTCATGGACGCATGGATACATGGAAGGAAAATTGATCAAGTTTATGTTGATAGTGGTGCACAAGTTTGTGTAATCACTGAAGAAGCAATGTTGCAAATGCATCTTAAAATGATACGAAAGTCACTGTTTAAGATTAAAATGGCAAATAGCTCAAAAGTGAAATGTTTGGGAGTCATTGAGAACTTGGAGATCAACATTGGAGGCCGAAGAGCATGTTTGTATTTCCATGTTATGCCTGCAAAACTTGGGGCATATCCTCTCATTTTGGCACGACCGTGGTTGATTGGCATGAGATCCAGACAAGACTGGTATAGAGGTCAATTGGAACTTTATCTAGAGAAGCCAACTCATAAGAGGGTGATCTTTGACATGAAAACAGGGTCTGTCATTCAAAATGGACATGCAAGTGATGTTGGAGGTGATGAAAGTAGTGATTCTGAAAATTCCAGCCTTGATGAGGAAGATAGAGAATGGTAAGCTAGCCTACTCTCTAGGGATATTGACCTCTTTGGGTTGTCAATCTAGGGTTTAAAAAGAGAGGAAAAAGTTGTAAATATTGCTGCAAGAAGTACAGACTTCATGCAGGAAACTTGTGATCAGCAACCTGAAATGAATGTTGGACTGCCTAAGCTGATGAATATGCTGGGAAATGACTTGAATAATGATGAAAGAGATGAATATTAAGTTATTTTTCAAGAAATATCCAAAATTGTTTTTGCTACAGAATATCACCAATTGAGGGGTACTAACAACATTATGTACCATATCAAATTGAAAGAAGGGTATAAACTAGTGGCTCAAAAACTTGGGAGACTCGGTACAATTCACAAAAATGTACTTAAAGCTGAAATTTAGAAGTTTCTTGATGCTGAATTTATCTATCCTTTTGATGATACAGAGTGGGTGTTGCCAAGTGACATCTACGCAAAGGGATGAGCGCCTTAAATGGTTCTCCTTTGTGTGTACGTTGGCGGGATGAGCGCCTTAAATGGTTCTCCATCAATGCAAGGCATGTTCCTAAGAATTGTCTTAGGGGGAAGGACGATGGGGACGCCTATCCTTTCCTAGCATCGATGCAAGTGTGAACGTGGGTGGTACCATTTTATCCACACGAGTATTAACACCTTCGTGAACTAATTATTGTATGGAATTCCAAATTAATTGATTTATGTGGATAGTTGCAATTATTCAGTTGGTTATTATTCTAACATGATTTTCTAAATTTTTGGCATCGGATGTGTAGAGCAAGGAGAATTGGAAAGGCGTGCCACGTGCAAGCATTCTAAAGATTATTTTCTCAATAATTTATTTGTCAATTATTGGATTATTGTATTAGACGCATCGCTATTTCTTATAAAGCGTGCTCATAGCCTCTATGTAAATATTTATTAGTAAAATATATTTTTAGAGGATATGTCCAAATAAAATATTAATGGTTCTAGAGAGTTGTGGGATGCACAACTACTAGCATCCATTAATTCAGATTACTCTATCTCTTTTTCAGCTCACTCAAACTCTTTACGCAAAGAGTGATTGTAAAGAGCCTAAATCTTGGGCAAAGAAGATTTCATAATATTATTATAAATACGACATGAAGGGAGCTTCCCACTTCATGTCGGGGGGAGATTGAATCCAATCTTGAGTCGCTTCATCTTACTTTACATTCTCTTTTAGTCTATTTTCAATTTCTCATGAGTTTATGTAGTTTTATGAGTAAAAGAGAGAAAGAGGGAGCTTCTTCCATTCACTATGCGCTACGCGCAAACCACACATCCGTTGCTCGCAACAGTGGTATCAGAGCCCAGCCTACCTCTTGGGCTTCCAATCGCCTACCCTCTTGCGTGAAGGGGAGGCCTCTGCTGCAAACGACCTCTACGGTCCATCTCATCGCAAACTGACTACACGGTTGGATTTCCAGGCCTTCAAAACCCCAAACCCCTCTATCACAGTCAAGAAATTCTGTGATTTTCCCAGACATTGAAGAATACCCACTCCTACATCATGGCGCCATATTTCATGAGGAATTGGATCTCTCAGGTGGTTAGTAAGCTTAATTAAATCTTAAGTAAAAGCCTAGCTTAAGCTCTATTTTGAATTAGTGGGGGGGGGCATTTTTTGATGCCACGGTAGCATCCAAGACATATTCTTGTCCAAAAACGTCAAGTTTTTTTTGGCTTAAAAGCCTTATCAAGCAAGTTACATTACTAACTTGATCAACTTCAACCTCTCTTACTCCGTGTTATACATAGACTCTGCAAATCTTCATAAGTCACAGTCGACTATCTCTCCCATAGAGGTAGTTCTCGCGCAGTTCTTTCCAGCTTCATAAATTTCACAAAATTCCCATAAAAAATTTCCCGCCTTTCTTGCCTACTTCCATCCATAATTTCTTGTCCAAAGACCGTTTAAAATTTTGGTCTTACACGCCAAAATTCTTCAATGACAAGAAAGGCGTCTTTTCATTTTCAAGGCATCCTAAATCTCCAGATTTCTCCATCAAGCAATCATGGCCAATTTCGACTCTGCATCACCACTTCCTGAGCCAACCTTGGAGTAACGTATGGATTTAATATCCATGCAACTTGAAGAAGAGCGTCAACACCGCATACAACTGGAGCAAGAACTCAAGTCCCTCAAGTGTCCTGCCCACTGACATTTCTACCAACGACAACAACCTAGTCCGCGCCATCAACGCTACTTTGGATGTCTACGCTAGTTGAAAGGAGTCCAAGATAAGCAAGCATACATTCAGATTTAATTCTTTTGATGGTCTTAAAGATGGTCGCAAAATTCTATCATGGTTAAGTCAATTCGAAGCTTTGACAATGATAAATACTCAAAAAGTGATAAAATTAAATATGCATCTCATTATTTATTGAGAAAGTTGCATTATGGTGGGATGTCACACGTAAAAGCATTGATCGTCCTCTCACATGGAATGACTTTCGCAAGAAGGTTCTTGCAAATTTTCTCCCTGCACAATTCGAGCTCCGCAAAGCAACAACAATGGGATCTATTCATGCAATGGAAATGTGAGTCTATCCCTCAATACACAGAAAGATTTTGGAGCACTCTCTTACAGCTCCAAATGGTGGAGCCATAGGCCGAATCTACTTTCAAAAGAAAGTATATGTTCGGCTTAATTCCATCCATCCAAGCCGAAGTCAACATGTTCAAGCCCAATAACCTAGATGAAGCCATATCCCTAGCTCACGATGCTGAAAAGAAGCAGTCTAAAGACCGAAGGCAATTTCCGGCATCCAATGGTAACAACATGGGTAACTTTCGTTTTAATTCTTTCCACAACTTCAATTCTCAATATGGAAAGAATCGTTTTAACCGACGGGGCCATGGATGCAAAATGTTCAATCAGTTTCCAATTCTAAACCTCCCAATCTACCTTCAAATTTGCCTAAATCTGGTGAACCTAAAAATTTTCACCCAAGTGTCTCCAATGCCATTTCCAAAAATGTAACTTGTTATAATTGTAAGCGTCCTAGTCATATTGCGAGTCATTGTCACCTTAAGTGCTACACAAGCCACTAACTTATTTCTCAAGCATATTTTTGTGCACCATGGATTGCTGAAAATTATTGTGTCTGATCGAGATCCTCGATTCTGTAATAATTTTTGGATTACCTTGTTTACTAACTTAGGAACTAAGATTGATTTTAGTTCTACATTTCATCCAGAGACTAACAGTGAAACAGAGGCCACAAACAACACAATTTTGGATTTAGTCCGTGCTTACACAATTTCTTCTCCAGCCACATGGGATAATCATTTGCACCTTCTACAATTTGCTTACAATAATGCCACTCACACTGCTACACAAAAGGCACCTTTTGAAATTGTTTATGGTCACAAATTGCCAACTCCCACATTTCGTCTAACTCAGAAAATACCTTCTATTGACGATTGGATTCAAAATCATTCAAGTATTTATGAGCAAGTTAAACAAATATTAGCAAAGGCCCAACAATCATATGTGAAACAAGCAAATAAAAAGAAGCAAGCTATGATTTATAAAGAAGGAGATTATGTTTGGTTACGTGTTGAAAAACGTAGACTCCATAGTGTAGAAAAGAACCCGAATGTAAAATTAGCTCCTTGTTTCTATGGACCTTTTAAAATTCTCCATTGTATTAATCCTAATGCTTACAAATTAGAGTAACCTCATAATTGGAAAATCCACAACACTTTTCACATTAGTCTTTTATGTCGCTTCAAAGGTTCTGTAATATTCCCGCAACGAAATATTAACGACTCTAGATCCCACGCAAAAGCAATCCAAAGTAATCTCCCACAACCAAGAAATACGAGCCTAAGTGCACCATCCTCGTGCATTAACTATACCAGCCCCACGTTATGCATAGGAAATCGTGGCTCAAAACCGTAGGCCTCCACAAGAACTCCCCTTCAAGGGACAAAAAAGGATAATGAATTATTTGCAAAAAAAATTTAAACTCCCTCCCGTTCAGCTGTTGCATGGCGGGGAGAGGGAGTATGTGTGGAGCTTGAGTTGTGGAGGGGCATGGGGAGGAGGGCATGCAGCCTGCGACTTGTGTGGCCACCTCCTCCCCCCCCCACCACCTTCACCCTATATATGAACCCCCCCTCCCCAAGCTTGAGAAAGGGAGGATCGTGCTGCTGCCGCCATTGTGAGGAGCTGCCTGTCGTTAATCCGCTGCCACCGCCAGGCTGTCCGCACCGCCCAGGTTGCTGCCATCTTCATCATCATCATCATCATCATCATCATCCTCATCATCATCATCATCTCCATCGTCATCCTCTCCATCATCATCTCCAATCATCTTTTCCACGCCATCTCCCTGTTTCTTCCAGAAGCCTGGGAAGCTTCTATTAAAGCTTCTCTAGGCCTAGTTCACTCGTGTCTCCCGGTTTTTTTTTTACCGTGTTTCCCAAGGACTATTTTTCGTGCCATGAGGGAGATCTCGGGTAGTAAGCAACTTCGAAATTCAAAAAAGGAGACCAAAGGAGAGTTGCTGAGACGAAATTTACTGCGTTAATGGCTCCTAAGCAAAATTCGAGAGGAGTGCACACGGGAGCTTCCACCCAAAGTATAAGAGTGGACAACGCCCCGATTTTGAATGCCCAGGTTTTGAAAAATATTTCCGCATGGAAAGGATGCACAATGCATGTTTTAATTCACATAGGAAATTTAAATGCATTGGGAAATCTATATACTCACTCGATTTACAAAGTGTAGTTGCACAACAAGTACTTCCATTTTCTTGCAATTCCATGGTCAAGGATAGTCGCATTTTTGAACATGGGATGCATAACTTAAAAGATGAAATTGTGCTAAGATCGTGTCCTTGTTGCATCTCGCAAAGGATAGGGCATATAACACATAACACACTTATGTAATGAATTCCTGGTTGTGTCTCATGATTAAGGTAATCGTGGACGGTCATTAAATGATGTCTAAATAGTTGCATTAAAAGGAAAAGAGTTATGAACTTTGACAATGAAACATATATTAAGCAATTCGCATGCAAATGAATAGTTACACATTAGGTTGAGTTAAGCGATAAAGGAAGGATTAAATCAATGATGTATTCATTGGTGTCCGGTCATGAAAGAATGATGCATCCATGCATAGAGTTTCTTTATCAAAGTTCGAAATTAGGAAAAAGATGCATCTTCATTAAAAATACTAAATCTTTGAATTCGATGCATCAACGTAGGGTTTATAAGAATAGCTCTGAATGTCAATCAATATCGCTTAGGGCAAGGAGAAGAAAGATCACTATAGATCCTATAGCTGCATAAAGGCAAAAAGTCTATGGTCTTGAAATTGCATATTCGCATGGAATGATACATCTCATACATCTTGTAGTTATTTACATCTTTTAGGAAAAGTATTTGCATCTCTAAGGAAAAGATCACCTCTAATCGTAAGACAATTAGATCAATTAGGTAAATCGCATGTGTTTGTGTAACTCACATGAGATTCATAAAGGCATCAATAGTTGGCTTACGACGAATACCTCAATGTGCTGGGTTAGGTTATGTTAAAATTCTGTCTAGTATCACACTTGGGATGCCGACTTAATATTTCCAATCTCAAAGGTCCTACCCACATTCTCGAAATGTTAGGATTATCTAATCGCCCGTGCAAGAATGATCTAGGGTTCTCACCCTAAGGATCAGCTGACCAAATACTAGACCTCCGCAAGGAATTTAGGGACCCTAGGGCCAAAATGATTATCAGCCTAGTAGGGTCAAGGTTTTAGATTGGGTCAATAGGATTCCCAAACCCTATATCTTGATCAAAGGTATTCTTGACCAAGAAATACCATATGATGAGAGAAATAATCCACAAGCTAGGTACTAACACCTATCTCGTGCAACAAGCTGCAACGTGATATGCTCTTGTGAATAAATCATAGGTCAGTACCGCTACACCTTAGACCAAGGTTGGTGAGTTCTAATCACAAATTAGCTTCTCTGAGAATTGAGTAGTTGCCCCACTACAACACTCCCTCTTGGGAGTTGTCTTGTCAAGTTTAGGATAGTGGTGAATTGCCAAGAAGCCATTTGACCAACCAAGTTAGGACAACGGGGTTGTCCAGGATTTATTCACCATAATATATGGAAACCTAAAGTAGTGACAATTTGGGTTAACATGGTATAAACCCTAATCCAAGGAAAAAGGGTAAACAAGCAACTCAACTTACGAAACCCTTGGGATCTTGGCAGGTCGCGAATGATCTAGGATCGAATGCTGGAAGTATTCGAGGAGAAGGAATCACTCGAGTTGGCCGTACAAACGACCACTGGAATGCTCGTGATTGTACACTTAGGTGCATTGTTTGTACTTATTTGCTTAAGGAACTAATTCAAGAAAAATAACTAATGCTTCAGGTTAAAAGCCTAGAGGGAGAGGTAGTATCAGTTACCTCCGACTATCTGCCTAACCCTATCCAAGGGAATTGTTAGCCGTGCCGGGTACGTGGAGGACTGAACCCGCTGCGAGAGGTCTCTCTATGGGTGCTACTTGGAGCAGGAGGACGCTTGGGTGCCATGGGAGGCTTTGGCCGTAAATTCCATGCCTCCGAATCCTACACAAGAGGCCGACGTGACTCGAGATGGGATCTCGAGGCCCGAATACTAGTCAATGGGTGAAACTTGGAATAGCGATCCTTGAGGATTGCTGGGATAGCCTTCGGGCAGGTTATTTGATGTATTCCAAAGACTATGATAAATAAAGATCAAATGTTGAAAAAGGAACTTGCTTGACATTGTTTTTCTGTGTTAGTGCTTAAGTTACGTGAAGGAACCAGTGTTTAATTGGTTAATTAAGGAAGCTGTTTTTGTTTGTCAAACTAAATGTGGTAGGTAATTAGATAACTAAGCAACCCGAGGAAAGTGCAGTGGACGTGACTCTGGGTCCGTCCTACGGAATTGTGGTCCCAATTGGCCGGGAACTTTTCTCAAAGGAATTGACAGCGAGGTAATAATGACCTAGAATCTATAGAGCTAGAGTCCCGATTTATGTTGTTTTAGGGGAACGGAATGGGACTATGCCTTACGGGCAGAGAGGTCGAGCTTTTCATCCCTCTCGTTTCCCATTATCCTTGAATCAAGTGCAGTATAAATCCGCTTTGACCCTGATGTTCTGCGCAAAGTAGTTCATCTGGGGCCTAAGTGGAAATGGCCAGGTGCTTCTACTTCATGGCAAACTCAGGAAAACCTAGATCGCAAACCCCGTGACATTCCTTGTGAGTGCCAGACGGTGCTTTCTAGACTCTCTTCCCGATGGGCTGCTAAGACGTGTCCTACACGTGGAGAGGGGGACATGTTACAGTTGGTATCAGAGCAAACCAACGGGATCTAATACTTACAAGGGAACTTAACAAGGGGAAGTAGAGCAATGTTGCTACTAAGAACATTTCCTTACTTACTTATGGATGTTGGGCTACAGAGTCACGAAGCATGGAACAAATTCTTGGTGTTCCAAGTTATGTTTATGACTACAATGCGTGCTTCGAATTATCAATGGAGGCTAGGCATGATCAATATTCTAGACTGTATCTACAATCCTTCACCCCTGTATGTGGAACGGAGATGGACGGGTGAATCAGGAATATATTACATAGCGGCCCACTGACTTGCGTACCTTCAAACCAACTTTAAGAGAATCAAGTGGATGGAGGATTTAAAGATCGTGAAGCTATTCATCTTTGTCGAGGCTCACGCAAACGCAACCCTACATGTCGGTGGATGGAAGGTCAAGTAGAACAAGTATGTGTACAAGGAAGTGACTCGAATAATCCCTGCGATAGAATCAAGGTGCTAGGACGTTATGAGAAGAACATGTATCAAAGGAAGGGATACCCCAGGCTTCTTATGACTTATCGATTCCTGCAAATCCATGACCCCACTCCATAATATTACTCAGCCCCTGTAGCCAAATGTAACACAATCCTATTTTCCCCAAACTGATGTATCAGCTTGTTCTACCTTCCCAAAATAAATGTACTCGAAAGGGCTATGCCCACATGAATGAAATAGATTTTTATCACTGTCTGTCATGGTTGTAAGTGTTGGTAAAGGAGTTAAGTGATCAGGTCACTTGGCTAAAAGATGAACTGGGCATATTAATGTAATGTGAGAAACGTTTAGCAAGTTCTTAACGTAAATAATCTTATTGTCCAGGCGCAACCTCAAGTACAGATTCCTAGTCCGATCCCTGCACTAAGTACGGTTGTAATTCAAGAGAAGAAGTTCCTTCTCAAACAAATCAAGCCACCTGAATTCGATGGTAACTGATGCCGAGGTCTGGAGGATCGAATCCATGGAAAATTATTTCGAGGCAGCATGAACTGCACCCACTAACCAAGCGATACTCGCCAAACTGAAGCTTACCGGCGAAGCAAGACTTTGGTGGAAATAATGTTGCAGAGACCAGGGGATCTTAGAAGGGTCAGTTACCTAGGAGAAGCTTAAAAAAGTTGTGCGAGGGAGGTATCTACCACTTGCCTACCGCACACAAAAGATGAACAAATTATATGAATTAAAGCAGCTTGGACTATCCCTAGATGTATATTATTCAAAGTTCATCTCTCTCTTAAAGTACACGCCACAAATGGATATGACACAACAGGTGTCAAATTTTTGTGCTGGGTTAAATCCACCCATAAACACCAGTATGGAATCAATGCACCCAATGGACCTACAAGCCGCGCTCATTCGAGCTGCACCGATAATATAGGAGGTGCAGACCAAGCCAAGGAATAACAGGACTTGGTCTTACAGGGATCAGAACAAGGAAATGCTTAGGTCTCAGGCCAAGAGAATGCAGGGCCAAAACCATGGACAAAGCAAGAAAGCTAGTGTGAATGCTGTCAACAACTTCACTCCTACACAAGGTAATGGCCGCAATCTCCGTTGCTTCCATTGCAACAAGCCTAGTCACTTTAAAAGGCAGTGTCCCAAGCTTAGTAGAGGTCAACATCAAGGGCCATTCCAAGGAGCTTCCCATGGCCAAGGAGCCACCGTCAGGGCCAGAGGGAGAACCTCCAGTGTTGCCAACAAGGAACTAGGTGATGAAGAGGATCCATCCATGGAAGTAGACATTGAGAGGGCAACGGTTCATGCCGCTCTTCTCACAAGAAAGGCCCAAAAATTTAATTCTCGGTGATTCAAACTCCTTCATATTATCAAGGTAAAAGCTTCAAAACCTTGATTGATTGTGATAGTACACATTTCTTCATTTCACCAGTCTGTGCGAAAAGATTAGGAATAGCCACAAAAGATGCACCTACCTTACTTGTGGAATTAGCAAATGGTCATGAGGTCTCTTGTACCAAGAAAACTGCTAAGGTGAAATTCCTATTGGGTGGAGAGTTGACTTTGGTCAGATTCAAGGTAATGAACCTAGGTGTCCACGAATGTTTACTCAGAATGGATTGGCTAAAACCTAATGATGCCCACATTCACTGTGGAAAGGGCCAAGTCTCCTTTTGAAATTCTGAAGGGAAACTAGTTACAACTCAAGGAGAGGCTGGTAAGCCAAAAATTCAGCTGGCAAAAGCAACACACATAATAAAAGGAGTTAGGAAGGGCCTACTTATCTATTTGATTAAACTAAATAAGCTAGATCTGAATCAGGAATCTATGGAAGAACCTTTATGGTTAAAGGAATACTAGATGTATTTCTTGAAGAGCTAATTGAACTTCCTCCTCAAAGGGAAGTCGATCATGAAATCAAGCTGGTGCCACGAGCTGCACCAGTCACAAAGAGACCATATAGGATGTCCATCCCGGAAGCGATTGAGCTGAAGGAACAACTCAAGCAACTGTTAGACCATCTGTCCTAGCAGTTTGCCATGGGGAGCTCTAGTGCTGTTCCAGAAGAAGAAAGATGGAACACTTCATCTATGCATTGACTACAGAGGGTTGAATCAATCAACCATTAAAAACAAATACCCCATTCCAAGAATAGATGAACTTCTTGACCGTCTTCAAAGTGCGAAGATCTTCTCTAAAATAGATCTCAGGTCTGGATATTATCAAATAAGGATCAGTGAAGAAGATATCCCAATGACCGCATTCAGCACAAGGTTTGGACACTTTGAATTCCTGGTCATGTCATTCGGGCTGACAAGTGCTCGTGCTACCTTCAATAGGCATGCAGGATATCTTTAGGCCCTATCTTGATGAATTTGTACTCGTCTTCTTTGACGATACCCTAGTCTACTCTAAGCAGGACAAAGATCATGAACCCCAGCTTCACATTGTCCTCAAAACAAGGAGGGCACACAAGCTTTAAGAAGTGTGCATTTTTCAAGCGACAGATTGAATATCATTGGGATAGGCTCAAGACATCCTAGCTATGCCAAGACCCTTAATGCAGTCAGGAAGAGCTATCATTGGGATAGACTCAAAGGTGACGTTCTCAAATATGTCAGGGAATGTTTGTCTTGTCAATGCATTAAGGATGAAAATATCAAAATGCCAGGGAAATTGCAACCACTTGGCATTCCCCAAATGAAATGGAAATTCATTAGTATGGACTTTGTTGTTGGCCTGCCCCAAGTTTAGGGAGGATACAACTCCATTATGGTCGTGGTAGATATGCTCACCAAGGTTGCACATCTTATCCCTATTAAGACAAACTATAAAGCCTCAAACATCGCAAGGTTATTCATCAAGGAAATATTCAAACTGCATGGGTTACCCAGAAGAATCATTAGTGATCGTGATTCTCTCTTCACCTCACACTTCTGGAGGGCTATCTTCGAGGCCATTGGGACCCAACTCTGTTTTAGTACAGCTTACCATCCCCAAACCGATGGTCAAACAGAACGAGTCAACCAAGTCATTCAGGATATTCTTAAGGCACACTGTTGTCTTGAACCCAAAAAGTGGATTCAATATTTGCCACTAGTTGAGTTTGCTTGCAATGCTTCTTACCAACAAAGCATTTAGATGACCCCTTTTCAAGCATTGTATGGGCACAATTGTCGTACTCCTTTAAGCTTTTCGGATCCAATCTTGAGGATTGAAGCTTCAAAGAAGATGCTCGAAGACATGGATGAACAAATCAAATCAATAAGACAGGACATCCAAGCTACCAAGGACAGACAGAAGGCTTACGCAGACCTAAAATGGCAAGATAGATCCTTCTTTGAAGGTGATATGGTCTTCATTTGAGTACGTCCAAAGAAGAGTTCCCTATCCTTGGGTGAATGCAAAAAGCTAAGTCGAAGGTATTGTGGACCCTACAAGATTCTCAAGTGCCTAGGGCCTAATGCTTACAGACTACAACTCCCTGAAAACCTAAAAGTTCATAATGTATTCCATATCAGTCTATTGAAAAAGTATGTGCCTAACCCTAGTCACGTGCTTGATGATCAACAAGATGTAATGCCAAGCCAAGGAGTCCTTGAGCTACGGCTTGACAGGATCTTAGATGTTAGGGAGAGGCATTTGAGATCTAGGACCCTGAGAGAATACCTCATCCAGTGGAAAGATTACCCTGAAGAGGATGCCACTTGGATGGATGAAAGTACTCTCAACCAACAATACCCCCAGATCTTCTCGAGATGAGGACATCTCGATTCCTCTAAGGGGGAGAGAATGTAATATTTCCGCAATGAAATATTAACGACTCTAGATCCCGCACAAAAGAAATTCGAAGTAATCTCCCACAACCAAGAAACATGGGCCTAAGTGCACCATCCTCATGCATTAATGATACCAGCTCCGCGTTGTGCATAGGAAACCATGGCTCAAAACTGTAGGCCTCCGCGGGAACTCCCCTTCAAGGGACAAAAAAAGATAATGAATTATTTGCAAAAAAAATTTAAAATCCCTCCCCTTCATCCGTTGCATGGCGGGGAGAGGGAGTATGTGTGGAGCTTGAGTTGTGGAGGGGCATGGGGAGGAGGGCATGCAACCTGCCACTTGTGTGGCCACCCCCCCACCTTCACCCTATATATGAACCCCCCCTCCCCAAGCTTGAGAGAGGGGGGATCGTGCTGCTGCCGCCTTCGTGAGGAGCTGCCCGCCATCAGTCCGCTACCACCACCAGGCTGTCTGCGCCGCCCAGGCTTCTGCCATCTTCATCATCATCATCATCATCATCATGCTCATCATCATCTTCATCTCCATCGTCATCCTCTCCATCATCATCTCCAATCATCTTCTCCACATCATCTCCATGTTTCTTCCAGAAGCTTGGGAAGCTTCTATTGAAGCTTCTCTAGGCCTAGTTCACCTGTGCCTCCCAATGTTTTTTTACCGTGTTCCCAAAGGCCTATTTTCCGTGCCGCGAGGGAGATCTTGGGTAGTAAGCGACTTCGAAATTCGAAAAAGAAGACCAAGGGAGAGTTGTTGAGATGAAATTTACTACGTCAATGGCTCCTAAGCAAAAGTCGAGAGGAGCACACGCGGGAGCTTCTACCCAAAGTACAAGAGTGGACAACGCCCCGATTTTGAATGCCTAGGTTCCGAGAAATATTTATGCATGGAAAGGATGCACAAAGCATGTTTTAATTCACATAGAAAATTTAAATGTGTTGGGAAATCTATATACTCGCTTGATTTACAAAGTGTAGTTGCACGACAAGTACTTGCATTTTCTTACACTTCCATGGTCAAGGGTAGTCACATTTTTGAACATGGGATGCATAACTTAAATGATGAAATTGTGCTAAGACTGCGTCCTTGTTGCATCTCGCAAAGGATAGGGCATTCCTGGTTGTGTCTCGTGATTAAGGTAATCATGGACAGTCATTAAATGATGTCTAAATAGTTGCATTAAAAGGAAAAGAGTTGTGAACTTTGACAATGAAACATATATTATGCAATGGGCATGCAAATGAATAGTTACACATTAGGTTGAGTTAAGCGATAAAGGAAGGATTAAATCAATGATGTATTCATTGGTGTCCGGTCATGAAAGAATGATGCATCCATGCATAGAGTTTCTTTATCAAAGTTCGAGATTGGGAAAAAGATGCATCTTTATTAAAAATACTAAAGCTTTGAATTCGATGCATCAACGTAGGGTTTATAAGAATAGCTTTGAATGTCAATCAATATCGCTTAGGGCAAGGAGAAGAAAGATCACTATAGATCCTATAGTTGCATAAAGGCAAAAGGTCTATGGTCTTGAAATTGCATATTCGCATGGAATGATACATCTCATACATCTTGCAGTTATTTACATCTTTTAGGGAAAGTATTTGCATCTCTCAGGGAAAGATCACCTCTAATCGTAAGACAATTAGATCAAACACCTCAATGTGCTGGGTTAGGTTAAGTTATGTTAAAATTCTGCCTAGTATTGCACTTGGGATGCCGACTTAATATTTCCAATCTCAAAGGTCCTACCCACATTCTCGAAATGTTAGGATTATCTAATCGCCCGTGCAAGAATGATCTAGGGTTCTCACCCTAAGGATCAGCTGACCAAATACTAGACCTCCGCAAGGAATTTAGGGACCCTAGGGCCAAAACCATTATCAACCTAGTAGGGTCAAGGTTTTAGATTGGGTCAATAGGACTCCCAAACCCTATATCTTGATCAAAGGTATTCTTGACCAAGAAATACTGTATGATGAGAGAAATAATCCCACAAGTTAGGTACTAACACCTATCTTGTGCAACAAGCTGCAACGTGATATGCTCTTGCGACTAAATCACAAGTCAGTACCGCTACACCTCAGACCAAGGTTGGCGAGTTCTAATTACAAATTAGCTTCTCTGAGAATTGAGTGGTTGCCCCACTACAACACTCCCTCTTTGGAGGTGTCTTGTCAAGTTTAGGGTAGTGATGAATTGCCAAGAAGCCATTTGACCAACCAAGTTAGGACAATGGGGTTGTCCAGGATTTATTGACCATAATATATGAAAACCTAAAGTAGTGACAATTTGGGTTAAGAGGGTATAAACCCTAACCCAAGGAAAAAGGGTAAACAAGCAACTGAGCTTACGAAACCCTTGGGATCTTGGCAGGTTGTGAATGATCCAGGATCGAATGCTGGAAGTATTCGAGGAGAAGGAATCACTCCTTAGCAGTTGGTTGTAGAAACGACCACTGGAATGCTCGTGATTGTACACTTAGGTGAACTATTTGTACTTCTTTGCTCAAGGAACTAATTCAGGAAAAACAACTAATGCTTCAGGTTAAAAGCCTGGAGGGGGAGGCAGTATCAGTTACCTCCGACTGTCTGCCTAACCCTGTCCAAGGGGGTTCTTAGCTGCGCCGGGTACGTGGACTGAACCCGCCGCAAGAGGTCTCTCTGTGGGTGCTACTTGGAGCACAAGAGGACGCTTGGGTGCCAGGGGAGGCTCTGGCCGTAAATTCCTTACCTCCGGATCCTGCACAAGAGGTCGACATGAATCGAGATGGGATCTTGAGGCCCGCATACTATTCAACAGGCGAAACTTGGAATAGCGATCCACGAGGATTGTTGGGATAGCCTTTGGGCAGGTTATTTGATGTATTTCAAAGACTATGATAAATAAAGATCAAATGTTGAAAAAGAAACTTGCTTTCGGAAGTTTTAGGATAGGTGCTGATACTAAGCTTTGCTTTAGTTTATCAAAGCTAGATTTTTCAACAGTTGACCATACAATTGATGTTTGCTTCTTCAGTAGATTCGTCAGAGGTGCTGCAATCAAGGCATAGTTTTTTATAAAGACCCTATACCATCCTGTCAATCCAAGAAAACAGTGTATTTCTTTGACACTTGTTGGTGTTGGCCACTCTAGAACGTCTCTGACCTTGGCCAGATCTACTGAAATTCCTTCCGCTAATACAATGAATCCCAGATATTCGATCTGACGCTTGAAAAATGCACACTTCTTCTTCTTGGCATAAAGTTTGTGTGCTCTCATTGTTTCAAGAACAATGAGAAGCTGGGATTCATGATCTTCTTCCTGCTTGGAGTAGACTAGGGTATCGTCGAAGAAGATGAGTACGAAGTCATCAAGATATGGCCTAAAGATATCTTGCATTAGCTTGTTGAAGGTGGCAGGAGCATTTGTTAGCCCAAATGACATGACTAGGAATTCAAAGTGTCCATATCTTGTGTTGAATGTCGTCTTTGGGATATCTTCTTCCTTGATCCTTATTTGATAATATCCAGGCCTGAGATCAATCTCGGAGAAGATCTTTGCACCTTGAAGATGGTCAAGAAATTTATCTATTCTTGGAATGGGGTATTTGTTCTTAATGGTTGATTGATTCAACCCTCTGTAGTCAATGCATAACCGAAGCGTTCCATCCTTCTTCTTCTAGAACAGCACTGGAGCTCCCCATGGTGAATTGCTAGGACAAATGTAGCCTTGGTCTAACAGTTGATTGAGTTGCTCCTTCAACTCAATCGCTTCCGGGATGGACATTCTATATGGCCTCTTTGCGATTGGTGCAGCTCCTGGTGCTAGCTTGATTTCATGATCGACTTCCCTTTGAGGAGGAAGTTCCGTCAGCTCTTTAGAAAATACATCTGCGTATTCCTTTAGCCATGAAGGTTTTTTGCTAGACTCCTGATTCTGATCTAGCTTATTTAGCTTAATCAAATAGACAGGTAGCCCCTTTCTAACTCCATTTATTATCCGAGATGCTTTGACCAGTTGAATTTTTGGCCTACCAGCCTCTCCTTGCCAATTCCCCTTCAAAATTTTGAAAGGAAACTTGGCCCTTTCCACAGTGAATGTGAGAATCATTAGGTTTAAGAAAATCCATTTCGAGCAAACACTTGTGGATACCTAGGTTCATAACCCTGAATCTGACCGAAGTCGACTTTCCACCTAGTAGGAATTTCACCTTAGCAATTTGCTTGGTACAAGTGACCTCACAACCATTTGCTAATTCCACAAGTAAGGTAGGTGCATCTATTGTGGCTATTCCTAATATTTTTGCAAAAACTGGTGAAATGAAGGAATGCGTACTGCCACAATCAATCAAGGTTTTGAAGCTTTTATCTTGATAATCCGATGGAGTCTGAATCACTGAAAATTGGTGATTCGAGCCTTTCTTGTGAAGGGCGGCATGAACCGTTGCCCTCTCAATGTTAGCTTCCATGGTTGGATCTTCTTCATCGCACATCTCCTTGTTGGCAACACTAGAGGCTCTCCCTTTGGCCATGAGGGCGGCTCCTTGGCCACGGATGGTTTCTTGGAATGGTCCTTGACGTTGTCCTCTGTTAAGCTTGGGACACTAGCTTTTAAAATGACCGGGCTCGTTGCAATGGAAGCAACGGAGATTGCGGCCATTACCTTGGGTAGGAATGAAATTATTGACATTGTTGGTCCTAGCTTTCTTCCTTTGTCCTTGATTTTGGCCTTACTTTCTCTTATCCTGGGACCTATACACTCCTTTGTTCTGATCCTTGTAAGACCAAGTCTTGTTATTTCTTGGCCTGGTCTACACCTCCTGTATTATGGGCACAGCTCAAATGAGCGCATCTTGAAGGTTTGTTGGGCGCATTGATTCGAGGCGGGTGTTTGGTGGCTTTAATCTAGCACAAAACTTCGACACCTATTGTGTCATATCCATTTGTGGCGCATACTTCAAAAGAGAGACGAACTTTGAATAGTAAGCATCAAGGGCTAGACCAAGCGGCTTCAATTCATAGAACTCATTCATCTTCTACATGCGATAGGCAAGTGGTAGATATCTTCCTCACACAGATCTCTTAAGTTTCTCCCAAGTAACTGACCCTTCCGAGATCCCTTGGTCTTTGCACCGTTGCTTCCACCAAAGCCTTGCTTGGCGAGCATTGCTTGGTTGGCGGGTGCAGTACATATACTGCTTCAAAGTAATCCTCCATGGATTTGATCCAGATCTCGGCATCAGTTTGGACGGTCCTTCCCTTACCATCGAATTTTGGTGGCTTGATTTGCTTGAGGAGAAACCGCTTCTCTTGAATTACAGCCGTACTTGGTGTAGGGGTCAGACTAGGAATCTGCACTTGAGGTTGTGCCTGGCCATTGAAATTATTTACGTTAAAAACTTGCTAAGAATTTCTCACATTACATTACATGCCCAATTCATCTTTTATCCAAGTGACCTAATCACTTAACTTCTTTACCAATACTTAGAGCCAAGACAGTTATTGATAAAAAAAAGTCTATTTCATTCATATGGGCATAGCCCTTCTGAGCACAATTATTTTTGGGAAAATGGAATAAGCTGATACATTAATTCGGGGAGAATAAGATTGTGTTACATTCAATTACAGGGATTGAGTAATAGTATGGATTGGGGTCATGGATTTTCAGGAATCGATAGGTCATAGGAAGACTAGGATATCCTTTCCTTTGATACCCGTTCTTCTCATAACGTCCCAACACCTTGATTCTGTCGGCGGGGATTATTCAAATCACTTCCTCATACACATACTTGTTCTGCTTGACCTTTTGACCACGGACATGTAAGGTTGCGTTTGCGTGAGCCTCAACAAAGATGAACAGCTTCACGATATTTAAGTCCTCCATCCACTTGATTCTCTTCAAGTTGGTTCGAAGGTATGCAAGTCAATGGGCAGCTATGAAATAAATTCCTGAATCACCCATCCATCTTTGTTCCACGTACAGGGGTGAAGGATTGTAAATGCAGTCTAGGATATTCATCATATTGAGCCTTTGTCGATCATTCGAGACACACATCGCAGTCATAAACATAACTTGGAATAGCAAGAATTTGTTCCATGCTTCACGACTCTACAGGGCAGCATCGATAAGTAAGTAAGGAAATGTTCTTAACAGCAACATTTGCTCTATTTCTCCTCATTAAGTTTCCTTGTAAAAGACAGATCGTTTGTTGGTTCGCTCTGATACCAACGGTAACGTGTCCACCTGTTCACTCGTAGGACATCTTAGCAGCCCATCGGAAAGAGATTCCAGAAAGCGCCGCCTGGCACTCCCACGGAATGTCACTCATCATTCATGATGATGGCTCCTGACCTACTATCAACCAGGTATCCATAACCCCTAGGAGTCTGCCTAAGATGGGTCCTCTCCCATCTTTGTCCACGCTCCTGGGCATATCCAGGAGACCCTTGTACATCCGGTGTACCGACGGGGGTAACCTCTCTCGGAGTGGCATTCAAAGGGGTGCCACCAAAGGGGGTGCCACCAAAAGGGGTGCCACCTGTGCTGATGGCTGCGCAAAAGACGGAGTAACTGGAGTAGACGTCCACATAGGTGTGACAAATCTTGGAGGTGATGACACTTGTCTCGTGCAACAAGTTGCAACATCGCATGGCTTTGTGTTTAAATCACAAGATAGATTTGCCACTCCTTGGAATAAGGTTGGCAGGTTCTAAGTATAAGTTTAATTTGTAAGAGTATGAGTAGTCATCCTATTACATCACCCTTCTGTGAGGCTGAGTTGCCAAGTTAGGATAACTATGAATTGCCTAGCAAGAAATTGAAAAATCAAGTTAGAACGAAAGGTTGTCCAGGATTTACTATCTTAGTTTAAGGAACCTAAGGTGTTTGTTAATTTGGGTTAACAGGGTATAAGCCCTAACCCAAGGATAAAAGGGTAAACAAACAACAAACCCTTGGGGATCTTGCCAAGTCGCAATTGATCCCAGATCAAATGTTGGATGCATTCGGAGAAAAGGATTCACACCTTAGCAGTTGGCCAAACAAACGACCACTAGATTGATTGTGTTTGTATAGTTAGGAGCACTGTTTGTACTTCTTGCTCAATGAACTAAAGCTGGAAAAATAATTAATGCTTCCGGTTGATGGCCTAGAGGGAGAGGCAGCATTAGTTACCCCCGACTGTCTGCCTGACCCTATCCAAGGGGATTGTTAGCCGCGTCAGGTACGTGGACCAAACCCACCGCGAGAGGTCTCTCCATGGGTGCTACTTGGAATAGGAGGATGCTTGGGTGCCAGGGGGCTCTAGCCGTAAATCCCTTGCCTTTGGGTCTTACACAAGAGGCCGACGTGACTCGAGATTGGATCTCGAGGCCCGCATACTAGTCTACAGGCGAAAACTTGGAATAGTGATCCCTGAGGATTGCTGGAATTGCCTTCGGGCGGATTATGGATTAGCCTTCGGGCTGGATTACGGAATAGCCTTTGGGTTGGATTATATGATGTATTCCAAGACTGATAAATAAAGAACAATTATTGAAAAGGAACTTGCTTGACATTGTTTTTCTATGTCTGTGCTTAAGCTACGTAAAGAAACCAGTGATTAATTGGCCAATTAAGGAAGCTGTTTTTGCGTGTCAAACTAAATGTGGTAGGTAATTAGACAACTAAAGCAACCCTAAGGAAAGTGCGATGGATGTGACCAAGGGTCTGTCCTATGGATGGGTGGTCTCGGTTGGCCAAGAACTTTTCTTAAAGGAATTTGACAACAAGGAACATTGACCTAGAATCTAGAGTACTAAAGTCCCGATTTATGCTGTTTTAGGGGAACGGAATGGGACTAGGCCTTATGGGCAGAGAGGTCGAGCCTTGCATCCCTCTCATTTCCCATTCTCCTTGAACCAAGTGTAGCATGAATCCACTTTGACCTTGACATTTCTGTGTAAAGTAGTTCTTTGGGGCTCGATGCTAGTTACTTTCGAGGAACTTGACCATTAGGGAACCCTAATTCAGGTTGATTCTAAGTGGGAACGGCCGGAATGCTTGTGGGATCATTTCTCCCATCAAACGGCATTCCTTGGTCAAGAAATACGTCTGGTCAAGATGTAGGGTTTGGGATGTCTTCTTTGTTAGCTTTCATGGATGCAGATAGAGAGCAACACACAAAGTGAAGCAACATGTTTCCTCTCTATTCTCCTCATTTACTGAAAGAACATAAGTCAAGTATTTACAATTCCAAAAGGACCATTCACACCAACCATAAAGACTAGTGTACCGACTCATTTAATATACCTAACTAATATAGCTAGAATAGTTGTGTCCAGTCAAACACATATGAAAGAGCTTGATATTCTAACACTCCCCCTCAAGCTCAAGACAGCATCTGTACTCCAAGCAGTTGTCTAAAACCATAGAACTTATCTTTACCCAAAGACTTGGTAAAGATATTTGCAACCTATTCATCTGTCTTTACATGCGTAAGATCCACTCGTCCTACAAGAACCATCTCTCTGATGAAATGGTAGTGTACCTCTATGTGTTTCGTCCTGGCATGATAGAATGATTCATAGCCAGGAGTACACTACTCAGATTATCACATAGTAACTTCACTGGAGCATCTACCTGTATGTCCAAATCAACCATAAGCTCGAGCAGCCATGAAATCTTGCATGCTGCCAATGCAGCACCCCTGTACTCTGCCTCAGTGCTCGACAAAGCAACCGTAGGCTACTTCTTGCTCCTCCAGCTAATCATGCCGCTACCAAATCCAAATGCATATCCACTCATAGATCTATAGTCATATGAGCAACCTGCCCAATCTGCATCTGTGTATCTAGTCAATATCAAGGGCTTATCTCTGACATAGAACATCCCATACCCTACAGTGGACTTAACATATCTCATAATGCGTCTAACTGCATCCAAGTGCGACTTTCTAGGCTTTTGCATAAGTTAGCTTATGAGCCCTATAGCATAGCTCAAGTCAGGCCTAGTGATGGTCAAGTAAATCAAGCTACCAACCATCTGCTTGTACATAGTCACATCCTCTACTTCAGCCCCAGTGTTCATGTCTAACTTGACATTCTGATCAAGAGGTGTATCCAACGGTTTGCATTCAGCCATGCCATACTTCTTCAGCATCTCCATGGCATAGTGCTTCTGCATCATTGGCCATTGAAGATCACAGGAGTCCATTTTTCAACGGACTTTATCCTCATGAAGGGAGTGGACTATGACATCTTACTAGATCGACCCTAGATGTAGAACACATGAGTTATAGAAGACTAGGGGAATGGTCTGATCTTCTTGAGAAACCAAATAGAAGTAGTGAGAGTAGAGATGGACACCTAGAAGACAATGCCAGTAAACCTAAATTCCATCTCTGTTATGTTGAAGGGTGACTCTCACATTAGGAAATCTTACATGCTGCTAATGAAATATATCCCTAACCTTGAGGATGAGTGAGATTGGATGCATTTGCTAGCCACCACCAATTTGTCATTCTTGGAAAAAAGGAGGAATATGAGTAAGTTGTAATACAACTAGTGAGCCCACAAAATAATCCCTCAATACTATTATGCATGATGGCTAGAAACACTTGTAGTTGGCCCACCCCTATCACGTTTTATGTCCCGAACAACAATCTAGAGCTCCATGGGATCTTAGAGTACTTGATGGACAAGCTAGCTAGAAAACTACTTGTTAACCTTAAACCCCTCAAGGAACTCATGGACAAACCCAAGTGGAAGTGGACCAAGGTACATGATCTAAACTTGATGTACAATTGGGACTTAGTAATGGATGGGAAAGAAGAGAAGCATAGAAACCTAGGAGATGGCAATCAGTTAGATGAGGAAAATTTGGATGACGAGTATGAAGACTGTTGTTTCCTTAGTAAAGAGAGTGACACAATAGAGTATGACACTAATGGACATGTAATTGAACAAATATGAGTAGATTCCAAACTATGAAAGGGAAATCCCTTTAAAATTGAGAGAGAAATCAAGTGAATGGAGTGCAATCTCACGTGGTTGGAGCACTTAGGGGCAATTGATTACTAACGAGTAGGGCTCACCCAACCAAGTGTCGCACTGCTATTAGAATGGAATCACCTTTAGAGCTACAACCACCAGGAGATACTCCCTCTTCTAGTGAAGACAAAGAGTTCAATTTTGACTCAGAAGTAAGAACAAATAGTGATCTTGAAATACCATGACCACCTAAGTCCAAACACACCAAGGAGGGCCTACTAGTCCACCTAAGGCACAAACAATTGAGGGAGGAGAGAAAAAGAACCTAGGGAGTCAAAAGTTGAGGAGTAGAAAAAAATGCAAGATGTACCAAAGCGATTCATGACATTCAAGAAGGGCGATAGAGTAGTGATCTTGCTAGGTGCCAAAAGGCAAGGACAATTGAACAAACCCATAGAAGGACCTGCCAAAGTCAAGGAGGTTGACCTGGCTAGGGAAGGGGAGAAGACCCGACCTATCTTCATAGCTAATGACTTGATCAAGCACGAAGAAGAAAATCTCATTGCACTCCTACGAGAGTATATAGACATAACTGCTTGGTCCCTCGACAAGCTAAAAGGACTAGATTCAAGCATAGTGACTCATAATATTCCCATGACACCAGATGCAATGCGGGTTTGGTAGCAACCATATCCGATGAATCCCAAGCATGCTCATGCAGTCAATGAGGAGATATAAAAGCTATTAAGAGTTGGCTAAACCAATGAAATTGATCACATGGACTAGGTTTTGCCCATCATAATTGTCCTAAAGAAGAATGAAAAAATCAAAGTGTGCAGCAATTATAAGAAAGTCAATGTTGATACAAAGAGAGACAATTATTTACTACCGTACACTGAGCATATCGTACACTGAGCATATGCTCAAGAGAGTGGCTAGCAAAGAAGCCTACAAATTCTTGGAGACGATTTCTCAAGTTACAATCAAATGCAAGTGCATCCTAATGATAGCCATAAGATTGCATGCTACTACCAAGTGGGGCATCTTTGCCTACATAGTCATGTCCTTTGGGTTGACAAACACACTAACCACGTTCCAACAGCTCATGTATGCCATCTTCAAGGACATGCTTAGGTGAGAGCTAGAACTGTTTGCTGACTATTTTGTATTCATTCAAGTTGGAGGGAACACCTAGACAAACTTTGTGTAGTCTTTGAATGATGTAGATTGTATCATCTCTCATTCAACCCCCTTAAGTGCCAATTCTGGGTGAAACATGGATGCATCTTGGGGGCACGTGGTGTCCAAGAATGGCATTGCCACTAACTTCTCAAGGTTATTGTCAACCTTCCACTACCAACCAAGTATAAGGGAGTTTACTGCTTCCTAGGACATAAAGGGTACTATCACCGATTTATGTTGAACTATCTGCTAATTGCTAGACCACTCTACAAACTACTAAAGTATTTGAATGGACTGAGGAATGCCAATGCGCATACAAAGAGCTCGAGACTAGACCAAAAACTTCCACGTACATATTTACACCTCAAAGTTTACCGTGGGAGTTGTTTTGTGCCAGCATGGTGAACACAACCTAGACAATCTACTGAGCTTTGATAGTAGACAACTCACGAATACTAAGATGAACTATTCCACAATTGAGAGAGAAGTTTTGGTCATGGTGTTTGCTATGAAGAAATTTTGGCATTATCTTCTAGCTATGCCTCTCACTTTCTTCATAGACCATCAGGATCTGTTGTATCTTTTTAACAAACCTTGTGTTATTGGACACATAGTGCCAAGTGGCTGCTACTTGTGCTAGAATTTGACTTCTTTGTGTTCAGATATTTGCAGTCACACCTACTTTAGTCCCTTTGTGAGAATTAGTGAGGGCTCAGGACCAGAATCCCATATGCATAGTAGGAGAAAGTACCACCACTCAAATCCTATAAAGCATTGCACTTGCACTCTTTTTCTAATGCAATGATAGTACTCTTTTCTTTCTAGTAAAGTGTCATGTCACTGTCAATACACAAGATTGTGTTTATGAGTCCAAGTCTCAATCTTGGAACCTAATTCACTTGCGTAACAATTTGTCCTTGTCAGGGTCAATGTCTTCATGAGTTTGGCTTTCCTCTTTCAACCTCGCCTCTACCATGCTCTAGATCCTGCATATTTTAACATGGTATCAGAGCTCAGTCATGCATGGCACTGCTCCTCCAACTTCATTCTACTCTCATCTAGCTTAGTTTTATCTCAAGACAAGTCCAGGACCTCATCTCCCACTCCTTCTCCACTTGACCTTGTGGCAGCCATAGCCAGCAGTACCCTGCCTGCTTGAAGCTCTCATAACTTCCTCTATCGGCAAAATCCTACCAAGCTTCCTTCTGGAGAAGTGTTCTCCCGCTACTAATGGTTCTCTGCATCACATAAGATCCTGACATTTCCCTATCTAGAGTTCATCATTGTCACTTCTGTTAGTTGCTGCCATAACTTCAGTCTGTGGCCTATAGGACATACCCACCTTGGAGGAGCTGGATCTCTAAATATAGAGCATATCTTCATGAATCCTCTTCTAGACATATCTTTCCCTACTTATGGAACTCCATCCTTGCCCATAACCCAATGACACTAGCAATCTATGGTCTCAACATTGTAGAAAATGACGAAATCTGTCAAAAACTGCACCTGCTGCCATCGTTTGCCTTGCACGCCTGAATCCACCAGCGATCTGGTCAATCAGTATAGGGCTTTGATAGATCTTGAAGAGAGCTACATTTATATTTATTTTTTTAAAAAATGATCCATTGTAGCTCCTGAAATTAGTAAAAAACCAGGCTTGGGTCAGAAACCCTAATTTAGAAGCCATAGTCAAAACTTCACTGGAGCTCAAAAATCTCATCATTTTCTCTCTCCTGCCACTTGGAACAAACCACTATCACTCGGATCTACTGTCCCAACATCAAATCAAGGAGAAGAAGAACCTGGATACTTGGATCAAGACGGAAGAGCAACGACCTTGAAGATTCGATTTTCATACAGAATTATCACATAGTGTGTTTTTTTCACATTGTCATTACTTATGTCTCTTGACACATTGTAATATGCCCTTCCACTGATAAAATCTGAGAATTCTAAAGCTGTTTGCTACTACTCCATCCATCTAACATGGGCAAATACTCTCCAACAGCTCATTTCAAAGGAGTCAGGTTTCATACTTGGCAGGCCCACATCAAACTCATCTTAATGAAGAAGGGCCTTTGGGCCATTACCACTGAAAAACAAAAGAAGTCTCGTGATGCAGACCTTGCTGTCACTTGGAAAAAGAAAGATGATAAGGCTCAGGCCATTATCAAACTAGAGCTAGACGATAGCTATATCCACCATGTAGATAACTGTGAGACCTCACAGGATACATGGAAGAGACTTGAGACTTTGTTTAGTGCACAGTCTAAATCATCAAAGTATGGTCTCTTGATAGAGTTTTTCAGGCTTGAAATGAAGTCCAGCATGTCACTTTCCACACATCTAAATTACGTGGAAGGACTTCTAACCCAACTTGCAGGAATCAACATTAAAATGGAAGAAGATGTTTGCATATGTGTTCTGCTTAAGAGTTTTCCTCTTGAATATAATAATGTATAACAACTCTAATTAATATGCCAAACCCTGAACTTGTTGATATCCATGCATCATTGTTAGAGGAGGAAAAGAAGCTAAAAACCTATGGAGGATGGAGCTTGAAGGTAGAGGATTGAGCTTGCTTGAGCTTGCATCTCGGATTTTGGAGCTACCAGAGTGCTTGAGGGAGGAGGCTTCTCAATCAGGCATCAAGGTAAGCTCACTACACTCGTAAGAGATCGAGAGCACATATGGCTAGGTGAGAGATATCTATTAGTCACTTGCTTGAAACACTTGAAAGAATAAGTGGTTTGTGGGTCTTGGTGGTCTAGCCTAAGCTCCTACTTCAATTAAAAAATGGTCCTTCCTTGATATTTGTGATTTGTAATCTACTCAACTAGAAGGATACTTACTTCCTTCATATGCCTAAGCCATATTATCATACTAGACCTCTCTTATCTTTTATTCTTAAACTCCAATTTGACTACATATTCTTCTACTATTACAACAATATGGGCTTTACAAGGCTAGCTATTTGAAACCCATAATCTAGTACCTAGTTAGCAAATAGTTTCAAGATTGTGGGAGAGAAGGAAGGAGTCTCACTTGTAGCTTTCTTGCTTGCACAATGGGGGAATACACACAAAGGTGGAGGCTGCAAACAGTTTTCCTCTTCTTAGTTGTGTAAGCCAAAAGAACTCAAGTACAAAGAAATAGAAGAACCCTAGATATGGGTCTCAAACCAAACTCAACTAACTAAGGTGGCATACTAACTGAGCCACGAACTAGAGTAGATAAGGATAGCTATCATGTAGCTATTATTCAGGGGCGGTGTACCAACCGCATCTGCAACTGACAAGTCGGTGACATAAATACACAACGGTCACCCTGGCGTATCATGAGTGGAGCTCGATATCTCAACACTCCCCCTCGAGCTCAATCCCAATTCCTGCACACCAAGCAGGTCTCTGAACTTGCGCAGCTTCTCTGCGCCCAATGCCTTCGTGAATATGTCAGCTATCTGATCCTCTGTGCTGACATAAACTAGATCAATAAGACCTAGTAAAACCCTCTCTCGCACATAGTGATAATGCACCTCAATGTGCTTTGTTCTAGCATGATAGACTGGGTTATTTGCCAAGTGTATACTACTCATGTTGTCACAATAAATGACAACTTGCCCATCTGTAGACTGATGCATATCATAAAGTAGCTTATGCAACCAAGCTACCTCACATGCAGCCATTGCTGCACCCCTGTACTCAGCCTCTGTGCTCGACAAGGCAACTATAGGCTGTTTCTTGCTGCTCCAAGTGACTGCAGCACTCCCAAAAGAGAACACATATCCACTGGTAGATCGTCTATCAGAAATACTACCAGCCCAATCAGCATCAGTGTATCCATGCAACTGTATCTGAACCCCAGTCTCATAAAATAGTCCATACTGCAATGTGGACTTCACATACCTGAGTATGCGTCTAGCCGCATCCAAATGTGGTTTCCTTGGAGCCTGCATAAACTGACTTACCAATCCAACAGCATAGCTCAAATCTGGCCTGGTAATAGTCATATAAATCAAACTTCCTACTATGCGTCTGTACATAGTAGGGTCTTCTAGAAGCTCACCTGCATTTGTGCTCAGCTTCACATTCTGCTCCAAAGGAACTGAAATAGGCTTACAGCCTGTCATCCCATATTTGGACAGCATGTCCAATCCATACTGCCTCTGCAAGAGCTGTATCCCACTTGGTGATCTAATCACCTCAATGCCCAAGAAATAACGCAGCTCTCCCAAATCCTTCATCTCAAACTTCTGCTTCAATAGCATTTTCACATGAAGGATATCTTCATCACTGTCACCTGTCATAATCAAATCATCAACATAAATGACAAGCAGCATAATACCTTTCTCTGTTTTTCTCACATAAAGTGAGAAATCTGCCTTGGAAATCTGAAAGCCAATAGTGACAAGATACTGTCCTATCTTGTCAGACCATGCTCTAGGTGCTTGCTTCAAGCCATACAAAGCTTTCTTCAACCTGCAAACAAACTCAGGATGAACAGCATGCACATAACCTGGTGGCTGCTCCATATAGACCTCTTCTTGCAAATCACCATGCAAGAAGGCATTCTTTACATCCATCTGATGTAAAGACCATCCCTTTGATGCAGCCATAGCAGTGACTGCTCTTACGGTTGCCATCCTTGCAACCGAACTGAATGTTTCTTCATAGTCAATGCCATATGTTTGTGCATACCCCTTGACTACTAATCTTGCCTTGTATCTGTTTACAGAACCATCTGCATTGTGCTTCACCTTATAAACCCACTTACAGCCAATTGCATTCTTACCTTTAGGCAAAGGTACTAACTCCCATGTAGCATTTGCTTCCAAGGCATCCATTTCTTCATCCATGGCTTTCTCCCATTTTTCTTTTCCCATGGCTTCCTCAAAAGAAGTGGGTTCTGATTCCTGTATCACTTTAACCATATATGCATAATGAATGGCTATAAATCCATCATATTTCAGCCTATCCACAGGATACCTAGCTCTGGTAGACCTGCGCAAAGTAGGTTCACTCCCAGGTGCTCTCAAAACATCCCTGGTCTTCCTTACTCCAGGTGTAACAATAGAAGGAATACCCAACTCATCATCAATGCTCTGTTCTGAGCCACTGGATTCACCATCCACATAAGAGTGACCTGCATTCACATCAAACATGGGCTGATCAACCTTCTCTTTTCCTTTTCGTGATACCTGCATACCACTATCTGCATTGCTTTGAGAAGATTCTCCTGATCTCAATCTGCCTGTCCATGGCGAAGAATGTGAACCACTGCTAGAGGATGCTCCAGGTCCACTAATATTTTGTGACTGCTGCTGTGAATTCTGTGCAGCATTACCATTTTGTGCATCTATATCATCAATCACATTTACTGGTTTATACCAGCTACTCATCTCATCAAAAACAACATCTCTGCTCACTGTAAACTTACGAGTAGAAGGGTTATAGCATCTATACCCTTTTTGCTGCAGAGAGTAACCAATAAAGATGCACTTCTCAGCTTTTGGATCCAACTTGGATCTCAGCTCATCTGGCACATGTACATAGGCAATGCAACCAAAAATTTTCAAATGAGAAATATCTGGTTTCCTACCAGTATACCTCTCCTCTGGAGTCATTCCATGTATTGCTGCAGTGGGAGTCCTGTTCATTATGTAGACTGCTGTAGCAACTGCTTCAGCCCAATAAAAATCTGGCAAGTCTTTTTCATTGAGCATGGCACGAGATACCTCTCCAATATGCATGTTTTTCCTTTCTGCAATTCCATTTTGTTGTGGGGTATGACTGCATGAATATTGCTGCTTTATGCCATGCTCCTGCAGGAACCTTGCAAACTCATTTGAGAGGTACTCTCCCCCTCCATCTGACCTTAGGCATTTTACTTGCAGACCTGTTTATTTTTCAACCATAGCTTTAAGAGTTTTGAAATGCCCAAAAACTTCACTTTTCTTTTTCATAAAATACACCCAAACTTTTCTGCTATAGTCATCAATAAAACTGACAAAATAATGATAGCCTCCAAGAGATGTAGCTTTAGTAGTCCACACATCAGAGTGGATTAATTCCAATGGCTTCTTACTCTCTTGAACATGTCTAGGAAATGGTTTCCTTGCCTGTTTTCCAAACTGACAGGCTTCACATACCTTATGCATTTCTGCAACCTTGAATTTGGACAATCCTGCAACAATATTTTGGGCCTGCATTGATTTAAGTCGCTGTACATTAACATGACCAATGCGTTTATGCCAAATATCAATATCTGCAACTACACCGGTCCCATGTGCAAACATTGCTGCACTCAATTCAGACATGTCTGCATCCAATGTAAACATTCTGCCCTTCTTCTTTCCTTTTGCTACCAAGCGACCTTTATTTTTCATATCCTCAACAAAGCATCCATGAGGATTAAATCTGACCTGCAAGCCCTGTTCAACCATTTGACCAACAGAAACCAGATTCTTGGTGATATTTGGGACATGAAATACATCGGACAGGTATTTCTTTTTCCCATCCTGCATAGACAAAGGAATTTTTCCAATCTGCACAATAGGATGTGCAGTATCATCACCAGTCTCCACAAATCCTGGTTTTTCCATTCTCCTTGCATCCTCCATCCATTCTGCATGACCTGTCATATGGTTTGATGCACCTGAGTCAACATACCATACATCGTTGCTTTCTTCTGCACTTGTCACAGAATTGTTCATGTGCTGCACCATAAACAGATGCTCATTTCTGTCATCACCCTGTCTACTAGAGGATGCATAATTTCCTTGTTGCAGTTTTCCATTCATGATGTCATTCTGCTTTTTATAACAGTCTTTAGCCATATGACCCATTTTACCACAATAGTAGCATTCAACATTACTGTTTGCATTTTGGCCTCTTTGCCATCCACCACGACCTCTTTGGCTCCCCCTGCCTCTAGAGTTACCACGTCCTCCTCCATAGGACTGGTTTTCTTGAGTTTGCTGCATATTCTGATTTCTACCACGGCCTCCAAATCGGCCTCCTCTACCTCTGCCTCTACCTCTTCCAGCATTTGAGTAGAAGACAGCTTCTTTTGAAGTTCCTCCTGAAGAAGATGCACCACCATTTCTTTGTTCCTCAGAAATTAGAAGAGCAATCAACTCCTCAAAATCAGGAAATCTTTCACGAACTGAAATGGATGTCCGAAACTGTGCATAATCCTTTCCTAGACCATTCAAGGTCACAGAAACTAAATCATCATCTTCCACTGGTGACCCAATGGAAGCAAGTGCATCTGCAATCTTCTTTACCTTCATGTGGTAGTCGTTGATGCTCATATTTTCTCTTTGCACATTGTGCAACTCTTGCTTGAGCTGCATTTTCCTGGCTTGCGTATTTGTGCTATACATCTTTGACAGAGTATCCCATGCCTCCTTTGGCGTACTTGCATCCTGAATATGCACAATCATGGAGTCTGAAATGCTGATAGACAGCCAGTACATAACTTTCCTGGCTCTCTCATGCCATGCTTTGAATGCCTGCATTTGCTGTTGATTGGGAACATCAGGAAGAACTGGTTCTTCTTCATTTCCTGCAACAAATTCCCAATATCCTTTTCCCATAAGGAAATTCGTCATTCTAAACTTCCATGCCTGGAAGTTGTTCTTGTCAAGCTTTTCAGTGACAATCTGTGAAAGAGAATCAGATGCCATTACAAAAGACTGCAAAAAATTCTGTCACTGCAAAAACCACAGCTTCACCCTCACAAGGGAGAATCTGCAAAACTGGCGAAAGTGGTATTTGACCACACAGTCACTTCCTAGTGACGATTTTGCATCAACAGGCAACAGGGATGATTCTGTAACTCCCAATGTCTCTGCGCACAAGCATACAATGCAATTTTTACTGTAACTATTCACCGACCTGTAGAACAGTGGCTGCACAGCATAAAACCGAGCCTTTTCCTGAGTGCGTGCAGAAAACTTCCGTCTGCAAAACAGGCCCCGAAATGGCCTCAAATAAAAAAAACAAGGTCGTCAGGGGCTAAAGCCCTCTCCCGCAGCATATACTGCCCTCTTGCTTCACCGCGAAGGGCGTCTCAACCTGAGACAATGCACTCTTGCAATTTCCAGCTGTGCTACCTGCAGAGATCTGCTCCCAAAACAGAAAATGAAAGCAACACTGCTCCTCTTACCAGACCACCGCGAGCTTGGCTTGCTTTCTTGAGCTCCTTACCACGAACAAGGCTCTGATACCATGTCAAGATTGTGGGAGAGAAGGAAGGAGTCTCACTTGTAGCTTTCTTGCTTGCACAATGGGGGAATACACACAAAGGTGGAGGCTACAAACAGTTTTCCTCTTCTTAGTTGTGTAAGCCAAAAGAACTCAAGTACAAAGAAATAGAAGAACCCTAGATATGGGTCTCAAACCAAACTCAACTAACTAAGGTGGCATACTAACTGAGCCACGAACTAGAGTAGATAAGGATAGCTATCATGTAGCTATTATTCAGGGGCGGTGTACCAACCGCATCTGCAACTGACAAGTCGGTGACATAAATACACAACGGTCACCCTGGCGTATCATGAGTGGAGCTCGATATCTCAACAAATAGTGCAACCATAATAGACACTGATTATAAGGTGCTAGCACATGATTACAACTTGCAAGATTGTATTTTCCTACTCAGAGAGAACGAGCTTGGTTTGGTGGTACAATATGGATTGTCAACAAAGACAATATCTATTTTTGGTAGAGCACACCTCAAAATTTCTTTCTTGTTTAGTTTTTATTACATGGGAATTATTTTTCCTCGTTTTAAAAAACATTTGGTTTGTAATAGCTTATTTTCCACATCCCCATGGTTCTCTCTCTCTCTCTCTCTCTCTCTCTCTCTCTCTCTCTCTCTCTCTCTCTCTCTCTCTCTCTCTCTCTCTCTCTCTCTCTCTCTCTCTCTCTCTCTCTCTTTGGTGTCTTCACCTTCCATTGCCTATTTCATAGCTCTTTCCCTCTCTTTACAACCCATAAAATAGTTCAACATGGATAACTTGCATGGTAGCTTCTCATTCTAAACAAAGTGGCCAAGTGAGCATGGAAGGTGTTCTAGCATTGATATTGTCTAAGGTATTCACAAATCAAACCATGGAGCGTAATTCAAATATCACTGAGATGGAATGATATCTCAACAAGATAGCTTCTATATGTGAGTACTAGGATACTAAGAAAAGAGCACTGAGGCAGAAAGAATAAAAAAGTAGCAAGTTGAAAGATCCATGTTTAATGGATGAAGTAAAGAAAAGAAAGTATATATGTTTAGCTATGGAAAATTTTAGGCACAAAAAAACACTAGGCCTTACAACAAGTGCTAGAGAGAGTTATTCAAACAACTCTTGTCTCATGTGACTTTTCAAGATCCACAATCATCAATAGTAATGTTGATAACACTCTTCTATCCAACGTCCATAACACGCTCAATCCACCCAAGCTGCCCCAATACACACATGAGCTCTTCTTAAATAGATCATCTTTGACCATTGTGCTAAATAATGCTAGTGGCAACACAAATGAACCATACAAGAATAGTAGGTACTTTTTGATATTCATTTGAGAAATATTGTTGTAGTCAATTTTTGTCTTGATATTAAAGGTGACGAGGAAGCTTTGCCATTGATGAGTGCTTATCAAAGACAACTGCCTCAACATAACATCATTGAAGCTAAATAAAGAGATCTAGCATATGCCTTTTGGAGCACATAAATTCAAGTTTTACCCAACCAAAAGGATATATGTCAAAAGAAGATTGGATGAAAAAGTTTTAGGTGTGTTGTTCATACTATATTTTCTTCATCTATTTTGTGTCATCTGTGCAGTAATCTACATGCACTACATGTCACTCTGCATGTTATATTCCTTGTAGTAAACTTACAACACATCATTTATTTCCTATCAAAACATTTAGTGTAGGAGAACTTACATTGATATGAAGATGCTCGAATTGTACCTTATACCACCCTCGCTTCCATGTTAGGTACTCAATAGCACTTTTCATCTAATTGGAGCACCATGTAATATTGTACTCTTTATTTTCATATAAGGCACATCCTTAGGGCATTCCATGTGGTTTGGGTACTAGCACATTGCTATTGTTGTACCAATTTGGTACTTTGAAGTACCATCATGATATTATACTTTGCCAAGTGGATGGACTTATTATCATTGTCAAACACTTGTCATGGCACACGGATAAAATCAATGTATTTCTATGAAACTCATAAGTTTTCATTTGGTGGACATGCATTGTCTTGATGTCATCTTCCACCACCCTCCTCCCTTCTACCTCCTCACCACCCCGCCCCCACCCCACCCACAAATATTTCAACAAAACCAAATCAAATTTCTCCCTTCCCTATACCTACCCCTTTAGCCCCCTTTCTTGTGCATGATGAGGACATACATTTTTTTTCTTTCCTTTTTTCTTTGCATCCATTCTTGTGCCATTGTATGCATGGTTCTAGTTTCTATTTTGGGCTAGTGTTCATGCGCAGGATGTACACGTGGGCTTTGTCATAGTGAGGACATCGATGTTCAAATGCTACATGCTCATACTAGATGCCTGTTTTTGCGATAAATTCATATGTTTGGTTTTAAAACTCAACATGCAAATTTTCACTTTTAGCAAAAAATAAAAAGCGTGCCCAATCTACATTAGCATTACAAAATAACTACACTAATGAGTTAGTCTCATAAAAGATACCATAGTTTATTATGACCTCAACTTACTTCAAGGAAGATCTCACACTATCCAAATGAGACTTACAAGGAACCTATAAAAAATAACTCTCTAAGCTAATCATTTAGTTACAATTTGGCCTAACAATAGTATCAATGACCAAACTTTCCACCATCTTCTTGTATATTTGATAGAGAGAGAGAAGATGAAGTAGACTTGTATTGTGTCAAAATTGGATACAAAATGATTGGTACCTTCATTTTTTAATACCAATCCCTATGTACCGTATTCCCCATTTCTTACATTCCATCCCCACTCAAAAGAGTTTTTTTTCTCAGAAAACATTGGTAGACTGTTTACAATGGTCAAATGTAAAGGGAATCAGAGTACTACTCTGTTACAAGTGGCTACAAAAATAGGAAAAGCACTAATATGTACTAAATAATGGATGGAATGAAGTGAAAAAGTAAATAGACCATATGGACATCCATTTGAAATCATAAAAATGAGAACTAGTCCACCATAACTCCAAGAAAAGACACCTACAAACAATAGGCAGCTTGTTGTCAACTACAAACCATGCTATAGTAAAATTGAGATATCTTTTGATGGGCATATCCAAATTAAGTGTGCTATGATTCAAAAGAAAGTGCATTGAATATAATTTCATCTCACATAGGTGTGAATCCTATGTAGTCAAATCCAGATTAAAATTGAGCCAAAACAAAGAGCTATCTGCTGTTTGCAGTAGAATAAGAGATAAAATGACTAGTCTTTCAGCCAAATAAACTTTTAAAAGATAAAAATTTGGATCCCAATATGGATGTTGTCCTAATGAAGGTGAAAAACCTGATCCATAACCTCCTAGATCAAAAGGTATACCATCATAATAATGATCAAGAGGAGGAAAACTATCATCGAACTCATAATCTTAACCATCCCAAGTCAAATGGGTAGGAAGGAAGATCCCCAGAATCATAACCATAATCATATACATCATCCATCAAATTATAGCTATCATGAGTCTCATGTACATACTCATTATTAGTATATCAGTTATCAAAATCATTATCCAAGTCTTCATAACCATAATCATATGCATACCACTCATCTTCTAGTTGGTATAAACCCTAATTGAGTGTGAGCCGATGCATATCCTCAACTAATCCATCATCAGCATGATCAAGAATTTTAGAGTGTTCATTTGTAGCATGCTCATTTTCTTCCTCAAATGGTCTATAAGGTTGCAAGTGATCTTCATATACATTGTCTTCTACTAGGGGATCCTCTTGCTGATCATTTTGGTCTTCTTTATATGGTTAGTCTTCATGATCTTCATCTTAATCATTAGCCTCTTCATGGTTTTCCTCTTTCCCATCATAAAACCCAGTGTCCACTTCAATAACATCATTACCTTGAATAAAAAAAGAATTCAATATTGCATTTGGTTGATTCCCATTGATTGGTTGTCCAAACTAAGGTTGATCAATATGGTTGCCAATGAAGGTGCTATTATTGAAATAATTTCTTCAAAAAGAGTGTTGAAATCTTGTGGAAGGCATGGCACCTTGTGAAACTTGAGAAGTACCCCATATTGCATGGCCCATTGATTCTTCTTACCTATGTGAAGGCTTGCCATGCTCAAAATAGTTAGTAGGAATACCCTTTTTTTCCAAGATACCTTGAGAGCTTACATTTACTGATGGGAGAGTCACTCTTTTAGCATGAACATGTGATCTGTCCTCTTGATCTTTTCCTTTCATCTAAAATTCCATCCACTTAGTGAATTGGCCAACAAGTATATCCATGGTGGCTCACATTTGGTGCATTTCATTCATCATTTCTCCATAAATGATTATGTTTACTACTATGCCTGCCATCACAGCTTCATGTTTTTCCATCATGGCTTCATGTCTTTTAGCATGCCTTGTCTCGTGCAAACATGAGGTGCCATTTAGAGCACTACAGTTTCCCATGTCTTGCAAATACTCTTCATAATTGATTCCAAGGTTGTGTCCAACTTTTAAGCCCCTAGCATCCCTGATTTGTTGGTGCACATCTTCATTTGCCTTTGCTTTTCCCTTATCCCGTGCCATTGCAAAGTGTAGTCCAACCTTATCCCTTGTCACAAAAATGGTAATATATTGAGCTAGATAACTCTGATTGCAAAACTTTTTGATTCAAATCAAAGGTCTTGATTTGCAATTAGCATAAGCATACTATAAAAAGTGTTATACAAAAAAATTTATAATAAGAAATGTGAGGCTAAAGTGTGTAGTCCAACACTCTGTTTGCAATTGTCAGAGGCTTGTTTGGGTCTATAAATACCCTACAAAACTTGCACTTTTACTCTTGGGATCAATTACACCTCTTTAATTGCAAGAATAAATCTCACATCACCCTTAGGAGTCAAGGGGATGCTGGCAAGTGATGTGTCCTTTACTGTATGATTGAAACCTTTGTCATAATGGCATGATACATTGCCAACATAGCCAAAATCACTGTTTGTATCATCATACCTCTACTAATCATAAGCATAAGCATCTCAATGTCAAAATGACCAAGTATAGGCATCTCATATGCAACCCAAGCATAGGCATTCCACTACCAATGACTCTTAGTGATTGATGAAGATAGATGGTTCAATCAATAGCCACAGCCTCTAAGATTACTCCCTAATGCTCCATAATACTCCATAATTACAATGATCATCCATGGATGGCCCCTTGATACTTGAAGATGAAGATTTCTTCAAAGTAATATCTTATTTAGAAGCATTGAGAAAAGCTAATCTTGATGCCCCTACTTCTTAATACAAGGATGATGTCCATAAGTTTATAACACTTGACTTTCTGCTAAGGTGAAAGAAAGAAGAGGCATATCTAGAAGATATGACTATCAAATAAAGTGCATTGAGAGTATCAATTGATGGAAATGGGAAACATAAAGAAGTTGCAGCAGTAATGAATAATATCTCTAATGATCAAGTGTGTCAGATGTTCTAGTTTATTGTTTTAGGCCAGAGCTACTAGATAACCAATTTGTGATTGATATTAATGTTATCTCTTCCAGTCACTCCTAATTTTTTGGTATGAGAAGCTAGAATAGATGTAGAGACCTCTACATGTGACCAATCTAATGTCTCCAGATTGCATGTAGTAGAAGGGAAAAACACTAGCAATGCCATGGATTCACTCAAGGAATGGATTGGGCTATGAATACTAATTTCCAACTCACCCAAACCTCTAAATTGTCCTAGAAAAGATGATCCAATAGCAATTCTATCAGTTGAGAATAATATATCCCTTACATGAGCACTCTGATGATGAGGATGCTGATTTGGATTTAGTCCTCCTTGAGCAAATTATTGATCAGAGTTAGAGTCATAGGTTTCACAATAAAGGCTAGAAAACTCAAATTTTTACAAACAACCAAATGAAACCACTCAGAAACTGAATAATGCTTTGGTGGATAATTGTATTCTCAAATCTAACATAGAAGCATTAAGATGAAAGACTATGAGCAGCCAGTAGAAGAAGTAGAGTAGCGTAGGGATAGCATGCCTTCTTCTACAGATATGAAAGAGCCTAGTGTGAGCCAGCAACTCATCAAGAGCAAAACAATGCATGCTTTACAAGCTTCATGCTGGTTGTGCTCACCCTAATGGTGACTATCATGACTTACCAACAGCTCTGCTAGATCCTTTCCTAGACATCAAGAGGGCCATCACATAGGCCTTCATCGACTCTATAAAAAATGGAACCTTTGCAAATTATGATTCTATAATTCGTACATGTGAAGATTTCCAAAGTGTTACCACAATCACACTTGAGGTAGCGTTTGCAATTACATAGAGGATATAGATGATGTGGTAGCATCATCATTAGAGCTTGCACACAACTATGATTCTCAAAACAAACACATCAATTGCTCAGATCTAGATGTGCTCTCTATCATCATAGCCTCTAACTTGGAGCATTTCCCAAACCTCAATTTCTTTGTCTATTAAAGGGATTTTAAGATATTTACTCCTAGCTACACTATTCTTGCAATCATAGTGTTATTAGTTCTTTTGGATGGCACTCTAGGAAGAATGCTAAACCACTTCACCATAATCGAAACAATATTTTTCATGGAAGGAAAAATGAATTGTGAAGTGCAACCTTCTGTTCCAATAGAATCTTGAGGCCAAATCCACTGCTGTTGTGCTTAGAATCATGAGGTCCTCTCCAACTGCAATGCAGTGTTCTCACTTCCTTGCACAAGGAGCATCAATGGACAGTGGAAGGTCAACACGTAATCGTGATGGTGTTGCTACAACCCTAGTGCATTGATGAAGGGAAAGCAAGGATGCCTTGCTCCTAGGACCATGGCATAGTAGAGGAAAAAGGCTTTATTCCAAAGCATGGTTATGTTATTGCATTTTGGGTGGATTTTGGATCATCTAGTGAAACAATTGTGTTTGGACATGGTAGTCATAATGCAAGCTCTTCCATTTTCTCTGGTGTACCTTCCTCCATTTTTACATCTAGCTTTTGAAAAGCCTTCAATGTTGCATGTCTTCTTCTTGGAAATTTCCACTCGTTACTCTAGTGCTCCTTGCCATGTCTACACGTGTACTTGAAGTTCTTGGATTAGTGCGATTGAAAAGGAAGAACTTAAATGAAATGTGGTTGATTGGATTAAGAACCTGAGATGCTTTAATACCAATTTTCAAGGAGAGGACTAGAGAGAGAGAAATAAGAGAGATAAGACTACAAAAGAGAGAGAAGAGATGTAAAAGAGAGAAGAGAGTGAGGAGGAGAGGGAAAGATAGAAAGAGAGAGAAGGCAACCATGAAAGCTGAGAGAGAGAGAGAAGATGAATGAGACTTGTATTATATCAAAACCAGATAAAAAATGATTAGTACCTTCACCTTTTATACATGCCACTATGTAACCTATTTTCCATCTCTTACAAAATGCTTTTATGAAGTACCAAATTGCTACTATGAATTATCAAAAGGATCTAGTACTCCAACATATTCCCTACAACTGTATCAAAAGGATACTATAAATATTCAAATTGGTATAGCATGATACCAAAAACGCGGTTACTAAATAGCTCCATTACTCTTATATTTTCTATAACATTACCAAATACTTCTATGAAGTTCAAAATTTATACTTTGTAGTAACAAAGGGCTCAAGTACTCTATTATAATCCATAGCATAACACAAAATATTCATCTCAATAGCAAATCTATTCTATATAGTACCAAATTGGGTCTTTGTAAAATCAAAAGGGATACAAACTAGGTCTAGTCCTCTGTTATTTTCCCTAACATGGTACCAAAATGTTTCTACAAAGCATTAAATTGACTCTATATAGTACCAAATCAATTCTATATAGAACCAAATAAGGTTATAAATGGGTCTAGTAGTTTGTCATATTTCATAGCACATTGCCAAAATTTTGAGATGTAAAGTATCAAATTGATACTATGAAGTGCCAGATTGATATTGTGGATTCCCAAATCTAAGCTACATGGTACCAAATTAGGTTACCAAGATGTTCTAGCATAGTGCCAATAATTATTTTTTTAAAAAACTAACCTCATGAGTTTCAAGTTTTAATGTTGTAGGTTGAGTTGTATCAAAGATTTAAAAGGGCCCATCCAAAAGTACAAATATCTCTTGGATGCTTTGAGGCATTAAGGCCTTCCTTTGTCTAGAAATTGAAGGGGGCAACATATGTGTTAATGTGTATATCATGTCCAAATTATATATTTTAAGGAGGCATTGAATCTTATGAGAAAAAACAAGTTTGGGCACCATGGAAAGAATCATACGTGCAAATGTTTTGTCTATTGCAAAACAATGATCCAAGTCAGTGATGGAAAACCAATCAATATATCATTGTATCATTAATATGTGGGAATCATTTATGTGTCCAAAGGAACATGATTCAAAATACCATGCAAAAAAATGCTTGTTTGGGGATCATGGTAGATGTGGAGTTAAGAGGTTGACAATATGTCCTAATGAGACTTTAGTGGTGGATAATAGGGATATGACTATGAAGATCTTCGGAGATGTCTCAACAAGGCAAGTGGATGCATGTGCGACTGAGAAGAAAAGAAAGGACTTGGTGGTACAATGAATGAACTCTACTTTAATTGACATTTTTTCCTCTCGCCTTATGTGCTTCATCAAGAACAACTTCATTCGATGGCAAATGTAGCAATTCAAAGAGTGCTTGATAAAGTTTCCATCTAATATTATTGTTTCAAATTGACTTTGTAGAGAATTACTCATATTAGATGCAAAATGAGGTACAATCCATGCACTACTAGTCTAATCAAGTTATGATACTTGTTCACATAACTTATATCCAGAATGCAAGAGATGTTGTGAAAAAGACACTCCATTTTTACATATATAATGATAAGTTACATGATTCTCTCTTTGTATAGCATTATTTTCTTCTCCATGAAAAGTGGCTAAAATAGAAAGGCCATTCTTTATGGCAACACTAGGGTCAAATACTATATCATCTTAGTTCAAAGCTTGAAGACCTCTCTACTTTGTGGCCATATATTATCACTTGATAGGTTTACAAATTATGTATAACTTCTTGGCATCAAGATATGAAAAAGGGGAGCATCATGGAGCTAGGGCAGTCATAAAGAGAACCCTCACTCACGAGAGGTTAAAACTAAATGGATGACCTATTAAGTGTGCATCTGATGTAGTCAAATATTTAAATAAGGAAAATTTAGCCTAGAGGTAAGGTGCATAGATACAACACACAAATAGTTTTCAGGCTAGTTTCCAAGGATGATCTACAATGCAATGACCAATGAGAGTATGAGCATGTTGCAAGCTCATGCTCATTTCATTGCATTGATGGATATTCAAAGGATAATCCATGTGTTTTACATTATCAAACACTTGCATGTTTCTATGATTCATGTATCTATGGACAATGGGGAAGATGTAAAAACCAATAGAATATAAAAGAATGGAAATATCTCATAATTTAAACTATCCCAAAATCAAAGAATGCTTGATGAGGAGGATCAAGATGTCAAAGACATTGATAGTTCTAGTTTTGATTTACTAGTGCAAAATGACTCTAACCTGCCCATTTATGAAGGGAACCCTAATCATTTGTGTGAGTTGTTGTCCATCGATAAGAAAACCTTCCAGTCAAGGAAGTAGGGAGAGATGAGGATTTCTATCTTATCAAATTCACTAGAGCTATACATTAGATAGTGAAGGTACAAAAGGATGCACAACACAACAAAATTGTCAAAGTGGGTAAACTAGTTGAAGGTTTATACTACTATGGCCAAGTTGAAGCTAGGATTGACATATATAGCCTTCTAGATCACACCTCGGGTAAGTTACTTATGAATATATGTGTGCATCATGTGGGTTCAAAATAAGGTATTTTTAAAATACCATTTTTACACATTTTTTACATATAGAAGGGTGTAATATAAAGGGGTTATTTTAGATTGAATAGAAAATAATTATATTTTATTTGGGGAAAATTCACAGATAAGGATATTTATAAATAGACCTTGAACGCACGTGATGTAGAGGATATACATATAGCAACTTCCTCGAGGGTCACACATCTTCAGTTACAATCTACTTACACTTTGTAAAGCAATCTAGTTTTTCATGGAGCCTATCCCTGGTAGATGCCAAAATAGATTTAGGTTATCAACCAAGGTTTATGAAAGCATACACAATAGCATGCCATACAATGATGATGGTGATGAGGATGGAACAACATGCAATATATAGTACCAAACAATGGCAAAAAGTACCAATCCATTTCTATGACAACTTCTTCTAATACTCAAAATCCAACCACATGGTTATCTTGATTAAAGAGGATTTTTTTTTCTCTTAAGTTTCTTCTATTTTAATAGCAGCTTGCTGTCTCAAAATATCAACTTTGCAACTAAGCACATACCTACTATCTAACTATACCAAATTTGGTTGTGTAGAGTACCAAATCTGGTACTATCCACAGTACCCACTATCTAATATTAGCAAATTTGGATCTCTAAAGTACCAAATTTGGTACTATCCCTAATACCAAATCCAAAACTCTAGTACCAAAAGTATAAATACCTTTGGCATTGTCTCTTTATTACATCGTTCAATTTGTTCTATACTATACCAAATGGTTGAATTCTTTTGGTGTTGGTACTATAATGTAGTACCAAACTTGGAATTGCACAGTAACAAATGCTTAAATTCTATTAGACTTGCCACTTTAACATATTTTTCAATTTAGTTTTGTGGAGTACTAAATTTGGTACTTTTTTTTACCAAAAGTTTCAATTCCTTTGTTGCAACTTCTTTACTACATGACCAATTTTGATATATAGAGCACTAAATCTTAAAGTCTATTGTTCTTGGTACTTAAACATAGTATCAAAATTGAAGCTACATAGGATCAAATGCTTAAAGTATTTTATTATTGCCATTTTAATATAGTGCCAAGTTTACATAGTACAAAATTTTTATACTTCAAAGTACCAAGATTGCTACTAATATGAATATCAAAGGTACCATAATCACCATTTTTATTTCTAAAAGCCTTGGTATTGTATCCCATGTTTTGCTAGATATACATGAAATTCCTTAAACATATACTCCCCCCTCAATGTGAATGAGAGTACCAACTTTACATCCCAACAAAATTTTAGCCATACTAACAAAATACTTGAAGCACAAAAATATTTTGGACTTAGCTTTCAAAAGCATATATCCATGCATGTGAAAGTAGTCATTAAAAAAATTCATGAACTACATGTAGTTGCCAAAAGATATTGCTTGCATTGGACCATAAAGGTTGATGTGTACAAGCTATAGTGGGAACAACTTTCAAACATCTTTTGAAAATAAAGCATACTACTTTTTTTCCAATATGCAACCTTCACAAATGAGTTTTTCAAGTGTCTCAAGAGTAGAAATGAACATATCATATCATATCACATTTCTATAAGCACAACAAGCTAGTAAATTTAGATGACCAAAACATGCATGCCAAAGTTTTGCATTTGAAACTACTTGTGAATTTTCAACTACACATGCCATGTCTTCTACACGTTTACCATACTCAAATTGATTGTCTTTCCTTGCTTTTCTCTTCTTCTCAAGGCTTGTTATCTTTGCCTACTCCAGGTTTTCCTTCTTTTCCTTCCTGAGAAGGAGGAGACTCCAATATTTCTAAAGGTTATCATAGTCAGATTCCTCTCCTAATTGTTGATGGGCATCTAGTCTATTGCAAGCCTCATTGATGACTTTAGTGAGAGCACTTTTTCATGTGACAATGGTTTGTTTTCTCTTTATAAGGTGTCAAGGTTTTATCAAGCCCCTTGTTAAGAACCCTTTATGCTCTTATTATGGCATCATGGGTAAGTTTGATCCATAATTTGTTTAGATTTTGTGTCACTATTCTACTAGCTCATTATATCCTCCATCAATCCCTTGGAGATTCTATTGGCATAAGATTTTGGTTTGGTATATGTGAACATGGCATGAAACACATGAGTAATGTTCTTGGGGGGGGGGGGGGGGGGGGGGGGTTCACCTTATCATGAGCCCTTTATATAACATGCATTCAAAAGATACTTAAAAAACCCATTTTCAAAATTTTTACATCATTTTATATACCCCTTCTATGAATTTCAGAGGTAATAGTTATATCCCTTGTGCAAATCTAAAATTCAAAGAGAAGGTGCATTTTCATGGCCCCTTCTATACAATTCAAATTAAAACATGGTCAACCAAATTTTAGAGTGTTAAATTATGCTTAGATTTTGCATTGATCCTTCATAAGTTATACTCAAGATGTAGAAAGTATGCTCATTGTTTTTTTTTAAAGATGACTTGTCTTTATTGAAGTAAGAGAATAGGAGATACCATCTCCTTATACATGCTTACACAAAAAGATTGAGTTTTTGTCTTGATCTAATGTTACCACTCTAAATACATGATCTCCATGACAAGATTTAATGCATATCTCAAGGAGTTGGATTGTAAGATTTTAGGTTTAATCCAAAATGGGTAGAGGTAGTTACAATTACCTTATTCATTTGCCAGGCTATCTATAGCATAAGCCATAATCATGATCGTTTCGTATTTGGTGAGATTGTGATGATTCTAGCATTCCCATATGTTCACATATAGCACCTTAAGAATTGTTGATTGCATCACATATAGCAGTAGATCATGCCTTCAGCACAAGAAGTTCTTGAAGAATACTTTATTTCCACAACTAGGACTAAAATGATAGTAGCTCTAAACTAGGGTTGGGAGATAGACAGCAAAACACAAATGCAAATTGCCTAGAGAATGATTATCAATACACAATTTCATGTCACTAGCATGCAAAAGGTTGCTAGTGAGTCAAAGGTGTAGTAGTAGCTAGGCCACTAGATTTGCCTTGAAAACATAGCCTAAAGATGATGGAACAAGCAACATTAGAAAACACAAGAGAGTTCTCCACAAATTAAGGCATCCTTTGTGTTGGGGTTGCTGACAACTATGGAAAGGTTGTCAAATGAAGAGAAGAATGATGGAATAAGAGATTATGATATGATGGATGGATTATGAATTACATGTGTGCCCTAATTATGAATGAATGAATGAATTTGATCTTGGTATCTTCATGAAAATTGTGGATTGGAACCTAGAATACATTTTTTCTTCAAAAATATCAGTGATCCGAGTTATGGATCAAAAGTTATGAGCAGTTTTCTATAGGATTGATCCTACTGGATAGTTTTTAGAGTAAAGAGAGACTAATCCTGATGGATGCACAGTATTAATTGAGGACCCATAGTATGATTTTGATCACCACAATTTGTTTGAGGATATGGATGAGTCCTTCATGATGCTACAAAGAGAAAAAACATCATACTTTCAATCATTTATGCTTTGTATAAAGCATAAAGCTTTCAGCTTCTGCTTTAGAGGCAGATCACATGCTTTTGAGAGTTGCATGGAACATCTATAAATAGGGGCAAATATTATCTATGCAAGGTCTGGATGATTAATTTCATGAGTTATTATAGAGATTTTGTATTGGAAGGAGAGTTTAGGGACTTCTTCATTATATCAAGTGTAAAACAAGGTATTTGGTTGGGATTACTGGTGCGCAAATCGGATGCTGTATGTGTACATAGTGAGCACGGGAAGGTCCCCAAGAACAAAGAACTCTACTTTTTGCTCAAAATCCAAGAGAAAGACTTGCACGACATGAAGAAAAAGACCAATTGGGTACAATCTCCCCCCATGCCTTATGTGAGCACTCCACAAAGCATGTATTTAATATTTTATTCATCTCCAAGCTAAAAAATAGCCCCAATTTACAATTAGCATACTTTAGCTTTTGTGTTTTCTTTTTTCCAAATAAAGAATAAAGCGGTTGGGCGCCCCAAGAGTCGAGTTGTTCCCAAATACAATGACTAATAATGAATATTTAAATCGTGCACCCATGCTCATACAAAATAATAAATATATGTCAAGCGCTTCAATAAATAAGCACGTCAAAATAAATATTACGTGCCATGCCTAAGACACGCGCCTATAAAAAATGATAATTTCTTCTAAATAACTTGAATATATGCTATCGCCTAGTGCTTCCCAGCGCCATCGCCGCCTGCTCTACACATCAACTGAAGTATTCACAATTGTTAGAAAATAATAAAATTAAAATGATAAAAGTGAATAGCTAGCATTCTTCATCTACAAAATAAATAAATAGATTGGAACTCTGTTCTAACCTTAACTTAATACGAGTGCACACTCTAAACTCATAAATGTCCATTAATTGAAATATGTATTTTGCGGAATCACGCGCTATGGAATCACCCACTTGCACATTAAATTAATGTGACGCCCAAAAAACACAGGCATCCCCATCAACTTTTTGCACATGGAATCCACCTTGTGTATGAGCCTCGGCAAATAAATATAATTTTACGGAATCCACCGCAAAACCTCTCAGAATCCATTGTGGAATATGCCTCCTGGCATCATACCCTCGGGGTGGAATAGCAGTTGTCCTCAATTACTATTAGCTCAATGTGGAGTGAGCAGTGAGGGGTAAGCACTTAGGTCACAAGTATGCTGCATCCATTGGGCCTCTTCAACATGACGATTTTTAAATTTCACCAAATATCTAGAATATCTACGGTCAGTTCTAGTGGTCATAAAGTCGATATCTAAAATAATCTTAGGTTCAAGGATTTCAGTTTTTTCTTCTAACAAAGGAGGATTTTCATAAATAGGGTGGACATGTAATTGGTCTTTGAAAGGTCATAACAAATTGATATGAAAAGTATTATGGATTTTCCAGTGTTGGGGTAGTTCTAATTTAAAGGTATTATCATTGATTTTGTGAATGATTTTGAAAGGTCCATAAAATCTAAGAGCTAACTTTACAATAGGGTGTTTCTCAACACTTTGTAGTCTTCGCTTTTCAATTCGTAACCAAACATAATCATCAACTATGAAATTCATAGCTTTTCTTTTCTTGTTTGCTTGTTTAGTATATGATTGCTGGGCTTTCACAATCATATCTTTAACTTCATAAAAATAGTAGCATACATATTGGCAATATCATCAACACCTTTAACTTTGTTTGACAATGAAGTAATAGGTGTAGGCAATCTATATCCATAAATGATTTCAAAATGTGCTTTTCGTGTAGCTGTATGTGGAGTGTTATTGTATGCAAACTGAAGTAAATGCAAGTGTGCATCCCATGTTTGTGGTTTTGAAATTGTGTATGCACGCAAAAGATCCAAGATTGTACTGTTTGTAGCTTATGTTTGTACATTTGTTTTAGGATGAAATGCAGATGAAAAATCAATCTTTGTTCCTAAGTTTGCAAACAAAGTAGTCAAAAAATTATTGTAGAATCTAGAATCATGACCAGAAATAATAACTTTTGGTAAACCATGGCTATTGAAAACAGTTTTCAGAAAAAATTGAGCAGCTTGAGATGTAGTTAATGTTTTCTTGCATGGAATGAAATATGCATGTTTGCTAAACCAATCTACAATAGTCCAAATCATATCGTTATTAGCTTGAGTGTTAGGCAAACCAGTAATAAAATCCATTGAAATATGTTCCCATGGTCTTTCAGGAGTTGGTAAAGGCATTAACAAACCATACTGCTTACCATGGTGTTGCTTAACTCTTTGACAAATTAAACACTCAGATACAAAGTTAGAGACATCAGATTCCATTTGTGGCCAGTAAAAATCTTCAATCAATGTACGTAAAGTGGAAATAATACCTCTATGGACTTGATATGGGGGACAATGAATTTCGTGCAACACAAATGATCTAAATGGAATAGTTACACATAACCTTTTCTCATAAAACATAAATCCATCAGCATAAGACAATGAATCAATTGGAATCCAGTTATTAGCAATTAATTTATTCCAATCAGCTTGAAAACTGGGGTCTTGATCATAGGTATCTTTCATAAGGATAAGAGAATCAAAAGATATTATAGAGATATTATGAATAGTTGGTCTTCTACTCAAGGCATCAGCAACAACATTTTTTAAGTGGATGAAAACTTTGAATAAAAGCAGCCCATCTAATATGTTGGTCAGATATTTGTGGCTGACTAAGGAGATATTTGATACTTTGTTGGTCAATTTTAATCATGAATTCAGATCCCATTAAATAATGTTTCCATTGACGTAAAGCTTGTACTACATCTAGCAATTCCTTATCACAGGTAGAATACTTGAGTTCAAAGGGTTTAAGCTTGTAGCTAGAGTAGGCTATGGGATGAGAATCTTGCATAAGGACAGCTTCTATTCCAGATCCACTAGCGTCAGTGACTACTAGGAAAAATGGTCTATTAAAGTCAAGAAGTTGCAATACAAGAGCATGGATTAAGGCATGTTTCAGTTGATCAAAAGACTTTTGCTAATTTTCAGACCAATGATACACAATACCTTTCTATAATAATTTTGTCAAAGGTAATGCAAGCAATGAAAAATTTTGCACAAATTTTCTGTAAAAGCTAGCAAGACCTAAGAAAGAACATAATTCATGCACACTTTTAGGTATCGGCCAATTCAAAATTGCTTCTATCTTTTTAGGGTTAACTTTAATACCTTCAGATGAAACAATATGTCCTAAGTATTCAACTTGGGTTTGGAAAAATTCACTCTTTTCAGGGTTTGCATATAATTGATTCTGTTTCAATAATTTGAAAACCAAAGATAAATGTTCATAATGCTCGTTCTCATTCTTATTGAAAACCAATATGTCAAAGAAAACAATGACATAATGCTGATGCTTCAAAAATATGTGATTCATCATACGACTGAATGTGGCTGGTGTATTAGTTAAACAAAAAGGCATAACAAGGAATTCATAATGTCCAAATTGAGTTCTAAATGCAGTTTTGAAAATGTTAGATGTGTCTAGTCGTACTTAATGGTATCCAGATTTAAGATCTATTTTGCTAAATATTGTAGCCCCTTGTAGTTTATCCATGAGGTCGTCTACCCTAGGGATTGGATATCTATTCTTGACAGTGATCTTATTTAGGGTACGATAATCAATGCACATCCTATAGGTGTTGTTTTTCTTTTTAACTAATAGGATAGGTGCACCATATGGAGACCTACTGGACCTAATGAGTCCTCGGGTTAACAATTCTTCAACTTGGGTTTGAATTTCTTTCTATTCAATTTGATTATGTCGATAAGGTGCTTTACATGGTGGTTGAGAACCTAGAATTAAGTCTATTTTATGATCTTCAGGATGTGTGGGTGGTAAACCAGGTGGTAAGTTAGTAGCAAAACAGTCTTTAAATTGTGAAAGAAATTGTGCATGCCTAGGATACATCTTATTTTCCTTAAAGTTCAATTTCATTCACCAAGATTAAGTAGGATTTGCTACCTTTCCTTAACGCACGTTTAGCCTATGTATGACTAAGCAATGGAAAATTATCAAAAGTGTGTATACCATGCAATGTGATTTTTTTTCCATTAGAACGAATCTTCATTGAATGTGTGGAATAATCTATATCGGGATTATAATGATGACGCCAAGGCATTCCTAAGATAATTTCACTAGAAGGCACAACTAAGAAATTTTTATGTTGAACATAATCACCAATTTTAATTTCTAAGTCATGCACTTCTTGTGTTCCATTGTATCTAGTGCCTAAGAATGCAACCTTGATGCGATAATGAGTGGAAATAGTACGTAAATTCAATTCTTTAACCAATTTTGCAGAAATAAAATCGTGTGTGCTCCCATCATCATGTAAAACAGTCTTTTCTTTACCATGCACAAGACATTTCATCGTTAATAAAGAATGGGGATTTGATATACCTGATAAAGTATCTAATGTAGTGCCATTATCATCATCGTCTTTCATGAAATCTGGCATTTCTTCGTGATCTTCATCTTCAGTCTCTCCCAAGTAGTTGATGTGAACAGTTGGCTTTTTGTATTGACATTTTACCGCTAGATGTCTAGGTTGATGGCATTTAAAACAGACTATGGATTTGGCTTTAGAAACATTATTGGTAATAGTGACAAGTTTAGGAATATTGGGATTTGGCTGAAGAGATGGCTTAGGATTTGGATGTGTGTTTGATGGTAAAGCAGGGGGTCGTGTCCAAGATTTACGGAATGAAGATGGAACAAAGTGGTTTTGATTGAATCTTTGAAAGTTAGAATTGAATTGCTTTGTACCGAAGTTACCATTGTTTGAAAATTGTTGTGGTCGCTTGTCTCGTCCTCGAATTTTGTCTTCAGCATCATGGGCCAAGGAAATCACATTCTTGAGAGTCGTTGGCTTGAACATGTGCAATTCCGCATAGAAGTGACCAAGCAAACCAGACATAAACTTGCGCTTATGGGTCACCTTAGGTATATCTTCGAGCATTCAAAGTTGCAATAAAGCATTTCAAAAATGCTCAGTATATTGTGAAATAGGCTCGCAATCTCTTTGTTGTAGAAGATCCCACTGTTTGATTGCTTTTTCATGGAATTTGGGTGGAAGAAAATTCTACAAAATTTTCTTTTGGAAAGTCTCCCAAGTAATAGGACAATCAATGCTTTTGCGGACAATAGTCCACCATACCGATGCTCTGTCTACTAAATGATTAGTGACACACTTAATTTTGTCTTTTTTAGCATACTGTTCTTCATGGAAATAATCATCAAACTGATTGATAAAAGCAAGAGCAATCTTTTTTCTCCGTGGTTACGAAAATTGATGTCGGCCTTTTTCCAAGCAGATACGTCTCCGTATAGTCTGTGTGTGATTCTCTAATTTTTGCTGGAGTTCGTCTCTGTCACAACGTAGGTGTGAATAGGGACTTGCAGAGAGGTTAAAAATTGGTTCGGGAGTTATTGTGTGTGAACTCTTACTATGGGAGAGATTGAAGAATGGTAGCTTTAAGCTTTAGAAAAGCTTAAAAACTTTAAGCTTATAAAAAACTTAATGATTTTAAGTAATCGTTTTGAGGACGGCGGCATGTATTGACTGACATTGACGGTCACGAGTGCATGCTACCACCGCAGTTGGTTGAATGAGACTAAGCTTTTTCTTTAAAGATTATTAAGCTTTCTAATCAAACTAATGGAAAATTACTTGTCTATAACACAATATTAGTGAGTTTGGGAATTTCCCAATTTTCATTTTTTGAATACTAAAAAGATGACACCTGGATAACATGCCCATAAGTTTCTCAAAACAATATGATACCACCTATCATTGGAAAGCCCTTGAAAAATAGAATTTATTAAGCTATAGAGCACTTGATTTGGAATTATAGTGTTCAAGTTATGACAAATCCAAAGATTTGACCACGTGTCCCAAACTTATGGGAAATTCCCATATTCCCCAATATGGTGTTCTATGTCTTCTAAGAAAAAAAGGTCTTCATGAGAGAGCTTCCTGGGTGGTCCTTCACCTCCAGAGAGTGGTTCCTTGCAATCCGGTTATGTAGTAGGGGGTTCTTCACCACCAGGAATGCGCTGGTATTGATGGATTGTTGCGAGACTGATTGTAGAGTTGGTTTGTTCCAAGAGCTTCACCTTCGCGCAAGATGGTAAGTGATTGGAAGTCCTCGATCTCAGCTTCGCTCTGATACCACTGGTGCGCAAATCGGATGCTGTATGTGTACGTAGGCACTGTCGGAAGGTCCCCAAGAACAAAGAACTTTACTTTTTGCTCAAAATCCAAGAGAATAGACTTGCATGACATGAAGCAAAAAGACCAATTGGATACAATCTCCCCCCATGCCTTGTGTGAGCGCTCCACAAAGTATGTATTTAATATTTTATTCATCTCCAACTTCAAAAATACCCTAAATTTACAATTAACATGCTTTAGCTTTTGTGTTTGCTTTTGTCCAAATAAAGAATAAAGCGGTTGGGCACTCCAAGAGTCGAGATGTGCCCAAATACAATGACCAATAATGAATATTTAAATCATGCGTCCATGTGCATACAAAATAATAAATATATGTCAACCGCTTCAATAAATAAGTGCGTCAAAATAAATATTTGCCCCACACCTAAGACGCACGCCTATCAAAAATGATAATTTCTTCTAAATGACTTGAATACACGCTATTGCCTAGTGCTTTCCAATGCCATCGCCACGTGCTCTACACATCAACTGAAGCATTCACAATTGTTGAAAAATAATAAAAGTAAACCGAAAAAATTGAATACCTAGCAGTCTTCAACTACAAAATAAATAAATAGGTTGAAACTTCGTCCTAACCTTAATTTAATATGAGTGCACACTCTAAACTCATAAATGTCCATTAATTTAGATATGTATTTTGCGGAATCACGCACTATGGAATTACCCACTTGCACATTTAATTAACATGACACTGGAACAGGGCAGGCGTCCCCATCAACTTTTCGCACAAGGAATCCACCTTGTGTATGAGCCCCGACAAATAAATATAATTTTACGAAATCCATTGCAAAACCTCACAGAATCCACTGTGGAATATGCCTCCTGGCATCAATTACTGAGATCATTGTATCTGAAGGTTTTTATATCTATATTGAGGTCTAGGCTTTAGCTTAAATAATTTATTGTACTTGCCCTTTAGTCTCTCTTCCTTGTCTCTTGTCTTATCAATTTATTTGATCCTCTATGGATTGTGGCTAAACATTTCCTTTTCCCCTCGACATCTTTGGTAAACTCGACATGAAATGCTATTGCTAGATTGCGAGATGGGAGACCATAGCGACCATGAAGTAGACATGAAGTAGAGAATATTTTACATAGAGATGAAGACCAACCAAATGTCTTCAACAGAGCTTATGGTCCAGGGATTGGAGAAAATAATGAGATCCACGACTTCATGTGGACATATGAGCTGATAAAGTGTGAGGAGGCCGTGTATGATACTACTTTTCATATTGCCACATTACTCTCTTGTAGTACTAAACCACTAGCTATAGTGGTATTGCTACTCTTTTAAGTGATATCTCCTTAATTATTAGTTCTATTAGTTTACAAGTGAAACATTTCTTATGAATGTCATTCTTAGAGATACAAACTTCTTTCATTGGTGATCCAAAAATAACTATCACTAATTTTATTACTACATTATTGTAAATATTCCTTCCGATCATACTTTCCATTGTTGCCACAAATGCTTATCAGAAGATATGTAATGCATATGGTGTAAGTAAAAACAATTCAGTCTAAGGGAAGATCTCGAGCAAAGTAGCAAGTACCTATCAAGGTCTTTTAGAATGTAGTGGGTACTGGTAGTTCAAATTTAAATGAAGGTAGGAAGAGCAATGTGAAGGGCCTTGTCCAAAGAAAATATTGCCTCTATAGAACATCTAGAAGTATACCAAGACCACTTGAAGAAGTATCTCATTCATGATTTTGTATTTCACTTCATTGTTTTTAGATGAGGCGATGGTCTCTATTGTATACTTTGTACTGGAGAGAAATGAGTTTCATTCTCAATGCCACTAGTACACTAAGCATGTCAAGTATCTTTATTCTTCACAAATCCTAGCTCAAGTGGTCCAATATTTTTGGATCAACAAGTAAACCTTGCTAAAGTTGATATCACTACTTATTCTTTATGCATAAGGCATTTTTCTTATGAAGTTTTGGATGCACAATTCCCTTAATAGTGATTATGTAGATAGAGAATTGAAATTGATAGGTACTTGATATGAAAATTGAGATGTACATAGATTGGTATACCTTATTAACCATGAACTGGTCAAAAATAATGTGGAAAGAGTCAAGTTCTTATATTGCCAAGCTGCGTAGGGAGTTTAAGCAGAAATATGAGTAGTCATTGTCAGTGCGTATAGTATGGATGGTCCAAAAATACTAGATTTTTGGACAAAACTAGCATATATTTTTATATTTTGGATATTATTTATTGTAAATATCCTAAAAAGCTATGGAAACTTCTAGAATAGTGTGTCATGTTAAAAAAAGCAAGTGTTTTGTCAGTTAGTTTTGGAGATTTAATGCAAAAAAGGATTGGCAAAATCACATGCATTGTGATCATAGTTTACAGGCAACAAACAACGCTTCGAATAAGGAGAAGAATGAGTGGTTCAGAAGATTTCTAAACAAGTGTCTAGGGGTTTTACCCCCCTTTCGAAGCCAACGGAACCATCATATTTGTGATTTGAGCATCATATTGTTGATTTTGCCAATATCCTCTCCATAAAGAGCTCTTCTTCTTAGCCACAACCCTTCTTCTCTATTTTAGCTATAAATAAGAGGCATGGGGAGTAGTTTAGAGAGGCACAAGACCTTGAGAGGCTATGAGAGGGAGGTAGAGAGAGGGAGGTAGAAGGATACCCATCCAAGACACTACAAGACAAAGCGAGAGAGAGAGAGAGAGAGAGAGAGAGTAGTTACCCCAAGAGGCTATGAGGGAGAGAGTTAACTTAATCCCCCCAATCTCAGTCTTCGACTAAGCCATCTTCTCTTACGCTCTCCCATGTCAAATTTGTTTCTCCTTCTTTATCTCTCAAATCCACTTGTGAATGATGACTCCAAATCGATGAGGTGGAAAGTGTCAAGATTGTGGGAGAGAAGGAAGGAGTCTCACTTGTAGCTTTCTTGCTTGCACAATGGGGGAATACACACAAGGGTGGAGGCTGAAAGCAGTTTTTTTCTCTTCTTAGTTGTGTAAGCCAAAAAGAAGTCTAGTACATAGAAATAGAAGAACCCTATATATGGGTCTCAAACCAAACTCAACTAACTAAGGTGGCATACTAACTGAGCCACGAACTAGAGTAGATAAGGATAGCTATCATCTAGCTATTATTCATGGGCGGTGTACCAACCGCATCTGCACAACTGACAAGTCGGTGACATAAATGCACAATGGTCACCCTGGCATATCACGAGTGGAGCTCGATATCTCAACACTCCCCCTCGAGCTCAATCCCAATTCTTGCACACCAAGTAGGTCTCTGAACTTGCGTAGCTTCTTTGCGCCCAATGCCTTCGTAAATATGTCAGCTACTTGATCCTCTGTGCTGACATAAACTAGATCAATAAGACCTAGTAAAACCCTCTCCCGCACATAGTGATAATGCACCTCAATGTGCTTTGTTCTAGCATGATAGACTGGGTTATTTGCCAAGTGTATACTACTCATGTTGTCATAATAAATGACAACTGGCCCATCTGTAGGCTGATGCATATCATAAAGTAGCTTATGCAACCAAGCTACCTCACATGCAGCCATTGCTACGCCCCTATACTCAGCCTCTATGCTGGACAAGGCAACTATAGGTTGTTTCTTGCTGCTCCAAGTGACTGCATCACTCCCAAAAGAGAACACATATCCACTGGTAGATCATCTATCAGAAATGCTACCATCCCAATCAGCATCAGTGTATCCATGCAGCTGTATCTGAACCCCAGTCACATAAAATAGTCCATATTGCAATGTGGACTTCACATATCTGAGTATGCGTCTAGCCGCATCCAAATGTGGTTTCCTTGGAGCCTGCATAAACTGACTTACCAATCCAACAGCATAGCTCAAATCTGGCCTGGTAATAGTCATATAAATCAAACTTCCTACTATGTGTCTGTACATAGTAGGGTCTTCGAGAAGCTCACCTGCATCTGTGCTCAACTTCACATTCTGCTGCAAAGGAACTGAAATAGGCTTACAGCCTGTCATCCCATATTTGGACAGCATGTCCAATCCATACTGCCTCTACAAGATCCATATCCCACTTGGTGATCTAATCACCTCAATGCCCAAGAAATAACGCAGCTCTCCCAAATCCTTCATCTCAAACTTCTGCTTCAATAGCATTTTCACATGAAGGATATCTTCATCACTGCCACCTGTCATAATCAAATCATCACCATAAATGACAAGTAGCATAATACCTTTCTCTGTTTTTCTCACATAAAGTGAGAAATCTGCCTTGGAAATTTGAAAGCCAATAGTGACAAGATACTGTCCTATCTTGTCAGACCATGCTCTAGGTGCTTGCTTCAAGCCATACAAGGCTTTCTTCAACCTGCAAACAAACTCAGGATGAACAGCATGCACATAACTTGGTGGCTGCTCCATATAGACCTCTTCTTGCAAATCACCATGCAAGAAGGCATTCTTTACATCCATCTGATGTAAAGACCATTCCTTTGATGCAACCATAGCAATGATTGCTCTTACGGTTGCCATCCTTGCAACCGGACTGAATGTTTCTTCATAGTCAATGCCATATGTTTGTGCATACCCCTTGACTACTAATCTTGCCTTGTATCTGTTCACAGAACCATCTGCATTGTGCTTCACCTTATAAACCCACTTACAGCCAATTGCATTCTTACCTTTAGGCAAAGGTACCAATTTCCATGTAGCATTTGCTTCCAAGGCATCCATTTCTTCATCCATGGCTTTCTCCCATTTTCCTTTTCCCATGGCTTGCTCAAAAGAAGTGGGTTCTGGTTACTGTATCACTTTGACCATATATGCATAGTGAATGGCTGTAAATCCATCATATTTCAGCCTATCCACAGGATACCTAGCTCTGGTAGACCTGCGCAAAGTAGGTTCACTCCCAGGTGCTCTCAAAACATCCCTAGTTTTCCTTATTCCAGGTGTAACAATAGAAGGAATACCCAACTCATCATCAATGCTCTGTTCTGAGCCACTGGATTCACCATCCACATAAGAGTGACCTGCATTCACATCAAACATGGGCTGATCTACCTTCTCTTTTCCTTTTCGTGATACCTGCATACCACTATCTGCATTGCTTTGAGAAGATTCTCCTGATCTCAATCTGCCTGTCCATGGCGAAGAATGTGAACCACTGCTAGAGGACGCTCCAGGTCCACTGACTGCTGCTATGAATTCTATGCAACATTACCATTTTGTGCATCTACATTATCAATCACATTTACTGGTTTATACCAGCTACTCATCTTATCAAAAACAACATCTCTTCTCACTGTAAACTTACGAGTAGAAGGATTATAGCATCTATACCCTTTCTGCCTGCAGAGAGTAACCAATAAAGATGCACTTCTCAGCTTTTGGATCCAACTTGGATCTCAACTCATCTGGCACATGAACATAGGCAATGCAACCAAAAATCTTCAAATGAGAAATATCTGGTTTCCTACTAGTATACCTCTCCTCTAGAGTCATCCCATGTATTGCTGCAGTGGGAGTCCTGTTCATTATGTAGACTGCTGTAGCAACTGCTTCAGCCCAATAAAAATCTGGCAAGTCTTTTTCGTTGAGCATGGCACGAGATACCTCTCCAATATGCCTGTTTTTCCTTTCTGCAATTCCATTTTGTTGTGGGATATGACTACATGAATATTGCTGCTTTATGCCATGCTCCTGCAGGAACCTTGCAAACTCATTTGAGAGGTACTCTCCCCCTCCATCTGACCTTAGGCATTTTATTTGCAGGCCTGTTTCTTTTTCAACCATAGCTTTAAGAGTTTTGAAATGCCCAAAAACTTCACTTTTCTTTTTCATAAAATACACCCAAACTTTTCTGCTATAGTCATCGATAAAAGTAACAAAATAATGCCTGCCTCCAAGAGATGCAGCTTTAGTAGTCCACACATCAGAGTGGATTAATTCCAATGGCTTCTTACTCTCTTGAACATGTCTAGGAAATGGTTTCCTTGCCTGTTTTCCAAACTGACAGGCTTCACATACCTTATGCATTTCTGCAACCTTGAATTTAGGCAATCCTGCAACAATATTTTGGGCCTGCATTGATTTAAGTCGCTGTACATTAACATGACCAATGCGTTTATGCCAGATATCAATATCTGCGACTACACCGGTCCCATGTGCAAACATTACTGCACTCAATTCAAGCATGTCTGCATCCAATGCAAACATTCTGCCCTTCTTCTTTCCTTTTGCTATCAAGCGACCTTTATTTTTCATATCCTCAACAAAACATCCATGAGGATTAAATCTGACCTACAAGCTCTGCTCAACCATTTGACCAACAGAAACCAGATTCTTGGTGATATTCGGGACATGAAATACATTTGACAGGTATTTCTTTTTCCCATCCTGCATAGACAAAGGAATTTTTCCAATCTGCAGAATAGGATGTGCAATATCATCACAGTCTTCACAAATCTTGGTTTTTCCATTTTTCTTGCATCATGCATCCATTCTGCATGACCTGTCATGTGGTTTGATGCACCTGAATCAACATACCACACTTCGTTGCTTTCTTCTGCACTTGTCACAGAATTGTTCATGTGCTGCACCATAAACAAATGCTCATTTCTGTCATCACCCTGTCTACTAGAAGATGTATAATTTCCTTGTTGCAATTTCCCATTCATGATGTCATTCTGCTTTTTATAGCAGTATTTAGCCATATGACCCATTTTACCACAGTAGTAGCATTCAACATTGCTGTTTGCATTTTGGCCTCTTTGCCATCCACCACGACCTCTTTGGCTCCCCCTGCCTCTAGAGTTACCACGTCCTCCTCCATAGGACTGGTTTTCTTGAGTTTGCTGTATATTCTGATTTCTACCACGGCCTCCAGATCGGCCTCCTCTACCTCTGCCTCTACCTCTTCTAGCATTTGAGTAGAAGACAGCTTCTTTTGAAGTTCCTCCTGAAGAAGATGCACCACCATTTCTCTGTTCCTCAGAAATTAGAAGAGCAATCAACTCCTCAAAATCAGGAAATCTTTCACGAACGGAAATGGATGTTCGGAACTATGCATAATCCTTTCCTAGGCCATTCAAGGTCACAAAAACTAAATCATCATCTTCCACTGGCGACCCAATGGAAGCAAGTGCATCTGCAATCTTCTTCACCTTCATGTGGTAGTCATTGATGCTCATATTTTCTCTTTGCACATTATGCAACTCTTGCTTGAGCTGCATTTTCCTGGCTTGCGTATTTGTGCTATACATTTTTGACAAAGTATCCCATGCCTCCTTTGGCGTACTTGCATCTTGAATATGCACAATCATAGAGTCTGAAATGCTGATAGACAGCCAGTACATAACTTTCCTGGCTCTCTCATGCCATGCTTTAAATGCCTGCATTTGCTGTTGATTGGGAACATCAGGAAGAACTGGTTCTTCTTCATTTCCTGCAACAAATTCCCAATATCCTTTTCCCATAAGGAAATTCATCATTCTAAACTTCCATGCTTGGAAGTTTTTCTTATCAAGCTTTTCAGTGACAATCTGTGAAAGAGAATCAGACGCCATTACAAAACACTGCAAAAAATTCTGTCACTGCAAAGAACACAGCTTCAGCCTCACAAGGGCAAATCTGCAAAACTGACGAAAGTGGTATTTGACCACACAGTCACTTTCTAGTGACGATTTTGCATCAACAGGCAACAAGGATGATTCTGTAACTCCCAATGTCTCTGCGCACAGGCATACGATGCAATTTCTACAGTAACTTTTCACCGACCTGTAGAACAGTGGTCGCACAGCATAAAACTGGGCCTTTTCCTGAGTGCGTGCAGAAAACTTCCGCCTCCAAAACAGGCCCTGAAATGGCCTCAAATCAGAAAAACAGGGTCACCAAGGGCTAAAGCTCTTTCCCGCAGCATATACTACCCTCTTGCTTCACCGCGAAGGGTGTCTCAACCTGAGACAATGCACTCTTGCACTTCCTGGCTGTGCTACCTGCGGAGACTTGCTCCCAAAATAGAAAATGAAAGCAACACTGCTCCTCTTACCAGAACATCGCAAACTTGGCTTACGTTCTTGAGCTCCTTACCACGAACAAGGCTCTGATACCATGTCAAGATTGTGGGAGAGAAGGAAGGAGTCTCACTTGTAGCTTTCTTGCTTGCACAATGGGGGAATACACACAAGGGTGGAGGCTGAAAGTAGTTTTTTTCTCTTCTTAGTTGTGTAAGCCAAAAAGAAGTCTAGTACATAGAAATAGAAGAACCCTATATATGGGTCTCAAACCAAACTCAACTAACTAAGGTGGCATACTAACTGAGCCACGAACTAGAGTAGATAAGGATAGCTGTCATCTAGCTATTATTCATGGGCGGTGTACCAACCGCATCTACACAACTGACAAGTCGGTGACATAAATCCACAACGGTCGCCCTGGCATATCACGAGTGGAGCTCGATATCTCAACAGAAAGACCATGGGAACCATCACCAACTGGTCAAGGAACGGGCATTGCTAGAAACACAGGAGTACCCGATGTTGCCGAAGTTGCGACTACCAATGGAACATCGGGTGTGGGGAATGCGAGCATGAGCAAAGACAAAATTCCCAATATCGTCGTGCCAAACCAAGTTATTCACTACTAGATTATTATTTCACCACATCAAATAATAAGGTTTATGTCGAATTTCTACAAAATAAGTAAATGTCAGCCTTTGCATCAAATGGTACAAGAGCTACTTGTTAGATTGCACAGATAATATCCGTATAAGAATTAATTATGTAAAATATTAGCTCTATATTTTTACACTTACATGAATTGGCAGTTTCATCTAGAAAGCATACTAGTACACACATAAATAATTAATCCCTATGATTTGTAGTTAGATTAAGTAAAATAAATTGTTATAATTATTATCAAATGTGACAAGGTTAAGTGTTGACTAACACTTAAAAGTGAAACTCTATTTAAAAGATTAGTAAGTCATCTCGTTAAGTTATTGGCACAATATAATTCTTTAAGGAATTTCACTTATGTTAGGTAAGATAGCCTAAACATGAAATTCATGCCTTGCTTAACATGTTGTAAGAGATGTACTCAACACTTCTTTATGGGGAGGAGAATCCTCATTAGAATGTAAGGTTACCTTAGGATAAGGTTTACCTTGGCGATGGAAGTTGTGAACTGCACGATGGTGTGATTGTCATTGTTGAAAGGACTATTTGTGTTTGCTAGAATCTAGATCTCCGATTAAAGACATTAACAAATATGACAAAAGGAAAGGTCGCACAGCTAGCTATGAGACCCTACTCCAAGGGGGTCATGGTTATTGCTTCGAGAGGCTTAGACCGGCTCCGTAGTAGCAAAAGTTCTCTCTGTAGTAGGGATAGCCTCGAGTAGTAGGAAATGTGGGTGCGAGGGGGGGCTCTAGCTGTAAATTCCCCATTACTCCTAGAATTGGACGAGCCCCTTTGTGACCCAAGATGGGATCCTAGAACCCTAAATACTAGTTACAAAAATGGAATCTTGGTGGGCAGAATACCCTCGTGGAATTTTGTATATGTTTTGCAGGCTCAAAAATATGGAAATTGCAATAAAATTCCAATATAATAAAGAAAATTGTTTTGCTCAAGGGTTGATTGAATTGTATGTGTGTCCATGAGATAAATTATGTGAAGGAATATGTGATTTAATGGAGTAATTAAGGAAGCTGATTGTATATGTTCCAATAAATTTTATGTAGGTAATTAAAAAACTAAAGTTGATTTTCTCATCAAAGGAAAGTGGGTGGGTGTAACCCTCGACGGGTCCATCTAACAGTAGGGTGCTCCCGGTTAATAGGAAGCTTTTCTAAATCAACAATAGAAATAGGAAGATGATAAATTGACCAACTAGTCATTAGGTAGAACTGACTTGCATTGTTTTAGGGGGCTGGAATGGGATTTTACCTTATGGGAAGGAGGGTTGACATATTGCACTGCCCCGTCTCCCATTCTCTTTGAACCAAGTGCAATGGCAAGTCCGCTTTAGTTTGAGTAATCCTGTAGAGGTGGGAACTTGGAATTACTGACGCTAGTTGGCTGTTAGGAGACCCGTCTAATTTTAGGAACAAAAAAATCAAGGTCAATCCTAGTGGGTTCAGCTGGAACTCTCCTGTTGTTGCGAAGTAGACTCAGTAGGGCCTACTGATAAACCCCATGATGTTCCAAGGGAGCACCAAGCAACATCAGTTTTGGAAACCCTAATGATGGACTGCTAAAATATGTGCCATGTATTGAGACTGGCGGACACCTCATAATTGGTATCAAAGTGCACATTAGTATAGAATATGACGTAAGCTTAAGAAAAATATTTTTTAAAAATACAGCCTACGATATGTTTTTTTCTCTTTGTTAATGCTTTGTTAATGTATATTTTTGAATTATGAAAAAATATCAAATCTTAGAAATGATTCTTGATCTTCCGACTAATGTTTATGTTAGCTATGCATTCATCCAGTTTTGCTTGGAGAAATTAGATGATGCAGATACTAGATTAGTTATACAACCCCTCACCTCTATATTGTGAGAGATGTTGGATGATTAGTGGAGGATAGTGCTATATCAATGCAAGTCATCTAGCTGATCTTTGGAATAATCTGAAAAGAGTAAAATGGATGGAAGATCTTGAAGTTATCAAGATCTATATATTTTATAAAGCCAATGTAAACTCAACCATGTATACTAGAGCCAAGAAGATCAAAATAGAAAAGTATATCTATGAGGAAGCTACAAAGATCCTTCCAACTGACAGAGTAAAAGTCGTAGGTCGCTCTAGCTACCGCAACTACAAAAAGGACAAATTTCCTGAACTCCCAAAAAAAAAAGATTCTTAGATATCTATTCTTAGAATCCAAGTTACTTCATAAAGGATGTATTAGAGTGTCAAGCTTAGATTGTATTAGGGAATCCTTTCCTGAAAAAAATAATATGAGCTTGTGAGCTATCGGATTATCTTATACATCCGTTGTAATAAAGATTGATTAATACTCTATCAATCACAGAAATAATGGAGCCTTATTTTCCCTTTGAATCTCTAAAATTGCAGTTTAACTTTAGCAATGGGAAGAGAGTTTTATTTGAAAATTGTTTCAATAAATTAAGCGATAAATAATTTGAGTATCAAACTCTAATGTTAACACTATATAAATTTCATAAAGTTTAACTTGGGTATTCTTGAAAATTTCCCAGAATTTTGCACTCACAATAATTTCCAACAAAGCCCAAGAGAAAAGGAATATTTTGAAGCAAATCAAATCTTTGGAATTTGACAGGAAAGGTGAGAATGTGGAAGCTGATGCAAAAATTTGGATTGAATCCATGGAAGATTATTTTATTGCTCTCTATTGGAATTGTTATAGCCAACCAGCCATGTTAGCTAAGCTAAAATTAATTGACAAAGCTCGACTTTGGTAGAAGCAATGGTGTCGGGATCAAGGTGTCCCTAAAAATACCATTACTTGGGATTTGCTAAAGGAAGCTGTAAGAAGAAGGTATTTACCTCTACCTTATCGCACCCAGAAGATGAATGAGCTCTTTAATTTGAAGCAAATGGGACTGACCTTGGAAGCATATTACTCCATGTTTGTTTCACTTCACCCTCCATGGATACTGCTAAGCAAATGTCCAAATTTTGCAATGGGCTAAATTCTCCTTTGAGCACTCATTTGGAATCACTATGCCCAATATACCTTCAAGATGCTTTGATTCGAGTTGCTCCTATTGTGTGGGAAGTACAATCAAAGCCTAACAATAATAAGTTATGGAGCTACAATAACCGGAACAAAGGAGGATTCAAAGGTCAAGAAAAAAGAACCCAAGGCCAATTCTACCAAGGTCAAAAGAAAAAGGAAAAATCCAATGTAGTTGGAAATTTTGTTCCTACCCAGGGAAACAAGGATGGTCTTGGGTGTTTTCATTGTAATGAGCTAGGACATTTCAAGAGAGATTGTCCAAACCTTCGTGGAAACCATCTCCAAGGCCAATTTTGAGGTCAAGACAAAGCTTCCGAAGATTGTGGATCACGTAGCTATGGCAAGAGAAAGAACGTCAAATATTACCCTAACAGAGACTAATAAGAAGGAAGACCCTACTATGGAAGAAGATATTGAAATAGCAATTGCTCATGCTGTATTCCATAGGAAAGGTCCAAATCATCAATATTCAACAATACAAACACTAGCTAGTCACCAAGGTAAATCATTTAAAGTTTTGATTGACTGTGGAAGTACACACTCATTTATTTCTCCCAAGTGTACTAAGAAGTTAGGAATAGATATAGTAAATGCATCAAAACTGCTTGTGGAATTAGCAAATGGAAATGAAGTACTCTCTACACAACAAAGTGCCAAGGTAGAGTTTAACCTAGGAGGAAACCTTTGAAGTATGAGGTTCAAAGTAAGGAAGTTAGGAGCTTATGAATGTTTACTAGGAATGGATTGGTTGATTCCCAATGATGCTCATATCCATTGTGGAAAAGGTCAAGTCACATTTTAGGATTTGAACGATGAAATATCAACTACACAAGGTGAAACAAGGAAACCTAAAGTTCAATTTTCAAAAGCTTCTCGAATTGTGAAAGGATTGAAGAAAGGATTACGTGTTTACTTGATCAAGCTTAACAAGGAAAATCGAGATGGTCAGGAGATAGAAGAAGAACCATCATGGTTAAAAGAGTGCATCAACATATTTCTTGAAGAGCTAACTGAGTTACCATTGGAAAGAGAAGTCGATCATGAGATCAAACTTGTTCCAAGAGCTGTCCTAGTAGCAAAGAGACCTTGCAAAATGTCTATTCCTAAAGCCATTGAACTAAAAGAGCAACTCAAACAGTTACTAGAAAAATAATATATTCACCCAAGTATTTCACCACGGGGAGCCCTAGTATTATTCCAAAAGAAGAAAGATGGAACTCTCTGTCTTTATATCGACTATTGAGGGCTAAACATGGTAATGGTGGTGAAGAATAAGTACCCGATCCTGAGGATAGACAAGCTTCTTTGATCGTCTACAAGGAGCAATGATCTTTTCTAAGATTGATCTTTGGTCAGGATATTATCAGATCAAAGTCAAGAATGAAGGTATTCCTAAAATTGCCTTCAACCCAAGATACGGTCATTTAGAATTTATTATGATGTCATTTGGGTTGACAAATGCCCCCAGCTACATTCAATAGGTTAATGTAGGACATTTTCAAACCTCATCTTGATGACTTTGTTCTTGTATTCTTTGATGACGTCCTAAATTATTCTAAGGAGGAAGAAGATCATGAACCACATCTTCACATTGTCCTAGAGACAGTGAGAACACACAAGTTGTATGCCAAGAAAAAGATATGTGCCTTCTTCAAAAGGGAGATTGAATACTTGGGATTCATAGTGTCAGTTGAAGGTGTATTAGTAGATCCTGCCAAGGTCAAAGATGTTCAAGATTGGCCACCCCCAATCACTATCAAGGAAGTGAGAAGTTTTCTACATCTGACAGGATGGTATAGAGTATTTATTAGAAATTATGCCCAAATTGCAGCACCTCTTACAGACCTACTCAAAAAGCAACTTGCCATTATCTAGACGCTAATTGAACAATCTAGCTTTGAGCAACTAAAGCATAGTTTGGTAATTGCTCCTATTTTAAGGCTACCTAACTTAAGCAAGGAATTTGAAGTTGTCCACAGATGCCACCTCTCTTGCATTGGGATGTGTGCTAATGCAAGAAGGTCATCATGTAGCTTACTCCTCGAGAAAGTTGAAAGCCCATGAAAAGAGATATGCTACTCACAACCTGGAGTTGTTAGCTATGATTCATGCTCTCAAATTATCGAGACATTATCTACTTGGAAATAAGTTATCCTTAGTCATAGATCATAAAAGTCTTAAGTGGATTTTTACTCAATCTAATCTTAATATGAGGCAACGATGCTAGATTGAAATTCTATAGGAGTATGACTTTGAAATTAAGTTTAGACCTAGTAAAGAAAATGTAGTAGCAGATCCCCTCAATCATAAAGCCTTCCTTAATGCTATTATCGTTGAAGAACCATTTAGGGCAGAAGCTCTAGCTACAATGGTATCAATGTCAACTAATCCTATAATCAAATTGACCAAGGATGAAGTAAATAAGGACATAGACTATCAACAATTGTTTTGGGAAGTTCAGAATAAGGAACAAGATCCCAAATTCAAAACTAAGCACCAAGAATTCTCCACAAATGAAGACAAATGACTTGTTTATTTTAGAATGAGACTATGCATTCCTTCAAGTCAAAGGATACTTTGGGAAGCACATGACTCCCCTTTTTCAAGACACCCAGGGTATGCAAAAACTCTTAATGTTGTTAGGAAAAGCTATTACTAGCAAAGAATCAAGGGCAATGTACTTAAGTATGTCATTAAATGTCTAAATTGCCAAAGGGTAAAATATGAACGTGTCAAGTTACCAGGAAAACTCTAGCCACTTGACATTCCCCAGATGAAATGGGATTTTATTACAATGGACTTTGTAGTTGGGTTACCTTCTGTGCAAGGAGGATATAACTCAATAATGGTAATAGTAGACATGGTAACAAAGGTCGCTCATCTTATTCCAACAAAAACCAATTACAAAGGTTCAGATATTGCAATAATTTTTGTAAAATAGATTTTTAGGTTACATGGGTTACCTAAAAGGATCATCAATGATCGTGATTCTCTTTTTACATCACATTTCTGGAAGAGTTTATTTGAAGCCATTGGGACCCAACTTTGTTTTAGCATTGCTTATAATCCATAAACTGATGGGCATACAGAACAAGTTAATCAAGTAATTGAGGATATTCTACGTGCATATTGCAGCAAGGAACCTAAAAGGTGGATTGATAAGCATCTATCCTTAGTGGAAATTTCTTATAATGCCTCCTATCATCGAAGTATTCAAATGAATCTATTTCAGGCACTATATGGTCAAGATTGCATTATTCCACTTAATTTTTCCAATCCTACTCTAAGGGTAGAAGCTTTGAGAAAAATGTTAGAAGAAATGCATGATCAAATCAAGATTATCATGCAAGATATTCAAGCTGCCAACAAGGACCGACAAAAGGTGTATGCTGATCTAAAAAGGCAAGAATGAATCTTCAAAGAGGGAGACATAGTCTTCATTTGTGTCTGTCCAAAGAAGAGTTATTTGTCTTTAGGAGAAATGAAGAAGCTAAGTCCAAGATATTGTGGACCTTATAAGGTTCTCAAGTGCTTAGGACCAAGTGCTTACAAGATACAACTCCTTGAGAATATAAAAATCCAAAATGTATCTCATGTTAGCTTATTGAAAGCATACGTAGCTAATCTGAACCATATCCTTGATGATCAACAAGTTGTAATACCTAGCCAAGGAATCCTTATGCTACAACCTAACATAGTAATTGATGTAAGGGAGAGAAAATTCAGGAGTAGAACCCTTAGAGAATACCTTGTCTGGTGGAAGGATTATCTTGAAGAATATGCTACATGGATAGATGAGAATGCTCTTCATCAACAATACCCACGGTTTCTCTTGAGATAAGGATATCTTGATTTCTCTAAGGAGAGGAGGATGTAATACATCCACACAATTAAAATTCAATTGGTTAGTTCGAAAGTTATTTAGTCAATTAGTAAGTTAGTAAAGTTACTAACTAAAGACTAACTAAAGTAAAAACTAACTAACCATTAAATTTAATTTCAAAAATCGAGGATCATAACCAAACATTTTTTTCGGATAGACAAGGACTGTAGCCACCCATCACAGAAGTTACCACGTGAACGAGAGTTATGAGCCATATCAGTCATTAGTGTTAGCGTGTATAGTATGGATGGTCCAAAAATACTATTTTTTGGAAAAAACTAGCATATATTTTGATATTTTTGATATTTTTTATTGTACATATCCTAAAAAGCTATGGAAACTTCTAGAACAAGGTGTCATGTAAAAGAAAGCAAGTGGTTTTTCAGTTAGTTTTGGAGATTTACTACAAAAAAGAAGGATTGGAAAAATCGTGTGTGTTGTGATTGTAGTTTACAGGTAGCAAACAACACTTTGAACAAGGAGAAGAAGAATGTGTGATCTAGAAGATTTCTAAACAAGTGTCTTGGGATTTTAGCCCCTTTTCGTAGCCAACTGAAACATCATATCTGTCATAGACAAAATTCCCAATGTCGTCCTGCCAAACCAGGTTATTCACTACTAGGTTATTATTTTCCCACATAAAATAATAAGGTTTATGCTGAATTTCTACAAAAAAAGTAAAGTTAGCATTTGCATAAAATGGTACAATAGCTACTTATTTGATTGCACAGATAACATGTGTATAAGAATTAATTAGGTAAAATATTAGCTCTATATGTTTATACCTACACGAATTGGCAATTTCATCTAGAAGCATACTAGTACATGCATAAATAATTAATCCCTATGATTTATAGTTAGATTAAGTGAGATTCTAAATCATGGAATCATGATGAAAATAGTTACAAGATGTTATTGCACATATGACTTTATGCACACTCGAGATTAGTAAAATAACTCGATGTAATTATTGTCAAACATGACAAGGTTAAGTGTTGACTAACACTTAAAAAGTAAAACTCTATTTAAAGGATTTGTAAGTCATCTCATTAAGTTATTGGCATAATATAATTATTTAAGGAATTTTTCTTATGTTGGGTAAAATAGTTCAAACGGGAAATTCATCCCTTACTTAACATGTTGTAAGAGATGTACTCAACACTTCCTTATGGGGAGGAGAGTCCTCTTTCGAACATAAGGTTACCTTAAGATAAGTTCTATTGGCTATGGAAGCTGTGAATTGCACAATGGTGTGATTGTCATTGTTGAAAGGATTGCTTCTGTTTGCTAGAATCTAGATCTTCGATTAAAAACATTGACAAAGAGGATAAAAGGAGCCATCCGTGAGACCCTACTCCAAGAGGGTCATGGCTATCAATTCGAGAGGCTTAGACCGACTTCGTAGTAGCAAAAGGTCTCTCCGTAGGGATAGTCTTGAGCAATAGGAAATGTGGGTGCGAGGGGGGAGGGATCTAGTTGTAAATTCCCCATTACTCCTAGAATTCAACAAGCCCCTTCATGACCCAGGATAGGATTCTATAAGTCTAAATACTAGTTACAAGGGTGGAATCTTGGTGGGAAGAATACCCTTGTGGAATTTTGTATATCTTTTACAGGCTCAAAAAGATGGAAATTGTAATAAATTTCCAATATAATAAATATTTTTTTTAAATCAAGGGTTTGAATTGTATGTGTGTAACGTACCCAAGCACATTTTAGTGGTCCATTAAGAAAAGATTCTAAGCGTTGCCACTCGGAACTCCCATGGAATGTTTTGGGGTTTGTCACCTAGGGTTTCCTGAGTCTACCTCACAACGGAATATCCATGGCCAAAACCCACTAGGATCGACCTAAAATTTGGGTTCCTTGTAGACAAAGTCTCATGATAGCATCCTAGCATTGGGTTTTGGGCATCCTACTTTATGGAGAGATACCCAATCTGAAGCAGATCCATACCGCACTTGGTTCAAAGAGAATGGGAAACTATAATATTTTTGCCTCGAAATATTGAAGACCTATAATCTGCGCAAAGAGCAAACTAAAATAATCACCCGCATCGGTAAATGTGGTGGTTAAGTGCTTACCCTGCGCACATTGATAAATTCCAGCTCCGTGATGTGCATAAGAGGCCGTGGCTTGAAGACCGCAAGCCCGCACGAGAACACCTCTTCTAGAGGGAAAAAGGGGATCATGGTTAAAATTTTGACAATTTTTTTAAATAATCCCCTCCCCCCTCAATCGATGAATGGCAGGGGGAGAGGGAATGTGAGAGGAGTGATGAGAAGTAGGAGAGCACGGGGGGAGGAGGAAGCATGCAAACTAGCCACATGTGTGGCTATCTCCCCCCCCTTACACACTATATGAACCCTCCTTAGGCTTGAGGGAGGGAGGGAAGAGAGAAAGACTGTCGTGCTGCCCGCCCTATTGTTAGGAGCCACCATTGCCGCCCTGCTACCGTGAAGTGCATCCTATGGTAATAGCAATCAGTAGTCATCAAATGCAAGAGGTGGTGGAAATTTTCAAGGCAAGGGGAGATCTAACTCCCATTGGCAGAGGCTCATGGCAGCAGCAACATCAGTCAGACAATCCAAATAAGGATAAGGATTGTCACTACTGCGGAAAGTATGGGCATATTGCGAAGGACTGTTGGAAGAAGCAGGGAAACTAGAAGGGCAAACAGCATGGACACTATGCTACCTCAAGTCAGGCAGATGACTCTGGTGATAGACTGTTTGCCATGCAATATGTCAAAGATAAGGTTGCTAAAAAATCATCTGATGATGCAGTGTGGTACATTGACTCAGGGGCATCGAATCACATGACCCCTCATGGTGATTGGTTCACAGATATGGTGGCTGAAAAGCATGGCTATGTATGCACAGGTGATGATACGCAGCATAGCATTGAGCATAAAGGCAAAGTGCCTCTTGTGGTTCATGATGGCAAAAAGAAAAATTTGCATGATGTATTGCATGTCCCATCGATTACGAAGAACCTACTGTCTGTCTGTCAGATGACGCGGAGCAGAACTTGCAGGTTAGATTCAATAAACATGGCTACTTTATTGAAGAGTTTGGCAATGGCTGCAAGTTGATAGCTCATGGTCACGGGAATGGCAGAATGTTTACTCTTGATGCTTCTTTGCCAGAGCTGAATTCAACTATGTTTGCCCATGATTCTGGCACTGTTAGGGATTTGGAAATATGGCACAAGATAATGGGGCATGTCAATTTGCAAAGGCTGCAACTTATGCAGAAGAAACAGCTGGTTACAGGTTTACCCAAGTTCCAATATTCAGATATTGGTCATGTATGCGACGCTTTGCCAATTCGGTAAGCAGTCTAGATTGCCATTTGTCAGGCATGTAAGGCAGAGTACACGTCCATTGCAGTTAGTGCACTCTGATGTTTGGGGGCCAGCTCATAATGCATCTATGGGAGGTTCCAGATATTATGTATCTTTCATTGACGACTACAGTCGCTATACCTGGCTTTACATATTAAAAATAAAAGATGAGGTCTTTGCTGTTTTTCAGCAATTTAAAGCACAGGTTGAGAAGGAGTTTGAATGCTACATCTCTTGCTTGAGATCTGACATTGGTGGAGAGTATGTATCAAATGAATTTGATGATTTCTTGGCTAAAAATGGCATTCGTAGGCAGCTAACCTGCAGCTACACTCCGCAGCAGAACGGAGTAGCTAAAAGAAAGAACAGGGTTCTGATGGAAGCTGCTAGGGCCATGATGAACGAAAAGCATATGCCGCTTTATTATTGGGTAGAGGCTGTTATGACAGCCATATACATTCTGAACAGGACTCCCACTGCAGGTATTCACGAGATGACGCCGTTTGAGAGGTTGTATGGCTATAAGCCGGATGTAAGTCACATGAAAGTCTTTGGCTGTCTTGCTTATGTGCATATTCCAGATGAGAAAAGAAAGAAGCGGGATCCAAAAGCACATAAGTGTATTTTCATTAGATATTTGTAGCAGAAGAAGGCATACAAATGCTATGATCCCTCTACCAAGGAGACTTTGGTGAGTAGGGATGTTATATTTGATGAGATGGGCTCTTGGTATGTATCACCAGTTGCAGTGCCATCGGATATGCCTTCCACTCATGTCTCTACAGTTGCTTTACAGCAGAGCATTGCTATGACAGGACCTAGTAGTCAGACAATATCCCCATGGACAGGGAGATTGAGGAGCTCACCATCCACTAACACCAGTATGTCAGTGAGGGGGAGACATGATGTCTTGGACAGCAAAGGAAAAGAGAAAACTATTGAGGATGCATCTGGTATGATGACACCTGGCAGAATGACTTTTGGCTATGAGTCTATTGATACTTTAGACAGCAAACTTGGTATTTGGACTATCTATACGCTTGGCATGAGGCAGAGCAGGTACATTCCGCCTCATGAGAAAGGGAAATCAAGTAGTGCACCACAGCTTAGATGCTCGGAGAGGGTCAGATACCCTGTTGACAGGTTGACATACAGTGGTTACTCCGCAAAGCATTATGCTTACATGACAAAAGTGATGGAGGTCAAAGAACGAGGTACATATGCTGAAGCAGTGAAAGATGAGAACTAGTGTGTAGCCATGGACGAAGAAATGAATGCCTTGGCTGAAAATAAGACATGGGATTTAGTGCCACTACCTGAAGGGAAAAAGACCATTGGCTACAAATGGGTCTACAAAATCAAATGCAAGTCAAATGGCAGTGTGGAGAGATACAAAGCCAGGCTGGTTGCAAAGGGGTATGCCCAACAGTATGGACTTGATTATGAGGAAACATTCAGCCATGTTGCCAAGATGGCAACCATTCGCACTATGATTGCCTTGGTTGCTGCTAAAGGCTGGAAATTCCAGCAGATGGACGTTAAGAATGCATTTCTTAATGGTGACCTAGCAGAGGATGTTTATATGGTTCAGCCCGAAGGGTATGTTCACCATGATTTTCAACATTATGTATGCAGGTTGAAAAAGGCACTGTACGGGCTCAAGCAGGCTCCGAGAGCTTGGCATGCTAGGATCAATAACTGCTTGTTGTAGAGATTGGGTTTTGCTGTTGGCAGGGCTAATCACAGCCTCTTTACAAATAAGATTGGTAGTGCTAGTCATATATGTTGATGATTTGATAATCACTGGTGATGATGACTTGGGCATACAGTATGTAATGAAGATGCTAAAATCTGAATTTAACATGAAAGACCTAGGAGAACTGAAGTATTTCTTGGGCATTGAGTTAGTTCCAGCTGAAAATGGTTTATGATTTCAATACTCCAAATGGTCTAACTTTCATTCCATGGCTAGTGTGACATTAAACCTAGCATTCTTGACATGCAGGTTACCCCAAGCCTGGAGCAGAGAGTGGCTAAGTACATTGACTCTAACTCCTGTGTCCACAATCCCTTTCCTTGTAGCATCTCCTAGTGCTAAAACTAGCAAGACAATGCCTTCCTAGAAAGCATTAACATGTAAGGACTTAAGCATTGAGTGCACCGTCAAGCTAGGTATTTGAGTCACTAAGTCATTGTCATGTAAGTCAGCTGCCTCTTGCTCGATTGGTCCTTGCACCCACTTCTTCAACTCTTGCTACAATTTTGGGAGAAACTCAAGTAGATCTCCTAAGTGAAAAGTCACAAGGGTTGCCAATTGCTTTCTTCCCTCCTAATTCCATGCTTCTTGGTCAATGGCCTTAGCTAGTTTGTTGGCCTGTGGCACTTAAGCTTTGTTTATGATGCAATATTGCTCAAGGTGTAGATGCCTCTCTTGAATTCAATTGTGAAGGTGAAACAAGTGTGCTCACACTAGAGAGCTCATGGATTTCATCTTCTAGGATGGGCTCAACATCCTTCAAGTGCTCTTGGGCTCCTCTCACCCACTCCTTGACCTTATCCATGGTTCAAACTCGCACTTTGTGTTGGGGTACTCCCTGACCTTGGCACTCCCCTTTTCCACAGTCCTCAAAATCAGATGTTTCTTCTTCTATGTCTATGACTTTTTTCCCTATGGTTAGTGTCATGTCACTCTCCGTCTTAAGCATGACCTTTGTTTTAGTTCTCTTCCTCCTTTGCCTATGACTCATTTTTCCTATTGAGATTGCATCTAGGTTACTAGGCCCTAATAGTAATATGATAGTTTTCTTCATCTATGCCTAGGTCATAATGTGCAATGGCATAGGTGTAGCCTTTCTATCGAGTGTTTCAACTCCAAATATCCCCAATGGTACTGATGGTATGAATGCTAAACTAGAGGGTGGTTTTTATCTAGGGAAATCAAAAAATAGGTGGGTGATTCCACACTCTAGGTATCGAAGGTTAGCCTTCTCTCGATTGGCTTGCTCTCTCTTGGGGCAGCATGAAGAAATATGCCCTAGGTGACCACAAATCAAGCCCTTTAGTTTACCTCTTAGGCCTCTATCCCTACCTCTAACTAACACCATCACCCACACTGGTCGATAGTCCATGAGAATAGGACTTCTGTCTTCATCGCATGAGATGTAAGGGTTCACGTATGATTCCTCATCATTTGGCTCCTCCATGTAGTGGACTGAAGGGTAGCTCGATGGGTGTGTTATGAAGGGTCCACATGGCCTAGGTATTCCTATGGGATTAATCTCCATTCTAGGGATGGCTAGTCTCACATCATTAGTTGCTGGAAGAGCCAATGCGGCTTCCCTTTTGAAGAAGTTTGGTAGCCTATTCCCTATGTATGATTGGTTGTATGGCTAGGTGTATGGAAGTCTCCTTGGTAGTGTCCACGCTAAACCTACGAGAATCGGCACAAGTTCGGGATTGACTGTCCTGACATTTTGTTGGTAGGTGGTCTATGCCACAATGCACGCATTGGACATGTGGGCGTGTAGGTCTCCTCACCATCTTTAGCAACCTAGCTAGTTCCAACTTCATCTCTGCTATCTCTTGGCTCTGGTCAACACTTTTTCCTTTGTCTTGGGCGCTTGGGATTGACCATTTGCTAGATGTCATGGCTTTCCCTGAGGATCTAGAATTAGCATTATCTTGGCTTGAGCTCCTAGAACTTCTCTCGTTGAGCTAAATGTCCACTCTTATGGCCTCTTCGAAGTCCCTATCTAGTACATCTCTCTGCAAGCTCAAGTTGCAAGCTAAGGCTTTGTAGAGTTCCTCGCTATGAATTCCATTTATAAACACTATGGATACCACTCTTTCATTGGGTCATTCGTTAGGTGGGATTCTCTTAAAGAGACTCCACACCATGTGGGTAACCTAATCTCTAATGTCATCCTCATCCTTTTGGTTGATGTTCATCTGTCATACTATAGTTGGAGAACCTCTTGATGAAGAGATCATTGAGGTTGTTGAAGTTATTCCATTCCACCACATCTAAGATGGTGTACCATGTCCTACCCTTGTCTCCTAGGCAAAGGCTGAAGGCTTGCAAGTGTTGGGTAAGATTTGTGAGGCAGTTGGCTTCACAAACTTGCTCAAACTATTCTATGAATCTGTATGGGTCATTACCTAGCTATTATTTTTCTAATTGCTTTGTGACTACAGGGATCTTCAACTGGCTCTTGGAGCATTGATTGATTCCTCACTCTACAAGCAACAAGGTTATTAGGGCTACCATGCTCTACATTGAGGTTGTATTGTCTATGAGCCGCTTTGTGAGAAGCTCGCTCGCATCAAGTTTTCCTCTGGCACTCTCTCCCTTTCTGCATTAGGTCTTGTCCAATTCCTATTGGCTAGAGCTAAAATGCATTGGACTTCCCACATCTCTATGTCTTATTGTAACTTCATAGCCCGGTGCTCATGGTTGTATGCTACTATGTGTTGTAGTGCTTGTTGTACTACTAATCTCCTCTTCTCCTCGAGGTCTACTATGATGTACTTAGCTAGCCTACCATGGTACTCCATCGTGGTTTGTAAATCATATTTATTAACCATCTGTTAGATATCGAAAGGGAAATCTCCCAAATCGAGTTGGTCATTCTCACAGTTGGGAGCAAGATCCTCACATGTCGAAGGCTTCTTGCTCCACTAGGTTATCAATCAAGCTGATTAATTCTAGCACTTATTCATCTCCAATGGCGTCGGTCCTTTTATGCTCCTGAGCCTTCAATGTCTTGACTATCTATTGGTCCTATTGGTTGAGGTTCTTAGTCACTCCTCTAAGTCTAAGGTTCATCTCATATTGGATTCGATCTGCTTATTATGTTTTGGTGTGTTTCTTCTTATTGCAAATATCCCTCAACTTATGTGTACTCAATGTGTGTGTGGTGTTATTTTTCATGCATGGTGTGAAATCATGCTTTAAGCTTTCAAGTGCACTTCAAGTATCAAAAACACTGTGAGGTGAGAATACAAGATGAACAATGCAGCTCTCGCTCTCCCCTCATTCTGATTTCAACCAAACACGCAGCTAGTAAGCACTATTTTTGGATGCTTTCAAAGGTTGATTAGGTCTTTATTGTGTCTCCCAACTTGGTCAGGGTGTAATCAAGTTCTGCAAATCAATTTGGGGCCTAAGTGGGGGTGGACAACTAATGGGTTAGCTAATTGTTGCTTTTGAGTTGTCAGGTCACCATTTCTTCCATTTTTTGTGTCTAGAAGCTATTTAACTCATGTATAAGGCTTTCAGAGGTTTATCAAGCTTGGGTCCATGTTTCTCAGGGTCTAAGGATGTCAATTTTTCCTAAATTCACATTCGACCCAAGTAGTTCAAATTGCAAAGGTCCAGATCCCAGATTTAGCTTGTCCAAGGCCTCATGGACCGAGTACACATGGGCCGAATGGCCAAATGCCACGTCCTACTATCGGAATGACGAGTGGCCAAGTGGGCCAACTTTGAGTGGTCGAGTGGCCAAATCGGATGGGGTACCCATCCAAGTGGTTGAATCAAAGTAGCCAAATAGTGGCCATCCAAATTGCCGAAAGGATTCACCCAACTACGTCTATCCGAGTCCCTTGTGCTCTTGCCTTATCAATGGATTCCAACCCCTTTTTTCCCTTTTTTGCCCTATTTTGGGCATGTTTATAGCAACAACCCTAAAATGATTTGCTTTGATTTCTTGATCCTATCCTTCTCTAAATGCAACAAAAATCACAATTCAAGCACTGAAATGAAATAACTACTTGCCTACTCGTTAAAAACTCAAAATACTTACTTTTTTTGAAGATTAAACTCCTAAATATCCTATCTACATCAAGCACCGGTTGGGGGATGAAACCCTACTTCGATGCTCGATTTGAAGTGCACAAGTGCTCAAGCTTGAATTTATTAGTCCCGGAAACATAACCAAAATGAAGTGGGAGCTCATGCTCGACCGCCAAGACCCATGGATGGCTTATTGTTTCAAGCATTTCAAGTGAGTGACTAATGGCTATCTCTCACCTAGCCATATGGGATCTCAATCCTAAGAGTATAGTGAGCTTACCTTGATGCCTAATTGAGTAGCCTCCTTCCTCAAGCACTTTGGTAGCTCCATGATCCAAGATGTGAGCTCAAGCAAGCTCAATCCTCTACCTTTAAGCTCCATCCTCCATAGCCACATGCATGAGACAAGAGAAGAGAAGAGAAGAGAAGAAGAGAGGAGAAGATGGAGAGCTTCTCCACCACGATCCCTCACCCTCACACATTCACTCCCTCACACTTTCACACTCCCTCTCTCAAACAAAAGCACAAGCACAAGCAAGGATAAGAGAAGAAGAGAGCCACTTTAGCCACACATCAAGAATAAGCTCTTCCATTAACTTTTTGGTTTTTATACATGCCATTATCCCTTTGGGCACCCATTCCCTTTTTACATGACTAAGCATCTTGCCAAGGTCCTCTTTTCCTATTCCCTTGTATTTACATTATCCCTTCACCTATGCATGCCTGCTCTTTATAATTTGCATAGGAGGGAACCTCATGCTCATTTACAAAATTTTCAAGAGCATATGCATTTTAAAATGTGCCTTTCCCCTTTGCCTTTTTTGAGGTTTCCTTTGCACTTTTTCCCTTTTCTTCTCTTGTTTTCTCCATCGGGTTTGCATTTTTGAATTTTCTTGGATTTATTTTAGCTTTCTTTTTCCTTGTCTTGGACTGGGGTTAACATTTATGCATGAAAGAATATCAAGGGAGCAAGACCTTAAGGAAAAGCTCAGTAGTAGTCATAGGCTATAGTTGTATGGCTTCAATAGACCTTGGCACTTACAATAATCAATTCCTACATAAAGTGTGTCAAAAGGGAAGAAGAGTGCTAATACCCAAGCATAGGCTTCCCATAAGACACCAATCAAAAATTTTTGAGTCTTGGAGAAGTTCAAGCCTATTTTTGAACCATTCTAAGAGGGTTTAAACCCTTGGTACAAACATCTAATTAAATTTTTTCTAAATAGCTTTCTCTAATGATATTCTTGCTACTACATCAACCAAACTTACTACAGTTTGTTACTTGAGTTAGGAAGTTTGTTCTAAAGGTGGCTCCTCCAACCCCTCCCTTCTCTTTTAATAGAAAATTGTGGATTCACTCAACTAGCCTCTCTTAACTATTTAAAGCATCTTTTTCTTCCTTGAAAAGGTTGCAGTATCATATACTACTTTGAACCCTCCCAATCCTTTCTTCACCACAAGTTGTATTCTTTCTCCATGTTCTTGCTACTATCTATACATCTACTATCTATAAATCTACTAGAGCTTTTGTCCCATCCACAAGTTGTATTCTTTCTCCATGTTCTTGCTACTATCTATACATCTACTAGAGCTTTTGTCCCATGGGCTTGGAAAACAATAGGGTAACATAAGCTTGATACGGTGACATGGATAACAATTGGGAACTATTTTTTATGCTTGTGATGCAATAATGATCATTAAGTCCTTACTAATGAGTTTCTTGTTTGGTTTGTAGGTATGCAATGGTTCCCTTCTATCTCTTGTATTAAATGTTATTATTCAGCTTTCCAAGCGTGATGGTGTAATCTTTGCTTTACCTTCAATATTCAAACTTTCAATATTCTTGATGACTTTGTTCTAAGTGATCCTCAAGCACACTTATTGTGCAAGAGTATTTTGAACCAGTACATGTTGCATCCTAGTGCATGTACACTAGTGCTACATGAGCTCAACATTTGGGAGCATTGGACATACTCCTATTATTTCATGAAATTTGGTCTATGAAGTACTTAGGCTAGCTGCCACCTAGCCACTCATATGTTTAATGAACTCAATGATTCAGCTGTAGTGAGCTTGCTAGGCATTCCATCAAGCATGATAGAAGTGCATGGTAAACTCCACGATCCGAATGAGTGCCGCTCCGATTCTCTAAACCTCTACATCCTCCATATGCATGAGAGAAAGCATGGATATGGAAAGAGAGAACTTGGAGAGAAGATGGAAGAGCTTCACTCACTTATTATCTCTTTCTCCCTCTCACTCCCTCCCTCTCTCTTGTACTTTCTTATCATTCAATGATAAAATTCCATTGTACTTTGTTCTTTTAGTCATAGTTGATGTCATACTCAAGATTGTGTTTATGAGTCCAAGCTTCCATTTTGGAACCTAATTCACTTGAGTAACAATCAATCTCTTTAATCTATGTCATCATGAACATTGTCTTTGTGTTCCATCCACCATAGCTACGCTCTAGATCCATGCATTCCAACATGAAGACTAATGCAAGACAAGTCAATAGAACAGAAGACAATGAAGAAGACATGAAGACTACATGCTCTAGATCCATGTATTTCAACATGGTATTACAGCTATGGTGAGCATGGCTAAGCTCGGTAAACTTTTCTCTTAGCTCCCATTTTCCCCTATCCCAGCAGTTGAAGATTCAATTTCTCACTTCATCTACACCCTCCACCTCTTGGGAGCCATAGCCAGCTGCACTTACCCTACTTGGAGCTCTCATATCTCTTTATATAAGCCAAATCTCTTCAAGATTCCTTCTGGACATTTGTTCCTCTACCTCTAGAGCTTCTCTGTGTCACTGATATTGGTGATCTACAACTCCAACATTGCATGAATTTGAGCTAACTACCTATTCTGTGCCTATGTCTGTCTATATGGTATGTTCTCCCTATATGCGATGCAAACTTTTCTACAACCATAGGGCAATTGAAGATTGGTTCATAATATTATTTCCCATAAAATCTTTTTGCAAATTATTTTTTCTACTAGCTACAACAGACAAAAAACCAATCGACTAGAAAACCCTAACTATGGACTCCATAGCCTTTAAGTTTCAAGCTCATCTATTACTTCAATCTCCTACTTGCTTCAGCTCAAGCTTGATAATGCCACTCTAATCTACTATAACACTTAGTATCCAACAAGGAAATCACAAAAAATCAACAAGCAAGGCTCCAGCATCAAGATCTAACACCAAAGGTTCAACTACATAGTATCCCTTGATATTACCTAGTGTTGGTTAACGCTAACCTTCTTGACATATTCAAAGACCAACTCTCTTACTTATTAAATCTCAAATTTGAAGCTAATTCTTGGCCATGCCAATGACAAAAAAGAAGGTCTTAATGTGGAAGCTCCTCAACTTGAAGAAGAATGATAATATAACTCTTCTTACTCATTTACACTACATGGAAGACTTGTGTGCTCTACTTTTGCATGAAGACATGGAGCTGCTTACATCAAATTGCAATCAATGATTTCATTTGAAGATTTTTATCACACTCTAATTGCCTTGATCATCATGAAAATCTTAAATATGGTGATATTTTTTCTTGAGAGAGACATGAAAACTAATGCAAGCAAATTCAATACAACAGAAATACTAGATAGACCATAGAGAAGAAGACCAAGAAAAAGAAGAACACAAGGACAAAAAGAGCATCAAAGAAAGAAAAGTGGACTACATCAAAGAAGAGGACAAATGAAATAATATTTGTTATGATGAAGAAAACCACAAGGGCTTGTTGGTCCTTGTCTCCACTTTTTGCTAGAATTTTCTTATTCTATGTACTTGCCATTAATGCTCATGTCATCTGTCTTGTAAAACTCCTCATGTACCCTATGCATAATAGTGTCTACACACTTAGTGATGTTAAAATATGCGGGATCTAGAGCATGGCAGATGCGGAAGCTATGGAGGTTGAAAGAGGAAAAGGAAACTCATGAAGACATTGACCCTGACAAGGAAAAATTGTTACACAAGTGAATTAGGTTCCAAGATTGAGACTTGGACTTATAAACACAATCTTATGTATTGACAGTGACATGACACTTTACTGGAAAAAAAAGAGTACTATCATTGCATTAGAAAAAGAGCGCAAGTACAATGATTTATAAGAATTGAGTGGCAGTACTTTCTCCTACTATGCATATGGAATTCTGGTCCTGAGCCATCACTGCTTCTCACAAAGGAACTAAAGTAGGTGTGATTGCAAATATCTCAACAACCCTTCTCAATCACAATCAAAAGTACAAAGCGTATAGAGGCTTTAGTGAAAGCAACACCTACAAAGTGTGGGCACACCATAAACATGGCAAAACACGAGAGGTTGTTGCAAAGTGTGGACACACCATAAAGAAGGGCATGATTCCTACATTTTTTGTCTACACATGACTATCATGAATATCAGCATCATCCAATACAACTATACTAGATACATACCAAGGGCTCAACTAATAAAAAATAGCATCCCTATTTACCCGAAACTTATCACTAACAAGGTTAAAACAACGTAGCCTTTCTAGTTAATAGAATATCCAATGAAAATATATTTTTAAGCTTTCGGGTCCAATTTCTTTCTCAACTCATCATGCACATGAAAATATGCAATACGACCAATTACTATCAAGTGTAATACTTCAAATTTCTTGCCTATAAAATATTCTTCATGACTCATACCATGAATTGCAACTATGGGAGTTCTATTTAAAATGTAGACATCAATATGAACAACCTCGGAGCAAAAATACTTGGTCATATTCTTTTCAATCCCATCAATGCTCATGTAACTTCTACAATATATATGTTTTTTATTTTTGCAACTCCATTTTGTTGTGGGATATATCTGCATATAAATTATTCTTTTATCCTGTGAGACCTCAAAAAATCACTAAACTCATTAGAGATATATTCTCTCCCTCTATCTGACCTCAAACACTTAATTTTCAAGCTTGTTTTTATTTCTACAATAGCCTTGAAAGTTTTGAAGTGCTCAAACACTTCTCTTTTCTTCATGAAATATACTTAGAGTCTCTTAGAGCAACCATCAATGGATCTAACAAAATACTTATTATCACCAAGAGATACATTTTTCGTAGGCCTCCAAATATATGCATGCACAATAATAAGTATATTTTGCTTACATCCCTGTCATGTGAAAATGGTTGCCTTGCTTACTTCCCAAGCTGACATGCTTCACAAACTTTATGTAATTTTACAAATCTAAATATAGAAAAACTTGTAACCAACCCGTTGGACTACATTTATTTCAGTCTTTATAAATTTGCATGTCCCATATGCTTGTGCCATATTTTAATGTCTCCAACCACACCTTTGTCTTTAGTATAGATAACAACATTTATAGCACGCATTCAATCGTTTCAAGTAAATATGTGGCCATCTTTACTTGGTTTTGTAATCAATCTACACTTATTATTAAAGACTTTAACAAAATAGCCATTTGCATTAAATCTAACATGTAGCCCTTGCTCTACTACTTACCCACTATCAAATAAAAAATTCTTTGTGATGGATGGCACATGTAAAAGATTCAACAAACACTTTGTTTGACCATCATGCAAGGAGAAAGGAAATTTCCCAATGTGTGAGATCGGATGGCATGAATCATCACTCATCTCTACATAAGTTGGACTCCATAAAAATTACATTACTTTAAACCATTCAACATAGCTAGTCATAGTATTTCCATGCTTCTCAGCCATTATGTTTAAACTGAGTACCAAACAACAAGTAAGTCTTATGCAACCTTCCATAAGATATGCACTATAATAAACTAATTAGTCTTTTTCACCTTGACTACTCAATAATTCATATAGTGTGAAACTTGTATGTAGATATACCTTGTGTTTGCTTCCCCAAAACACCTCAAAGCTTACAAATTTGAAATCTGTAACCTATGCATTTAAGAATGGTCAACACAATTGAAATTATTGTATGCCCTAAAACTATTGTCCATAACCTTGGGGATCTAAAAGGATACCAAATGACCAAAAAGATAGTTGAAAAGTCCTAAAGGGTTAATTTGTAAAATTTACATTATTCTCCCTATACACCAAATCTCACACCAATCTGAGATTTTTGCTTAGCCCTACTTCTAGTGCCTCTATATGCACTATCCAAGGAAAAGAGAGAGAGTGTGGGATAGCTTCTTATCAATTGATTGTTTGCTTCTATCCTTGCTCCTTCTTCAGTTGAATCTTTAAAACATGTCTCTCTTCGTGGCACTGCTTTGATACAATGTCATGAATCGTGTGGTGAGGGGGACTTACTTGGGCTATTGTATTGAACACACGCAATACACATAAGAGAAAGCTCACTCAAGAACACATGAAGAAAGATGGAGGAAAAAATGTTTCTTTGTTGGTTTTTCTTCCTTCCCTTTCACAATAGCATGTACACAAAGGGTGGTTAAGATACAACATAAAAGAAAACTGTCTACTAAATCAAATAGTACATACTAAACTATACTAATCAATTGATACTATAACTATGCTAGTCAGAGGTAGGTATAACAAATGTAAGAAGTGGTAAGTGAGTGGGCCATGAGCAATCATAATGACCACCAATGTACTAAGTGTTGATGTGCAAAACCATCTAACCAAGTGATCCATCATCAATGTCCATATGTGTTGTTTGTCATCTCAATACCATGGCACTCATGCCAAGGGTAACTTGGTGTTATAGGTGAGAGGTGTTGGGGTGACTAGTGAGGAATGTGTCCACCTTATGAAGTGGCTAGTTTGCATGCATATGCAACTAGGATTTGGGTCAAATTCCAAGTAAACTTGGAATGTTGTCCTATACTTAAGGACCTAGTTGGTGAGAGGTTGTGGTGCTCTTCTCGAGTGTTGCCTTAGCTGCAAGGAGGATGCGTGTGCTTTTTTATTTTTACATTTTTTTCCTTTTATTGTTTCTTTTCTTTTCTTTTCTTTCCATAAATAAATACAAAACACAATTAGGTACAAGAGTAATGAAAGAGAAGAGACAATTCACTCAGAGAGTGGTATGAATGTGTGCTTTGAAGACAATCATTTTGCTAAAAAATATTGAGAGTGGATTTTAGGGGCAAATTTTGAAGCAGAAAAGAGCTTGGAAGGCCATAATAGACCAAATTTTCATGCAAAATGTAATGGTTTCAAATCAATGAGCTGGAGTTTTCCTGGATAGAGTTTGATGCCAGGAAGCCAACATGTATCGTGCCCACCTATCGATTGTCCAAGCACGTTTTAGTAATCCACCGAGAAACAAATCTAAATACCGCTGCCCCGAAACACCCATGGAATGTTTCGATGTTTTTCCCCTAGGGATTCCTAAGTCCACCTCACAACGGAACGAGATTCACGGCTAACCCACTAGGGTCAACCTGAAATCTGGGTTCCTAGTGGTCAAGGTCTCCTGACAACATTCTAGCATCAGATCTTGGACATCCTACTTTATGTAGAGATACCCAAGCCAAAGGAGATCCACGCTGCAATTGGTTCAAAGTGGATGGGAAATGAGAGGGATGCACCGCTCAACCTCTCTACTCGTAGGGCATAGTCCCATTCTGGTCCCCTAAAACGGCATGAATCAGGTTCTAACCTATTAATACCTGAAGGTCGGAATGAGAGTACCTTGTGAGAAGCCTCCCAATTCTCTAGGACCACCCTACCATAGGAATGACCCATCGAGGGTTCCTCCCACCTGCTTCCCTCAGTAGGCATTCTTTAGTTATCTAATTAGGCCCTATCACATTTATGGTGACATTTAAAATCAGCTTCCTTAATTAAGCCTTTTAGGGAACAGGGTTCATTTGCGTAATTTACGTCAAAAACACGAATACAGAGCTAGCCCTTTAACAAACAAGTTCAAATAAATTCTTAACTTATCTTCACGTTAATCTTTGTCTCCTGCCCACACAGGAGAAATTATGTATCCCTTCTATCCAACAGAAGTACCCAGTCCAAATCACGTGGCACCATAATTTCCATCCTTTATCTATAATAGGATCTTCCAACACCATAGATTTTGGGCTCACGACAGTCTTCAACTCTGTTTTGGACTAGGAAAGGGGTGTCGAGAACTCCACCTGACCCCAAGTGACCCTGGAGTGAGACACAACTTCCGTGGTTGGCCTTTTCACCACTCGACCTTCGGCCCGTAAATCAAGCAGTGCCCTTCTAGCATTGAAGCGCTGTGTGACCTTGGAGATGATCCACCCGTGCAAAATATCCTTCCTTAATTAATCCAATTAAGAATCAAACACAATCGAGGCAATTGGCCTAATATCATCTTCCAAGAAAACATTCCTTTATCCCCATGGCAACTTGTCATCATAGACCCCTGCCGTGCATTTACTATCAAACACAAGCACTTGGAACAATCATCTAAATCACATCCCTACAATCAGCTTAATGCAAAAGCATTTAGGATGTTGTTTGATCAATCACCAAAAACAATGGTACCCTTTTCCAAACATTGCAAGGATAGTCATGATAACCTTTCCATCACGTATTTGCTCTCCACCTTGGGATCAAGAATGGTTCTATGTAAAATTTACTTAACACACCCTTCTTTCAGCTAAGGCATATGTAAAGGTTTCAAACATTGTACAAGACATAAGTTCTATTAATCACTTACATTCGATAATCCAGCCTCCTTCCCAACAAGTACAAAACCATCGGTCTTTCCTTTGATATAGGGTTTCCTGATTCCTTGAGCTCTTCATTTGCCCTAGAGGAGTTATTGCATCTAGCCCAACCCCTGATAAACATAGTTGCTATCGGGCGGATCTCAAGGCATTGTAGTTTTAATCTTAATGATTGTTGTTTGTACTAACCACACATAACTTCAAGATCCTAATGAACTAACAGTTTGAGATATTAGCAAGAACTTGGACAAAGCCTAGATTTTTCTAAGATGAATTTCATTTGGGCTAGATTGCTTACCATGCCATCTGTCAAGCGTGCAAGCTATGACATACCTTTAGTGTGGTGAAAAATGTATCTATTATTTATAAGGAAAGGAGAGTCGATGATACCTTGGAATCTTATATGCTATTTATGCTATGTATGAATTTGTCGCATAGCATCTAAATGCATTTCATTTCTCTTTATACCCATGCTTTGCAACTCTATCTTTCAAATGTATGAGATGAAACCTATCCCTTTCCATGATCTATTCTCTTGCGGCATCTAACGTACCTCATGTGGGAATAAAAACAAGCTCCCTATTAATTTAAAAATTCACTACTTATGACCGGTATCGCACTTGGATTGGCAGTGATGCCCTCGCCAAAGCCCTCATTTTGGATTATGAGATTTCCCCCTGCATTCCACATTCTTTGCTTGGGGGCCATGTCCCAGTCTTCTTTGTTTTAAGTGCGATCCCCCACAAGACTTCAACTACCTCTTTCTCAAGTAGCGGGCCAATTGGGGGGGAAAGTAAGCTGTGGATAACCAAGAAAAATAAGGTATAAGTTCACGGGCAATGGAAAAAGAAAGGATGGATGTGGACACCCTCTAAGGAGGGAAAGAGAAAGATAATATTCTTGGAAGGTTCTCTCTCTTGCTCTCTATCACTCCCTCTCTTCCTCTCTCTCTTTCTCTCTCTCACCCTCTCTCTTCCTCTTTCTTCACTCTCTCTCTCTCTCCCTCTCTATCATGCAGCATCTTGGCCTCCTCCCACCAGTGTGCTGCTTAGCATGTCGAGCCCCTCCAAGGCTTCCTGTTTACATTGTGATTGAGGGGGGGGGTTTATAATGGGGAGGGAGGTTATTATTGGGGGGCATGGTGGAGTGGTGGTGCTATTGGGGATGGCGGCCTATCTGGGCCGCAAGTTCTGGTCAAGATGGCTAGTGGAGGGGTAGTAAGCCCCTTGCCTCCCCCTTGAGATCATCATCATTGTCTTGTTCTTGTTCCTCAACGTTGTCGCCTTCTCCCTCCTCTGTGGTCATCAACGCCCACGTTGACTGTTTTCTACATCTCCCCCTTCCTCTACCAGTTGGCAACATCGACAAGGGCGTGTTTAAAAAAATCAATTAATTATTAAGGGGAGGTGGTTCCTACATGGGCTGGGAGGGATATAACATCCTCGCCCCCTTAGAGAACCTGAGATGTCCTCATCTCGGAAGAACTGGGGATTTCATTCTGGAGCCCGTGCAGTAGGACCCATCACTCTTTCGTTGCTCACTCATAAGCATATGGTATTTTTAAGCAACCACTTATTTTGTTAGATATATCCGAGTGTAGATTACAAGAGAAAAGTTTATTGTAGTTACATATCATGAATATCTTCTAGGTTTTTTGTAAGTGTCTGGTATATTTTGCATCACTGGAGCTTGTACAATTTCATCCATTGTAAGTTCAAGTTCTCTTTGAGTTCCGTTGGGACAATTGATGTAGTTATATCCAATGTTGTGGCACTCAGAGCATTAGTGTTTAGGGTGCTTTGGACATTCTGTTTTTAAATGACCTAACTCCCTGCAAAAAAAGTAGTGTAGAGCTTTATCACTTGTGGTCAACCACAAGATTCCTGGTTATTCTTGGCAGGATTTTCTTCTTTAGACCAAATTTCCCTAGGATCCTTTTAGTAGATCGAAGTGGTCCTTTATCTCGAAAACTCTGTTCCTAGATTGTCCTCTTCTTAGCTCGAGACTAAACTCCATGGACAATCGGCCTTACTTGTAATACTAAATAATACTTCCAAACTTTGACATTCTGGTAAGACCCAATCCATATTAGTTGAGAAGAAATTACTTAAGAGAAATTCATTGCAAGTTATAACTGTCATTCCTTGCAATAGTATCTCTAATCATTTGCAAGTTCTAGGCTCAAAATAGATGCAACTCATATTACTCGGGTTAACTGTAGCTAGGAGAGTAAGGTTAACTTATGGTTTCCTAATTCCTTGAGCTCTTCATTTGCCCTAGAGTTGTTGTTGCATCTAGCCCAACCCCGAATAGGATTGATAAACATAGTCGCTGACGGGTGGATCTCAAGGCATCATAATTTTAATTTTAATGACTGTTGTTTGTACTAGCCACACACAACTTCAAGATCCCAATGAACTAACGGTTTGAGTTATTAGTAAGAACTTGGGAAAAGCCTAGAGTTTTCTAAGATGAATTTCCTTTGGGCTAGATCGCTTATCATGCCATCCATCAAGTGTGCAAGCTATGACATACCTTCAGTGTGGTGAAAAATATATATATTATTTACAAGGAAAGGAGAGTCAATGATACATTGGAATCTTATATGCTATTTATGCTATGTACGAATTTGTTGCATAGCATCTAGATGCATTTTACTTCTCTTGATATCTACACTTTACAACTCTATATTTTGAATGTATGAGATGAAACCTATCCCTTTCCATGACCTATTCTCATGCGGCATCTAACGTACCTCATGCGGGAATAAAAACAAGCTCCTTAGTAAGTTGAAAAATCATTACTTACGACAGGTATCGCAGTTGGATTGGCAGTGATGCCCTCTCCCAAGGCCTCCTTGCAGATTATGGGATTCCCGCCTGCATTTGACATTCTTTGCTTGGGACCCATGTCTTGTTCTTCTTTGCTTTAAGTAGAATCCCCCACAAGACTTCAGCTAGCTGTTTCTCAAGTAGCTAGCCAATTGGGGGGAAATCAAGCTATCGATAACCAAGCGTAACAAGGTACAAGTTCGCGGGCAACACAAAAATAAAGGACGTGTTTGGACACCCTTTGAGGGGAAGAGAAGGAGAACCTTCTTGGAAGGTTCTTTCTCTTGCTCTCTGTCACTCCCTCTCTCCCCCTCTCTCTCCCTCTCACTCTCTCTCTTCCTTTTTCTTCTCTGTGTGTGTGTGTGTGTATGTGTCATGCAACATCCTAGCCTCCTCCCTCTAGCATGCTGCTTAGCATGTTGAGCCCCTCCAAGGCCTCCTGTTTACATTACAATTGGGGGGGGAGGGGGGGTTATAATGGGGAGGGAGGTTATTATTGGGGGGGCATGGTGGAGTGGTGGTGTTATTGGGGGTGGGGGACTTATCTAGGCCGCACGGTCTGGTCAAGATGGCTAGTGGAGGTGTGGTAGGCCCGTTCCCTCCCCCTCGAGATCCTCATCATCATCTTGTTCTTTTTCGTCGATGTCATCACGTTCTCTCTCCTCTCTCATCATCAATGCCCACATTGACTATTTCATGCAACTCCACCTCCCTCCCCCAACCAGCAACATTGACAGGGGGTGTTAAAAAAATTGTTATTAATTATTAAGGGGGTGGTTTCTACGCGGGCGGGGAGGGATATTACACAACCCAAGTCTTGATTCATGAACCAAAGTCTATTTGATTGCCCATTTAATCCCCTCAAGGTTTCACATTATGAAGTAGCTATATGATTCAGAAGCCAAAAAGTGGGTGACGATGGTTTATAGATTTTGATGTCGCGAAGTCGGCCGTCCAAATGGATCTAAAATACAAGCGCATTTGGTCACTGGCATTGGTGATCTACAACTCCGACATTGCATGAATTTGAGCTCACTACCTATTCTGTGCCTATGTCCATCTATATGGTATGTTCTACCTATATGCGATGCAAACTTTGCTACAACCATAGGGAGATTGAAGATTGGTTCATAAGATTCTTTCCCATAAAATCTTTTTGCAAATTATTGTGTCTACTAGCTACAACAGACAAAAAACCAATCGACTAGAAAACCCTAACTATGGACTCCATAGCCTTTTAAGTTTCATGCTCATCTTTTACTTTAATCTCTTACTTCCTTCAGCTCAAGCTTGTCAACGCCACTCTAATCTACTATAACACTTAATATTCCAACAAGGAAATCACAAAAAATCAACAAGCAAGTGCTCCAACATCAAGATCTAACACCAAAGGTTCAACTACATAGTATCTCTTGATATTACCTAGTGTTGGTTAACGCTAATCTTCTTGACATATTCAAAAACCAACTCTCTTACTTATTAAATCTCAGATTTGAAGCTAATTCTTGGCCATGCCAATGACAAAAAATAAGGTCTTAATGTGGAAGCTCCTCAACTTGAAGAAGAATAATAATATAACTCTTCTTACTCATTTACACTACATGGAAGACTTGTGAGCTCTAGTTTTGCATGAAGACATGGAACTGCCTACATCAAATTGCAATCAATGATTTCATTTGAAGATTTTGAACACATTCCAATTTCCTTGATCATCATGCAAATCTTAAATATGGTGATATTTTTTCTTGAGGGGGACATGAAGACTAATGCAAGCAAAGTCAATACAACAGAATACTAGAAAGACCATAGAGAAGAAGACCAAGAAAAAGAAGACCACAAGGACAAAAAGAGCATCAAAGAAAGCAAAGTGGACTACATCAAAGAAGAGGACAAATGAAATAAAATCTGTTATGATGAAGAAAACCACAAGGGCTTGTTGGTCCTTGTCTCCACTTTTTGCTAGAATTTTCTTATTCTATGTACTTGCCATTAATACTCATGTCATATGTCTTGTAAAAATCCTCATGTAGCCTATGCATAATAGCGTCTACACACTTAGTGATGTTAAAATATGTAGGATCTAGAGCATGGAAGATGCGGAAGCTATGGAGGTTGAAAGAGGAAAAGGAAACTCATGAAGACATTGACCATGACAAGGACAAATTGTTACACAAGTGAATTAGGTTCCAAGATTGAGACTTGGACTCATAAACACAATCTTGTGTATTGACAGTGACATGACACTTTACTGGAAAGAAAAGAGTACTATCATTGCATTAGAAAAAGAATGCAAGTACAATAATTTATAGGAATTGAGTGGTGGTACTTTCTCCTACTATGCATATGGGATTCTGGTCTTGAGACCTCACTGCTTCTTACAAAGGAACTAAAAAAGGTGTGATTCCAAATATCTCAACACCCCTTCTCAATCACAACCAGAAGTACAAAGCGTATAGAGGCTTTAGTGAAAGCAACACCTGCAAAGTGTGGGCACACCATAAACATGGCAAAACACCAGAGGCTGTTGCAAAGTGTGGACACACCATAAAGAAGGGCACGATTCCTACCTTTTTTGTCTACCCATGACTATCATGAATATCAGCATCATCCAATACATCTATATTAGATACATACCAAAGGCTCAACTAATAAAAAATAGCATCCCTATTTACCCGAAACTTATCACTAACAAGGTTAAAACAACATACCCTTTCTAGTTAATAGAATATCCAATGAAAATATATTTTTAAGCTTTCGGGTCCAATTTCTTTCTAAACTCATCATGCACATGAAAATATGCAATACGACCAAATACTATCAAGTGTAATACTTCAAATTTCTTGCCTATAAAATATTCTTCATGACTCATACCATGAATTGCAGCTATGGGAGTTCTATTTAAAATGTAGACATCAATATGAACAACCTCAGAGCAAAAATACTTGGTCATATTCTTTTCAATCCCATCAATGCTCATGTAACTTCTACAATATGTATGTTTTTTATTTTTGCAACTTCATTTTTTTGTGGGGTTTATCTGCATATAAATTATTGTTTTATCCTGTAAGACCTCAAAAAATCACTAAACTCATTAGAGATATATTCTCTCCCTCTATCTGACCTCAAACACTTAATTTTCAAGCTTGTTTTTATTTCTACAATAGCCTTGAAAGTTTTGAAGTGCCCAAACACTTCTCTTTTCTTCATGAAATATACTTAGAGTCTCCTAGAGCAACCATCAATGGATCTAACAAAATACTTACTATCACCAAGAGATACATTTTTCGTAGGCCTCCAAATATATGCATGCACAATAATAAGTATATTTTGCTTACATTCCTATCATGTGAAAATGGTTGCCTTGCTTACTTCCCAAGCTGACATGCTTCACAAACTTTATGTAATTTTACAAATCTAAATATAGGAAAACTTGTAAACAACCCATTGGACTACATTTATATCACCCTTTATAAATTTGCATGTCCCATATGTTTGTGCCATATTTTAATGTCTCCAACCACACCTTTGTCTTTAGTATAGATAACAACATTTATAGCATGAATTCAATCGTTCCAAGTAAATATGTGGCCATCTTTACTTGGTTTTGTAATAAACCTACACTTATTATTAAAGACTTTAACAAAATAACCATTTGCATTAAATATAACCTGTAGCCCTTGCTCTACTACTTACCCACTATCAAATAACAAATTCTTTGTGATGGATGGCACATGTAAAAGATTCAACAAACACTTTGTTTGACCATCATGCAAGGAGAAAGGAAAATTCCCAATGTGTGAGATCGGGTGGCATGAATCATCACTCATCTCTACATAACTTGGACTCCATAAAAATTACATTACTTTAAACCATTCAACATAGCTAGTCATAGGATTTCCATGCTTCTCAGCCATTATGTTTAAACTGAGTACCAAACAACAAGTAAGTCTTATGCAACCTTCCATAAGATATGCACTATAATAAACTAATTAGTCTTTTTCACCTTGACTACTCAATAATTCATATAGTCTGCAACTTGTATGTAGATATACCTTGTGTTTGCTTCCCCAAAACACCTCAAAGCTTACAAATTTGAAATTTGCAACCTATGCATTTAAGAATGGTCAACACAATTGAGATTATTGTATGCCCTAAAACTATTGTCCATAACCTTGGGGATCTAAAAGGGTATCAAATGACCAAAAACATAGTGGAAAAGTCCTAAAGGGTTAATTTGTGAAATTTACATTATTCTCCCTATACACCAAATCTCACACCAATCTGAGATTTTTGCTTAGCCCTACTTCTAGTGCCTCTATATGCACTATCCAAGGAAAAGAGAGAGTGTGTGGGATAGCTTCTTATCAATTGATTGCTTGCTTCTATCCTTGATCCTTCTTCAGTTGAATCTTTAAAACATGTCTCTCTTAGTGGCACTGCTTTGATACAATGTCATGAATCATGTGGTGAGTGGGACTTACTTGGGCTATTGTATTGAACACACACAATACACATAAGAGAAAGCTCGCTCAAGAATACATGAAGAAAGATGGAGGCAAAAATGTTTTCTTGTTGGTTTTTCTTCCTTCCCTTTCACAATAGCATGTACACAAAGGGTGGTTAAGATACAACATAAAAGAAAACGGTCTACTAAGTCAAATAGTACATACTAAGCTATACTAATCAATTGATACTATAACTATGCTAGTCAGAGGTAGGTATAACTAGCCAAATATAAGAAGTGGTAAGTCAGTGGGCCATGAGAAATCATAATGACCACCAATGTACTAAGTGTTGATGTGCAAAACCATCTAACCAAGTGATCCATCATCAATGTCCATATGTGTTGCTTGTCATCTCAATACCATGGCACTCATGCCAACTTTCCACAAATAAATACAAAACACAACAAGGTACAAGAGTGATGAAAGAGAAGAAACAATTCACTCAGGGAGTGGTATGAATGTGTGCTTTAAAGACAATCCTTTTGCTAAAAAATATTGAGAGTGGATTTTAGGGGCAAATTTTGAAGCAGAAAAGAGCTTGGAAGGCCATAATAGACCAAATTTTCATTCAAAATGTAATGGTTTCAAATCGATGAGCTGGCATTTTCCTGGATAGAGTTCAATGCCAGGGAGCCAACATGTACTGTGCCCACCTATCGATTGTCCAAGCACGTTTTAGCAGTCCACCAAGAAACGAATCTAAATGTCGTTGCTCGGAACTCCCATGGAATGTTTCGAGGTTTGTACCCTAGGAATTCCTGAGTCCACCTCGCAATGGAACGAGGTTCACGGCCAACCCACTAGGGTCAATGTGAAATCTGGGTTCCTAGTGGTCAAGGTCTCCTGGCAACATTCTAGCATCGGATCTTGGACATCCTACTTTATGCAGAGATACCCAAGCCAAAGCAGATCCACGCTGCACTTGGTTCAAAGAGGATGGGAAACGAGAGAGATGCACCGCTCAACCTCTCTACCCATAGGGCATAGTGCCATTCCGGTCCCCTAAAATGGCATGAATCAAGTTCTAACCTATCAATACCTGAAGGTTGGAATGACTGTACCTTGTGAGAAGCCTCCCAATTCTCTGGGACCACCCTGCCATAGGAATGACCCGTTGAGGGTTCCTCCCACCCGCTTCCCTCAATAGGCATTCTTTAGTTATCTAACTAGGCCCTATCACATTTATGGTGACATTTAAAATCAGCTTTCTTAATTAAGCCTTTTAGGGAACATGGTTTATTTGCATAATTTATGGCAAAAAAACGAATACAGAGCTAGTCCTTTAACAAATAAGTTCAAACAAATTCTTAACTTATCTTCACGTTAATCTTTGTCTCCTGCCCACACAGGAGAAATTATGTATCCCTTTTGTCCAACAGAAGTACCCGGTCCAAATCACCTTGCACCATAATTTCCATCCTTTATCTATAATAGGATCTTCCAACACCATAGACTTTGCACTCATGACAGCCTTCAACTCTGTTTTGGACTAGGCAAGGGGTGTCCAAAGCTCCACCTGACCCCAAGTGACCTAGGAGTGACACACAACTTCTATGGTTGGCCTTTTTACCACTCGACCTTCGACCCGTGAATCAAACAGTGCCCTTCTCGTGTTGAAGCGTTGTGTAACCTTGGAGATGATCCACCCATGCAAAATATCCTTCCTTAATTAATCCAATTAAGAATCAAACACAATCAAGGCAATTGGCCTAATATCATCTTCCAAGAAAACATTCCTTTATCCCCATGGCAACTTGTCATCATAGACCCCTGCCATGCATTTACTATCAAACACAAGCACTTGTAATAATCACCCAAATCACATCCAAACAATCAATTTAATGCAGAAGCATTTAGCACGTTGTTTCATCAATCAACAGAAACAATGGTATCCTTTTCCAAACATTGTGCAGATAGTCACGATAACCTTTCCATCGCATATTTTCTCTCCCCCTTGGGATCAGGAGTAGTTCAATGTAAAATTTACTTACACACCCTTCTTTCGGCTAAGGCATATGTTAAGGTTTCAAACATTGTACAAGACATAAGTTCTATTAATCACTTACATTGATCGATAACCTAGCCTCCTACCCAACAAGTACAAAAGCATCGGTCTTTCCTTTGATATAGGGTTTCCTAATTCCTTGAGCTCTTCATTTACCCTAGAGTTGTTGTTGCATCTAGCCCAACCCTAAATAGGATTGATAAACATAGTTGCTATCGGGCGGATCTCAAGGCATTGTAGTTTTAATCTTAATGATTATTGTTTGTACTAACCACACATAACTTCAAGATCCCAATGAACTAACAGTTTGAGATATTAGCAAGAACTTGGACAAAGCCTAGATTTTTCTAAGATGAATTTCCTTTGGGCTAGATTGCTTACCATGCCTTCTGTCAAGCGTGCAAGCTATGACATACCTTTAGTGTGGTGAAAAATGTATCTATTATTTATAAGGAAAGGAGAGTCGATGATACCTTGGAATCTTATATGCTATTTATGCTATGTATGAATTTGTCGCATAGCATCTAGATGCATTTCATTTCTCTTTATACCCATGCTTTGCAACTCTATCTTTCAAATGTATGAGATGAAACCTATCCCTTTCCATGACCTATTCTCGTGCGGCATCTAATGTACCTCATGTGGGAATAAAAACAAGCTCCCTATTAATTTGAAAATTCACTACTTATGACCGGTATCGTAGTTGGATTGGCAGTGATGCCCTCGCCAGAGGCCTCATTTTGGATTATGAGGTTTCCCCCTGCATTCCACATTCTTTGCTTGGGGGCCATGTCCCAGTCTTCTTTGTTTTAAGTGCGATCCCCCACAAGACTTCAACTACCTCTTTCTCAAGTAGCGGGCCAATTGGGAGGGAAAGTAAGCTGTGGATAACCAAGAAAAATAAGGTATAAGTTCACGGGCAATGGAAAAAGAAAGGATGGATGTGGACACCCTCTAAGGAGGGAAAGAGAAAGATAATATTCTTGGAAGGTTCTCTCTCTTGCTCTCTGTCACTCCCTCTCTTCCTCTCTCTCTTTCTCTCTCTCACCCTCTCTCTTCCTCTTTCTTCTCTCTCTCTCTCTCTCCCTCTTTGTCATGCAGCATCTTGGCCTCCTCCCGCCAGTGTGCTGCTTAGCATGTTGAGCCCCTCCAAGGCTTCCTGTTTACATTGTGATTGGGGGGGGTTATAATGGGGAGGGTGGTTATTATTGGGGGGGCATGGTGGAGTGGTGGTGCTATTGGGGGTGGCGGCCTATTTGGGCTGCAAGTTCTGGTCAAGATGGCTAGTGGAGGGGTAGTAAACCCCTTGCCTCCCCCTTGATATCATCATCATTGTCTTGTTCTTGTTCCTCAACGTTGTCGCCTTCTCCCTTCTCTGTGGTCATCAACGCCCACGTTGACTGTTTCCTACATCTCCCCCTTCCTCTACCAGCTGGCGACATCGACAAGGGGTGTGTTAAAAAAAATCAATTAATTATTAAGGGGGGGTGGTTCCTACACGGGCTGGGAGGGATATTACATCCTCGCCCCCTTAGAGAACCTGAGATCTCCTCATCTCGGAAGAACTGGGGATTTCATTCTGGAGCCTGTGCGGTAGGACCCATCACTCTTTCGTTGCTCACTCATAAGCATATGGTATTTTTAAGCAACCACTTATTTTATTAGATATATTCGAGTGTAGATTACAAGAGAAAAGTTTATTGTAGTTACATATCATGAATATCTTCTAGGTTTTTTGTAAGTGTCTGGTATATTTTGCATCACTGGAGCTTGTACAATTTCATCCATTGTAAGTTCAAGTTCTCTTTGAGTTCCGTTGGGACAATTGATGTAGTTATATCCAATGTTGTGGCACTCAGAGCATCAGTGTTTAGGGTGCTTTGGACATTCCGTTTTTAAATGACCTAACTCCCTGCAAAAAAAGTAGTGTAGAGCTTTATCACTTGTGGTCACAAGATTCCTGGTTATTCTTGGCAGGATTTTCTTCTTTAGACCAAATTTCCCTAGGATCCTTTTAGTAGATCGAAGTGGTCCTTTATCTCGAAAACTCTGTTCCTAGATTGTCCTCTTCTTAGCTCGAGACTAAGCTCCATGGACAATCGGCCTTACTTGTAGTACTAAAGAATACTTCCAAACTTTGACATTCTGGTAAGACCCAATCCATGTTAGTTGAGAAGAAATGACTTAAGAGAAATTCATTGCAAGTTATAACTGTCATTCCTTGCAATAATATCTCTAATCATTTGCAAGTTCTAGGCTCAAAATAGATGCAACTCATATTACTCGGGTTAACTATAGCTAGGAGAGTAAGGTTAACTTATGGTTTCCTAATTCCTTGAGCTCTTCATTTGCCCTAGAGTTGTTGTTGCATCTAGCCCAACCCCGAATAGGATTGATAAACATAGTCGCTATCGGGTGGATCTCAAGGCATCATAATTTTAATTTTAATGACTGTTTTTTGTACTAGCCACATACAACTTCAAGATCCCAATGAACTAACGGTTTGAGATATTAGTAAGAACTTGGGAAAAGCCTAGAGTTTTCTAAGATGAATTTCCTTTGGGCTAGATCGCTTATCATCCCATCCATCAAGCGTGCAAGCTATGACATACCTTCAGTGTGATGAAAAATTATATATTGTTTATAAGGAAAGGAGAGTCAATGATACCTTGGAATCTTATATGCTATTTATGCTATGTACGAATTTATTGCATAGCATCTAGATGCATTTTACTTCTCTTGATACCTACAATTTACAACTCTATATTTCGAATGTATGAGATGAAACCTATCCCTTTCCATGACCTATTCTCATGCGGCATCTAACGTACCTCATGCAGGAATCAAAACAAGCTCCTTATTAAGTTGAAAAATCATTACTTACGACCGGTATTGCAGTTGGATTGGCAGTGATGCCCTCTCCCAAGGCCTCCTTGCAGATTATGGGATTTCCGCCTGCATTTGACATTCTTTGCTTGGGACCCATGTCTTGTTCCTCTTTGCTTTAAGTAGAATCCCCCACAAGACTTCAGCTAGCTCTTTCTCAAGTAGCTAGCCAATTGGGGGAAAATTAAGCTATCAATAACCAAGCGTAACAAGGTGCAAGTTCGTGGGCAACACAAAAATAAAGGACGTGTTTGGACACCCTCTGAGGGGAAGAGAAGGAGAACCTTCTTGGAAGGTTCTTTCTCTTGCTCTCTGTCACTCCCTCTCTCCCCCTCTCTCTCCCTCTCACTCTCTCTCTTCCTTTTTCTTCTCTGTGTGTGTGTGTGTGTGTATGTGTCATGCAACATCCTAGCCTCCTCCCTCTAGCGTGCTGCTTAGCATGTTGAGCCCCTCTAAGGCCTCCTGTTTACATTACAATTGGGGGGGGGAGGGGGGGTTATAATGGGGAGGGATGTTATTATTGGGGGGGCATGGTGGAGTGGTGGTGTTATTGGGGGTGGGGGACTTATCTAGGCCGCACGGTCTGGTCAAGATGGCTAGTGGAGGTGTGGTAGGCCCGTTCCCTCCCCCTCGAGATCCTCACCATCATCTTGTTCTTTTTCCTCGATGTCATCACCTTCTCTCTCCTCTCTCATCATCAATGCCCACATTGACTATTTCATGCAACTCCACCTCCCTCCCCCAACCAGCAACATTGACAGGGGGTGTTAAGAAAATTGTTATTAATTATTAAGGGGGTGGTTTCTACGCGGGCGGGGAGGGATATTACACAACCCAAGTCTTGATTCATGAATCGGAGTTTATTTGATTTCCCATTTAATCCCCTCAAGGTTTCACATTATGAAGTAGCTATATGATTCAGAAGCCAAAAAGTGGGTGACGGTGGTTTATAGATTTTGATGTCCCGAAGTCGGCCGTCCAAATGGATCTAAAATCCAAGCGCGTTTGGTTCCTCAAAAGCAAAACAACCATTTTGGTGAGAGTGTGAAGATAAAACTTAGATCAAGTTTTTTGAAAAACCAAAATTTAAGCTTGGTTTAGTGGCTTCGATATGAAAAGCCATAATTTATGAAATGTGGGGAGCAGGGGGAGGGGCGCCATGTTTTTCGGTGCCCCCAAATTCTCCATTTTTCATCATTTTTGTGATCTACAATCATTGAGGGGATGCTCTTCGCTGTAAGCTCCACCATTTTCTCACCCTTCATCACCGTTGTCGTGATATTATGAGGACACAGTGTGAAAAAGTATGGAATGCATCATCATGCAACTTCTTTATTGATCTAGAGAGTCAATGTGATTTCAGCCATTAGTACTAGTGTGAGTTGCATGGATTATCTGAAAATATTAGATTTTTATATAATTTTAGCCTATTTTTATATTATTTATTGTAAAAAATTCAAAAAAGTTAGAAAAAACCTTCTAGATTAGGATGGCATGCAAAAAGCTAGTTGCTTTTTCAGTCAATTAGGGGATTTTCACAAGAGGGACAGATGGACGAAATCGCATGCGTCGCGATCGCTGTAAACAAGCTAAAATCTCCAGATTGAACTGAAAGAAGGAGTGATCTAGAGGATCCGTGATCAGGCATCCTAGAGTTTTAGATCCCTTTCAAAGCCAACTGAGCCATGAGATTTGGGTTCCGAGTAGCAGAGAAGGAGCTGTAATTTTTATGCATGTTTTGTTCTACGAAGAAGCTCCAAGAGATCTAATGCCTGGAGATTGCTTCTGAGTAGTGCAAAGATTCCAGATTCTTTCAATACACATTGATTCAATTCATTGTGATTTGTCTTTGTAGTGTTTACCATTTGGGTATTCTCTATCTTATTTTCCATCTCCTATCCCTACTTCCTTCTACTTCTGATCCCCGGTGGATTTGACCTTTCGACAAAAACCCCTCCGACACATTGGTGAACCCGATGTGAAAGGTCATCAGAAGAAGGAAAGACAAGATGGGAGAATCTTTGAATACATTCTTTAGTGATGTTTTGCAATAGTTGGTACAAAATATGAATATGCTTATGCAGGTACAACAATAACAACAGGTGATGCAAGCTTCAGCTCAAACAGAAAGTGTTGTGATGAATGCTTTGCAAGCAGTTGAGCGTGAGGTGAGATTATTCAATGGCAAGAATATATCTGCATATGTATATACCTATGCTCAAAAGATGGAATTCTTTGGAGTGGCTCAATCTACATGGAGCCCATATTTTGTATGTGTTAATGTTCATGAATTGAAAGCACGGATTACTAAATTATACTTGTAGGATGCAGACTAGGTAGCCTTTTGTGGCTACGGAATTGTTAAGAGAATTTGAAAATCGATTTGAGCAATTTGATCTTGCAGAAAAGCAAGCTCTTACAAGTCAAAAAATTGAATTGTTTCTACATGCAGGTGATCCTGAGCTTCAAGAGAAGCTTGATGATTTGATGGAGGATCAGACTATAGATACAGGTTTGAAAACAGAGTGGAGACATGTCAAGGAAGCATAGAAGAAGAGAAAGATTGCATGTCTCTAGCTTGCCCACTGTTACGAGCAAGACAGTTGATATATCCAGTAAGCCACCTACTTTTGTGGCTAACCCTATGGTTGTACCTGCTATTGTTCCCTCTGTTATAGGGAAGATGTCTTAGATGAATTGGTCAAAGGCATGTGGTATCTTCAATTGAAGGTTGCAAAATTGGACGAAAAAGGACAAGAGGAAAGGGGACAGGCAGTAGCCCCTAAGCCTGGAAAAAGATGTATTGTGGTGTGACAGTTTGCAGCACGAGAGAAAGGATTGTACTGCCTATCAGGAGGCCTTGGCACAACAGCTTATCTTTTGAAAATATGGCAAGATCCATGCACAAGAAATGGGATTGCCTCTTGCTTTTAATTTTGGAAAGGGAGGTATCCAGAAGTTGTTGGAAGACTTGGCTGTCCGAAATGCTTATGCGGTGGTACATGCTTCTACTTTTGGTCTACAGTTGGATAGAATGCATGGCCAAGTGATGGTTGGTCCAAAGGCTCAAATATGGACACATGCTTTACATGCAGCTGAAAAGAGAAAGGTCACTGATAGTGAAATGTCTCATGCAGGGCAAGACATTCGTGGAATAACTGGTTGGGAATCACCGATAGATGCATATTCAATGTATGCATATTTAGCAAAGGTACAAAACACGGATGTACTTGTGGAAGAAAAACGAAAAAGAGATGAAGATATTGCAAGGACATCTAAACGAATGACAAGAAGAAGTGTGGATTAGCCTAAAGCTGCAAATCAGCCATCTCCTGAGCATGTTATGGAAGAGGTTAGTCAAGAGCAAAAACATGATAACAAACAAGAGGGCAAAAAGAAGGGCAAGCTACCAAGATATAATTTGCAATCTGACATTGAGACAGCCACAAATCTTAAGAAAGTTCTTGAAGAATGGATCTTAAACAGTCGAGTGGAATTTACCTTGGGAGAGGTGCTTGGCATTTCCAAGCAAGAATTTCATGATGAGATCATTGACATAATTAAAAGGAAGCATCTGTTTCTTGGTGATACCACTAGTGCATTGCTACAATTTGAAGAGGAAACTAGCTTGTTGGGTATTCGGGCTGAATATGACAATGAAGTACAAGATTGTAATATTTCCGCAATGAAATATTAATCAACCCTAAACCCCGCACACCCTATGCAAAAATGCAACCCAAAGCAATCTCCTACAACATTAAATGTTGGTGGCTAAGTGCTCCCTCCGCGTGCACTAGCAATCTCCAGCCCGCATTGTGCATAAGAGGCCAAGGCTCAAAACCTGTAGCCCGCACAGGAACACCTCTTCAAGGGGGAAAAAGGGGATAATGGTTAAAATTTTGGCAAAATTTTTAATTAATAACCCCCTCCCCCTTAGTCAATGCATGGCAGGGAGAGGGAGTGTGGGAAGAGCATGAGTTATGTGGAGAAGAGAGGAGCATGGGGAGGGGAGCATGCCACTAGCCACGTGTGTGGCTATCTTCCCCCCCTCTACCTATAAGACCTCCCCCCTCTCAAGCTTGAGAGGAGGGGAGAGAAAGGTAACATGCTGTTATTGCTGCAGTGGAAGACGCCGCCACGCCGCCTCGAAGCTACTGCCATCATCGCCTGCTGCGCCACGCCCTGCCATCATCATCATCATCATCATCACTCCCACCATCAACACCATCCTCATCATCATCATCATTTTCGTCATCACATAGCACCCGTGTCTCCCCCGAGGTTTTAAAACCAAGTCTACAAAAGCCGTGTCCTGCACGGAGGAGAAGATCTCGGTCAGGGAGAATTTGTAACGTGTAAGAGACCCAAGAGGAAGTTGCTGAACCGAGATTTAATGGCCCCCAAGCAAAAGACGTGAGGTGCACACATGGGAGCTTCCAACCCGAGTTCACATGTGGACAACGCTTCGAGTCCTAATGCCCAGGTTCCATTAATAAACCCGCATGAAAAGAATGCATTTAAGCATGTTTAATTTTTGTAGGGAAGTTATAAATGCATTTATTCATTCGTTTTACAAATTTTAGTACATGTCGAATATTTAAAGTTGCTCGCACTCCCGTGGACAAGGGTAGTTGCAATCTTCTTGAACGTATAATGCGTAACTTAGAAGATGATATCGTGCTAAGAAGGATAGAGCTTATGTCACATGATGCACTTATGAATTAAATTCATGGTCATGGTTCATATAGAGGATAATCTTAGATGCCCATTGAATGATGTCCAAATCGTCACAATGCATGGAAAGGAATTACGAACTTTGTAAATTGAATGCGAAGATGGTTGCATTTTAGGTCGGGTTAAGTGCTGAAGGAAGGATTAATTTAATGTTGGACTCATGGTATTCGCCCATGCATGGAGTCTTTCCATCAAAGTTTGAATGCATCTTCATTAAGAATTTTAAAGATTTTATTCCATTGCATCATTATAGTTTAGGCGAGGGAAAGAAATGATCATTGTAAATCTTATAGTTGCATTGAAGGAAAAGGTTGATAGTCTTGAAATCGCAAGTTGCATGAAATGATACATCGCATATATCTTGCAATTATTTACATCTTTTAAGAAAAGTATTTGCATCTATAAGGAAAGATCACCCTTGTTGCAAGACAATTAGATCGATTAGGTAAATCGCTTGTAATGGTATAACTCACATGGGATTCATAAAAGCATAAATAGTTAGTACAACGAACACCTCAATGTGCTAGACAGGGTTAAGCTACGTTAAAAATTCTGCCTAGTATTGCACTTGGGATGCCGAGTCAAGACTTTCGATCCTAAAGGTCCTACCCACATTCACGGAATGTTAGGGCTAGCTAAACGCCTATACAAGAACAATCTAGGGTTCTTACCCTAATGATCGGATGACCAAATGCTAGATTTTTGCAAGGAAACTAGGAACCCTAGGCCAAAGCCTTATCAGCCGAGTAGGGTTAGGATTGGATTAGGTCAAGAGGGTTCCCAAACCCTACATCATGACTAAAGGTATCCTTGACCAAGGGATACCATGTGATGGGAGAAATAATCCCACAAGTTAGATGCGACACCTATCTCGTGCAACAAGTTGCAACGTCGCATGGTTTTGTGTCTAGATCACAAAATGGTATTTCCACTCCTTAGAACAAGGTTGGCAAGTTCTAAGTATAAGTTTAATTTTCTAGAGGATGAGTAGTCATTTTGCTACATGATGCTTATGTGAGGCTAATTTTCCAAGTTAGGGAAATTATGAATTGCCTAGCAAGAAATTGACCAATCAAGTTAGGGTGACGAGATTGTCCAAAATTTATTATTTTAAATTTAAGGAAACCTAAGGTGGAAACAATGTGATTCAACAGGGTATAACCCTAACCCAAGGAAAGAGGGTAAACAAGCAACTTAGCTTATGAAACCCTTGGGATCTTGCCAAGTTGCAATTGATCCCAGATCGAATGCTGGATACATTCAGAGAGAAGGATTCACACTTAGTAGTTGGTTGTACAAACGACCATTGGAATGATTGTGTTTTGAAAGCTTGGAGAGAGAGGCAACATCAGTTACCCCCGACTGTCTGCCTAACCCTATCCAAGGGGGGTTGTTATCCGCACCGGGTATGTGGACCGAACCCGCCACGAGAGGTCTCTCCATGGCGGGTTCGGTCCACGTACCCCCGACTGTCTACCTAACCCTATCCAAGGGGGGTTGTTATCCGCGCCCGGTACCTGGACCAAACCCGCCACAAGAGGTCTCTCCGTGGGTGCTACTTGGAGCAGGAGGACGCTTGGGTGCTAGGGGGGGCTCTGGCCATAAATCCCTTGCCTCCGGGTCCTGCACAAGAGGCCGACGTGATTCAAGATTGGATCTCGAGGCCTGCATACTAGTCTACGGGCGAAAACTTGGAATAGCAATCCCTGTGGATTGCTGGAATTGCCTTCGGGCGGATTATGGAATTGCCTTCAGACGGATTATGGAATTGCCTCTAGGTGGATTATGGAATTGCCTTTGGGCGGATTATAGATTAGCCTTCGGGCTGGATTATATGATGTATTCCAAAGACTGATAAATAAGATCAATTGTTGAAAAGGAACTTGTTTGACATTGTTTTTCTATGTCAGTGCCTAAGTTACATGAAGGAACCAATGAATAATTGGCTAATTAAGAAAGTTGTTTTCTCTTGTCAAACTAAATGTGGTAGGTAATTAGACAACTAAAACAACGTGAGGAAAGTGCGGTGGATGTGATCATGGGTCCGTCCTACGGAAGGGTGGTCCCGGTTGGCCAGGAACTTTTCTCAAAGGACTTGACAGCAAGGAAACGATGATCTAGAATCTAGAAAGCTAGAGTCCCGATTTATACTGGTTTAGGGGAACGGAATGGGACTATGCCTTATGGGTAGAGAGGTCGAGCTTCGCATCCCTCTCATTTCCCATTCTCCTTGAACCAAGTGCAGTATAAATCCGCTTCGACCCTGATATTTCTGCGTAAAGTAGTTCATCTGGGACACTAGTTATCTCCGAGGAACTTAACCATTAGGGAAACCCTGACTCCTAAGTGAGAATGGCCGGAATGCTTCTACTTTGTGGCAGACTCAGGAAGACCTAGATCGCAAACCCTGTGACATTCCATTGGAGTGCCGGGTGGCACTTTCTGGAATCTCTTCCCAATGGGCTACTAAAACGTGTCCTACAAGTGGACAGGTGGACACATTATAGTTGGTATCAGAGCAAACCAATGGGATCTAATATTTACAAGAAAAATTAATGAGGGAAAGTAGAATAAATGTTGCTGTTAAGAACATTTCCTTACTTGCTTATTGATGCTGGCCTGCAGAGTCACGAAGCATGGAACAAATTCTTGGTGTTCCAGGTTATGTTTATGACTGCTATGTGTGCTTCGGATTATCAAAGGAGGCTAGGTATGATGAATATCCTAGACAACATTTACAATCCTTCGCCCCTGTATATGGAACAGAGATGGACGAGTGATTCAGGAATTTATTACATAGTTGCCCACCGACTTGCATACCTTCGGACCAACTTGAAGAGAATCAAGTGGATGGAGGACTTATAGATCGTGAAGCTGTCCATCTCTGTTGAGGCTCACCCAAATGCAACCCTACATGTTGGCGGTCGAAAGGTCAAGCAGAACAATTATGTATACGAGGAAGTGACTCGAATAATCCATGCCGATAGAATCAAGGTGTTGGGATGTTATGAGAAGAACAGGTATCAAAGGAAAGGATACCCCAAGCTTCCTATGACCTATCAATTCCTGAAAATCCATGACCCCAATCCATATTATTACTCAGTTCTGAATGTAACACAATCTTATTCTCCCAGAATTGATATGCCAATCAGCTTGTTTCATCTTCCCAAAAATAATTGTACTTGAAAGGGCTATGCCCATATGAATGAAATAGACTTTTTTTATCAATGATTGTCTTGGCTGTAGGTGTTGCTAAAGGAGTTGTGATTAGGTCACTTGGCTAAAAGCTAAACTAGGCATGAAATGTAATGTGAGAAACGCTTAGCAAGTTTTTAACAAAAAGAATCTTAATGCCCAGAGACAACCTCAAGTGTAGATTCCTAGTCCGACCCCTACAGCAAGTACGACTGCAATTCAAGAAGGAGAAGAAGTTTCTTCTCAAACAAATCAAGCCACCAGAATTTGATGGTAAGGGGAGGACAATCCAAACTGATGCCAATATCTAGATCAAATCCATGGAGGATTATTTCAAAAAGCAGCGGGTACTGCACCCGATAACCAAGCTATGCTCGCCAAGCTTAAGCTTACTGGTGAAGCAAGGCTTTGGTGGAAACAATGGTGCAGAGACCAAGTGATCTTGGAAGGGTCAATTACTTGGAAAAAGATTAAAAGAGCTGTGCGAGGGAGATATCTACCACTTGCCTACCGCACGCAGAAGATGAACGAATTCTATGAATTGAAGTAGCTTGGTCTATCTCTTGATGCTTACTATTCAAAATTCGTCTCTCTTTTAAAGTATGCACCACAAATGGATATGACACAACAGGTGTCAAATTTTTGTGCCGGATTAAACCCACCTATAAACACCCGCTTGGAATCAATGTGCCCAATAGATCTACAGGATGCGCTCATTCGAGCTACACCAATAATACAGGAGGTGTAGACCAAGCCGAGGAATAATAGGACTTGGTCATACAAGGATTAGAAAAAGGGAGTGTATAGGTCCCAGGCCAAGAGAATGCAGGGACAAATTCAGGGACAAAGGAAGAAAGCTAAGACCAACACTATCAATAATTTCGTTCCTACCCAAGGTAATGGCCACAATCTCCGTTGCTTCCATTGCAACAAGCCCGGTCACTTTAAAAGGCAGTGTCCCAAGCTTAGCAGAGGACAACGTCAAGGGCCATCCCAAGGAATCGCCCATGGCCAAGGAGCCGCCATTATGGCCAGAGGGAGAACCTTTAGTGTTGCCAACAAGGAGCTGTGTGATGAAGAAGACCCATCCATGGAAGCAGACATTGAGAGGGCAACGGTTCATGCCACTCTTCACAAGAAAGGCCCGAATCGCCAATTCTCAGTGATTCAAACACCATTGGATTATCAAGGTAAAAGCTTCAAAACCTTGATTAATTGTGGCAGTACACATTCCTTCATTTCACCAGTCTGTGCAAAAAGGTTAGGAATAGCCACAAAAGATGCACCTACCTTACTTGTGAAATTAGCAAATGGTCGTGAGATCTCTTGTACCAAGCAAATTGCTAAGGTGAAATTCCTACTGGGTGGAAAGTCGACTTCAGTCAGATTTAGGGTAATGAACCTAGGTGTCCACGAGTTTTGCTCGGAATGGATTGGCTTAAACCTAATGATGCCCACATCCACTGTGGAAAGGGCCAAGTTTCCTTTCGAAATTTTGAAGGGGAATTGGTCACAACTCAAGGAGAGGCTAGGAAGCCAAAAAATCAACTGGCCAAAGCATCTTGGATAATAAAATGAGTTAGAAAGGGGCTACCTGTCTATTTGATTAAGCTAAATAAGCTAGATCAGAATCAAGAATCTAGGGAAGAACCTTCATGGTTAAAGGAATACGCAGACGTATTTCCTGAAGAGCTGACAGAGCTTCCTCCTCAAAGGGAAGTCGATCATGAAATCAAGTTAGCACCAGGAGCTGCATCAATTGCAAAGAGGCCATATAGAATGTCCATCCCGGAAGCAATTGAGCTGAAGGAGCAACTCAAGCAACTGTTAGACCAAGGCTACATCCGTCCTAGCAGTTCACCATGGGGAGATCCAGTGCTGTTCCAAAAGAAGAAAGATGGAATGCTTCGGTTATGCATTGACTACAGAGGGTTGAATCAATCAACCATTAAGAACAAATATCCCATTCCAAGAATAGATGAACTTCTTAACCGTCTTCAAGGTGCAAAGATCTTCTTTAAGATTGATCTTAGGTCTGGATATTATCAAATAAGGATCAAGGAAGAAGATATCCCAAAGTCGGCATTCAGCACAAGATATGGACACTTTGAGTTCCTAGTCATGTCATTCGAGCTGACAAATGCTCCTGCTACCTTCAACAGGCTAATGCAGGATATCTTTAGGCCATATCTTGATGACTTCGTATTCGTCTTCTTCAACGATACCTTAGTGTACTCCAAACAGGAAGAAGATCATGAACCCTAGCTTTGCATTGTCCTTGAGACAATGAGGGCACACAAGCTTTATGCCAAAAAGAAGAAGTATGCATTTTTCAAGTGACATATTGAATATTTGGGATTCATTGTATCAGCGGAAGGAATTTTAGTAGATCCGGCCAAGGTCAGAGACATTTTGGAGTGGCCAACACCAACAACTGTCAAAGAAATATGTAGTTTTCTTGGATTGACAGGATGGTATAGGGTCTTTATCAAAAACTATGCTTTGTTGCAGCACCTCTGACCGATCTACTGAAGAAGCAAGTATCAATTGTGTGGTCACCTGCCTGCTGAATAGTCCAGCTTTGACAAACTAAAGAAAAGCTTGGTATCAAAACCCATCCTAAAACTTCCAGATCTTAGTAAGAAGTTTGAAGTAATAACTGATGCTAGCACACTTGCTTTAGGATATGTGCTCATGCAAGAAGGTCATCCTATAGCATACTCTTCAAGGAAACTAAAGAGCCATGAAAGGAACTATGCTACCCACGAACTGGAGCTGTTGGTTGTCATCCATGCTCTCAAGATTTGGAGACACTACTTGCTGAGTAATAAGTTTACCCTAATGACAAATCATAAAAGTCTTAAATGGATTTTTACCCAGAATAAGCTCAATATGAGGCAATGTCGATGGATTGAAGTGCTGGAGGAATATGATTTTGAAATCAAATACCGGCTTGGAAAGGAGAATGTAGTTGCCGATACACTCAGTCACAAGGCATTTCTGAAGCATTTCTGAATTCTCTAATTTTGCAAGATCCATCAACAGCCAAATCTCTAGCCACAAAGATATCCATGTTAAACAACCCAAATATTGAGCTAGCTAAAGAAGAGGCATGGCATGACCCAACCTATCAAAAATTGCTAAGGTAGATCCCCATCAAAGATCAAGACCTGAAGCTACAAACCAAGTATCAAGAATTCTCTATCGATAGTGGACTTGTCTACTATAGAACGAGATTATGTATACCGGCAAGCCAATCACTCAAGCAAAAGATACTTTGGGAAGCCCATGACTCCCCTTTCTTAGGACATCTTGGCTATGCCAAGACCCTTAATGCGGTCAGAAAGAGCTATTGCTAGGATAGTCTTAAAGGTGACGTTCTCAAATATGTCACGGAATGTTTGTCTTGTCAACACATTAAGGCCGAACATGTCAAAATGCCAGGGAAATTGCAACCACTTGACATTCCCCAAATGAAATGGGAATTCATTAGTATGGATTTTGTTGTTGGCCTGCCCCAAGTTTAGGGAGGATACAACTCCATTATGGTCGTGGCAGATATGCTCACCAAGGTTGCACATCTTATTCCTATTAAGACAAACTATAAAGCCTTAGACATCGCAAGGTTATTCATCAAGGAGATATTCAAACTGCATGGGTTACCCAGAAGAATCATTAGTGATCGTGACTCTCTCTTCACATCACACTTCTAGAGGGCTATCTTCGAGGCCATTGAGACTCAACTCTGTTTTAGTATAGCTTACCATCCCTAAACCGATGGTCAAACGAAGCGAGTCAACCAAGTCATTGAGGATATGCTAAGGGCACACTGCTACCGTGAATCCAAAAAGTGGATTCAATATTTGCCCGGCTGGTTGAGTTTGCCTACAATGCTTCTTACCAACAAAGCATTCAGATGACCCCTTTTCAAGCATTGTATGGACACGACTATCATAGTCCTTTAAACTTTTCAGATCCAACCCTGAGGGTTGAAGCTTCAACACAGATGCTGGAAGACATGGATGACCAAATCAAGTCAATTAGATAGGACATCCAACCTGCCAAGGACAGACAGAAGGCTTACGCAGACCTGAAATAGCAAGATAGATACTTCGTTGAAGGTGATATGGTCTTCATTCATGTACGTCCAAAGAAGAGTTCCCTATCTTTGGGTGAATGCAAAAAGCTAATTCCAAGGTATTATGGACCCTACAAGATTCTCAAGTGCCTAGGGCCTAATGCTTACAGAGTTAAACTCACTGATAACCTAAAAATTCATAATGTATTCCATATCAGTCTATTGAAGAAGTATGTGCCTAACCCTAGTCACGTGCTTGATGATCAACAAGTTGTAATGCCTAGCCAAGGAGTCCTTGAGCTAGGGCCTGACAGGATCTTAGATGTTAGGGAGAGACATTTGAGATCCACGACCTTGAGAGAATACCTCATCCAGTGGAAAGATTATCCCGAAGAGGATGCCACTTGGATGTATGAAAGTACTCTCAACCAACAATATCCCCAGATCTTCTCGAGATGAGGACATCTCAGTTCCTCTAAGGTGGAGAGAATGTAATATTTTCGCAATGAAATATTAATCCACCCTAAACCCTGCACACCCCGCACAAAAATGCAACCCAAAGCAATCTCCTGCAATATTAAATGTTCGTGGCTAAGTGCTCCCTCCACGTGCACTAGCAATCTCCAACCCGCATTGTGCATAAGAGGCCAAGGATCAAAACCCATAGCCCGCACGAGAACACCTCTTCAAGGGGAAAAAAGAGGATAATTGTTAAAATTTTGGCAAATTTTTTTATTAATAACCCCCTCCCCCTCAGCCGATGCATGGCAGGGAGAGGGAGTGTGGGAAGAGCATGAGTTATGTGGAGAAGAGAGGAGCATGGGGAGGGGAGCATGCCACTAGCCACGTGTGTGGCTATCTTCCCCCCCCCCCCCCCCCCTCTACCTATAAGACTCCCCCCTCTCAAGCTTGAGAGGAGGGGAGAGGAAGGTAACGTGCTGTTATTGCTGCTGTGGAAGATGCCACCACGCCGCCTAAAAGCTGTCGCCATCATCGCCTGCTGCGCCACGCCCCTGCCATCGTCATCATCATCATCACTCCCACCATCAACACCATCCTCATCATCATCGTCATTTTTGTCATCCTCATCTTCTTCTCTCTCCATGTCATCTCTGGTTACTCCAGAGGCTTGGAAGCTTCTTTGGAAGCTTCTATAAAAGCTTCCCATAGGCCCTATTCACCCGTGTCTCCCCCGGGGTTTTAAAACCAAGTCTGCAAAAGCTGTGTCCTACGCGGAGGAGAATATCTCGATCAGGGAGGATTTGTAATGTGTAAGAGACCTAAGAGGAAGTTGCTGAACTGAGATTTAATGGCCCCCAAGGAAAAGACGCGAGACGCACATGGGAGCTTCCAACCCGAGTTCATGCATGGACAACGCTCTGAGTCCTAATGCCTAGGTTCCATTGATAAACCCGCATGAAAAGAATGCATGTAAGCATGTTTAATTTTCGTAGGGAAGTTATAAATGCATTTATTCATTCATTTTACAAAGTTTAGTACATGTCGAATATTTGAAGTTGCTCGCACTCCCGTGGACAAGGGTAGTTGCAATCTTCTTGAACGTATAATGCGTAACTTAGAAGATGATATCGTGCTAAGAAGGATAGAGCTTATGTCACATGATGCACTTATGAATTAAATTCATGGCCGTGGTTCATATAGACGATATTCTTAGACGCCCATTGAATGATGTCCAAATCTTCACAATGCATGGAAAGGAATTACGAACTTTGCAAATTGCATGCAAAGATGGTTGCATTTTAGGTTGGGTTAAGTGCTGAAGGAAGAGTTAATTTAATGTTGGACTCATGGTATTCGCCCATGCATGGAGTCTTTCCATCAAAGTTTGAATGCATCTTCATTAAGAATGTTAAAGCTTTGATTCCGTTGCATCATTATAGTTTAGGGTGAGGGAAAGAAATGATCATTGTAAATCTTATAGTTGCATTGAAGGAAAAGGTTTATAGTCTTGAAATCGCAAGTTGCATGAAATGATACATCACATATATCTTGCAATTATTTACATCTTTTAGGAAAATTATTTGCATCTCTAAGGAAAGATCACCCTTGTCGCAAGACAATTAGATCGATTAGGTAAATCGCTTGTAATGGTATAACTCACATGGGATTCATAAAATCATAAATAGTTAGTACGATGAACACCTCAATGTGCTAGACAGGGTTAAGTTACCTTAAAAATTCTGCCTAGTATTGCACTTGGGATGCCGAGTCAAGACTTTCGATCCTAAAGGTCCTCCCACATTCACGGAATGTTAGGGCTAGCTAAACGCCTATACAAGAACAATCTAGGGTTCTTACCTAATGATCGAATGACCAAATGCTAGATTTTTGCAAGGAAATTAGGAACCCTAGGGCCAAAGCGTTATTGGCCTAGTAGGGTTAGGATTGGATTGGGTCAAGAGGGTTCCCAAACCCTACATCATGACCAAAGGTATCCTTGACCAAGGGATACCATGTGATGGGAGAAATAATCCCATAAGTTAGATGTGACACCTATCTCGTGAAACAAGTTGCAACGTCACATGGTTTTGTATCTAGATCACAAAATGATATTGCCACTCCTTAGAACAAGGTTGGCAAGTTCTAAGTACAAGTTTAATTTTTTAGAGGATGAGTAGTCATCCTACTACATCACGCTTCTGTGAGGCTGATTTGCCAAGTTAGGGAAATTATGAATTGCCTAGCAAGAAATTGACCAATCAAGTTAGGGCGACGAGGTTGTCTAGAATTTATTGTTTATAATTTAAGGAAATCTAAGGTGGAAACAATGTGGGTCAACAGGGTATAAACCCTAACCCAAGGAAAGAGGGTAAACAAGCAACTCAGCTTATGAAACCCTTGGGATCTTGCCAAGTTGGAATTGATCCCGGATCGAATGTTGAATGCATTCGGAGAGAAGGATTCACACCTTAGTAGTTGGCCATATAAACGACCATTGGAATGATTGTGTTTGTATACTTAGGAGCACTGTTTGTTCTTCTTTGCTCAAGGAACTGATGTTGGAAAATAACTACTGCTTCAGGTTGAAATCCTGGAGGGAGAGGCAGTATCAGTTACCCCTAACTGTCTGCCTGACCCTATCCAAGGGGGGTTGTTAGCCACACCTGGTACGTGGACCGAACCTGCTGCGAGAGGTCTCTCCATGGGTGCTACTTGGAGCAGGAGGATGCTTGGGTTCCAGGCGGGCTCTGGCCATAAATCCCTTGCCTCCGGGTCCTACACAAGAGGCCGACGTGACTCAAGATTGGATCTCGAGGCCCGCATACTAGTCTACGGGCGGAAACTTGGAATAGCGATCCCTGTGGATTGCTAAATTTGCCTTCGGGCGGATTATGGAATTGCCTTCGGGCGGATTATGGATTAGCCTTCGAGCTGGATTATATGATGTATTCCAAAGACTGATAAATAAGATCAATTGTTGAAAAGGAACTTGTTTGACATTGTTTTTCTATGTCAGGCCTAAGTTACGTGAAGGAACCAGTGAATAATTGGCTAATTAAGGAAGCTGTTTTCTCTTGTCAAACTAAATGTGGTAGGTAATTAGACAGTTAAAACAACTTGAGGAAACTGCGGTGGATGTGACCATGGGACCTTCCTATGGAAGGGTGGTCCCAGTTGGCCACGAACGTATTTTCTCAAAGGAATTGACAGCATCTAGAAAGCTAGAGTCCCAATTTATACAGTTTTAGGGGAACGGAATGGGACTATGCCTTATGGGCAGAGAGGTCGAGCTTCGCATTCTCCTTGAACCAAGTGCAATATAAATCCGCTTCGACCTTGATGTTTCTACGTAAAGTAGTTGACACTAGTTACCTCCGAGGAACTTGACCATTAGGGAAATCCTGACTCAGATAGATCCTAAGTGGGAACAACCGGAATGCTTCCGCTTTGTGGCACACTCGGGAAGACCTAGATCGCAAGCCCTGTGACATTCCGTGGGAGTGTCGGACAGCGCTTTCTGGACTCTCTTCCCGATGGGCTGCTAAAATGTGTCCTACAAGTGGACATTTGGACACGTTACAAGGATCGTCTATGCAAGATGCTACTAATCAATGGACAGCATGTGGAAAAGAGAAAAAGTGGCTAAAAATGCATTGTCTTGTACCAATATGCATGGTGGAGTAAGGCAAATGCAACAATATGGAGAAGAGACTCTAGGATTTATTCCTCGAAGTCACTACACAAGAAATCATTGGGCTAGAGCTACCACTAAAACGGTAGTGAAAATAGGGGAACGTGAAACTCCTTGTGTTGATTTACTTGACCATGGGTCTCAGATAAATGCCATTGAGCGGGGATTGTATGAAAATGGTGCATGGCCTATAGACATTGATCATGGTTGGCGAATGAGGGCTGCAAATAATTCTTCATGGGAGTTTTATGTTACATGTCCTAATGTAAAAGTGACGTTTGGTGATGTACAGGAAGAGCAACACTTCTTTGTGCAAGATAATTCCTCATATGCAATGATTTTGGGACAGCCCTATATTACAAGTGTGCATATGGAAACAAAGGTGATTGATGATGGTTCTGCTTATGCAAGAGTCAGAAGCAAGGATGGGAGAAAAGCAGTCCAATTTCTTACTGTTTGTGTTAATCATCCTAGAAATCAGGATACGCTTCAAGAGTCTCCTTTGGTTCCAAATGCAAGGGAATTCAAAAACCTGGATTTTCATTAAGCACTACTGTAATGCGGGGCTACAGTAGTGTTGTTCAGTGGGTGTACTCACCTCTTGATGAAATGAAGCATGTATTTACTATTGGTAATTCTCAGTTTATAGCAAACAGTTCATGTTGGTTTAAGCCTATGGAAGCTATGTGTAGGGCTGAACACATATCTATGAAATGGGCTACTAAGAAACTGAGAGCATTGGGGTTGTTAGCTGAAAATGATGGCATTTCAGGCATCTTTTATGGGCTGAATATTACTGACACTATGGCTGAAATTTCAGCAACTACACATTCAGAAAATGAGGCTGAAAACAGAGCGTTGTCAGTATGTTCTTTGGATATATATGATGTTATAGCATTGTTTGCTCAGCAGGAAGGATTACAATGGGCTGAAGCACTTGTGGAGACAAAGTATAAGATAGTTGACAAAAAGGTGAAACCAATTGCTTTGCCACTTCCACTAGAGAGTGAGAGTATGTATGAAAAGGTGTCAAGGCAGCCAAGCTTACGAGATCCTAAAGATATAGGTCATCAATTTACATCTGAAACATTACAGGAATTGAAAGTTGGTGCAGAAGGGTTTCTTTTGCCTGCTGAGAGAGACTGTTCTATGCGGATGTTGGCTAGATATGGGAAGGCATTTGCATTTCAGCCAAGTGAAATAGGTTGTGTGGATCCAAATGTTGTCTCTTCTATGGTCATATTTACTGTGGCACATGTACCATGGAACTTGAGGCCTATTCCAGTGCCTAAAGCTTACTTGCCAAAGCTGATGGATTTGCTAAATGAAAAGATTCGCATGAAGATCTTGGAGCCTTCTTCAGTCCCGTACTCAAATCATTGGTTTATTGTGCCCCAAAAGAATGGGGCTCAAGACATGCAACCAGTCAATAAAGCGACCATAAGAAATGTGGGTGCAGGTCCTGAGGTTGATGAATTTGCAGATGCTTTTGCAAGCAGAGCGATCTATTCTTTGGGTGATCTTTACTCGGGTTATGATCAGTTTCAGCTTGCAATTGAAAGGAGGGATATCACAACCATGAAGACTCATTTGGGGTTAGTACAGATATGTACTCTCCCACAAGGTGCAACAAACTCAGTGACACACATGATAAATGCTATGAATAGGTTACTCATGGATTTTATACCACAATTGACTATGCCCTTCTTGGATGATGTTCCAATCAAAGGAGTGCAGTGGATGAAAAGAATAAAGAGATGGATGCTCACGGATGCAGACAGTTTGTTGCAGACCACATTGTGGATTGTGAGAGGATTTTGACACGTCTAGAAGAGGTGCATTTAACTCTTTTTGGACAAAAGTCTGTCTTTGGAGTTGAAGAGGTTTTGATTGTTGGTCATATGTGTGGGCCTTATGGGCAAAGGCCATCATTAGCAAAAATAGATGGGATTGATAGAATGCAAGATGTATGCACGAATGTATTAGAGGTGCGTAGATTCTTGGGTGCATGTGTGTTCTATTTGATATGGATTCCTCACTTCCACATGTAGCCGATGCTCTTTATCACCTTCTAAGAAAATGTCAAAATTTTCATTGGGAAAGGAAGTATTAGAAAGAAATGAAGAAATTGAAGCAACTCTTAAAATCTGCTCCTACATTGAGAAAGGCTGACTATTCACATGGAAAGCCTATCATTATTACTGTTGATACAAGCCCAATCGGGATTGGATGGGAAATTGGGCAAGATGATGATGAAGGACAAAGATATGCAATTCGCTTTGGTGCTAAAGTATTGATTGAATGACAGAGAAGATATCCATAGGTTAAAAGAGAATTATGGGGAATTGTGACAGCCCTTAAATGTGATAAGGAGTATTTTATGGGTGCTCATGTAGTCATTGAGACTGATTGTTTGCCGGTATTGGGTATGATTACTAGTTGTGCTACTCCGAATATTGCTATGCTCCGATGGATTGCATACATCAAATCTTTGAGCCCTGAATTTCAGCACATTGCAGGAAGAGATAACCCAGTTGTTGAGATATCGAGCTCCACTCGTGATACGCCAGGGTGACCGTTGTATATTTATGTCACCGACTTGTCAGTTGCAGACGCGGTTGGTACACCGCCCATGAATAATAGCTACATGATAGCTATCCTTATCTACTCTAGTTCGTGGCTCAGTTAGTATGCCACCTTAGTTAGTTGAGTTTGGTTTGAGACCCATATATAGGGTTCTTCTATTTCTTTGTACTAGAGTTCTTTTGGCTTACACAACTAAGAAGAGAAAAACTGTTTTCAGCCTCCACCCTTGTGTGTCTTCCCCCATTGTGCAAGCAAGAAAGCTTCAAGCGAGACTCCTTCCTTCTCTCCCACAATCTTGACATGGTATCAGAGCCTTGTTCGTGGTAAGGAGCTCAAGAAAGCAAGCCAAGCTCGCGGTGGTCTGGTAAGAGGAGCAGTGTTGCTTTCATTTCCTGTTTTGGGAGCAGATCTCTGCAGGTAGCACAGCCGGAAATTGCAGGAGTGCATTGTCTCAGGTTGAGACGCCCTTCGCGGTGAAGCAAGAGGGCAGTATATGCTGCGGGAGTGGGCTTTAGCCCTTGGCGACTTTGTTTTTTTGATTTGAGGCCATTTCGGGGCCTGTTTTGCAGACGGAAGTTTTCTGCACGCACTCAAGAAAAGGCTCAGTTTTATGCTGTGCGACCACTGTTCTACAGGTTGGTGAAAAGTTACTGTAGAAATTGCATCGTATGCTTGTGCGCAGAGACATTGGGAGTTTCAGAATCATCCTTGGTTCCTGTTTATGCAAAATCGTCACTAGGAAGTGACTGTGTGGTCAAATACCACTTTCGCCAGTTTTGCAGATTTGCCCTTGTGAGGGTGAAGCTGTGTTTTTTGCAGTGACAGAATTTCTTGCAGTATTCTGTAATGGCGTCTGATTCTCTTTCACAGATTGTCACTGAAAAGCTTGACAAGAACAACTTCCAGGCATGGAAGTTTAGAATGACGAATTTCCTTATGGGAAAATGATATTGGGAATTTGTTGCAGGAAATGAAGAAGAACCAGTTCTTCCTGATGTTCCCAATCAACAACAAATGCAGGCATTTAAAACATGGCATGAGAGAGCCAGGAAAGTTATGTATTGGCTGTCTATCAGTATTTCAGACTCTATGATTGTGCATATTCAGGATGCAAGTACGCCAAAGGAGGCATGGGATACTTTGTCAAAAATGTATAGCACAAATACGCAAGCCAGGAAAATGCAGCTCAAGCAAGAGTTGCATAATGTGCAAAGAGAAAGTATGAGCATCAACGACTACCACATGAAGGTGAAGAAGATTGCAGATGCACTTGCTTCCATTGGGTCGCCAGTGGAAGATGATGATTTAGTTTCCGTGACCTTGAATGGTCTAGGAAAGGATTATGCACAGTTTCGGACATCCATTTCAGTTCGTGAAAGATTTCCTGATTTTGAGGAATTGATTGCTCTTCTAATTTCTGAGGAACAGAGAAATGGTGGTGCATCTTCTTCAGGAGGAACTTCAAAAGAAGCTGTCTTCTACTCAAATGCTGGAAGAGGTAGAGGCAGAGGTAGAGGAGGCCGATTTGGAGGCCGTGGCAGAAATCAGAATATGCAGCAAACTCAAGAAAACCAGTCCTATGGAGGAGGACGTGGTAACTCTAGAGGCAGGGGGAGCCAAAGAGGTCGTGGTGGATGGCAAAGAGGCCAAAATGCAAACAGCAATGTTGAATGCTACTACTGTGGTAAAATGGGTCATATGGCTAAAGACTGTTATAAAAAGCAGAATGACATCATGAATGGAAAACTGCAACAAGGGAATTATGCATCTTCTAGTAGACAGGGTGATGACAGAAATGAGCATTTGTTCATGGTGCAGCACATGAACAATTCTATGAAAAGTGCAGAAGAAAGCAATGATGTATGGTATGTTGACTCAGGTGCATCAAACCACATGACAGGTCATGCAGAATGGATGGAGGATGCAAGGAAAATGGAAAAACCAGGATTTGTGGAGACTGGTGATGATACTGCACATCCTATTGTGCAGATTGGAAAAATTCCCTTGTCTATGCAGGATGGGAAAAAGAAATACCTGTCTGATGTATTTCATGTCCCGAATATCACCAAGAATCTGGTTTCTGTTGGTCAAATGGTTGAACAGGGCTTGCAGGTCAGATTTAATCCTCATGGATGCTTTGTTGAGGATATGAAAAATAAAGGTCGCTTGATAGCAAAAGGGAAGAAGAAGGGCAGAATGTTTACATTGGATGCGGACATGTCTGAATTGAGTGCAGCAATGTTTGCACATGGGACCGGTGTAGTTGCAGATATTGATATCTGGCATAAACGCATTGGTCATGTTAATGTACAGCGACTTAAATCAATGCAGGCCCAAAATATTGTTGCAGGATTGCCAAAATTCAAGGTTGCAGAAATGCATAAGGTATGTGAAGCCTGTCAGTTTGGAAAACAGGCAAGGAAACCATTTCCTAGACATGTTCAAGAGAGTGAGAAGCCATTGGAATTAATCCACACTGATGTGTGGACTACTAAAGCTGCATCTCTTGGAGGCTGTCATTATTTTGTCACTTTTATCGATAACTATAGCAGAAAAGTTTGGGTGTATTTTATGAAAAAGAAAAGTGATGTTTTTGGGCATTTCAAAACCCTTAAAGCTATGGCTGAAAAAGAAACAGGTCTGCAAATAAAATGCCTAAGGTCAGATGGAGGGGGAGAGTACCTCTCAAATGAGTTTGCAAAGTTCTTGCAGGAGCATGGCATAAAGCAGCAATATTCATGCAGTTATACCCCACAACAAAATGGAATTGCAGAAAGGAAAAACAGGCATATTGGAGAGGTATCTCGTGCCATGCTCAATGAAAAAGACTTGCCAGATTTTTATTGGGCTGAAGCAGTTGCTACAGCTGTCTACATAATGAACAGGACTCCCACTGCAGCAATACATGGAATGACTCCAGAGGAGAGGTATACTGGTAGGAAACCAGATATTTCTCATTTGAAAATTTTTGGTTGCATTGCCTATGTACATGTGCCAGATGAGCTGAGATCCAAGTTGGATCCAAAAGCTGAGAAGTGCATCTTTATTGGTTACTCTCTGCAGCAAAAAGGGTATAGATGCTATAACCCTTCTACTCGTAAGTTTACAGTGAGCAGAGATGTTGTTTTTTATGAGATGAGTAGCTGGTATAAACCAGTAAATGTGATTGATGATGAAGATGCACAAAATGGTAATGCTACACAGAATTCACAGCAGCAGTCACAAAATATTAGTGGACCTGGAGCGTCCTCTAGCAGTGGTTCACATTCTTTGCCATGGACAGGCAGATTGAGATCAGGAGAATCTTCTCAAAGCAATGCAGATAGTGGTATGCAGGTATCACGAAAAGGAAAAGAGAAGGTTGATCAGCCCATGTCTGATGTGAATGCAGGTCACTCTTATGTGGAAGGTGAATCCAGTGGCTCAGAACAGAGCATTGACGATGAGTTGGGTATTCCTTCTATTGTTACACCTGGAGTAAGGAAGACCAGGGATGTTTTGAGAGCACCTGGGAGTGAACCCACTTTGCGCAGGTCTACCAGAGTTAGGTATCCTGTGGATAGGCTGAAATATGATGGATTTACAGCCATTCACTATGCATATATGGTCAAGGTGATACAGGAACCAGAACCCACTTCTTTTGAGCAAGCCATGGGAAAAGAAAAATGGGAGAAATCCATGGATGAAGAAATGGATGCCTTGGAAGCAAATGCTACATGGGAATTGGTACCTTTGCCTAAAGGTAAGAATGCAATTGGCTGTAAGTGGGTTTATAAGGTGAAGCACAATGCTGATGGTTCTGTGAACAGATACAAGGCAAGATTAGTAGTCAAGGGGTATGCACAAACATATGGCATTGACTATGAAGAAACATTCAGTCCGGTTGCAAGGATGGCAACCGTAAGAGCAGTCATTGCTATGACTGCATCAAAGGGATGGTCTTTACATCAGATGGATGTAAAGAATGCTTTCTTGCATGGTGATTTGCAAGAAGAGGTCTATATGGAGCAGCCACCAGGTTATGTGCATGCTGTTCATCCTGAGTTTGTTTGCAGGTTGAAGAAAGCCTTGTATGGCTTGAAGCAAGCACCTAGAGCATGGTCTGACAAGATAGGACAGTATCTTGTCACTATTGGCTTTCAGATTTCCAAGGCAGATTTCTCACTTTATGTGAGAAAAACAGAGAAAGGTATTATGCTACTTGTCATTTATGTTGATGATTTGATTATGACAGGTGACAGTGATGAAGATATCCTTCATGTGAAAATGCTATTGAAGCAGAAGTTTGAGATGAAGGATTTGGGAGAGCTGCGTTATTTCTTGGGCATTGAGGTGATTAGATCACCAAGTGGGATACAGCTCTTGCAGAGGCAGTATGGATTGGACATGCTGTCCAAATATGGAATGACAGGCTGTAAGCCTATTTCAGTTCCTTTGGAGCAGAATGTGAAGCTGAGCACAGATGCAGGTGAGCTTCTAGAAGACCCTACTATGTACAGACGCATAGTAGGAAGTTTGATTTATATGACTATTACCAGGCCAGATTTGAGCTATGCTGTTGGATTGGTAAGTCAGTTTATGCAGGCTCCAAGGAAACCACATTTGGATGCGGCTAGACGCATACTTAGGTATGTGAAGTCCACATTGCAGTATGGACTATTTTATGAGACTGGGGTTCAGATACAGTTGCATGGATACACTGATGCTGATTGGGCTGGTAGTATTTCTGATAGACGATCTACCAGTGGATATGTATTCTCTTTTGGGAGTGCTGCAGTCACTTGGAGCAGCAAGAAACAGCCTACAGTTGCCTTGTCGAGCACAGAGGCTGAGTACAGGGGTGCAGCAATGGCTGCATGTGAGGTAGCTTGGTTGCATAAGCTACTTTATGATATGCATCAGTCTACAGATGGGCCAGTTGTCATTTATTGTGACAACATGAGTAGTATACACTTGGCAAATAACCCAGTCTATCATGCTAGAACAAAGCACATTGAGGTGCATTATCACTATGTGCGAGAGAGGGTTTTACTAGGTCTTATTGATCTAGTTTATGTCAGCACAGAGGATCAGGTAGCTGACATATTCACGAAGGCATTGGGCGCAGAGAAGCTGCGCAAGTTCAGAGACCTGCTTGGTGTGCAGGAGTTGGGATTAAGCTCGAGGGGGAGTGTTGAGATATCGAGCTCCACTCGTGATACGCCAGGGTGACCGTTGTATATTTATGTCACCGACTTGTCAGTTGCAGACGCGATTGGTACACCGCCCATGAATAATAGCTACATGATAGCTATCCTTATCTACTCTAGTTCGTGGCTCAGTTAGTATGCCACCTTAGTTAGTTGAGTTTGGTTTGAGACCCATATATAGGGTTCTTCTATTTCTTTGTACTAGAGTTCTTTTGGCTTACACAACTAAGAAGAGAAAAACTGTTTTCAGCCTCCACCCTTGTGTGTCTTCCCCCATTGTGCAAGCAAGAAAGCTTCAAGCGAGACTCCTTCCTTCTCTCCCACAATCTTGACACCAGTGGCATACATGTTATTTCGAGCACGTTATGAGAATGAAGATGGGATGATGGATGAGGAGGAAGAAGATGACTTTCTTATGGTTGAAAATGATGTTGCAAGAGTGAATTTAGCAATGCAAGGTGTTGCTACGACATTAACAAAAGCTTGGACAACAAAGAGAAGACACTTTAGATGTTTTGTATCTTGTGTAGAAGTGTTTCTGGAAGACAAATATATAGGAGAGTGGCTGAGAATTGGTCAATACCTCAGTACATTAACAAAGAGAGATGAATGGTCATATGAGGAGTTTAAGAAAATCAAGAGGAAAGCGCATGGGTTTTTTTAAAAGATGGATACTTATGGAAACATGCTAAAAAGAAATAAGGTATGCCATCGCGAGTTTTGGGTGACAGAGCTTCACAAGTAAAAGTAATGCAAGAATTTCATGAAAGCTTGTGGGCTGGTCATAGAGGTGTTTGGGGTACTTTTACAAAGATCAAAGAAAGATATTGGTGGCACGGTATGTATAAGGATGTTGCTCACTTTGTGGAAACATGTACGACATGTCAAATGTATTCGTCTGTGAGACATTGGGATGAATTGCAACCCACATATCCATTGTCTCTTCATTTTAAGTGGGTGGTGGATTTGGTCACAATGCCTACTACAGGTCTTTGTCAAATGAGGTATCTTGTGCTTGCTCGTGAAGACTTGACTAATCAAGTGGAAGGGAAAGCTTTACATACTAAGACAACAAATGCTATGTGTACTTTTCTCTTAGAATATATCTTTTGTCGGTATGGCTGTGTGGGAAAATTTACAACAGATAGGGGTGAGTTGGATGCAGATGAAGCTCATGATTTCTTTTGCATGGTTGGGGATAAAGGTTGCTTTAACTTCAGCCTATAACCCTGAAGGAAATGGAAAAAGTGAAAGAGGTCACCCACCTATTGTGAAGGCATTGGGAAAAGCATATGGAGAGAAGGTAAAAGAGTGACCACGATTGCTCCCTTATGTTTTGTGGGCCGACAGAACAACTCATAGTGATGTTATAAGATATATGCCTACAGAATTGATGTATGGTCAAAAACCTATCATGCCGATAGAAGAGATGACAGTCACATGGAGTGTGTTACCTTGGGAGGAGGAGTTGAATCGAGAGGAGTTGTTGGCCTTACGCATTAGACAATTGGAAAGAAAGACATAAGACATAGAGGCAGCAACTGCAATGTTAAGGGCAGCAAGGATACATAACAAGAAACAGTTTAACAAAAGACATAGACTGAAACCAAGAACCATACAAGATGGGGATTGGGTATTGGTTAATGATTACAGTTTAGATGACCAGCATAGTGCCATGTGTAAAGTTTCCAAAAGATGGTTTGGACCCTATGTGGTAAGACAAGTGTTTGATAATGCTACTTATGCATTAAATGAGCTGGATGGGACAGCCATCAAACTTTCAGTAGCAGGGAAAAGAATCAAATTATTCAAAAGGACGGAATCTACTACCTATGAGTTTCCAAAATTGGAAGAAAATAGTGGTCCTGATACAGGGGCTAGCCAGGAAGATACTGAAGATGAAGAAATAAAGGATATGGTTGCAGAGGATGAGGACTCAGAATCCGGTGACAACTAGGATTTGGCACATACTGGAGGATGTGCAGGTTCAGAGGGGGTGGATGTCGTGATGTTATGAGGACACAGTGTGAAAAAGTATGGAATGCATCATCATTCAACTTCTTTATTGATTTAGAGAGTTAATGTGATCTTGAGCCATTAGTACTAGTGTGAGTTGCATGGATTATTCAAAAATACTAGATTTTTGGATAATTTTAGCCTATTTTTGATATTATTTATTGTAAAAAATCCAAAAAAGTTAGAAAAAATCTTCTAGATTAGGATGGCATGCAAAAAGCTAGTTGCTTTTTCAGTCAATTAGGGGATTTTCACAAGAGGGACAGATGGACAAAATCGGGCACGTCGCGATCGTTGTAAACAGGCTGAAAACTATAGATTGAAATGAGACAAGAAGAAGGAGTGATCTGGAGGATCCGTGACTAGGCCTTTGGGGTTTTATCCCCCCCTTTCGGAGCCAATGGAGTCATCAGATTTGGGTTCCGAGCAACAGAGAAGGAGTTGTAATTTTTATGCACGTTTTGTTCTACGAAGAAGCTCCATGAGATCTAATACCTAGAGATTGCTTCTAAGTAGTGTGAAGATTCCAGGTTCTTGCAATACATATTGATTCAATTCATTGTGATTTGTCTTTGTAGTGTTTACCACTTGGGTATTCTCTATCTTCTCTTCCATCTCCTATCCCTACTTCCTTCTACTTCTGATCCTCGGTGGATTTGACCTTTCGACAAAACCCCTCTAACACTGCACAGATGATAAAAATGATGCATTATACGAGAATATCTAATTTCAGTATTTCTCTCTCCTCTCTCCTCGTGTTTTGTTCTCATGGATCAATGTAAAACAGAGAGAGATGGGCTAACATGGACATTTTTGGTCAAACGATGATGCGAGAGTCGAAAGAGATGTGAATCGGAGTTGGATGGATTGTTAGCGACAGCTATGAAAGAGCTTCAGCAGGTCGCCAACATCGAAAAATGCACATCATAATGAGAGATTTTATAATAAAAATATAGATTTTACCATTTTATGATTATGAATTCTTGTTTGAAATGGTTAACAATGCTGGCATTTGATTTCCAATCCTTTGTTTGATCCATCATGTTGAAAGAATCATAAAATATCAATCGTATAATTGTATGCAAAACACACAAAACTAGAGACTAGGTGGTTTAAGGGGGCATATGCGATTTTTGGGTTTTTTGTGTACATTTGCCGTTTCCATGGAAAGAAACATGCTAAGAAAATCATTTTTTGTAAGAGAAATAAGTCTACACTCAAAAATCAATCATTATATGTAATTTTCTATAATTAAATAGGAAAAAATAAAGAAAAATAAAAAATTTTAGACTTTTCGCATCATAAAAATAAGAAAAATTAATATTAATGTGTGTGGACATATGATAGAGTTGAAGCATGAGGTTTAGTCTTGGTTCAATCCTATCTCTTTGTTAGAGTGAGTTTTTATTGCAATAAAAGAAAAATACATGAAAAACCATGCCTTACACGATCAACACATGCAAAATTTTAAACAGTACGGAGTGGGGGAATGTTGAGTGATAAAGTATGTTAACTTTTGATGTTTTATGGTGCATATCATATAGAGTTCGTGGTTGTTTAAAACTTAAAGGGACTACTAGTACGAGGAAGCTTAGTGCTAGCCCTAAGCAACAAAGCACTATTATAGAAAAAGAAAATCATGACAAGAATTGTCTTCGCACTTTCACGTTGTTGATTTTCAATGAATATTTTTTTGAGCACTATGGTCATATTCACACTTGCATTAATGCATCACATGGTATCGTATCTTGGCTGCATAGCTCTTGTTTGCATAAGTGATGACCCCACAGTGAGAGTGTGAGGTATTACAAGCCGTAGAGCTAGATATCCAGTTCCTTGGAGGTTGTTTGGTGAAGTTTATCTATCATATCCTAGATCATTTATCAAAAAGGTGGACTTTGTTTTAATTGTGTTTTATGTTCATGGTGCATCTAGGGGCCAATCCCCAAGGTGTAGGAGAGCCGTAGTGGAGCCACGATGGTGAACTGAGGGGTGCTCCATGTGTATGTGCTACATGGTGTATAACACCAAGATGCTTCTCTCTTAGGAGTGTAAAAAGAATCATTCGTTGGACTACAAAAATCAAATAAACACAAAGTCTTAGATGCTCTTGGTCGTGAGGCTATGTGGGGTGATTTTAGGTGAGTGGTAGAGGCCTAGCTAGTGTCTTAGAGCCAATGTCGAGCATGTTTTAGGTCTCGAAAAGTGGTGTGTTTGCTAGGAGTTGCTAATAAGTTGCATTTTATGGATCTTGGTCAATAAAGACCTGTTTATAAGTGTATGCCAAAAGATAGTGAGATAGATTCAACAAATCATCAAGCCAAACTTCAAAAGCAAGAAAGATCTTAACGGGCTAGACGGTGAGTGAAAAAATTAGAAGATATTCTCCACAAAGGAATGGTCCAATATCCCTACAAGGGCAGGGTCTTAGTAACCCTATCTCGATGCATAATCCACTAGGAGGAGGAAGTTCTAGTACTTCCCCCCTTCCAATCAATTTGTCGACTTTGAGTGGTGTAATAATTCATATCATTCAAACTCCTTTAGCAAATGCAGTTGTCACCATGAAACAACCCAAAGCAATCCCAGCAAGAACACTGGACTTTCCAGCCTTAGGGTTTCCTCTACCAATTTTTAATCGGTTAGTAGAGGAAGATGCAGAACTTCATATCAATGAATTCCAAAAGTTAATGTTTAACTATCGAATTCAAGATGAAGGACACTTGATGATATTCTTTCATATGAATTTGAAAGGACGAGTAGTATCATATCACACACTAGAAGTTGGAACCATAACTACAATTGACTTTCTCTTTGCGGCCTTTCAAAGAGAGTTTAATTTTGAAAGGGTAGGTCAGTATTGGTTATGTGTCCTCAATGTAATATGTCAAGAACCTCACAAAAATGTATGTGGGTATGCCAAGAAACTAAAGGAAGGATTTCGTAAGTTGCAAACCTATATTCCTATTCCAGTTGCTACTACTCAATTGCAATAGTTTTTGAATGGGCTAGACTTTAACATTCAAGTCCAGTTGAGAAGTGTTGCTCTTGTTAACATTGATATGGTTATTAGAAGAATGGAGGAAGTAGAATCATGATTACAAGCAACTGATATCTCTAAGGCAAAACTAGAATCCGAATTTAGGGTTTGGAAATACTTTAGCATTGACAAATGGTAGTCAAGGGATGCCCATGAGTCCTCCTAATGGGAGAGGAAGCATGATCTGAAATGTGCCTATGTTGCCAACTCCTCCCAGTGTGACCATGCCTAGGGCTAGTTAGATGGCTCCACCAAATGTTGGAAGCCAAATGATAAATCCTACCATTTTTCTGGGAAATCAACAACCAATTCCCAATCAAGTGGTTAGGCCAATAGAATGACAAGTAGACGATTGTGGCTATGAGTCAAGTGCCTCGAATGTCCTTGGCAAAGTTTAGTATATGATGAGGCACTATACAGACATGATTAGTGAATAATATAGGTAAATAGCCATTGATATCAATCACCTTAAGAAATAGTAGAATTTGATAGTGAGTCAATGCCCTGAAGAGAGTGCCCCCTCACGATTCCGCTGTAAGTGGTGTGACGGTCAACATTTCCCTAGGATTTGTCCAAATGTTAAATGTGAGATGTGTGGAAAGTCCTGTCATTTAGCTAGTACCTTTTGGAGCATGATTAGTTTTCTCTAGCAAGGAATTAAACAACTAGGTCCATTTAATCATCGAGCGCAAGGAAACAATCTTTAACAAGATGAAGGACTGAAACAAATACTACAAAGAGGGAAAGCTATGGCTGCAAGGAGCTACCTAGTAGCAGTGGAGGTAAGCTTATGGAAGCTGTTTGTATCAATGGCACTGAAGCTTCTAATCTATGGGTTATTACGAGAGGTCAAAAGGCTAAAGAAGCTAACAAAGACACTGTCGAGGGAAACCCTAAGCAGGATGATAAGGGAAAGCAAGTCCCTATTCTCGATATGGAAGTTGGACCTCTAAAGGCCATAGGTGGTAAAGCTAACCCCAAGAAGGATAAGGAGTTGCCAAGGAAGAAGAAAAAAGAAAGGAAAGAGGCATTAAAGCCGATTCAATGACCAAATGGAAAAATGCTCTGGTGAGAAAAGTGAGCTCGTACTAGCTATCATGAATTCGATTTACTGAATTCTCTTTCCGAAGTTAAGCTGAATGTAAACCTCCTGCAGTTGATTAAGTTCTCTCCAGGAGTGCATAAAGAATTTCATAAGATTCTTCACACTGGGTATATCATTGAGCCCTTGAGAATAGCACGAGTAGGAGATGATTGGTTTGAATATGCTGAAAAGCATTGTCCAAGGGTAGCAACATATGTTGATGTGGAATCTTAGTGGATTATGCTATTGTGGACACATGATCCTCTGTCAAGTTTATGAGTTCAGAATTGATGGAGAGGTTGGGATTAGAAATTAAAAAATATGCATCTATGATTCTCTGAATGGATGATGACAATTAAGAAAAACTAAAGGTTGCATCACGGTGACCATTGGAAATGTGCAATGCATCCTGGACTTTAGGGTCATTAGGTTTTCAGGGCGACCTAGCTATAAAGTATTGCTAAGCATGCCATGGACTTTACAAGAAGATTTTTAGGTTGATACCCGCTGGTTAATTGATCTTTAGTAGAGGTGCTAGATGTGTGGTGATAGATGCCTATCCTGAATCTACTCAAAGTGAGAGAGTTCCTTTATCCTCCTCATCAAAGTTTGATATGCTTGATATTCCATTTGCTAGTGAGACATCATCAAATGACAAATCTAACAAGGGTTCTACTTCGAATGAAATCTACCAAGTAACTTTGAATGAACCAAAAGAAGCTGAGGAGAGGATAAGGAATACTGATGTAATTGAGCTAGACCTTGGTATGTGGAATGATTCATGGCCAATCAAATTAGGGTACATACTCAGTTTGGAAGAAAGGAAGGACTATGTGCCCTTGATTCAGGAATTCTGTGACATCTGTACTTGGAGTTATGACAAGCTAAGAGACATTCCTCCTAGCCTGGCTATACATATTGTCCCCTTAAAGGAAGGTAGCTGCCTTGTGTGATAGAAATTAAGGCATATGCCTTTTTAACTAAGGGACATACTATTTGAACAATTGGAAAAACTATGAAAAGTTGGCCTGATATTTTCGATTCAACACAAAGAGTAGTGTTCACCAGTTGTTATCAAGAAGAAGAATAATAATCAAATTCATCTCTTTGCATAGACTTTAGAGAGCTTAACAAGAAAATGATTAAAGATTACTATCAGTTACCATTTGTTGATAAGATTTTGGATCAATTAGTGGGTTGGAAAATCTATTTATTTATGGATTTCTTTGCTTGATATAATCAAATGGCTATTGTGGAGGAAGACAAGCTGAAAAAGACATTTATCACTATATTTGGTACTTTTGTGTATCATGTGATGGCTTTTGGGTTCTATAATGCGCTTGGTTCTTGTCAATGTATAGCTGATAAGACTTTTGGTGATATCTTCCTAGAGGAGTTAAAAGTTTTTATTGACGATCTAGGGACAGCCACCATAAGGGAAAGGTAGTTGATTATTCTAAGGAAATGTTTTGAGCATTGTAGACAAATTTGCATTGCTCTTAATCCTAGAAAATTCATATTTGGGGTACCTATGGGTTGTTACTAGGTCATGTAGTTAGTTTCGCTAGTATTGGGGCTGTGACCCGAAAAAGATAAAGGTTATATTCACTATGAACCTACCATATACTCCAAAAGAGGTGCAATTATCAGCAATTTATCAATGCACTCGTAGAAAGAGCATTGTCATTGATGAACCTCCTATCTTTTAACTATTTGTTTGAGTGGAATGAAGCATATCAAGTATCCTTTGAGGATGTGAAGCAGGAACGAGCAAAAGCACCAATCCTAAAAGTACCCACAAGAGGTGACATTTTTTATATATTTTTAGTAACCACAATGCATAGTATTAGCTGCTACTATTTAGCCCAAATTTGGGAAGAGAAATGGTATCATCCAATTTCCTTTGCTAGTAGAAAGTTGGGAATATCTAAAGTCAACTATACGTACATGGAAAAATTGTGCCTTGGAATGGTCTTTGTGACAAAGAAATTTAGGCATTATATTCTCTATGAGAAAGTAGTATTCTTCACAAAGGCGGAAGGGCTTCGATTGTTGCTAAATAGGTTGCAACTGCCTGACCATTTAGCAAAGTGGTTAATCACTTTGCAATAGTTTGATTATGAGATTAGGGGCAAGCCACCAAAGCTGCAGGGTATTGTGGAATGCCTTGTGGATTTCGGGGATCCAAAGGAAATTTTGGCTGAAGGAAGTGATATTGAAGGTTTATTCAAGATTGATATGGATGGAACCTTTGGGCTAAGAAGTACAAATTTGTGAAAGGTCAGTTGGTGTTGTATTATGATGCTCACCGTGAGCTATTTCCACGTAAATTGGAACTCAAGTGGGATGGATCATACAAATTTGTATGTTTAGGAAAGAATGGCTCTAAACCCTTTTAGCAAATGTGAAAGGGGTAGAGTTTAAGAATAAATTTCATTTTAATGAGCTAAAGCCTTACTATGTGTAAGGGCTGATGTGGGGCTTGGTGCCTGTGCAGGTCCTTCAGGATTCAACTTTAATTTGTAGTAGGTACCAAGACAATCGGATGGGAAAAATCATTCCCTATCTTGAGCATCTATATCTAGAGCAACATTACCACTAAGCTTGAGTGATTTGGTGGAGTAAAGGTTGTTAGGTTATTGAGTGGAACGATGGATTTTTAACATGGGAGATTAAGGTCTACTACCATCATTGTCAACGAATTCTGACTAGCATTGCTATCAAGTTCAACGAAGAAAGGAGGGATTGTACATGTTATACATCCTCTCTCTCAGCTCAATTTTGGATTATCATAAGTATGAGTGAGCTTATTATTATGGCATGGCCTATTACTAAAGACTAGGTCTATACTTTGTGTTTTGACTTCAATTGTGTAGGTGAAACAGGTGTGCTCACACTAGAGAGCTCATGGATTTCATCTTCTAGGATGGGCTCAACATCCTTCAAGTGCTCTTGGGTTCCTCTCACCCACTCCTTGACCTTATCCATGGTTCAAGCTCACACTTTGTGTTGGGGTACTCCCTGACCTTGACACTCCCCTTTTCCACAGTCCTCAAAGTAGATGTTTCTGATTCTACGTCTATGACTTTTTTCCCTATGGTTAGTGTCATGTCACTCTTTGTCTTAAGCATGACCTTAGTTTTAGTTCTCTTCCTCCTTTGCCTATGACTCATTTCTCCTATTGAGACTGCATCTAGGTTACTAGGCCCTAATAGTAATATGATAGCTTTCTTCATCTATACTGAGGTCATAATGTGCAATGGCATAGGTGTAGCCTCTCTGTCGAGTGTTTCAACTCCAAATAGCCCCAATGGTACTGATGATATGATTCCTAAACTAGAGGGTGGCTTTTATCTAGGGCAATCAACAAATAGGTGGGTGATTCCACACTCTAGGCATCGAAGGTTAGCCTTCTCTCGATTGGCTTTCTCCCTCTTGGGGCAGCATGAAGAAATATGCCCTAGGTGACCACAAGTCCAACCCTTGGGTTTACCTCTTACGCCTCTACCCCTACCTCTAACTAATGTCATCACCCACACTGGTCGATATTCCATGAGAATAGGACTTCCCTCTTTGTTGTACGAGATGTAAGGGTTCATGTATGATTCCTCATCATTTGGCTCCTCCATGTAGTGGACTAAAGCATCGCTCGATGGGTGTGTTACAAAGGGTCCACATGGCCTAGGTATTCCTATGGGATTAATCTCCATTCTAGGGATGGCTGGTTTCACATTTCTAGTTGTTGGAAGAGCCAACATGGCTTCCCTTTTGAAGAATTTCAGTAGCCTATTCCCTATGTATGATTGGTTGTATGGCTAGGTGTATGGAAGTCTCCTTGGTAGTGTCCAGGCTGAACCTATGGGAATTGGCACAAGTTCGGGATTGATTGTCATAAAATTTTGCTGGTAGGTGGTTTATGCCACAATCCATGCATTGGACATGTGGGCGTGTAGGTCTCCTCACCATCTCTAGCAACCTAGCTAGCTCCAACTTCATTTCTGCTAGCTCTTGGCTCTGGTCAACAATTTTCCCTTTTTCTTGGGCGCTTGGGATTGACCATTTGCTAGATGTCATGGCTTTCTCTGAGGATCTAGAATTAGCATTATCTTGGCTTGAGCTCCTAGAACTTCTCTCCTTGAGCTAAATGTCCACTCTTACGGCCTCTTTGAAGACCCTAGCTAGTACATCTCTCTGCAAGCTCAAGTTGCAAGCTAAGGCTTTGTAGAGTTCCTTTCTATGAATTCCATTTATAAACACTACGGAGACCACTGTTTCATTGGGTCATTCGTTAGGTGGGATTCTCTTAAAGAGGCTTCACACCACGTGGGTAACCTAATCTCTAATGTCCTCCTTTTCCTTTTGCTTGATGTTCATCTATCATAATATACTTAGAGAACGTCTTGATGAAGAGATCATTGAGGTTGTTCAAGTTATTCCATTCCACCACATCTAAGATGGTGTACCATGTCCTACCCTTGTCTCCTAAGCAAAGGCTGAAGGCTTGCAAGTGTTGGGTAAGATTTGTGAGGCCATTGGCTTCGCAAACTTGCTCAAACTATTCTATGATCAGTTGAATCTTTAAAACATGTCTCTCTTAGTGGCACTGCTTTGATACAATGTCATGAATCATGTGGTGAGGGGGACTTACTTGGGCTATTGTATTGAACACACACAATACACATAAGAGAAAGCTCACTCAAGAATATATGAAGAAAGATGGAGGCAAAAATGTTTTCTTCTTGGTTTTTCTTCCTTCCCTTTCACAATAGCACGTACACAAAGGGTGGTTAAGATACAACATAAAAGAAAATGGTCTACTAAGTCAAATAGTACATACTAAGCTATACTAATCAATTGATACTATAACTATGCTAGCCAGAGGTAGGTATAACTAGCCAAATATAAGAAGTGGTAAGTCAGTGGGCACTCCCATGGAATGTTTCGAGGTTTGTGCCCTAGGGATTCCTGAGTCCACCTCGCAAAATGGAACGAGGTTCACGGCCAACCCACTAGGGTCAATGTGAAATCTGGGTTCCTAGTGGTCAAGGTCTCCTGGCAACATTCTAGCGTCGGATCTTGGACATCCTACTTTATGCAGAGATACCCAAGCCAAAGCAAATCCATGCTGCACTTGGTTCAAAGAGGATGGGAAACGAGAGGGATGCACCACTCAACCTCTCTACCCATAGGGCATAGTGCCATTCCGGTCCCCTAAAATGGCATGAATCAAGTTCTAACCTATCAATACCTGAAGGTTGGAATGACTGTACCTTGTGAGAAGCCTCCCAATTCTCTGGGACCACCCTACCATAGGAATGACCCATTGAGGGTTCCTCCCACCCGCTTCCCTCAATAGGCATTCTTTAGTTATCTAATTAGGCCCTATCACATTTATGGTGAAATTTAAAATTAGCTTTCTTAATTAAGCCTTTTAGGGAACAGAGTTTATTTGCATAATTTATGGCAAAAACACGAATACAGAGCTAGTCCTTTAACAAATAAGTTCAAATAAGTTCTTAACTTATCTTCACGTTAATCTTTGTCTCCTGCCCACACAGGAGAAATTATGTATCCCTTCTGTCCAACAGAAGTACCCGGTCCAAATCACGTTGCACCATAATTTCCATCCTTTATCTGTAATAGGATCTTCCAATACCATAGAATTTGCGCTCATGACAGTCTTCAACTCTGGTTTGGACTAGGCAAGGGGTGTCCAAAGCTCCACCTGACCCCAAGTGACCTAGGAGTGACACACAACTTCTGTGGTTGGCCTTTTCACCACTCGACCTTCGGCCCGTGAATCAAGCAGTGCCCTTCTTGCGTTGAAGCATTGTGTGACCTTGGAGATGATCCACCCGTGCAAAATATCCTTCCTTAATTAATCCAATTAAGAATCAAACACAATCAAGGCAATTGGCCTAATATCATCTTCCAAGAAAACATTCCTTTATCCCCATGGCAACTTGTCATCATAGACCCTTGCCATGCATTTACTATCAAACAAAGCACTTGTAATAATCACCCAAATCACATCCAAACAATCAATTTAATGCAAAAACATTTAGCACGTTGTTTCATCAATCAATAGAAACAATGGTATCCTTTTCCAAACATTGTGCAGATAGTCACGATAACCTTTCCATCGCATATTTTCTCTCCCCCTTGGGATCGGGAGCAGTTCAATGTAAAATTTACTTACACACCCTTCTTTCGGCTAAGGCATATGTTAAGGTTTCAAACATTGTACAAGACATAAGTTCTATTAATCACTTACATTGATCGATAACCCAGCCTCCTACCCAACAAGTACAAAAGCATCGGTCTTTCCTTTGATATAGGGTTTCCTAATTCCTTGAGCTCTTCATTTTCCCTAGAGTTGTTGTTTCATCTAGCCCAACCCTAAATAGGATTGATAAACATAGTTGCTATCAGGCGGATCTCAAGTCATCATAGTTTTAATATTAATGATTGTTGTTTGTACTAGCCACACATAACTTCAAGATCCGAATGAACTAATAGTTTGAGATATTAGCAAGAACTTGGACAAAGCCTAGAGTTTTCTAAGATGAATTTCCTTTGGGCTAGATCGCTTACCATGCCATCTGTCAAGCGTGCAAGCTATGACATACCTTCAGTGTGGTGAGAAATGTATCTATTATTTATAAGGAAAGGAGAGTTGATGATATCCTGGAATCTTATATGCTATTTATTCTATCTACGAATTTGTTTCATAGCATCTAGATGCATTTCACTTCTCTTTATACCCATGCTTTGCAACTCTATCTTTCAAATGTATGAGATAAAACCCATCCCTTTCCATGACCTATTCTCGTGCGGCATCTAATGTACCTCATGTGGGAATCAAAACAAGCTCCCTATTAATTTGAAAATTCATTACTTATGACCGGTATCGCAGTTGGATTGGCAGTGATGCCCTCACCCGAGGCCTCGTTTCAGATTATGGGATTTCTGCTTGCATTCGACATTCTTTGCTTGGGGGCCATGTCCCAGTCTTCTTTGCTTTAAGTGCGATCCACCACAAGAATTCAACTGCCTCTTTCTCAAGTAGCAAGCCAATTGGGGGGGGAAAGTAAGTTGTGGATAACCAAGCAAAATAAGGTATAAGTTTACGGGCAATGGAATAATAAAGGATGCATGTGGAAACCCTCTAAGGAGGGAAAGAGAAGGAGAATGATCTTGGAAGGTTCTCTCTCTTGCTCTCTGTCACTCCCTATCTGCCTCTCTCTCTTTCTCTCTCTTACCCTCTCTCTTCCTCTTTCCTCTCTCTCTCTCTCTCTCTCTCTCTCCCTCTCTGTCATGCAGCATCTTGGCCTCCTCCCTCCAGCAGGCTTCTTAGCATGTCGAGCCCCTCCAAAGCCTCCTGTCTACATTGCGATTGGGGGGGGGGGGGGTTATAATGGGGAGGGAGGTTATTATTGGGGGGGGCATGGTGGAGTGGTGATGCTATTGGGGGTGGTGGCCTATCTGGGCCGTAAGGTCTGGTCGAGACGGCTAGTGGAGGGGTAGTAGGCCCCTTGCCTCCCCCTTGAGATCGTCATCATTGTCTTGTTCTTCTTCCTCAACGGTGTCGCCTTCTCCCTCCTCTGTGGTCATCAATGCCCACGTTCTCATATTGCTGCGCATTTGAGGTGTGAAAACCACCCAAAAGTTGTGTGTGTGATTTGATACTTTGTACATACTTAGTTGTTATGTTTGCTCTTTCATTCTATGCGGAAAAGATAGTGAAGCGGGTTTGGAGCAAGAGGAATTAATCAACAATGCTCTGGTTGACATGTATGCTAAATGTGACATGTTTGTAGAAGAACAGGGGGTTTTTGATGGATTGGTAACTCGAGATGCAATCTCATAGGCTACACTTATTTCAAGATATGCCAATTATGGGCTTTGTGAGGAAGTACTAAACTAATTCCAAGAGATGCAAATCGAAGTACATTGGTGGATATGTATGCCAAATGTGGGAGCTTGCTTGATGTTTAGCACACCTCAAAATGGTTCAATACAGCTGGTAGGAGCATCAAGACAGGCTTGATTGCGAGTGTCATTGTATCATAGTGGACTTGGGCAGCTACTATTTTGCAAAGCTCTAATGTTGCATGGGAGTATGGTGTCAATGGCCCTTTCTGGTATGCAAGTGAGACGACAATTCAGGTGCTCCTTTTTGGAGTACTTGCCATTGAAATCAAATGGAAGGCATCATCAGCACATACAGTTGGTGAGATTGTGCGTGTGAGGTGGGGTTTTTCGGTGCACATTGTTGTTGCTGGTGTTTGTTTTGCCCACTTCGCCGAGACGGATACGCACAGTAGTAGCATGCTTCGGCTTCTATAGGCCTCATCGTCTTGATTGCTTTGGTGGACCCTCCCCCCAAGACAAGTAATAGTGCTACTTCAGGTGGTAGTACAGCACTGTTTAATCTGCCTTGAAGGGGCAAGTTGTGTACATGTTATGTCAACCTTTGACTGGAGATTCTATTGGAAGACTTCTGTTTAAAGAAGATTTAGCCCGCCATGCTGTCTATCCCTTCGCACCCCTGCGATTGTCGCATTGAGGACTGCAGCTTCCCCACATTCACAATGTGGGAGAATTATGCACAAGCAGTAAATGGAAGGTACTAACCATAGGCAACCAGGTGATGCTATCCTTGTCGCTCTCCATTTATATTTGCTAAAGATGGAGGCCTCTTTTCGATAGGTACAATCTGCGTGTGTATGAGAAAAAAAGTGTGGCTAAAAAAGTGGGGCTTTTTCGGGTTCAAGAGCGGAAGAAAAAAAACAGGGGAAGAAAACGCAGAAGCAAGGGGAGAATAGTGTGGGAGCACTGTATTGGGAGAAGGAGGATTGCTACATTTGGGCTGCACAGCGCTTGTGAAAGAGGAAAGAAGGAGGATGGGAGGCCATCGCACTGTATTGGGAGGAGGATCGACTGTTGTCAAGCGACAGAGGGGAATCGACTGGGGAAACGATGAAGAACCCTGCAACTTCGAAGGATATTGGATGTAATTGATGCTGGAACAGCTATAGCGGAAGAGTGAGGGTACAATGGCACAGGTGGTAGAAAGATAACCTGAGGAGCTTCAATGGGGTACCAGGAAAATCAATTTGTAGCTGAGAACTCATCCGCATAGAGTGTACCTGCCGCCCCATAGCTGAAAGAATTCATCTGCATAGAGTGTACCTACCGCCCCGTAGCTGAAATAATTCATCCGCATAGAGTATACCTGCCGCTCCTTTGAATTCAATAACCCATAAATAATCAGGACTCGATTCACTTGAAGATTGTCGATGACGACAGATTGAATCTGATCATCCATGACAACGGGATTGAACTCGGATGGAGGATTGTCTGGATTCGGTTGATCGTCATTTTGCTCAGGCCATGTTGTGCCGATAATGTGTTCATGGCGGACTCTGAGATGCAAACAACCTGCAGAATGCCGATCTCGACAATAATGCCCTGGAGCTAAAAGCTGCTTCAAAGCTCACCTCAAGATACAGTGGCTTGCGCTGAAAAATCTATCAGACAACAATGATTTACCTTCTGCCAGCGCTCCTTAATCTCATCAACCACAAAGCTGCGATTTTTGTCAGGAAAGTTTGGTCGATCCGCTTCTCTGAGCACTATCACATCATCAGAAGTTGTAACAGAGTAATGCTTACATTGACCTTCTAGGACCAAGCACATTATAACCAAGTTTCTAACAAGGCAATTGGCGTACAACACGATGTACTCTCTTGGGGTTGTTGGTGAGCAGAAAACAAAGTTGACACAACATTCAATGCGGGAATTAAGAACATTGGGTCTTACACCAAATCTATTGGCTTGTCGTAGTGCATAGGCGCTTGAAAAATCTACCACAGAGAAGCTTTCACGGTTTTGTCATGTTTTGATCCACTGCATAATGCTCTAGAAATTTGCTCATAGTCGAGGCCAACCCTGGACATAGCAGCCAATGCTGATTCTGTTCACCCAGAACTATGGCAGAGAAGAAATACACTTAGCTGTTTTAGTTGACAAAGCTCTCTACTTGCATAAGAGTAAAAGCAAAATCCAGCTGCCTTATCGTACTTTCAGGGTTGATTTTCAACATTGGACAGACAATAAAGGACAATTTGAATCCATGAACTTCTGAGTCAGTTGCATGGCCATATTTGTAAGTCATATGCCATCTGCAGCTATGCTTATAAATTCTTGCTGGTCTCTGGCAAGCATGTAAAGAAGTTCAGATTTATGATGCATCTGAAGCAACAGCCTAGCTATGGTAGCCAGCATTGGGCAGCTCTGACTGAATCTTGGAGTTCTCAGGATCTACAAATGCTGCAGAATTGAATCGAGTGGCCTAAAACCAGTGGACTAATTACATCGGAATTCATCTTATATTTTGTAAACATCTTGGTAGTAATACAATTGTTACTTGGCCTTATTTCCTCATCTTGCTTATTCATCTGTTTGATCTTTTATCCTGAAATTTATCAAGGTCTTCTGAAGACGCGACTTTGCTTTCATAAATCCTTCGACATCTTTGGTGAACCTGATGTGAAAGCGTCGGAGAAATTTCAGGATGGGAGATACTTTAGCCTCTATTTCAGCCTCTTCTACAATTCCAGCTGCGTCTACTTCAGCTCCATCAATGACTGCTGCGTCAAGTACTTCAACAGAGGATCTAAAGCAGATTTTGCAAAATATGTCCATGTATATGCAGCTCCAAAATCAGCAGACACAATTGTATATGCAGCAGCAGCAACAATTGCATCAACAGCAGTTGTCTCAGCAAAGGCAACTCTATTCAGAGCAGGAGAATGCAAACAGCGCGACTAAGGCTATTGAAGCAGTTGAGAATGAGAAGAAGCTATTTGACGGGCGTAATGTTTCAGCATATTTGAAGACATATGAGATCAAGATGGGGTTTTTTGGAGTTCCAGCTGGACTTATGAGTAAGTATTTCCTTCGTCTTGTCACACCCGCTTTGAGGGCGAAAGTGACTGATCTTTTTATTCAAAATACGCATTGGCAAGATTTTAAGAAGGCCTTGAAAGAAGAATATTTCCTTGAGGACTTTGGTATGGCTACTCGGCGGTCATTCCGAGAGTGGGTCTACATGCCAAACAAAGGTCTAGCTGCTTCGGAGTTGATTCGAGAATTTGAGGAGAGGTATAGTCAGCTTGATGCCATTGAACAAAGAGCATTGGATGTTGAAAAAGTTGAGCTTTTCTTGCAAGCTGCAGATCCTGCTCTTCAAGAAGAATTGGGTGAGCTTCTTGAGGATCGCACGAAGCCTATGGGTCTTAAAACGGATTGGCAGGATGCTCAGGATGCAGTCTCCACTTTGACCAAGAGGAGGATATGGAAGACTCGCCTACAGAATGGTTCCATGACACCTACACCATCATCAGCTCCTATGCCTGCTTCTATCCCTGTTATTTCTTCTCCTCCTCAGCCAGTTTCTTGGCCTATGCTAGTGCCTACTGTTTCCACTCCACCTATTCCTCCTCTTCCACAACCGATGCCTACACCTTCTGCTCCAAAACCATCCGCTCCATCGGTGCCTACCTCTCTTGATGACATAATCAAAGGCATAATAGATTTGACACTGGAGTCAGTCAAAGCGGAGTTGGTGGGAAAGTTGAAGGAGCAGTTTGCTTCGACTGCGCCTACTACTTCTTCTAGTGCTCCTACTGCACCTAGGAGTGCTCCTAGTGCACCTAGGAGAGATCGGAGATGTATTTGGTGCGATAGTACGGACCATCAGCATTGCAAGGATTGTGAATCTTTTCAAGATGCAAGGAGGAAGAATTTGGTATATTGGGGGCAAGATGGTAAGATTTGGTTGACTGAGACAGGAGCTCCACTTGCTACCAACTTTGGTAAAGGTGGAATGAAGAAGTTAGTGGATGATATGGCTGCGCATACTTCTTATGTGACAGCTAGAGGTGATGCTTCTGCATATGGAGTCCAGATTGAGAAGGGATCAGAGACTCAGTCAGCACTATGGACTTATGCTATGGAGACTGCAAACAAGGGAAAAATTCAGCAAACTGTTTTGACTAGTGCAGGCTCTAGCATCAGATCAGAGACAGGTTGGGACTCGCCTATTGACAGGTACTCTATTTATGCTTATTTGGCTAAGTCTCATGGTGCAAATGTACTTGTTGAGGAGAAGTGTAAGAGGGATAAAGAAAATCCAAGTGCAGCTAAGAAGACTAGAGGGGGTGAGTTTGTTACTCCACCTACTGCAGGACCGTCTTCAAGACCAGGGCCAGATCGACATATGGAAGATGCTCAAAAAAGAGAAAAGAGGCAAGAGCCTAGAGAGAGAAAGCAGCCAGGGTTTAGATTGATGTCCGATATTGAGACATCTACAGACATGAAGAAAATCTTTAATGACAAGATACTTGGCAGTGAGGTGACTTTCACTATTTCTGAGATTTTGGGCATCTCAAAAAGAGAGTTTCAGGATCAGTTTCAGGAGGTCCTGAAGAGAAAAAGACATGCATTGTCTACCACTGATACACAAGGAGTTTTGATTGGGGAGTTGGATGAGGATGAGGATGAGGTTATGGTTGAAAATGCTTCCGTTTTTCCGCAGGTAGAGAAGAGGGTTCAGCCTATGCATTATGCTAAAATTGATGAGCCTGTCTTGATACCGCGAAGTCACTTTTCGCGGAGCCATTGGGCTAGGGCAACTACAGAGACGATGGTGAAGATTGGAGAGAAACAGGTGCCTTATGTTGCATTGGTGGATCATGGTTCAGAGATTAATCTCATAGTTCGTGGAGTTTATGAGAGTAACAGATGGCCTATGGATGTAGAGCATGGGTGGCGTATGAGAGCTGCCAATAACACTGCAGGTGATTTGTATGTTGCCTGTCCTAGTGTCAAGGTTTCTATTGGTGATGTAGAGGAGGATTTTCATTTCTTTGTGCAGGATTCATGCTCTTATCCCATAATTCTTGGTCAGCCATTCATCACAGAGATGCACATGGAAACAAAGGTAATGGATGATGGTTCTACTTATGCACGGATTCGCAGTAAAGATGGCATGAGAGCAGTTCAGTTTATGACTGTATGTGTGAACCATGTTAGAAATAGGGATACTCTCAGAGATGCACCTTTGCCCACTGTAAGGGATTCGAGTTTTCATTAGGTACCGCCGTTTCGCGAGATGACGGTGGTACAGAGCAGAGGAGATTGGAGTTCTCGCCTCCTAGCAGCAGTATTTTCTCCTTCGGTTTTGTTGGTATTTCAGCCAACAGTTCGATGAGCTATCAGAAGACTTCTAGGTGCCCTAGAGCTGCCAGGCAGTACATATGCAGGAAGGAGAAAAATTTGAAAAATGCAGGAATTTTGGAGGATGATGAACACATAGATGGGATGTATGACAGTGTGATTTGTGCAGATAGGATGACAGAGATGGGAGATATACTGAAAACTGATATGCAGAATTGTCACAGTAATGTATTAGTGCAGTCCCTGGACATGTTTCATGAAATTGCAGATTTTGTGTCACAAATTGAGTCAGAGGCTGAGGTAACTCAGCAAAGAGTGTTGAGTGCTGAAGAAATTCAGCAAACAGAGTTTCCAGCTGATTATGATCAGCTTTCAGCGACACAGAGGGCTGAAAACTTTCAGCCAACAGAGTTTACTGCTGAAATATTTCAGCATCCAGAGTTTAGGGCTGTTTCTATGCAGTCCATAGAGCAGAGGGCTGAGGATATTCAGCCATTGGAGTGCAGAATTGCTGATTTACAACAAGATTTATGTAATGCAGAAGAGCATAATGAAGCCAAGGTTGACACGAAATACAAAACTGTGGATAAGAAGGTGAAGCCGGTTGCTGTACCGCTTCCACTTGACAGTGATCAGCAAATAGAGAGGGCTACCAAACAGCCAATTTTGAGGAATCCGGAGCATATTGGTTATAAATTTTCAGCAGAGACTCTTGCTGAATTGAAAATTGGAAATGGTGATTTCTTGCTACCCATAGAGAAGCAATGCTTTCAGGAGATGCTTGAGCGACATGGAAGGGGATTTGCTTTTTTCCCACATGAGATTGGATGTGTGAATCCTGATATTGTTGCTCCTATGGTCATTTTTACTATTCCTCATATCCCATGGAATCTCCGACCTATTCCAGTCCCTAAAGCACACCTGCCAAAGCTGATTGATTTATTGAATGAGAAAATCAGGATGGGAATCCTTGAGCCTTCATCTGCACCATACTCAAACAGGTGGTTTACAGTTCCAAAGAAGAATGGTACTCTCCGATTTATTCAGGACATGCAGCCAGTGAACAGAGTTACAATCAGGAATGTTGGTATAGGTCCAGTTGTGGATGAGTTTGCAGAGGCATTTGCTGGACGTGCCATCTATTCTTTAGGTGATTTGTATTCAGGATATGATCAGTTTCAGCTGGCTTTGGAAAGCAGGGACATAACCACCATGAGAACTCCTATTGGGCTTGTCAGGATGTGTACCTTGCCTCAAGGTGCCACTAATTCTGTTGCGCATATGATGAATGCCATGCATAAGGTCCTTCGTGATTACATACCTCAGCTTACCATGCCTTTCTTGGATGATGTGCCCATTAAGGGTGTGCAGAAGAAGTGAAGAATGAGAGTCTAAATGAGCAGGGATGCAGATCCTTTGTGGCTGATCATATTTCAGCATGTGAGAAGATTTTGGCTAGGTTAGAAGAAGTGAACTTGACACTTTCAGGGCAAAAATCTATTTTTGGCATGAATGAGGTTGTCATTGTTGGACATATGTGTGGATATTATGGCAGGAAACCCTCACCTGATAAGGTGAATGCTATAGGCAAGATTGCGGAGTATTGTTCTACCACTTCAGAGGTACGGAGATTCATTGGAGCTTGTGTGTTTTATATGATTTGGATACCTCATTTTGCACACATAGCAGATTGTTTATATCAGCTGCTTCGAAAGGGGCAGAAATTCTATTGGGATGAGAGCCACACTAGAGCCATGTGGAAATTGAAGAAGTTATTGCAGAATGCTCCTACTCTCAGGAAAGCGGATTATAATTGTGATAGGCCTATTGTATTGATAGTTGACACTAGTCCAATTGGCATAGGTTGGGCTGTGGGTCAAGATGATGCAGATGGAAATAGGTATGCTATTCGGTTTGGGGCAAAAGTCCTAAACGAGAGACATAGGAGATATCCGCAAATCAAGAGGGAGTTATTGGGGATTGTCACGGCTCTCAAATGTGACAAGGAGTACTTTATTGGAGCTTCAATTGTGGTAGAGACAGATTGCTTGCCATTGATTGGTATGATCATGAGTTGCTCTACTCCGGATATAGCCATGTTGAGATGGATTGCATACATCAAGTCATTAAATCCGGAATTTAAACACATAGCAGGGAAGGATAATCCAGTAGCAGATATGTTGTCTAGAGCCAGATATGATGATGAGGAGACTCTACTTGCAGAAGAGGATGATGCAGAAATTTCAGCCACTATGGTTGATCATGTTTGTCATGTCTATGATATTGTGGCTTTCATAGAAGAACTCTATGTTGGAGATTGGTTGCAGATTGGCAGGTACCTTAGTACATTAAGTAAAAGAGATGAATGGACAGATGAAGAGTTCAAGAAGATCAGAAGGAAAGCTTATGGTTATTTTCTCAAGGATGGATTTCTTTGGAAGCATCCGAAGAAAAGAGGCGGATTACCTTTGCGGGTTGTCTGCGATAGAGAGACACAGTTACAAGTGATGAGGGAGTTTCATGAGAGTCCTTGGGCTGGTCATAGAGGAGTGTGGGCTACTTATGAGAAAATCAAGGAGAAATATTGGTGGAAAGGCATGTATAGAGATGTTTCTCATTTTGTTGAGACTTGCAATGACTGTCAGATGTATTCGGTAGTGCGTCATCGAGATGAGCTTCATCCGACCTATCCGCTATGCATTCATTATAAGTGGGTAGTTGATTTGGTTACCATGCCTATGGGTCTATGGCAGATGAGGTACATTGTTTTGGCTAGAGAGGATCTTACCAATCATGTTGAGGGCAGATCTTTGAGAACGAAGACCACTAGTGCAGTGTGTAAGTTCTTATTGGAGGAAATTTTCTGCAGGTATGGTTGTGTGGGTAAGATCACTGCGGATCGTGGTGAATTGGATGCAGATGAAGCTAGGGAGTTTTTCTCTCAGCTAGGAATCAAGTTGGCTCTAACTACAGCATATAATCCAGAGGGAAATGGGAAGAGTGAAAGATGGCATCCGCCGATAGTGAAAGCATTAGCCAAAGCATACAGAGGACGGATTGGAGAACGGCCGAGACTTCTAGCATTTGCTTTGTGGGCTGATCGTACTACTCATAGTGTTACCACAGGATATATGCCTGCAGAGTTGATGTATGGACAGAAACCTATTATGCTGATTGAGACTTGTGCTTTGACTTGGTCAGTTTTACCTTGGCAGGAGGATTTGACGAGAGAGGAGCTCTTAGCTCTTCGGATTCGACAGTTGGAGAGGAGGCCAGAGGATTTTCAGCTAGCTATTGACAGGTTGAAGGTTGCTAGACTAAGGAATAAGGACAGGTTTGACAGTAGGCATCGCTTGCGGCCTAGAGCAATAGAAGAGGGAGATTGGGTATTGGTCTTTGATAGCAGCCATGAAAATCAGCATACTGCACTTCGGAAGATGGTGAAAAGATGGTTTGGGCCATACATAGTCAGACATGTTTTTGATAATGCAACATATGAGTTGACAGAATTGGATGGGACAGTGCTTAGAGTGCCTATTGCTGGAAAAAGAATCAAGATTTTCAAGAAAAGAGATGATGAGGATTATGCATTGGAAGAATTTGCAAGAGAGCAACGAGAAGAAATTCCAATGGAAAAGACAGATGATATGACAGATAATCTTGTTGATATACCAGAAATGCATAATGAAGAGATTGATCTGTTTATGGATCTTGATGATAATGATCATGGGTAGTTGGCCCATCCGGAGGATGCGCAGGATTAGAGGGGGTGGATGTCGTATTGCTGCGCATTCGAGGTGTGAAAACCACCCAAAAGTTGTGTGTGTGATTTGATACTTTGTACATACTTAGTTGTTATGTTTGCTCTTTCATTCTATGTGGAAAAGATAGTGAAGCGGGTTTGGAGCAAGAGGAATTAATCAACAATGCTCTGGTTGACATGTATGCTAAATGTGACATGTTTGTAGAAGAACAGGGATTTTTTGATGGATTGGTAACTCGAGATGCAATCTCATGGGCTACACTTATTTCAAGATATGCCGATTATGGGATTTGTGAGGAAGTACTAAACTAATTCCAAGAGATGCAAATCGAATTACATTGGTGGATATGTATGCTAAATGTGGGAGCTTGCTTGATGTTTAGCACACCTCAGAATGGTTCAATACAGCTGGTAGGAGCATCAAGACAGGCTTGATTGCGAGTGTCATTGTATCATAGTGGACTTGGGCAGCTACTATTTTGCAAAGCTTTAATGTTGCATGGGAGTATGGTGTCAATGGCCCTTTCTGGTATGCGAGTGAGACGACAATTCAGGTGCTCCTTTTTGGAGTACTTGCCATTGAAATCAAATGGAAGGCATCATCAGCACATACAGTTGGTGAGATTGTGCGTGCGAGGTGGGGTTTTTCGGTGCACATTGTTGTTGCTGAAGTTTGTTTTGCCCACTTCGCCGAGACGAATACGCACAGTAGTAGCATGCTTCGGCTTCTATAGGCCTCATCGTCTTGATTGCTTTGGTGGACCCTCCCCCCAAGACAAGTAATAGTGCTACTTCAGGTGGCAGTACAGCACTGTTTAATCTGCCTTGAAGGGGCAAGTTGTGCACATGTTATGTCAACCTTTGACTGGAGATTCTGTTGAAGACTTCTGTTTAAAGAAGATTTAGCCCGCCATGCTGTCTATCCCTTCGCACCCCTGCGATTGTCGCATTGAGGACTGCAGCTTCCCCACATTCACAGTGTGGGAGAGTTATGCACAAGCAGTAAATGGAAGGTACTAACCACAGGCAACCAGGTGATGCTATCCTTGTCGCTCTCCATTTATATTTGCTAAAGATGGAGGCCGCTTTTCGATAGGTACAATCTACGTGTGTGTGAGAAAAAAAGTGTGGCTAAAAAAGTGGGGCTTTTTCGGGTTCAAGAGCGGAAGAAAAAAAACAGGGGAAGAAAACGCAGAAGCAAGGGGAGAATAGTGTGGGAGCACTGTATTGGGAGAAGGAGGATTGCTGCATTTGGGCTGCACAGCGCTTGTGAAAGAGGAAAGAAGGAGGATGGGAGGCCATCGCACTGTATTGGGAGGAGGATCGACTGTTGTCAAGTGACAGAGGGAATCGACTGGGGAAACGATGAAGAACCCTGCAACTTCGAAGGATATTGGATGTAATTGATGCTGGAACAGCTATAGCGGAAGAGTGAGGATGCAGTGGCACAGGTGGTAGAAAGATAACCTGAGGAGCTTCAATGGGGTACCAGGAAAATCAATTTGTAGCTGAGAATTCATCCACATAGAGTGTACATGCTGCCCCGTAGCTGAAAGAATTCATCTGCATAGAGTGTACCTGCCGCCCCGTTAGCCGAAATAATTCATCCGCATAGAGTATACATGCCGCTCCTTTGAATTCAATAACCCATAAATAATCAGGACTCGATTCACTTGAAGATTGCCGATGACGACAGATTGAATCTGATCATCCATGACAACGGGATTGAACTCGGATGGAGGATTGTTTGGATTCTGTTGATCGTCATTTTGCTCAGGCCATGTTGTGCCGATAATGTGTTCATGGCGGACTCTGAGATGCAAACAACCTGCAGAATGCCGATCTTGACAATAATGCCCTGGACCTAAAAGCTGCTTCAAAGCTCACCTCAAGATACAGTGGCTTGCGCTGAAAAATCTATCAGACAACAATGATTTAACTTCTGCCAGCGCTCCTTAATCTCATCAACCACAAAGCTGCGATTTTTGTCAGGAAAGTTTGGTCGATCCGCTTCTTTGAGCACTATCACATCATCAGAAGTTGTAACAGAGTAATGCTTACATTGACCTTCTAGGACCAAGCACATTATAACTGAGTTTCTAACAAGGCAATTGGCGTACAACACGATGTACTCTCTTGGGGTTGTTGGTGAGCAGAAAACAAAGTCGACACAACATTCAGTGCGGGAATTAAGAACATTGGGTCTTACACCAAATCTATTGGCTTGTCGTAGTGCATAGGCGCTTGAAAAATCTACCACAGAGAAGCTTTCACGGTTTTGTCATGTTCTGATCCACTGCACAATGCTCTAGAAATTTGCTCATAGTCGAGGCCAACCCTGGACATAGCAGCCAATGCTGATTCTGTTCACCCAGAACTATGGCAGAGAATAAATACACTTAGCTGTTTTAGTTGACAAAGCTCTCTACTTGCATAAGAGTAAAAGCAAAATCCAGTTGCCTTATCGTACTTTCAGGGTTGATTTTCAACATTGGACAGACAATAAAGGACAATTTGAATCCATGAACTTCTGAGTCAGTTGCATGGCCATATTTGTAAGTCATATGCCATCTGCAGCTATGCTTATAAATTCTTGCTGGTCTCTGGCAAGCATGTAAAGAAGTTCAGATTTATGATGCATCTGAAGCAACAGCCTAGCTATGGTAGCCAGCATTGGGCAGCTCTGACTGAATCTTGGAGTTCTCAGGATCTACAAATGCTGCAGAATTGAATCGAGTGGCCTAAAACCAGTGGACTAATTACATCGGAATTCATCTTATATTTTGTAAACATCTTGGCAGTAATACAATTGTTACTTGGCCTTATTTCCTCATCTTGCTTATTCATCTGTTTGATCTTTTATCCTGAAATTTATCAAGGTCTTCTGAAGACGCGACTTTGCTTTCATAAATCCTTCGACAACATTGACTATTTCCTACAACTCCCCCTTCCAGCTGGTGGCATCAATAAGGGGTGTGTTAAAAAAATTCAATTAATTATTAAGGGGGGTGGTTCCTACATGGGCGGGGAGGGATATTACATCCTCGCCCCCTTAGAGAACTTGAGATGTTCTCATCTCAAAGGAACTGGGGATTTCATTCTGGAGCACGTGCAGTAGGACCCATCACTCTTTCGTTGCTCACTCATAATATAGTCTTTTAAAACAACCACTTATTTTATTAAATATATCCGGGCCTTGAGCTACATATCATGAATATCTTCTAGGTTTTTCATAACTGTCTGGTATAATTTGAATCACTGGAGCTTGCACAATTTCATCCATTGTAAGTTCAAGTTCTCTTTGAGTTCTGTTGGGACAATTGATGTAGTTATATCCAATGTTGTGGCACTCAGAGCATCAGTGTTTAGGGTGCTTTGGACATTCCCATTTGAAATGACCTAAATCCTTGCAAAAAAAGCAGCGCAGAGCTTTATCACTTGTGGTCACAAGATTCGTGGTTATTCTTGGAAGGATTTTCTTCTTTAGACCAAATTGCCCTAGGATCCTTTTAGCAGATCAAAGTGGTCCTTTATCTCGGAAACTCTGTTCCCAGATTGTCCTCTTCTTAGCTCGAGACTAAGCTCCATGGACAATCGGCCTTGCTTGTAATAGTAAAGAATACTTCCAAACTTTGACATTCTGGCAAGACCCAATCTATATTAGTCGAGAAGAACACTTAAGGAAAATTCATTGCAAGTTATAACTGTCATTCCTTGCAAGAGTATCTCTAATCATTTGCAAGTTCTAGGCTCAAAATAGATGCAACTCATATTACTCGGGTTAACTGTACTTCAAGAGTAAGGTTTATCTTGTTTAGGATATGTCTATGAACCATACATAAATCAATCATGTATCATTACGAAGTTTTTCTCTAATACCAACTATAATGTGCTCGCCTATCGCCTACCTAAGCACATTTTAGTGGTCCATTGAGAAACGAATCTAAGTGTTGCTACCCAGCACTCCCATGGAATGTTCTGGGGTTTTTCACCTAGGGTTTCCTGAGTCCGCCTCGCAATGGAATTGGAGCCCCGAGAGGAACACTAAGGAAAAGGGAATTATCTTGCAAGAAAATCTATCTTGTAACATCAACAAGCTTGTTTATCATGTTTCGTATGATCACAATGAAGAAAAGAACACCAGGCACAACAAATCTTCATGCAGCATCATGTAGATCTCCCACGGTTTTTATAAGATCAACCATATTCTTCAATATCTTCACAAAATCCATCAATAAAACAAAGAAAGCAAAGGAATACACCATCTTTGAATGGAAATACATCACATAGTATTCATCTTCATAGTCTTCTCTCTCAATCTCTCACATACAATCACTCTGTTTTAGTAGAATTGGCTATCTCTGACTTTCTCTCTCTCACTCTATCAATAATACATCATATCCTCACTACAATCTCTCAAAATCACTCTCAATAATCCTTCTTAGGTCGTGGATACCCCTCCCAAGAGGTATGTCTGATATGAAGAGTCACCAGAGCCACTACAGTGTCCTTTCATAGCTCACTACTGTCACTTCACTCTAGTCTTCACTTGAGTCTTTGGCAGCTACTTCTTCCACTTCTTTCAGCTCTTTTGCACTTGTATTCACCTCCTTCCAAGGCTAGAAAACTTTTCTCAAGCTATACTCTCATCCATCAAAACAGATACAGAAGCATACAGAACAGTACCAGAACAGCTACAGTACAGAACAGAACAGAACAGAACAGAGACAGAGGCTCTACAGAAGACCTACAGAAGGTTACAAAAGATCATCAAAACCACATAACTTACTCTCAAACCATTCCAAACTCTCACAAACCATTCAATAAACTTTCACAAGATCTCAATCTTCATCAATCAATACTCCATCCCTCCTTACAGAAGACAATCAGAACAAAACAGACCAAAACAGAGCAAAACAGAAGGTATATAGAACCTATCAGAACATCACAGAACCACCAATAAACATCATGAACTTCCAAAACACAATCAATATCATCCAAAACACTCTCAAACCACTTCCAAATCAATCAATCATCTCATAAAATCAACCATTCAGCTCTCAAAAACAACAAAAATCAGCCAAAAAACAAGTCATTTCAACACTCAATATATCCCCACACTTAATAAGGAAGCGTCCTCGCGACCCAGGAAAAAGGGAATACAAGTGCATTGAAAAGCGTAACTTTGATCTTCAATATCTTCTCACAAAAAGAATCCATCCACCACGACCCCAACTTATAACCTGGTTCTGATATAAAAATACAAAGAAAGGAAAACCCTTTATACATTAACACCTCTTATCAAACTAAAAATCACAACAAATTTATAAAGGATATAAGAGTTTGCTTCTTCTTCATCAGCATCAACTTCAATTCTCCAACCATGACCCCATCACCACAAATCTCCAAAATGTAGCTCGTACACGAAATCCAATAGGAAACCACCACGCTAGTTTGACATAAATGAACTCACAACACAAACACTAATACACAACACAACCATCTGAATGACTCCTCCAAAAAGAGAGTTTTTCATTAAAAAACGTCCACCATACATTGGAAAGGTATCAATGAAGATGATCCCTCTTAAAAGATTGATGTTGTCGGAAACGATCCATAGACAAGGATTCATCTACAAAGGTTTTGGGAGGATTTTGAAAAAATTGGAGACAGCACATCCTTTCCAACAGGACCAAGTATCTGCTAGGCAAACAAAGGGCATGAAAATACAAAATATCCAGCTGCTGGGAATCAATGCTAACATTGACATTCATGCACAACTTTGGAATAGGCTTGGAATCATTATGAGAGTGCCTATGCATATACGCCAGGTACCAAGCAAAGTGAGCAGTTAATCTCACTGAGGGATCTGCAGACTGTGAATACTGCTGAGCAAAATGAACATAGTTCTGATAAGCTTGACTGGAAGCTGTCCATTCTCCTGGAATGACTGGCCAATTGATCTGCGGTCCTGTAAGGCAATCATCCGAACTCCATCCCCTTCTTCTGGAAATTTGATTATCAAACCCGTCACAGTCACTAACCAACTGAGGTGGTTGAGATATAGAAGTGTTAGGAGAGGGTAGTGGAATAAGGAAGAGTGGATGAAGTGAGGGATAGGAAAAATCATAAAAGGAAGAAAATGTTAAAGAAGGAGTGGCAGAAATTTGTAAGGAATCACTAAGGAAGGGTGTTAACTGATAAATAGAAAATGTGGAGGGTACATTAATGGAGGGAGAAGAACAGGGTGGAGAAGGGGAAAATACCCTATCCTCAATAAAGGAACAATAAGTAAAAATGGGAATTTGAGGGAAAGATGAAGGTTGGAAAAGAAGGGGTAAAATAATTGTGGAATTAGATTGACAAAGGGAAAGATATATAGCATAGCGGTGAGCCATTTGTTGGTAATAGAGGAGGGTAGGAACAGAAGGTCCCAGAAGAGATCGTCTATGATAGGCATCAAAGAAGGTAGCATCAAATGGATTATGTTTTGAAAGATAGGCTAAGAGATCCATCCTCAGTTGATTAGTACTCTGGGCAAAGGTAGGAGCTGTGTTTTGTCTTTGATTTAGGACCACCGAATCAATCATGGGATGCCACGAATTATCATGACAATCAGCTACTTTGGAGGAATAACTCTGGAACATGTCAGCTATGTGCAACTCCAAATGATTGACATACAAAACAGCCTGTAAGACCACATCCCCCACATACCATGCCATATCCACCTCATCTGGAATTAACAAGTCTCCTCGTAGATACATGTACGACATCAACATGGTGTCTGGTGTGACAGAATCTTCAAACACCATCCTGACTACCTCTGTCAATAACTCAGTAGACCAAGCCCCACTCCATCCATCCTCTGGAAAAGGTAAATCCATCGTGGAAAGCTTCATGTAGAAGACCAACTTTTGTAAGTGGTAGTGGACAAAGAAAGAATGGTTTGGTAGAACATATTCTTGAAACTGCTCAAAGGTAGACCATAACAAGTCCATTCGGGACTGCAATCTTTCCACTTTATCTTGGAATAGAGGGCACAAAGTAGCCTGTCTCTGAAGAGCAGCCAAGTCCTGCTGTGAAAGAGAAGGAATCAATGGAACATTAGGGCTTGGAGGAACAAAGTGGGACTTTGCAAGTTGATCTTGCAACTGCTTGATTTGGGAGGCTTGGTTGGCCACTGTGTCATTAGCAGTCTGTAAAGCTGAAAGTTTATCATCTAAGATAGCTTGAAACTCTTGTGCTTCTCTGGACATCCTCTCCTTCTCGTCTGAAAGGCTAGTAACCTGGGATTGAGCCTCTAGTAACTGGGTCTTCAAAGAAGAAATCTCCTCGCTTTGGGTGGCAACCAGTTGGGTTTGTTGTTCCATTTGCTTAAATAAATCTGCTAGGGTATCCTTAGCAGAAGCTAACTCAGATGTTGCCTGATGCAACTGGTCCTTAGACTGCATGAGCTCTTCATAAAAAGACGCGTACAGCTGTTGAACACAGGCTATCACTGACAACTCAATGGAGCTTTGAATATCTTTACAGAGGAAAGGAATGGCATCTCCTGAGACTAGTTTGTTCAGGGAGGGAACTGATATATCCAAGGATCCTTCTCGATGTGCTCTGAACAGGTTAGTACAAGTGAGATACCCAGGGAGTTCACTGCCAGAGGTAGCAGGGATGGGCACTGAAGGAAGTACGGAAGGAGCTTTATCTGCTACCCTCTTCAAGCGTTTGCGCTGTATGACCAGGGGAGGCGGAGAATCATCATCCTCTATGTCAATGGGTTCTGACTCTTCTGAAGGTGGAGGAGGAGGTACTGGATCTGATGGAGGAGGTGGAGGCACAGTCTTCTGTAAACCTGAATAGGTCAAGAAGGCAGACAAATATGATCCGTATGTGACATTGGTAACATTCCCCCGGGTGACTTTAACAAAATGCTGATCCATTTTAGTAAGGAGGTAAGTGCTCCAATCAATAGCAACTCCTTTCAGCACCATCCTGGAAGCTGTGAAAAGCTCTTTGGATAAGTACTGGGATGGCGTTTTGGCATGCATAAACCTGTCCTGAAGAAACTGACAGATCGTCTTCCATACAGGATCAGTGATCATAGAAAAGGAAACTCCTGAAGAGTTTATCACCTTCTTAACATCCAGCATTTTCCTTGTCTGCTTTTGCAACAGCTTCAGAATCTCTTCATTAGAGAAGAGCTGACGAGTGGTCACAAAAGGTTCACCTTTGAAGGGTAGAGACAGAGCCTTCCCTAAGCCGCGAGGTGTCAAAGTCATAGAAATTCCCTGGACTAGTCTTGTCTTCTTGCTGTAAGAGGCCAAAAACTCATCACATAACGACAGATCCTCTGGAAGCAGGGGAAAAGAAGTAGCCACAAAAGCAGCAAGTCCCGCCTTCGTGAGAGGCTCAAAAGTAAGTAGGGAAGAGTAATCCCTACTAACTAGTGGGACGTACTGAATAGGGGGAGGAGCATGAGAAGGCGCCATTCAAATGGTTACACACACACCACAAACACAGACAATCAAGGAGAATGCCTGCAAAGCAACAGACAAAAAAAAACCAAGGATAAGAGAATAACCATACAAGAAAACGTGACACGACCAACTAACCCCAAGCAAACCACAGTCTAGAAAAAATTCGACATGACCTTGAGACATATGCGACCGAAAGCTTCATGCGATGCATCAGACAAACACCCTGAACCCCGTATCAGGCAATTTAAAAAAAAAAACTGCATACCGTACCCGTAACCGTAACAAAGACAGGAAACCAAAACAATACCACATCCGACACATATCAAGACGACATCGTTGATAAACCATGTTGTGACTATGGAAAGAACTCTAATGACTGCGCATACCCAAATGCGCACAGAAGAGTCTCCCAAAAGAAGTGAATCCAGTAAAGGAAAAGTAAAGATCACTGATGAAACAACAAACACAACACCTTAGCAGATGTGTTGATTTGGTTTTTGTTGGTTTTTTAATTTTTTTAAATTGTGATTATTTATGGTTGGTTATGTTGTTGGGGTGGTTATTATGGGTTGTGGATGTGTGTTGTTGTTTTTTTTCTTGTTTATTTGTGTAGGTTTGGTTGTTGGTGTTGGTTTGTGTGTTTTTTTTAAAAATAAGAATAAAAATAATAATAGGGAAATTAATATAAACAACACAGGAATATGGAGAAAATATCCACAGTGGAGTCTAGGCAAATAAAATAGAGAGTGTGAAGGGAAATTCCCGTTTGTTGGGTTGTTAATGTGTTGTTTTCCTTTTTTTTTTTACAATAGGATTACCATATATGATAATTTTTAAAAGTGAAAAATAAATGAAAAATGGTTAAGGGAGGTGAGGGGAATGTTTTAGAAATTTTTAGAATTTTTTTAGAAATTTTTTACTATTTGTAAATGAATTTTCTACATTTGTGGGCAATTTGGGGGTTAAATTGGGAAATGTGTAATTTTCAGAAATTGTGGGGTGGGTAATTTCCAGCGGGCAAACTCCCAAAAATTGGCAAAAAGCAAAGGGAATTTTTAGAAATTTTTCTGAATTATTTTGATGGGAAAATTAATTTAGAAATTAATTAAATCAGGTAAATCATGTTAATCAGATAAATCAATTAGAAGTAAGTCAGTTAAGTCTGGTTAGTCTGGGTAAGTCATGTAAGTTAAATCTGGTCTAGTCAGGTTAGTCAGGGTTGATTAAGTCAGATAAGTCAAGTTAGTAAAAACTAACCTAAAGGGGGTTTGTTAACCTAAGTTGGGTTAGGGTTAGGGTTAGGGTTAGGGTTAGGATTAGGGTTAGGGTGAGGGTTAGTGGGATCCTAGTTAGGGTTAACTCTAATGGGGTTAGGGTAACTAAAGGGGGTTTAGTTAGGTTAGTTTTTAACTGGAGTTAAGTTAGAGGTTAACTGAAGTTAAGTTAGTTGTTAACCTAACCTAGGTTAGTTTTAACTTAACTTAGGTTAGTGTTAACTGCACCAAGGTTAGTGGCTAACCTGGGTATGGTTAGAGGAGGAGGAGGAGGAGGTGGAGGTGGTGGGGGAGGAGGAGAGGGGGGCAGCGCCGGCGTTGCGGTGGCGATCACGGGCGGTGAGGCAGGTCGGCGGCGAACTGGCAGCTTCTGGCGGCACCACAGGCGACGTCGGCGCTGTTCAGGCTCAGAGGGCGGCGTCAGGCGTCCAGGCGTCAGGCGTCCAGGCGGCGGCGCGGTCCACGCGGCGGCGGCGTTAGAAGGCGGGGTTGGCAGGAGCAGTCCGAGGGGAGGGAGGCGGAGCAAGCGGGGGAGAGGAAGCTGCCGGGGGGGCTGCGCAAGCGGCCTGTGGAGGAGAGGGAGGCCGCCGAGGAGGGAGAGGAGAGAGGCACGGCCGAAGGAGAAGGAGGGAGAAGGAGGGAGGTGGGAGGAGGAAGGTGGGAGGAGGAAGGGACGCAGGGAGAAGAGGGAGAGGGAGGTGGTTGGGGGGAAGGGGTCGGGTGGTTGGGGGGAAGGGGTGGGCAGGGCCAAGGGGGGTGGGTAGGATCAAGGGGGTAGGGGGTGGGCAGGGCCAAGGGGGTAGGGGGTGCCCTAGGGAAGGGTAAGGGTGGGAAGGGATGGGCGCGTACCCCCGTCCCATGCACGTGCGCGGGGCGGGGTAAAAAAATTTGCCGTGACGGGATTGAAATGGCACCGATATGACGGTACTGGTCATGCGAACACGACCGGGGCACGTGGAGACGCGTAAAATCGAAAAAAGGCGCGTTCACGCGCAAAACGAGCTCGAGAATACACGGAAAAATAAAGAAAATTTAATAACTCCCAATCCGGACGTCAAAACGAAATATCGTAAAAACAAAAAGTGGGCAGGACGATAGGGGGAAGACAGAAAAAATGTGCAACGGAGGTTCCGGGAGGGGTAAAGGGCGGTCACATACAAAAAACCCAAAAAATGAACCAAAAACGCAAGTAAAAATTAATATCGAAAAATCCATGCATCGGAATGAGGTGCAGAAAAAAGGAAAACTGTGCAAAAAGATGTGCCCGACAATCCTATCTCATCAAAACATGATTCCGATGGAGATAAGACGCGTTCACATGGGAAAAACCCAAAAAACAAACCCGAAAATGGGATCAAAAATTAATATCGGACGAACCGTTCACCGGAATGACATGTAGTAAGAAGGAAAAATGTCCGCAAGAAGGGGGAACACAGGGTTATCACGTTAAAGCGCAGTTCCGGTGGAAGTAGGAAGGGTTCACATGTGAAAAACCCCAAAAATACTCCCGAAAACATATTTAAAAATTAATAAGTAAAAATCCGAAAGTCGAAAGAGGGTGGAGGAAAAAGGAAAAAGGTGGGGGAAAGAACAGGGGACACGGCTGTCAGATCAAATTCGAATTCCGATGCAAACAGGGTAGGTTCACATGGAAAAATGTCAAAAATACGCACGAAAAAGGTGTAAAAAAACCGGAAAATTAATAATGGACAAACCGTGTATCGGAATGAGGCAGAGGAAAAAGAAAAAAGGTCAGGGGAAAAGTGGTTGGCAGGGCTATGATGTCAGATCACGGTTCCGAAGCAAGAAAAGCGCGTTCACATGGAAAACCGTCTAATTTGTGCAAAATGCTTCAAAAATTAATAACTCAAAAACCGTGCACCGGAACAAGGGTAGGTAAAAAGGAAAAATGGTCCCTTCAAAGGGAGGAACAGGGCTATAAGGTGGGATTTGGACTTCAGTGAACGTAGGATACATTCACATGGAAGGACCTCAAAATCAGGGAATGAAGGAAAACTGCAAGGGAACAGCCCCAAGGGTGGGTGGAACATAACCGGGTGGGTGTGGGAAGGGACCCCAGGAGGGCAAAAGCAAGTCATGGCATACATGCATGATCATATTAAAGCATATGCAGAAGGGTATACAAGGTAGACGCGCAGGGACGCGTCCCCACACTTAAGACCTTAACGGATAGGGTTAACCGAGCAACAGGGACCTAGTAGCACGCCACAGACCATCCACTAACATCCCCACACTTAAAACATGACTGTCACGAAGAAACAGAAGGTGTAGGGTTAGAAAAACTTGGCCCGTTTCGTCAAGAATCAAGGTTGAGTGTCGATGGCACGTCCAGTGTGGTTGTCAGCGTTGGAGGGACCAAGGCATCTTCTCGGCACACGTTCGTCATGGCAGGGACCACGCGGCAGCACCCAGGGAGGTAGCTGGTTGAAGGAATCGCAGGAAATTCGTCGATGATGAGGGATATTTCACTCAACTCGCAGTCACTCAAATGAAATGAAAGAACAGTCACTCGCCCCATGACTAATATCACTCGAGGAATAATGATGGAAACCCATATCTCGTACCCGATTGAGGAATCGACAAGGGGGAATGGTGCAGAAAGAGTATGCCAGGGTGCACAGTTGATGGTGCATTAGTGCGTCCAACCCGTCTGGCATAAGTGCAAGGAGGAAGGCAAGGGAGCCTTACAGTGCAGTGTACAGAACAGGGTGGCGTGTCTTGTGATGACGGCAAAGACCCATCCCGTGGGTGCACAGGGAAAGTGGAACATACCTGACTCCAAGTGTCGTAATGTCCCTCAATCTCACCTCTCGGTAATTGATTGAAGAAACTCCAGTCACACTCATCCCACCCTCTGTCTCACTCTCTGTTGATAGTTACAGAAGGGTAGCCTTTTCCTGAAACCCATTGATGTAATCCTCATGGTCACTTGTGCAAAGGTTGTATGCCTTGTGCGCATTGGATGGTGCAATGGTGCATCCCGCCCTGTGGCGGCATACGGTGCGAGAAGGAAGGCCAGGGAGCCTTACAGTGCAGTGCACAGAAACAAATTGTGCTTTGTGCATTGAGAGGCCCATCCCGTGCGTGCAACACTTCATTCACACTTCTCACCTCTCATTTGATTTGAAGGGAAAAGACTGGTCTCTCGACCCACCCTCTGTCTCACTCTCTGTTGATAGATACAGAGGGCAACCTTACTCACTTCCCCATCCGGTTAGGATGAAAGCTCACATCACTCGATTGTTTGTCGATGAAGATTGCGTCGTCAGTTGTTGAAGAGGCTTACCCAGGGAGGTAGCCATCAAATCGAACGTTTTATTGGACAAGAACATGTCGTCTGCTAGAGGACAGTTAGACGCTCTGCAAAGAGACCCAGGACACAGCATACCAAGGGAGGCAGCTTCGGAATTGGATCCTGGAAATATCAATTAATGAATCCACTTTCTGGACTGCTGGGTGTTACCACCTTTTCCACGGCCAGCTTCTCGCCCAAGGGTGTTTACCACCTTTTCTTGGCACAAGGCCTGCTATGACAGGGAATTGCTTCCTTTTCTCTCATAACAGATTTGTTTTTTTTCTTTCTTTCTTTCTTTCTTTTTCTTGTTTTCCCCTATTCCCGAGGGTGTTTCCACCTTTTCTCGAAGAATAGGTCGGCATGATAGGGACCTAAGTCCTTTTCTCTCATGACCGATATGTATTTTTTTCTTCTCTTTTTTTTTTGCGAATTGAGCAAGGGAATAGTAGAAAGACCATTTGTCAAAACCAACCTCGCCACTGTCGTTGGGGGAAAATAGAGGATAAGAAATCAAGGCTGGAAGGGGGATTTGAGGGAACAGAGGGTTGCGTCCACTTCATCAGGACTGACTGAAGAACGGCTAATAGAAGTAGCATCATAAGAAGTACAGTGCCGCGCCAATGAGGAAAAAGATCAAGTGACCGTAATTGTCAAGATCCCCAAGGAGGGAAGTACTTCTTCAGGCGATATCCATTGATAAGAAAGGGATCATTAGAGGCATCAACAGTCTGCACTTGGACAGAACCATTAGGGTTGACGGCAAGTACCTTATAGGGGCCCATCCACCGCTGTTGGAGCTTGCCAGGAAACTTGCCAAATCGTGAATCATAGGCTAGGACCAAATCACCTTCTTGGAACTCCTTGTGCTTGATGAAGCTATCATGGTAAGCCTTACGTCGAGCTTGCGTGGCTTCCATACACTGTAGAGCCATCCTACGAATTTCGTCCAAACATTCCAGGTGCAGGGGACGGCATTGCAGTGAATCATCGTCCCCCAAACGCTCTTTGATAGCCACTCTCAAAGAGGGTAATTCCAGTTCAACAGGAAAAATAGCTTCTGTTCCATACACCAGCTAGAAGGGTGTCTGTCCTGTTGCTGCTTTATGGGAGGTTCTATACGCCCAGAGGGCCTCTGTAAGTCGATCATCCCAATCACGACGATGTGCGGCAATTGTTCTTGTCAGAATCGAGCAGAGGATGCGATTCGTGACTTTGACTTGGCCGTTGGCTCTGGGGTAATAAGGAGTGGACTTGCGATGGCGGATCTTATACAACTCTGTCAACTCCTCCATGACTTTGTTAAGGAAATGAGTGCCTCTATCACTTACCAGCTCTAAGGGACTGCCAAAACGGGTGATGATATTCTCGTACATGAATAGGGTCACGCTGTTACCATCGTCCCGCTTTAGGGCTGTAGCTTCACACCACTTTGTGACATAATCCGTACATACGAGGATGTATCGGTTCTGTTTCCTTCTGGTGGGAGGATCGATCAGACCTACGAAGTCAATGCCCCACTTCTCAAACGGCTTTAAGGGAAGGATAGGTTGCAATGGCATGGCACTTGTCTTCGTGGGTTTCCCCATTCTTTGACAAGCATCACATCTTTTACAGTAATCATAGGCAACCTTGTGAATGGTAGGCCACCAATAACCTGCAAGCAGAGCCTTCCTGGCTGTAGCTTCTCCTGCAAAGTGACCTCCACATGGCTCGTCATGGCAAGCCTTCAGAACAATCCCAATCTCCTCTCCTACAACACATCTTCTGAGCACTTCATCTTTGCCTTTCTTGTACAGTGCGCCACCTAGCAGGGTGTAGGGGGCTGATTCTAGCATAATCTTCTTCCTTTCCCGACTAGAAATACCAGGAGGGTACTGTTGGGTTGCCAGCAGATTGGCAATGTCTGCATACCAGGGGGTTACAGTTTCTACCAAGAATAGGGAAGCATCAGGGAGGTCTGGATCATCCTGCTCCTCGTCTACAGTTTGTGGGATACGCGACAGATGATCAGCCAGAACATGGGAACGACCAGGCTTAGTAATCACCTCAAAGTCGAACTCCTGAAATAAAAGGAGCCATCTCATCATTCGTCCTTTCACATCTGCTTTGTTCATCAAGAAGGACAGGGCCTCATGATCCACATGTAATGAAAGCAATCAACCATGGAATGAAATCTAACTGAGATTGAAAATTAACTAAGCTACAACAAAGAATTAACAAATCTATTGCACCAAGACATCTTCATCATGTATTAATGGTTGGGGATTCAAGAATACATGACGGCCATGGCTGAGTGCTTCATAGGCTAGAAAGAAGCTAACTCCAAGAAAATGGTAAAGCCAAGATTATTGAATGATCAAAAGATCTCTTGCCTTTGGCCTCTAGTCCCTTTTTAATCTAACCCTCTTCCAAACTTAAGGGCTGTTCACACATGTACACATAGGCTAGGGCTAAATTTACAAAGGCTAGAATTAATCCAAAGTGCAAATATTAATGTTGTATTTTCCTTCATGACAAACCATCCCGTCCTGAAGATGGTTTTGTCCTCAAAACCAAGAAGTAATGGACTAAATCCAAGTCAAGGATGATAGTAATCATGCCCATTCATCTTCCCAATGATAAGAAATCACTGTCCATGAAAAGAAGACCTTTTTGCATGCCAAACTGTGAGAAAACTGGCTGCTGTCCAAACAGGGCTAATTCACTAAAACTGCCATAACTTTTGATATATTGGTCCAAATGAGGCGTATGAGGTGTAGAAACGAAGTATTCACTCCTAAGCATCACCCCATAACATCAAAATCAAATTTTGATGAAGTCAGGACAGTTTTATTGTCTCCAGAAATTTCATACAGCAAGCTGTCTCTGCACAGTCACTGCATACTACATCATATATCATCCTTGTAGGCAATACTCCAAATAAAGATATCAAGTACCCCCGGGATCAAAAGGAAATCCCTCAAAAATAATAGTCATAATCATGGGTACCTGTCCAAGAATCATGCATATCATCTATACCTCCCGGGTCAAATGGGAAACCACCCAAGAACTCATGATTGCCATCATGAATGCCTGGATCATAAGGAAATGATGCATTCAAATCATATGACATATCAGCACCATATTCAAAATCATATACATGAGAATCCGAAGAAATGCCATTAGGTAGTTGCAGTCGATCAACTATGGGCTGGTGTAGATCAACCATGGAATCATAAGAATCATGACCAAGGGTGGGTTTATGTAACTCATCAACATGATTATCCCAAGGTAGCTCATCATCATATGGATATGCATTCTCATCCATTTCTGCAACTAACTCTCCTTATGAGCCATCATCACATATCTTTGCATCCTCATGTTCTTCATTATCGATTAAACTCTCTTCTTCATTTTGATCTTCATCTTCTTCACTATCTTCATTCTGAAATTCCTGCTCTTGGTCTTCTATTTGGTCATTCTCTTGTATATCTTCTTCATTGTCATCATCATCTTGAGTGTTGTCTTCTTCATCAGCTTCTTCATTTTTCTCTATGATGTTAACCTCTTCGGTTTGCATTGTATACATTCTTGCATTAGTATCCATAGGCTGACCATAATGAATTCCTGCATTACATGGTTCATGCTGCCCATCGTCAACTAGATGTTGGAAACAAGATACATGATATTCATTCCTATAAGATTGCTCTTGGAAGCATTCAGGACAACTACATTTAACACTACAATGCTGCCCATAAACATAGGCATCCCCATAGGTATGATCATCAGCATGCTGTCCAAAGTATTTTGGAGTACGTTCCAAAGATGAAGCATGATCTTCATATGCATACGTCCCTCCAAAATATCCTTGCTGCTGCCCAAATGCATCAAGCTACTGGCCATGAGCATTTGTATGATTACTCTCATGATCAAATTTGCCATAGGCAAAACCACCTTGTTGTTGACCAAAACCATTTGGATAAGGATCACCTTGATCATCTTGGCATGAGGTATGGCATCCATATTGCCCAAAAGAACTTCTAAGACTTTGCCCATTTGAAGGAAAAAAAACATAAGATCCACAGTCACTATATCCATGAACTAGAGCATCATGGGAAACACATCCATAAGCATTAGTGCCATTCTCTCTTTCATGAGATATACCATATGTATAAGCATCATGTTGAACATTTGACACTTCTGCAATGCTCCTATCAATGATGGATACGAGCTCTTTAACTTTCAACTTCATTTCCCTTACATCTCTGACCAAATTGTTCACTGTAACCATGCTGTTGTGATTATCCCTATGCACTGTTTTGGCCATATCTTGAAGAATACTGATCCAAATGAGGTGCTTGTTGGCTCTGCTCGAAGCTTATGATAACTAGTATCACTTCCAATTGTTCCTTTATCGTTAGAATGATGCTACTAATTTCTGTAGCAACTTTTCCAAATCTGTCCCTGTTTGTACTGCACCTTGTTTTGGCCCTGTTCCAAGTGTTTTGAGTACTTCTTATCCAACTTGAGTCAATACCCAGTACCTATACACTCAAATGAGTAGGAGAGAGCATTCCATGAATATGGCATTACAAGATTGCATCCCCAAAGCATCATACCCTTGAGAATGCTCCATCGGTCTTCCATAGGCAATAGGTTGATGACGAGAAGTCAAGTGGTACAAGATTCATCAAATAGATCATTGCTGAGCCTTCAAGAAATGGTTCAATCTCTTCAATGTTGGGTAAAGAACCTTCAAATGTTGTCAGTCCTGATGTTAAGAACATTCAGGAAGTGTTGAAGAGAAAAAACCCCATGAAATTCTTCAAAATTTTTGAACAATTTTAGTGCTGTCCAAAAACTGTCAATCCTAGAGTTCCAGATATCATTGATGATGCTAATGCAATGTATGAATCTGGATCTCCAGTGAGCCAGGAGACAATAAAATCTTCTCTGAAGCATGGGAAACTGCCATTGGTTGCATTGTCAATGGATGCCAATCGAACTATTGATGCAATATGAAACCTTGCGTCTCCCAGATAACAAAAGCCTCCTGAGTAGTGACAAGAATCCTGTTCATAGCTGGCTTTAAAATTCTTGGAGCATTTGCCTCCTCTGCATAGTAGGTTCAGCTATATGACTTGTAACCTCATGTTTATCTACCTTAATGATTGACAGTACTAGTTGCACACAGAGTGATGAAGAGGACGAAGAAGATATCGATTTCAATCCACTGTCACCCAGTAGTACAAGAGCACTCTTGAAATTTTTGCAACATGGAGTTCCTCCTGCTTTTCAGTTACTCCAGCATTACCAAGCCTTTTCTTACTTCAAAATCCTGAGCTACACATGCTTGCTGCTTGACATGAATTATATCTGTCCCAAATGCTTTTGGAAACTCTACATTTTCAAGCTGTGATCTTTCAGTATCTTCTGATCCATCCTGAAGACATGTCTTCTGGAAGAATTCTGCAATAAGCTCTTCTATAGCTCCCTTTCTAGTTCAATGCAAGGTGATCTTGAGTATACTCAGTCCATTAGTACAAGTCATTCTGAACTTCTGTCAAGCATTTCTTCTGCAACTGTAGCTCCTAATGTAAGCCTGAACTCAAGGCCAGCAAGGATGTGTTTATGTCTTGAATCTGAAAATGGAAAAGTCTGCTACGCTAGCATCACTTACATTCCGAGCAACAGTCTGTCATCCAATAATGTATCTCCTCTTGATGGGCACAACATGAGTTGACATGGGTGGGAAGCTTAAGAGTCACTTAGATTGTTGTAGGCATGGAGAAGCCTCAAAAGGTTCATGAATAGCATCCTTAGATAGAAGCTCTATGTCATCGATGGAGTGCAGGTCCAATACTTCACTGCAGAGTGAGGATTTCTCCTGAAGGCCTGCTCCTGTCGATTGTTGGAAACTCCGGAGAAGACTACACCCTCGACACTAACAGTGAAGCCTTCTCATTGCGCCTCCAAAGCTCCTGCCACTTCACGGAGTGCCTTTGCTATATCTTCCATGTGGCGGTGCATCAGGAAGTGGACGCACTGCAGTAGATGCAACATCAGTTCACGTATTGCAGGAGACGGATCCTGCATCTGGAATGCGACCCTCCTGTAATCCATGGAGATGTTAAACCGAGTAATGTGCTGCTAGATCAGAAATTTTCTGCATACATTGCCGAATTCGGACTTTGATAAAACTGGTATGTCTAGATTTGGAAGCTCTTCCATCTCCCAGCAGCAGGACTCCTTCCAATTCCCTGCAGCATCGTCTGTAGTACCAGCGGCTGGCCCCATCAACCGCAACCCCAGCTACAAGAATGTGCAAACATCTACCATGTTATCTGATCATGATCGGTGCCAGAAATCCTCGAGCAGCGATGAATCCATGGGCCCACCCGAAAACAGTACCATGACTAACACCACTGCCATCAAATACAAAGCTCAAGTACCCCAGCAAGCGCCAAAGCGAAGCCGAAAATCCCAACACAAGAGAGTGATATCTGTTCCAGCAAACAAGAGGGCTGGATAGGCTCACAGCAGAATGCCTTCTTTAAAGGTTGTATAGGAAGAAAGCAAGTGGAGAGGAGTTCAACAGATCCAAGCATGCTTCTGATAACATATACTGCAGAGCACAACCATGGCTCAGCAGCAGCTGCTACAAATGCTAGCACTACGACCAGTGCTACTACTAATCTTCCAGCTCACCCATCCAGCTCAGCCTTTCAGGCTGCCAGCCCTGCATCTGACGGAGGAGGCGAGGGTTGCATGGCATGCTGTTCTGGTTTTTGCGGTTCTTGATGGACGGTTGTTGTCACGGAAGTGGAGATTGCGGCAGATACTGTCAGAAGCCTTCAATTCGAACAGGCCAGACAGATGGTGCTCAAGAAGTGCCCTTAGAAGAGGAGGAAGGTGTGTGAGCAACAGAATGCATATATTTGTAGCCTCCAAGAAGAGGAAATTGATGGACAACAGGAGGAACTAGATACTCTTCTGCTCGTCGTCGGATGCAAAATTTGGATCTCACGCTTGGTCCTCTTCTATTCTCTAACTTGCCGGAGCACTGCGAGGAAGGACTTGACCTTCCCCGGCTGGCGCTTGAACCACAGAGACAGGATGCACAGGGGGTTGAGGAAAGGGGGTTGCAGGAACGACGGCCGAAAGCAATAGCTGCTCCTGATGCTCGGTGAAGGGAGGACACGAGAGCGACGAACTACTTGCCTGCTGCAGGAATCAAGGAAACTGTTCTAAGCTCTCAGCACTCGGGAGACTGTTCTCCCTGCCTCGACCTCTGGTGATGCCAGAGAATGGAGACACAGCAGAGGAGGATGAGTTCACGGAGCGGCGCAACTCTCGGAGGGGATCCTTCTATGAGTGGCCATAGCCTCTCTTATTTCTCCTGCCTTCTTCTTCTTCATCATCTTACGCTTCCTTCAAGGAAAGATCTGCAAGCTTGAAAGGAAAAGGGCAGCAGACCTTCTACAGCTCCAAAGCAAAAGAGAGTGTCTCTTCCTCATCACCAAATGTAGAGAATAAAGGTAGGGTGAAAACTATGGAGGCTCTCCAACTTGTGAAAATGCCTTCAATGCAATGTGTCTTCTCCTTGGGAATGTCCATTGGTTAATGCACTGCTGCATGTAAGTCTGTACTCCTGGTACTTGTCTGCCATAGATGACTTGATTAAAGAAATAGGAAAAATTAGTTGAAATGTAACCAAACTGGGATCAAGAAGCCTAAGCTCTGATACCAATGTAATGAAAGCAATCAACCATGGAATGAAATCTAACTGAGATTGAAAATTAACTAAGCTACAACAAAGAATTAACAAATCTATTGCACCAAGACATCTTCATCATGTATTAATGGTTGGGGATTCAAGAATACATGACGGCCATGGCTGAGTGCTTCATAGGCTAGAAAGAAGCTAACTCCAAGAAAATGGTAAAGCCAAGATTATTGAATGATCAAAAGATCTCTTGCCTTTGGCCTCTAGTCCCTTTTTAATCTAACCCTCTTCCAAACTTAAGGGCTATTCACACATGTACACATAGGCTAGGGCTAAATTTACAAAGGCTAGAATTAATCCAAAGTGCAAATATTAATGTTGTATTTTCCTTCATGACACCACATAAAATTTAAAGTGGGTGGATAGGAGATAATGGCGGAACTTCTCTAGGGCAAACACCATTGCCAAGCACTCCAGCTCTGTCACTGTATAGTTCCGTTCCCTATCAGTGACTTTCCGGCTTGCGTAATAGATCGGTTGATCCAGCTTCGAGGGACCCTTTTGGCAAAGGACAGCACCTAAGCCTTCAATTGATGCATCCGTGTGTACATGGAACTCTTTCGTCCAATCAGGAGGTTGCAGAATGGGTGCCTCTATCAGACACTGCTTCAGAGTGTGGAAGGCTTTGTCACATTCTTCCGTCCAAGTAAACTCTGTATCTTTCCTCAGGAGCTTGTGCAAGGAGGTTGCCTTTGTTGCAAAGTGGGCTATGAACCTTCTGTAGTAACCCGCATGGCCTAAGAATCCCCTCAACTGTTTGAGGTTGGTGGGTGCTGTAAGAGCTGCGATCTTTTCGATCTTTGTAGGGTCTGTTGATATCCCTTGTGCAGAGACAATGTGGCCCAACAGAACTCCAGAAGAGACCCCAAAGATGCATTTGTCGGGGTTGAGGGAAATCCCATACTCCCGAAAGCATTGTTCCAGGTGTTCCCAGTGTTCACGGATCAAGCTATAGACACAGAAGTCATCCAAATATACCTCAATGAAGTCGTGCAGATGATTCTGAAATGCAGCCATCATGACTCGTTGGAAAGTAGCAGGGGCATTGCAGAGCCCAAATGGCATCACTCGGTAAGCGTAGGTCCCCCATTCTGTGGTGAAGGTTGTTTTGGACTGGTCTTCTTCCGTGATTTGGACTTGGTTGTATCCGCTGAATCCATCCAGAAGGGAATAAAGCTCATGTCCTGCCACTGTGTCCAACAGTTGGTCTGTGAAAGGGATAGGAAAGTGATCCTTCTTCGTCTTGGAATTAAGCTTTCGGAAATCCATACATATTCGCAATTTGCCATTCTTCTTGGGTACAACCACGATGGTGAAACCCATTCACTATTTGCCACTGGATAGATGAACTCGGCTTCCAGAAGCTTCAGCAGCTCTGCTTTCACCAATGTGGAATAATTCGGGTTCATTCGCCTCTGTCATTGCCGTACTGGCTTGGCATCAGGCTCCAAGTCAATATGATGTTGACATATTGTGGGATCAATCCCCTTTAGGTCTTTGTAGGACCATGCAAACACGTCCAAATTTTCTTTCAACAAGTTGTACAAGGTTGACAACTCCTCTTCTAGGAGACTACTACCCACCTTTAAGTGGCGTTCAGTGTCTTCTGCATCCACAAAGGTTAACTGCCTTTCACCTTCTACTTCACGGATGAAGGTCCCGTGGACTGCTTCTGGGTATAGATCCGACTCCTTCAAGGGAGTGGTGTCCTCTTCTGATGTCCCACTAGAACCAATTTCTTCTTTTGGTGGAGACTTAGGTTTCTCTTTAAGATGTTGGAATGGGATTAAAGCTGTTTCGGGTTTGGTTTCAAGATTAATTACCTCTTGGCTTGAAGACTCCTCTTCTGAAGATGACACATCCAAGAACGTCACATAACAGGGACCCTCTGATGCCTGTTGGGTTTGTGGGACTGGTGCTTGTTGGCACGGTGCATCATCATCATCTTTCTTTGGCACAAATGGGTTAGGACGGTATGAGCCACTGCTAAAAGATGGCTTGTTCTTCTTAATCCATTCCTTATAAAGGTTTTGCATATGAGAAGATCCATTTACTAGACCAAATGGTACCATCACCATTCTGTCCCATAGCATGAGTTCGTCTGCTTCTGAAGCTTCTGGAACTTCTTCTCCAAATGTATCCTCTTCAGGTGGGATAGATTCTTCTAGCTCACTTTCATAACCTTCTTCGTCCATATCATATCCATCCTCTTCTGTCTCTGTCTTTGCTTCTGCTTCTGCTTCTGTCTCTGTCTCTGTTTCTGTAGGAGCTCTATAACAGAAGAACAGATTCTGTGTTTCCTCTCCTGCCTCTGTCTCTGCCTCTGCTATGGCCATGTAACAGGGAGAGCAGTACATCCATGCTTCTATCTCACTATCAGAAGTGATTTCAGAAGTCATTCCCGGTTCAGGCAGGAAGTATTCACCCATTGATAATGGCTTTGCACCTTTTGGAAGTCGGCTTACAGTATCCACTGTTAAGGAATGTGCCACTGTTTTCTTGGGAAGGATCTGTTTGACGGCATCTTCGTCTGCTGATGTTCCATCCGTAGCCTCATCAAGGGAGTCAGAAGATAATTCCAAGGAGGTGGATCCATGTCCTTTTTGAGAACCATACAGTTTCAGCACCACTTTATTGGGTCCTCTACCCAAGGTCAAAGTTCCTTTGAACCAATCCGTCCTTGCTCGGGCTTCAAAAAGCCATGGTTTGCCCAGTAACAGAGGATAGGATGTACCATAAGAGTTTGGCTTCACCACCAGATAGGTCAGCCAATAATCTTTTCCAGCCACTGTAGTCTTCACATATGGGAGAATGCCCAAAGGCTTGATTCTACTCTGATCCGCCAGTCTGATGAGCCATTGGGTGGGTTGCACACCTTGTAGGCCTAGATCCTTCATTGTAACATCCGTCATAATGTTAACTGATGAACCACCATCAATCAGTGCATTTGAAATGAAGCAGCCTTCTATCCACACGCCAGTCTCTGGAGTACCCGGATCTAGGAAAGCATTAGCCACATCCACTTCTTTTACAGGATCTGGAGCCTGGTTGGACTTTGTCACTGTTGAGGGAGCAATCCTTAAACCACGTCTTCTTGTCAGTATACTTTTGAATCTTTTCCGGCAACTGGGAGACAACATCAATAATTGTCGGAATGTGAGGTTTGGTTTAAAGGTATCTAAATCTCTAACCAAATCGTATTCCTTAATGGGATCCACTGGCTTCTCTAACCGGTTAGGGAATGGGGCAACACCCATTTTCATTTTCCCTCTTTCTTCCAACAGAGGAATTACAGGAACTTCTTCTGCCACTTGTGGCACTTCCTCTTCTTCTGTATCCTGGACCTCTGGTCCTATCTCTGTAACTGTCTCTGTAACTCTCTGTGGCACTGTAGGGCTCTGTACGGCACTGTTAGGCTCTGTTCTGTTCTGTTCTTCTGGTGGAAGATTGAATTTCACTGTTCTGGCAGGAGGGTTATTTTCTTTCTGGATAGGTGGTTCCTTCTGCTTTGCACGCGTGATGGCAGCAACTTCCAATTCCACCAAATTGGAGGTAGGCTCTTGGGCCTTGGACGGACTATCATTAGCACTGTTTTTCACTGGGGCTGGGCTTGGACAGTCCTTTGCAGTGTGGCCTTCTCCTTTGCATCGACTGCATAAGGGCTTGTAATCCACTGACCTTCGAGGATTTGGACAATTTGGTGAAATGTGTCCCTTTTCTCCGCATCTGTAACACTCCACTTCTGATCTCTGACCACCGCTAGACTGTCTTCCTCTGTAACTTTGAGAGGGAAATCTTTTGGGTCCGAAATTAGGACCAAACTCTCTAGGCTTGGGTCCAATATCTTGTGTTGTCATTTTGGATTCCAGCAAGTTGAATCTTGCGTCTTCTTCCTTCCTTCTCCTATCATGCATCTCCTTCAGAGAGCAAATGTCCTCTGTATGGTTCTTCCGCAAACAATAGGAATAGAAGGCTCCAGGAATGGTTGGTTTTCGTGTACATTCAGTGGCTAAATGGCCTGCTTGATGACACTTACCACACCAAGTATTTGACCGCATCACATCTCTTCCTGCTCCTGCAACGTTGGATATGCTCGCGGTATTCACTTTCAACGTCTGTAGCTGCTCTGTAATCACATCCATCAACTCCTTTTTGATGTTTGCAACTGAGTTGGATAAATAATCATTCAAGCTTTCTCCTCCTGACGTACTGGCAGGAGGGTTTTGAGGAGTTTCTGTAATCACTGCATAAACTGGTTGGGCTGGTACAGAGGGGTCTCTGTTCTGGTTCTGATTCAGTGCTCCTGTTTGAACTGTTGGCTGTTGACTCCAGTTGGTAGGGTTCCACTGTTGCTACTGATTTGGCATTGAGGAAATTGGTTGGGACCATTGTTGTTGTGGTTGAACCACCATTTGAGGCATGGATTGTGGCCACTGTGGATTTGTTGCACTGTACTGTGATACCGGGGACATCTGTTGGTAGGGGTAGGGAACAGTCCCTGGGACTGCATTTGGTGGATACATCATTCCTGGCATCAGAGGAGGTAGGACTCCTCTTCCTGTATTCATCGCTAATTGAGCTTCCACTTCATCGTACAGTCTTGCTCCTTCTGTTGTGCAGCTTGCAGTGTGGCTGGTCTTTGCAGCTCCACAAACTTACGGACTTCTGGTTGTAATCCTCTGAGAAACACTCCCTTCTGAATGCCATCATCTAGATTATGATTAGTCCATCTCTTCAGGATGGATTCCATTCGTGAGACATAAGCTTCCACTCTTTCTCCAGAGGACTGACTTAGGTTCATGAATTCCTCTCGCATCCGCTCTTCAAAACCTTCACGCCTGAATTTAGTGAGGAAGGCCAACTTCAGGTCATCCCATGTGCCAAAAGTTCCTGCTGCTTGTCTCTCATACCACTGAAACGCCGCGCCCTTGAAAGTGGCGGGGAATATTGCTAACCAATGCTCAGGGGTTCTGGCATTGTTAGCCACACATGCTACCATAAACTCTGCTATATGAAGATCGGGGTCTTCATTGTACTCTCCCTTAAAAATTGGCAATGGGACTACATTCGTTGGCCTGTCATCAATATTTCCAGGACGGATCTGGCTTGGAAGTGGACCTCCAGCAGGAGGAAGAAGGGCTTGATGTGCCATTGGGGCTTCTGTAAAGAGTTCCGCAAGGGCGTCAAAGGCGGCTTCTACTGCGAGCTCGCTCTCGGCTCTGATTTTTGCTTTCTCTCTTCTCACGTACCTCTGGACTCGTTCTAACGCTTGCCTCTTTATTGCGTCATTCATCAGGGGGTTGGCTCCACTATGTTGTTAGTGCTCCACAGAGGGTTAACAGAAGGCCTCAGTTTTTGTAGGACTCTCTTGCCAACATTTCTTCTACTTCTTTCTTTTCAATGTCCCTGAATTCTGCTTTCATGCCACTGCACAAAGGAAGATATTCGGTTCTAAAGGTGTCAAAATGCATACGTCTGAGCATTGTGGTGGTGCCATCATCATAGTAATGCCAGCTTCTGATGGTTTCAACAGTGTATGTTGTGAAAAACACTCTGTCTACCAACTTCCAGTGGGTTGCTAATTGAACAAACAGAAGATTATCAGTACACCAAGCATCCCATGTATCTTGCTGTTGAGCATCCACGAACAAATTCCAACTCTTTTCCTTCTTGTCTTTGTGAACCTCTACAGACCAAGACTCCTGAAGCTTCTTCACAATCTCCCACTTGATGTTGTCTGGAAACTTTTCAATGAATGCCAAATCTTCCATGGATGGTCATTCTCTTTGTTTCTGCTCTTCAGTTTGTTCCCAAACAGTTTACCACCAAGATGCAAGTTTCTGCTGCTTCAATAGGAAGAGGAAACTGTCCACCACATAGAGCATGCATCATGATGGTGATGTGTTTCCGCCATTGTGGGATGAACTTTTTGTGGAAAGTGGCTTTAATTATGAGAAATTCCAACTCTTCAGTGGAAGAAGGAACTTTACAAACATCCATTGAATTCTTCTCTTCTTGGCAATGCCATTTCCTTCATTTTCACCCTCTTCTGGTGCTTGTTGATGGCAAGCTTCCCCGGGTGCGCACCAAAAACATGGAGCCCCGAGAGGAACACCAAGGAAAAGGGAATTCTCTTACAAGAAAATCTATCTTGTAACATCAACAAGCTTGTTTATCATGTTTCATATGATCACAATGAAGAAAAGAACACCAGGCACAACAAATCTTCATGCAGCATCATGTAGATCTCCCACGGTTTTTATAAGATCAACCATATTCTTCAATATCTTCACAAAATCCATCAATAGAACAAAGAAAGCAAAGGAATACACCATCTTTGAATGGAAATACATCACATAGTATTCATCTTCATAGTCTTCTCTCTCAATCTCTCACATACAATCACTCTGTTTTAGTAGAATTGGCTATCTCTGACTTTCTCTCTCTCACTCTATCAATAATACATCATATCCTCACTACAATCTCTCAAAATCACTCTCAATAATCCTTCTTAGGTCGTGGATACCCCTCCCAATAGGTATGTCTGATATGAAGAGTCACCAGAGCCACTACAGTGTCCTTTCATAGCTCACTACTGTCACTTCACTCTAGTCTTCACTTGAGTCTTTGGCAGCTACTTCTTCCACTTCTTTCAGCTCTTTTGCACTTGTATTCACCTCCTTCCAAGGCTAGAAAACTTTTCTCAAGCTATACTCTCATCCATCAAAACAGATACAGAAGCATACAGAACAGTACCAGAACAGCTATAGTACAGAACTGAACAGAACAGAACAGAGACAGAGGCTCTACAGAAGACCTACAGAAGGTTACAAAAGATCATCAAAACCACATAACTTACTCTCAAACCATTCCAAACTCTCACAAACCATTCAATAAACTTTCACAAGATCTCAATCTTCATCAATCAATACTCCATCCCTCCTTACAGAAGACAATCAGAACAAAACAGACCAAAACAGAGCAAAACAGAAGGTATACAGAACCAATCAGAACCTATCAGAACATCACAGAACCACCAATAAACATCATGAACTTCCAAAACACAATCAATATCATCCAAAACACTCTCAAACCACTTCCAAATCAATCAATCATCTCATAAAATCAACCATTCAGCTCTCAAAAACAACAAAAATCAGCCAAAAAACAAGTCATTTCAACACTCAACAGGAATGTTTGCGGCCGAACCCATGACCTGATATTTGGGTTCCTAGTGGTCAAGGTCTCCTGACAACATTTTAGCATCGGGTACTGGACATCCTACTTTATGCAAAGATACCCAAGCTGAAGTAGATCCATGCCACACTTGGTTCAAAGAGGATATGAGACAAGAGGAATGCACTACTCAACCTCTCTACCCGTAGGGCATAGTCGCATTCCAGTCCCCTAAAATGGCATGAATAGGGTTCTAACCTATCAATACCTAAATGTCAAATGATGGTAAAACCTTGTGAGAAGTCTCCCAATTCTCTGGGACCACCTTGCCATAGGAGCAACCCATCGGGGGTTCCACCGACCCGCTTCCCTCAATAGGGATTCTTTAGTTATCTAATTAGGCCCTATCACATTTATGGTGACATTTAAAATCAACTTCCTTAATTAAGCCTTTTAGGGTACAAGGTTCATTTGCGTAATTTATGGCACAAACACGAATACAGAGGAAGCAATCCTTTAACAATCAAGTTCAAACAAATTCCTTAACTTGTCTTCATGTTAATCTTTGTCTCCTACCCATACAGGAGAAATTATGTATCCCTTCTGTCTCACAAAAGTACCCGGTCCAAATCACATGGCACCATAATTTCCATCCTTTATCTACAATAGGATCTTCCAATGCCATAGATGTTGGGCTTACAACAGTCTTCAACTCCATTCCGAACTAGGCAATGGGTGTCCAGAGCTCCACCTGACCCCAAGTGACCTAGGAGTGAGACACAACTTCCATGGTTGGCCTTTTCACCACTCGACCTTTGGCTCGTGAATCGAGTAGTGCCCTTCTCGGGTTGAAGTGGAGTGTGACCTTGGAGATGATCCACCCGTGCAAAATATCCTTCCTTAATTAATCCACTTAAGAATCAAACATAATCAAGGAAATTGGCCTAATATCATCTTCCAAGAAAACATTCCTTTATCCCCATGGCAACTTGTCATCATAAACCCCTACCATGCATTTACTATCAAACACAAGCACTTGTAATAATCACCCAAATCACATCCAAACAATCAATTTAATGCAAAAGCATTTAGCATGTTGTTTCATCGATCAACAGAGACAATGGTATCCTTTTCCAAACATTGTGTAGATAGTCATGATAACCTTTCCATTACGTATTTTCTCTCCCCCTTGGGATCGGGAGCAGTTCAATGTAAAATTTACTCACACCCTTCTTTCGGCTAAGGCATATGTTAAGGTTTCAAACATTGTACAAGACATAAGTTCTATTAATCACTTACATTGATCGATAACCAACCTCCTTCCCAACAAGTACAAAAGCATCGGTCTTTCCTTTGACTTAGGATTTCCTAATTCCTTGAGCTCTTCATTTGCCCTGGAGTTGTTGTTGCATCTAGCCCAACCCTGAATAGGATTGATAAACATAGTCGCTATCGGGTGGATCCCAAGGCATCATAGTTTTAATCTTAATGATTGTTGTATGTACTAGCCGCACACAACTTCAAGATCCCATTGAACTAACAGCTTGAGATATTAGCAAGAACTTGGACAAAAAGCCTAGAGTTTTCTAAGATGAATTTCCTTTAGACTAGATCCCTTATCATGCCATCCATCAAGCATGCAAGCTATGACATACCTTCAATGTGGTGAAAGATGTATATATTATTTACAAGGAAAGGAGAATCAATGATACCTTGGAATCTTATATGCTATTTATGTTATGTACGAATTTGTTGCATAGCATCTAGATGCATTTTACTTCTCTTGATACCCACACTTTGCAACTCTATATTTCGAATGTGAGATGAAACCTATCCCTTTCCATGACCTATTCTCATGCGGCATCTAATGTACCTCATGTGGGAATCAAAACAAGCTCCTTATTAAGTTGAAAAATCATTACTTACAACCGGTATCGCAGTTGGATTGATGCCCTTGCCCAAGGCCTCCTTGCAGATTATGGGATTCCCTCCTGCATTTGACATTCTTCGCTTGGGGCTCATGTCTTGGTCTTCTTTGCTTTTAGCGCAATCCCCCACAAGACTGCAGCTAGCTCTTTCTCAAGTAGCTAGCCAATCGGGGGGAAAATTAAGCTACGGATAACCAAGTGTAACAAGGTATAAGTTCGTGGGCAATACAAAAAGAAAGGACATGTTTGGACACCCTCTGAGGGGAAGAGAAGGAGAACCTTCTTGGAAGGTTCTCTCTCTTGCTCTCTGTCACTCCCTCTCTCCCTCCCTCTCTGTCTCTCTCTGTCTCTCTCTCTCTCTCTCTCTCTCTCTCTCTTTCTCTCTCTCTCTCTTCCTTTTTCTTTTGTGTATGTGTGTGTGTGTGTGTATGCGTGTGTGTGTGTGTGTGTGTGTGCGCGTGTGCGTGTGCATGTGCGTGTGCGTGCGTGCGTGCATGTGTGTGTGTGTGTGTGTGTCTCGTGCAGCATCCTAGCCTCCTCCCTCCAGTGTACTGCTTAGCATGTTGAGCCCCTCCAAGGCCTCTTGTTTACATTACAATTGGGAGGGGGGGGGGGGGGGGTTATAATGGGGAGGGAGGTTATTATTGGGGGGGCATGGTGGAGTGGTGGTGTTATTGGGGGTGGGGGACCTATCTGGGCTGCACGGTCTGGTCGAGATGGCTATGGAGGTGTGGTAGGCCCGTTGCCTTCCCCTCGAGATCCTCATCATCATCTTCCTCGATGTCATCACCTTCTCCCTCCTCTCTCATCATCAACGCCCACGTTGACTATTTCATGGAACTCCACCTCCCTCCCCCAACTAGAAGCGTTGACAGGGGGTGTTAAAAAAATTGTTATTAATTATTAAGGGGGGTGGTTCCTACGCGGGCAGGGAGGGATATTACACAACCCAAGTCTTGATTCATGAATCAAAGTCTGTTTGATTGCCCATTTAATCCCCTCAAGGTTTTACATTATGAAGCAGCTATATGATTTAGAAGCCAAAAAGTGGGTGACGGTGGTTTATCGATTTTGATATCACAAAATCGGCCGTCCAAATGGATCTAAAATCTGAGCACGTTTGGTCCCTCAAAAGCAAAAAAACCACTTCGGTGAGAGTGTGAAGATAAAACTTAAATCGGTTTTTTTGAAAAACCAAAATTTAAGCTTGGTTTAGTGGCTTCGATATGAAAAGCCATCATTTATGAAATGTGGGGAAGGGGGGAGCGGGGGTAGGGGCGCCATTTTTTTCGATGCCCCCAAATTCTCTATTTTTCATCATTTTTGTGATCTACAATCATTGAGGGTATGCTCTTTGCTGTAAGCTCCACCATTTTCTCACCCTTCATAACTGCAAAGATGATAAAAATGATGCATTATATGGGAATATCTAATTTCAGTATTTCTCTCTCCTCTCTCCTCGTGTTTTGTTCTCATGGATCAATGTAAAAGAGAGGGAGATAGGCTAAGATGAACATTTTTGGTCAAACGATGATGCGAGAGTGGAAATAGATGTGAATTGGAGTTGGATGGATTGTTAGTGGTAGCTGTGGAAGAGCTTCAGCGGGCCATCAACATCGAAAATGCACATCATAATGAGCGATTTAATAAGAAAAATGTAGATTTTACCATTTTATGATTATGAATTCTTGTTTGAAATGGTTAACAATGCTAGCATTTTATTGTCAATCCTTTGTTTGATCCATCATGTTGAAAGAATCATAAAAAATCAGTCGTATAACAATTGTATGCAAAACACACAAAACTAGAGACTAGGTGGTTTAAGGGGACATATGCGATTTTTGGGTTTTTTGTGTGCATTTGCCGTTCCCATGGAAGGAAACATGCTAAGAAAATCATTTTTTGTAAGAGAAATTAGTCTACACTCGAAAATCAATCATTATCTATAATTTTCTATAATAAAATAGGAAAAAATAAAGAAAAATGAAAAAATTTAGATTTTTCGCGTCATAAAAATAAGAAAAAATCATATTAATGTGTGTGGACATATGATAGAGCTGAAGCATGAGGTTTAGTCTTGGTTCAACCCTATCTCCTTGTTAGAGTGAGTTTTTATTGCTTTCAATTAAAAAAAATACATTAAAAACCATGCATTACACTATCAACACATGGAAAATTTTAAACGGTATGGAGTGGGGGATTGTTGAGTGATAAAGTATGTTAAATTTTGATGTTTTATGGTGCATATCATATAGAGTTCGTGGTTGTTTAAAACTTAAAGAGACTAGTAGTATGAGAAAGCTTAGTGCTAGCCCTAAGCAATGGAGCACTATTATAGAAAAAGAAAATCATGAAAGGAATTGTCTTCGCACTTTCACGTTGTTGATTTTCAATGAATATTTTTTTGAGCACTATGGTCATATTCAGACTTGCATTAATGAATCACATGGTATCATATCTTGGATGCATAGCTATTATTTGTATAAGTGATGACCCCACAGTGAGAGTGTGAGGTATTCCAAGCCATAGAGCTAGATATCCAGTTCCTTGGAGGTTATTTGGTGAAGTTTATCTATCATCTCCTAGATCATTTATCAAAAAGGTGGACTTTGTTTCAAATGTGTTTTATGTTCATGGTGCATCTAGGGGCCAATTCCCAAGGTGTAGAAGAGCCGTAGTGGAGCCACGGTGATAAACCAAGGGGTGCTCCATGTGTGTGTGCTACGTGGTGTATAACACCAAGTTGCTTCTCTTTGAGGAGTGTAAAAAGAATCATTCATTGGACTAAAAAAATCAAACAAACACAAAGTCTTAGACACTCCTGGCCATGAGACGATGTGGGGTGATTTTAGGTGAGTGGTAGAGGCCTAGCTAGTGCCTTAGAGCCAATGTCGGCCATGTTTTAGGTCCCAACAAGTGGAATGTTTGCTGGGAGTTGCTAATAAGTTGCATTTTATGGATCTTGGTCAATAGGGACCTGTTTATTAGTGTATGCCAAAAGATAGTGAGATAGATTCAATAGATCATCAAGCCAAACTTTAGAAGCAAGAAAGATCTTAACAAGCTAGACGGTGAGCCAAAAAATTAGAAGATATTCTCCACAAAGGAATGGTCCAATATCCCTACAAGGGCAGGGTCTTAGTAACCCTATCTCGACGCATAATCCACTAGTAGGAGGAAGTTCTAGTACTTCCCCCCTTCCAATCAGTTTGCCGACTTAGAGTGGAGTAATAATTCCTATCGTTCAAATCCTTTAGCAAATGCAGTTGTCACCATGGCACAACCCATTACAATCCCAGTAAGAACACTAGAAGTTGGAACCATAATTATGATTGACTTTTTCTTTGCGGCCTTTCAAAGAGAGTTTAATTTTGAAAGGGCAGGTCAGTATTGGTTATGTGTCCTCAATGTAACATGTCAAGAACCTCACAAAAATGTGCATGGGTATGCCAAGAAACTAAAGGAAGGATTTCATAAGTTGCAAACCTATATTCATATTCCAGTTGCTACTACTCAATTGCAATACTTTTTGAATGGGCTAGACTTTAACATTCAAGTCCAGTTGAGTAGTGTTGCTCTTGTTAACATTGATATGGTTATTAGAAGAATGGAGGAAGTAGAATCATGATTACAAGCAGCTGATACCTCTAAGGCAAACTAGAATCTGAATTTAGGGTTTGGAAATACTTTAGCATTGACAAATGGCAGTCAAGGGATGCCCATGAGTCCTCCTAATGGGAGAGGAAGCATGATCTGAAATGTGCCTATGTTGCCAAATCCTCCCAGTGTGACCATGCCTATGACCATGCCTAGGGCTAGTTAGATGGCTCCACCAAATGTTGGAAGCCAAATGATAAATCCTACCATTTTTCCAGGAAATCAACAAACAATTCCTAATTAAGTGGTTAGGCCAATAGAACGACAAGTAGATGATTGTGGCTATGAGTCAAGTGCCTCGAATGTCCTTGGCAAAGTTTAGGATATGATGAAGCACTATACTGACATGATTAGTGAATAATATAGGTAAATAGCCATTGATATCAATCACCTTAAGAAATAGTAGAATTTGATAGGGAGTCAATGCCCTGAAGAGAGTGCCCCCTCACGATTTCGCTGTAAGTGGTGTGACAGTCAACATTTCCCTAGGATTTGTCCAAATGTTAAATGTGAGATGTGTGGAAAGTCCTGTCATTTAGCTAGTACCTTTTGGAGCATGATTAGTTTTCTCTAGCAAGGAATTAAACAACTAGGTCCACTTAATCATCGAGCACAAGGAAACAATCTTTAACAAGATGAAGGACTGAAACAAATACTACAAAGAGGGAAAGCTATAGCTGCAAGGAGCTACCTAGTGGCAGTGGAGGTAAGCTTATGGAAGCTGTTTGTATCAATGGCACTAAAGCTTCTAATCTATGGGTTATTACGAGAGGTCAAAAGGCTAAAGAAGCTAACAAAGACACTGTCGAGGGAAACCCTAAGCAGGATGATAAGGGAAAGCAAGTCCCTATTGTCGATATGGAAGTTGGACCTCTAAAGGCCATAGGTGGTAAAGCTAACCCCAAGAAGGATAAGGAGTTGCCAAGGAAGAAGAAAAAAGAAAGGAAAGAGGCATTAAAGCCGATTCAACGACCAAATGAAAAAATGCTCTGGTGAGAAAAGTGAGCTCGTACTAGCTATCATGAATTTGATTTACTGAATTCTCTTTCCGAAGTTAACCCGAATGTAAACCTCCTGCAGTTGATTAAGTTCTCTCCAGGAGTGCATAAAGAATTTCATAAGATTCTTCACACTGGGTATATCATTGAGCCCTTGAGAATAGCACGAGTAGGAGATGATTGGTTTGAATATGCTGAAAAGCATTGTCCAAGGGTAGCAACATATGTTGATGTGGAATCTTAGTGGATTATGCTATTGTGGACACATGATCCTCTGTCAAGTTTATGAGTTCAGAATTGATGGAGAGGTTGGGATTAGAAATAAAAAAATATGCATCTATGATTCTCTGAATGGATGATGACAATTAAGACAAGCTAAAGGTTGCATCACTAAAGTCCATGTGACCATTGGAAATGTGCAATGCATCCCGGACTTTAGGGTCATTAGGTTTTCAGGGCGACCTAGCTATAAAGTATTGCTAAGCATGCCATGGACTTTACAAGCAAATTTTTAGGTTAATACCCGCTGGTTGATTGATCTTTGGTAGAGGTGCTAGATGTGTGGTGGTAGATGCCTATCCTGAATATACTCAAAGTGAGAGAGTTCCTTTATCCTCCTCGTCAGAGTTTGATATGCTAGATATTCCATTTGCTAGTGAGACATCATCAAATGACAAATCTAACAAGGGTTCCACTTCGAATGAAATCTACCAAGTAACTTTGAATGAGCCAATAGAAGCTGAGGAGAGGATAAGGAATACTGATGTAATTGAGCTAGACCTTGGTATGTGGAATGATTCATGGCCAATCAAATTAGGGTCCATACTCAGTTTGGAAGAAAGGAAGGACTATGTGCCCTTGATTCAGGAACTCCGTGACATCTGTGCTTGGAGTTATGACAAGCTAAGAGGCATTCCTCCTAGCCTGGCTGTTCATACTGTCCCCTTAAAGGAAGGTAGCTGCCCTGTGTGATAAAAAGTAAGGCATATGCCTTTTTAACTAAGGGACATACTATTTGAAAAATTGGAAAAACTATGAAAAGTTGGCTTGATATTTCCGATTCAACACAAAGAGTAGTGTTGACCAGTTGTTATCAAGAAGAAGAAGAACAATCAGATTCATCTCTTTGCATAGACTTTAGAGAGCTTAACAAGAAAATGATTAAAGATTACTATCCATTGCCATTCATTGATAAGATTTTGGATCAATTAATGGATAGGGAATCTATTTATTTATGGATTGCTTTGCTTGATATAATCAAATGGCTATTGTGGAGAAAGACAAGTTGAAAATGACATTTATCACTATCTTTGGTACTTTTGTGTATCATGTGATGGCTTTTGGGTTCTACAATGCGCTTGGTTCTTGTCAATGTATAGCTGATAAGACTTTTGGTGATATCTCCCCAGAGGAGTTAAAAGTCTTTATTGAAGATCTAGGGACATCCACCATAAGGGAAAGGTAGTTGATTATTCTAAGGAAATGTTTTGAGCATTGTAGACAGATTTGCATTGCTCTTAATCCTAGAAAATGCATCTTTGGGGTGCCTATGTGTTGTTACTAGGTCATGTGGTTAGTTTCGCTGGTATTGGGACTGACCCAAAAAATATAAAGGTTATAGTCACTATGAACCTACCACATACTACAAAAGAGGTGCAGAACTTTTTGTCATCAGTGGGATATTATCAGCAATTTATCAATGCACTCGTAGAAAGAGCATTGACATTGATGAACCTCCTATCTTTTAACTATTTGTTTGAGTGGAATGAAGCATATCAAGCATCCTTTGAGGATGTGAAGTAAGAATGAGAAAAAGCACCAATCCTAAAAGCACTCATAAGAGGTGACATTTTCTATATATTTTCAGCAACCACAATGCATAGTATTAGTTGCTGCTGTTTAGCCCAAATTTGGGAAGAGAAATGGTATCATCCAATTCCCTTTGCTAGTAGAAAGTTGGGAATATCTAAAGTCAACTATACGTACGTGGAAAAATTGTGCCTTGGAATGGTCTTTGTGACAAATAAATTTAGGCATTATATTCTCTATGAGAAATAGTATTCTTCACGAAGGCGAAAGGGCTTAGATTGTTGCTGAATAGGTTGCAACTGCCTGACCATTTAGCAAAGTGGTTAATCACTTTGCAATAGTTTGATTATAAGATTAGGAGCAAGCTGCCAAAGCTGCAGGGTATTGTGGAATGCCTTGTGGATTTCGGGGATCCAAAGGAAATTTTGGCTGAAGGAAGTGATATTGAAGGTTTATTCAAGATTGATATAGCTTCCATCCCTTCTTGGTATGTAGCTACAAGCATTACGCTTTTTGATTGTAGCGGGTGTCTTGTATCAAAGAGATGAGTAGATTATTGCCGTTGTGTAGTGCTTGATGAGGTACCATTTATTCTTGAGGAGTGCCATGATTCAGCATGTGGGGGACATTTTGTTGGATGGCTTACTACCCAAAAAGTTATCTCTACTAGATATTGGTGGCCATCGATTTTCTAAGGTGCTTTTTGTTATGTTAAGTGATGTGATGTCTATCAAAGACATGATGCAAGGGAAAATTATAGGTGACCTCTAAACCCTATTTTAGTTACATTACCCTTTGAAAAATGGGGTATATACCCTTCATCAACTACATGGAAGTGGTGCATTATTATAGCACTAGACTACTTTATAAAGTGGTCTAAAGTTCAAGCTATGATGAAGGACAATGCTAAGGAGATGGCTAGTTTCATTATGGAGCAAATTGTTTGCCATTTTGGTCCACCAAGGGAGATTGTGTCCAATCGAGGGTCACACTTCTTAAATAAAGTTATCATATCCTTGACTGAAGCTTGAAGATTAAGCATAACAAGACTACCCCATATAATCCTCAAGCAAATGGTCAAGTTGAGAGCACAAATAAACATTTGGTGGGAATCTTATCCAACATAGTATTAGAAAGTAAGCACGATTAGGATAAGAAATTGGATGTGTTAGTGTGAGCTTACAACACAACATTCAAGAGAGCTACAGGCCACACCCCATTCAAGGTAGTGTATGGGGAGGAGTGTGTTTTGCCATTGGAAATAGAGCTTCCCACTGTGTGATTTTCTCTCAATCATTCGTTGGGAGAGGTAGAAGCATTACAGGAAATATATACTTCTCTTGCACATCTTGATGAGATTCGGTTGTAGGCTTTACTACATCATGAAGTAGGGAAGAAGAGAATGAAAGCCCTTCATGACCTTTGGGCTAGGAAGTACAAATTTGTGAAAGTTCAGTTGGTGTTGTATTATGATGCTCACCATGAATTATTCCCATGTAAATTGAAACCCAAGTGGGATGGACCATACAAATTTATACATTTAGGAAAGAATGGCTCTACAACCCTTTTAGCAAATGTGCAAGGGGTAGAGTTTATTTGCTTATTTGTTTTTTTGAGATATTCTTTGTACTGACAATCATGTTTCTAACAGTTAGCATTTTGTTTTCTTTGCAGCACTCCGTTACAAATCGCGATCCACAAGGCCTTGAGACTCGATATGCAGAGAGGAACGGTCTCAGGGCATTGATCGACCGATTGTATAGACGCGGCGGCCCTATAAGTCACTCATCTTTCTTATCCGTAGTTACCATGAGATATTTGAATGCATTATTGTATGGTGGATTGATATGTTGTTTCTTTTTCTGCAGAATCCGTTTGATGCTCCTTTGCAGCGGGACGAGCTTTCGTGGGACGAGGATTTGTAGCTCGCCCTTGGATCCTTAGAGCTCACACACCTTTAGTTTTTAGTCGCCTGATCTATGTAGATATTTTCTATGTATTAGTGATATCGTTTCATGATTGTACCAATCGCATTTTATGTGATCATGTATTTATTTCATGTATCAGTTTTATGATTTCAGTATACATTCTTTTTGTTTGCAAACGCTTTGTATGCAGCAGTGCAGAAACTATTTTGTATGGCTCTCATACAGCACACAGTGCTATAGCTGCCCTGCGACAAATTTTTTTTTTCTCTGTTACCGTCGCTATTTGCGTTGCAAATTTACTGCTCGCATCGCTATTGGCATCGCTATAAGCGTCGCAAATTCTCTGTAACCGTTGCTATATGCGTCGCACATGCGACGCATATAGCGACGCATATAGCGACGGTTCTATGGCGTCGTCAATAACGACGCTTTTTGCGACGACGGGGGCAAATTTTGTTGTTTGTATTTTCGTCGCTTTAAACGTCACTACAAGGTCTATATCTTGTAGTGGTGTCTGTGTTTTTACATCGTGTTCGTGCAAGCCAACAATAGCTTGCTCCATTGATCCTTCAACCCATTGTTTCCACTCTTGCCACAATGGCAAATGCTACCTAAGTTCTAGGCTTAGCGTTATAGGGGTGGTTACTATGAGGTGAGGAGATTGATAGTCACTTGCCACTCTCCTGTCCCTACGCTTCCAGGCCAATGGCCTTGGTTGATTTGCTGGCCTGTAGCATTTAGGATTTGCTTATGCGGCACTGCTTGTGGTGCAATCGCATCTCTCGATTTTGATCGTGGAGACAACACTAGCGTGCTTATGCTTGAGAGATCATCGATCTTGTCCTCCAATATGGGCTCAGTGCCTTTTAGGTATTCCTAGGGTTCTTTCACCCACTGCTTCACCTTTTTTATGACTTTCAGTTAGCGTTTTGGGTTGGGATACTTCCCAACCTTCACACTTCCCTTCTCAGTCGTCCTTGGGACTGATGTTCCTACTTCTGCATCCATCACTCTCTTTTCCACAAAAGCATTGCGACACCCTTGTGTCTGGTTTCCTCTTTCTTCTCCTATGGCTCCTCTTTCCGATTGAAGCTATATCTAAGTTGCCAGGCCCTGGCAATGATATGCCAACTTGTTTTGTTTGTGCACAGGTCATGACATGCAATGGGATGGGCATGGCCTCGCTATCAAGTGCCTTGACACCGAACAATTCTAATGGGACTCATGGCTCGTTTGCCAAGTTAGAGGATGGCTTTCTCCTGGGGCAATCAACAAAAAGGTGTGTGATTCCACATTCAACACATCTCTAACAAGTAAAAGATTAGGCCCAAGTACTTAGGATAAAGGCAAGGGCACTCACTCAAGCCAGGAGCTAGCAGAGATGAAGACAAAGCTAGCTAGATTACAAGAAGATGATGAGATTACCAGCATGCCCTCACGTCCAATGCCTGTATTATGATGGAAACCACGTGTCAGTTGAGTGTTAGGACCCTTAGCCCTCACCTTGTGCCAATTCTGGTAGGTTCGGCCATGATGCCATACATTGCAGACTACTGAGGAGACTTTCATACTTGCAACCATATAATTAACCATACCTGTGGAATAGGCTGCAAAACTTCTTGGAAAGGGAGCCCCATTGGCTCTCTTGGCGCCCAATGACACCAAGCCAGTCATTCCTAGGATAGAGAGATAAACCCTATGGACATACCTAGACCACTTGGATCCCCTACTACGTGACCCATCCACTAAGTGACGCTCTAGTCCACTACATGAAAACGAATGACGAACCTTACGTGCACCCTTACGTCTCGTATGATGAAGAGGGAAATGTAGTCCTTATGAACTACTATCGACAAATACCAATGATGGCCTTAGGTAGAGGAAGAGATAGAGGCTTAGGAGGGCAAACCCAAGAGCCAATCACATGTTGGACTTGCAATCACCCAAGACATATCTCTTCACGCTGCCCTGAAAGAAAACAAGCGAATTAGAAAATCTCTCGAGATTCCTAGAGGTAGTCTTTTCTTGATCCAAGCTCCTAGAGTTTCTCATTGAGCTGGTTGTCTACTTTAATGACTTCTTCAAAGACCCTCATCAACACATCTCACTGTAAGCTCGCGTTACCGGCCAAGGCCTTGTAGAGCTCTTTGCTTCATACTCCATTAACGAATACTATGGACACTACTCTCTCCTTAAGCGACCATATCAAGCCTTTGTCCCAGTCCACAGTGGACAACCACTTAGAAATGTACACCAAGGCCTCCGACACTAACCAACCTTCAGCCATGCTACCCTCAGGACAAGCCCGTTGTTGCACAAATCCCTTTAAGGTCTTCATGAACCGTTCAAAGAAAAACATCCATCGACTATGGACTGGATCTGCAACCTGCAATTCATCTACAATATGCACTAGAAGATGGGTTTGTATCGTGAGCATGCTAGTGGGAAGATACTTCTCCAAAAGACAAGCAGACTCTACTCCCATGCATTTCGTGGACTCAATCGATGATGTGTAATACTCTTTTTGGGAGACAAACTGAACCAACTCGGACAATTTGTAAATGGCTGTCCGTACCTCCGATGTCAGAGACCTCGCAATTGCGATTGGCAATACGAACTGTGAAAACCATGTAATTAATATTGTGTATAAACAAACAGAGATTCTGAAATCTAAGATGCAGAATCATGCCATACGCAGCCTCATACCATACATATCTGACACATCTTATGCCAATCATGGGATTTGAGTCCTGTCAGTTGGTCATCCTTTGTGAATGCTAGCTTGAGAGAACGCATTAGGCCAGTCGGCGTGTGAAAGGACTTGATGTTTTCCTTTACTCGTCGCACTTCATTGCCAGACAAAATCCAAGGAGCGCATGGCAATTGCACTCGACCGTCGATGCCACTTACAAGCCAATATGGTTCCATCTTTCCCACTACTTTCAAATCCATCCTCACTCCTAGTGTGTCTCGCTGCCCAGTGAGGTGGTCCCATAGAAAGCTACCAACATTCTTAAAAATGTGCATGGGATCTAAAAGGCGATTAATTTTCAGTTTTTTCCAATAAGTAAGCTCATAGAAAATTGAGAAGCGTCACATTCCATTGGGAAGCGAGTCTTGGTCCACCATCATGTGATCAAACCAGCTCAGTGCGTTCATTCTCGCAAGAGGGCGACCAAGAAATCCTTCTCTCATGACATGACCATCTAGCAAAAAAGCTTGATGTCCCTCAAATACCATCTTCTTCATAGATTTTTACATACGAGAATCCAACCTTGGTCCACACAGAGGACATGCATGGTAACCTGACGTGACTAGCCCTGCAGAACACACATGTACAATGAGGCATGTCATAACACCAACATCACTCAAAGAAAACTAGCAAAATAAGAAAACATGCTTTACCAAAGCATTCTCCATAACCTGGAAAGTCATGCATGGTCCACATAAGAATTGCCCTTAATAGTTGCGGATCGCCTACCAATATGTTTGCTCATGTCCTCCACTACAATTCCCTCCCACAACTCCTTTAGCTCATCAATCAGTGGAGAGAGGTAGACATCCATATTCTTGACTTTGTATCGTCCAGGCACAAGCAAGCTGAGCAAAAGGTGTCCTTTCTTGGTGGAAAGCCATGGCGGTATATTGTAGTTAACAAGGACCATGGGCCATACACTATAGGAGGTGGAATGTAAACCAAAACGATTTACCCCATCCATGGCAAGACCGAATCATAGATTCCTCGCCTCCTTTGCAAAGTTAGGGAAAGTCTCGTCAATGTGATGCCATGCTTTTGAGTCAGCTGGTGTACGTTGTACACCATCAGTGGATTGATTTTCCGCATGCCATGTAGTTAACTTTACAAAAATCTTGGTCCGAAAAATGTGACGAACATGCGGTATCAGTGGAAAGTGCCTCAAAACCTTATGCGGAACAATCTGTCCTTGCAAGTCATTTCGATATCTGTCCGCACCGCACTTGGGACATGTGGCCAACAGTTCAAACTCTCCCCGGAAGAGAACACAATCATTGGGGCAAGCATGAATGCAATTATAATCCATGCCTAGCTTTCGCAGCACTTGTCTTGCATCATCACGAGACTCAGGCATCATGTTTTGGGTAGGCAAAATGTAAGATTTCAACGTTCTAGAAATTGCAATGAAGCACATTATTAGAGTACTACATAGCACATTCTAATGGCTTTCAATAAAGAATCATACACATCATAATATACCTGAATAGCTCTGTCACACTCGCATTGCTCCATACATACTTTGTTTGTATGCTCAACAATGCAAGAAGTGTCTTCAAACAGGATACCCGACTCCCATCATACAATGGAATGGCAGCCTTCGCAATTAAAGGATCTTGGGATTTCGAGTCCGTCGGAAGCAATGATTCGATCATGTCCTCTAACTCGAGCTCCAAAAAATCAGGAGGATTTTCCATGTCTCCAGCATTCTCACCCATAGAAGGGGGTTGAGAGTTATCACCTTCTATGAGACAGTTAGTTATCTCAGACGACATTTGTAAAGAGCGCGGACGAACCCATCTTACTGGATGCAAGAGATCTGTGGACTGCAATGTATCGACATGGCCCTGACCCTGTAAAGGACGTTAAGGAGCTAACTTCTAAGATAACCCCAAACTGTTATACTTAAATCAATTACATGTCATATAGTAATGAGAGAGAACTTACCACAATCTCGTAATTCAAGATTGCTTGGTCGATTATCTCAACTCGAAACTCTCCATACCGTTGCACATGCTCTATGGACAAACGACGTTTCTGACGAATGGCCAATTTGCATTGCGTGCATGGACAGGGGACACGTTGATTGAGCCACGCCTCACGATCCCCACCATGTTGGTCGTGAGTGCTAGACATCTTGACTGCGATGTAATGGAATGATAATTTAATAATGATTCTATATTGTATATTGGGACCACTCCACTATATATATTTCAAGTCTCTTTTTTTAAAATTTTCGTACCTATCTCTTTAACTTCGGCTCTAAACTTATCTATCTTTGAGGTCGGCTCTAAACTATGCTCACACACATACATTTTTATAACAGTTAATAGATCTTCCACTATGCCTTGAAAGGCACAACTCCTTTTGAAGCCTTTATTGGTCAAACGCTAGTAGTGAGTTGTTTGAAAGTTTTTGGAAGCATTACTTATGCTCATAGAAAGAAATTAGACTCTAAATCTCTCAAACGTATTCTCATGAGTAATAGTAACATCACCAAAGCATTTTACTTTTATGATCCTAGAAAAAGAAGTATTTCTACATCTAGAAATATCATTGTGGATGAATATGTAGTTTAGAAAGATCTTGCAAAAGATACAATCCAAACAAAACAAGCATCTCATTTCTCTTTCTCTACATCTCTATCTCTCTCACTCTCTCTCTAAAATTATAATCAAGCAAAACAAGCATCCCCCTTCACACTCCTTTCCATTTCTCTTTCTTTCAACACTTTCTACCCTATATACATTGCAAAGATTGAAGAGAACCAACACAAGAAAAAATATAAAAACACTCTCTTCCATTTCTCTCTTTCAACACTTCCTAACCTACATTGCAAATTAAAGCAACACAAAGATTGAAGAAAAACCAACACTTTCTAACCTACATTGCAAAGAATAAAAACCAACACAAGAAAAAATTTGAAAACACTTGCTTCCATTTCTCTCTCTTTCAACACTTCCTAAGCTACATTGCAAAGCAACACAAAGCAACAAAAAGATCGAAGAGAAACCAACACTTTCTAACCTACATTGCAAAGCAAAACAAAGATTGTAAAGAAACCAAAACAGGGCATACTGTCGTGCTCTCTTCTTCTTCCATGACCGCTTCGTGCGGGCGACGCTCCTCTCCTCGCGTGCGGCTTGCGGCTTGCTTCCTTGCTCACCTCCCTTTCTCTTTCTCTCCGCCTTCACCTTGCTTCTGCAGTTCGCGCACTCGTTTGAAAGAAACATTCGGGTTTCCGTAAAATGTTACCAGAGTAAGTTGTCGCTATTTGCGTCACTAAATAGCGACGCCAATAGCGACGTTTTTAGCGACGCAGATAGCAACGCTAATACCGATGCATTTTTTGACTTGAAATATTTTGAGGATTAGCGACATAAATAGCGATGCTAGAAAAAAAAACGTCGCTACTTAGCGTCGCTATATGTGTGTACCCTTGTAGTGTGATGGCACAAAACCAACTGAGGATAAGGGCTCCTCAAGCCCTATCTATACTAAGTGTATCAGGTTATTAGCTAACCCCTTGCATAGATATCAAGGGATGTTTGACAAATATGACAATACACAATCCTATTTGTCCATGACAAAGTAGGAAGGTGCTCAATTGCTACAACTCATAACCCAAACTAACCATCAATAGCCAAAATAGGATGTGTCAGCAAGAAGACCCCAAAGTGCTCCAGGGCTAATGTTAGGAGGTAATTGTAAGAGCTCCCCTAGACCATAATTGAAAAATACATCTTCAATGAAAGCATAGTGTTAACCCCAACATGAAGAAAGCAAAAGGAAATAAAAAAGACGCAGGGCAAATGCGGAAAAAAGGTAGCCCGACTAAAGAAAGAATAGGAGAAAAGGCCAAAAGCGCAAGGGCAACCTTAAAAGTCCAAGGCAAATACAAAAGGGAAAAGGCGCATTGTAAAATAAAAAGGCGCACCCTGAAATCTTGTAAAAGAGCGCCGGGCTCTCACTCGTGCAATTTGTAAATGTAGACGGGCGGTGGAAAAGAAGCTAGGAAGATAGAAGGACAATGGGAAAAAGGGCCTAGGCTACGGCCGGCCATGTAAAAAAGGGGAAAAGGGGATGACCGCCCAAAAGGGATTTAGGGTTTTGTATATAAAGTTGAAAAGTGAATCAGAAGCTCATTCTTGTGTGTGGCCAAAAGGAGCTAACTCAAACGGCATGGACGTAAGCTCACTACACCCGTAGATATGGATGGCGCGTCGGTTATGTGAGAGGTAGCCATTAGTGCTCGGCTTGGAACGCTTGAAACAATAAGCGGTCCATGGGTCTTGGCGGTTGAGGGAAAGCTCCCCACATTTTGGTTCCATTGTCGAGACCAACGGATTCAAGCCTTGAGCGCTTGCGCGCTTCGAATCGAGCATTGGAGTAGGGTTTTCCCCGAACCGGTGCTTGAGGTAGATAGGTAGGAAGCAAGGGGGTTGAAGATGGTATTCGATCTCCTTGGCAAGTAGGTTTTTGATTTCTTGAGATTTATGTATTGGAATGAATTAGTATAGGTATTTATTCTATGATTTGGATGCATTTAGGATAGGAAAAAAACAAAGAAAAACAAGCAAATAGTAGGGTTTTCTGTTGCTGTATAACAGGCTAAAACAGGGAAACAGGGGACCAGATTCAAGTTTCTGGGTGAGACAGGGGCAGGGAATTGGCTGTAAGGTTCTGCAGCACTAGGAAAGGACCTTAAGAGGCGTGGGAGGCCAGGACAGACCCCATTTCCTCGGTTGGCCTTGTGAGAGAGAGAGAGAGAGAGAGAGAGAGAGCTTCTGGTTCACAGGACGAGGAAGCGCTACCCCGATTTCTAGGCGCCAGCGATTCGTGCTACTCCAGGTGAGTCCGGTGTTCTCCAATAGTGCTCTAATCAGATCTAGGAAGTCTGTGGTGATTGTGTGCAGCAGATAGTAAGGAGGGTTCAAACGCGCCGGAATCGCGGTTCAAACGAGCGGGAATCGCGCCCGCCGACGCAGTCGGACCAACTCGCAGTGGTTCGAAACCCTAAATCGGACCACTCGCCCTCTCAAGTCGACTGTCCGACTGAGACTAAGTTGGACTAGTTTGGTCCGATTACCAGAATCGGACCAGCCTGATCCGACGTGCCATGTGGCACTCGGACTGCCCTTAGAATCGGACCACTCGGACCACTCAGAATCGGACCAGTTCAACCGAGCCCCAGAATTGGACCAGTTCAGAATTGGACCAGTCCCAAAATCGGACAGCGTGATCGGACGTGCCACGTGGCACTCGGACCAACTAGAATCGGACTACCCAGAATCGGAACAGGTCGTCCGAGTCCTAGAATCGGACCACTTTGAAACTCGGACCACTTTTTGATCCGACTCCTAGAATCGGACGTGACCAAAATCGAACCATTGGTCCGATTGGACCAATTGAAAATCGGACGTCCGATTTTGATAATCGGACTCCTGTAAATCGGACATCTGAGAATCGGATAAAAAACTGTCAAAATCGGACAGGTATCTAGAACACAAATTTTGACACATCTAAACCCCGAAATTGACCCCAAAGGCTATGTAGAGCCAAAGGCACATCACAGGTCCATCATTGGGCTGAAACTTAGAGCAAGTAGTTCAAAATTTGGCTATAAACGGTCCTCCAAATTGTGCATGGCTTTTACTGTAATGGTCCTGCTGGCCGGGGGGGAGGGGACTGCCCCCTCGGACCCCCGCAGAGGGGGCTCTGCCCCCTCTGCACCTCCCCCAAGTAGGATGGAGAGAAAATGCGAGCTGTGACAGGTCCTCCAAATTGGACCCTAGAGTAGGAATGGCTCTAGACGAGCATGGATTCTCACTTGCAAAAGAGCAACCAAAAGCCCATACCCGAACAGAGAGAAACAGAGACCCTAGAACATCAATGGGCCAATCTAGCCATCAAGGGCAAAGAGGCCACACCACGAGAACACAAAGACATTGTGTTCATACCATGTCTAGTCAAAGCGAAATGCAACATCAGCAAGCTACAAATGCCAAGATGACTAGACCTGACACTCTTGATGAGAGGTGTACCTTGAGCAACACTGCACAGACAACCCAAGACAATGGTGGAGAATCCACATCTGGTCATTCAAGTGGGGACTCAAGGGCATTTGTCAGAAGGCTTAAATTTACAAGACAAGACCCGGAAGATAAAGACATAGTACCACCTGCTTATCTTAGGGTCAAACTCACTGCAGAAAGAGAGCATACTATCGATGCTCTAATTGATGAAGGAGCAGATTTTAACATCTTGACCTATGAATCATGGACCCTACTAGGCCAACCAGAGCTCACACCGACTAGTGCAACTCTTAGCCCTTATGGGGTACACCCACAAGCACTCATAGGGAAGTGCAAAATCCTTGCAACAATTGAAACGGAAAGCTTGCCTATCCTATTTCATGTTCCTCCAAATAGTGCTAGCTGCGGGAAAGAAACCCTCCTAGTAGGTAGACCCTTCAAAAGGGCGACCAAGTGTGAGGGCGACTATGTAGCACAGACGATACACCTGACACTACTGGGTGTGAGGATAGTCACAATCTTTAGCAAGGGTGACCTCATCAAACCTCGAGGGAAAGGCAAGCAAGGTGCTGACATAACAGTCAAGCCTACAAACGAAGGCAAGGACTTGTTGGAAGAATTGATACAAGCACAGGTCCAACAAAGAGAACCAGTGAGTGAGGCCATACTTAAAACAAAAAGGTCAGGAGACAAGGCCAGGGATAGGGTTTGGACTTACAAATATCATAGAAGACCACGAAAGAAGCCCAAGCCTTATAGGTGAAGGCATCGATGGGGAGCTAGCACAATGCCACGATGGATATCCAAGGCGTTGCTACATGCTCAAGGGTATTATACAGGCAACCGATGGATTTGGGTACCAAAACCCCCTGTTAAACCTCCTTTGTCGACTGAAGGTCAGGATGTACCAAGAGCAAAGAAGTGTAGGAGGAGATCTAAACGAAAAACCAAGTCCCAAGTCAAAAACAGTGGAGAGACCGAGCCCCTCATGGTCAAAATCAAGAAACCCAATGGGACCAATTGGAGGGTAGATCCTCAGCCTAGTGTGCTTGACAAGCAGACATCAGATGTAATCGTTGAGGATGCGCAAAAGCCACTAGTGCCCAAGGAGCCTTTGATCCCCCAAGAGGATAGCAGGCATCATAGGCACAACATTGCTCATGGCAAGGTTAAATGCTCAACAAAGCAAATAGCAAAATCATCTAACAGCCGAGTGAATCGCCCAGCCAGAGTCAAAACCACTTAGGAGTCCCAAGTCTCCTACACCCTCTTCCCCTAAATGGACACAGGAAGCACAACAATTGTCAAGTGTAGCTGCTCGATCCCGATCTCTACCTACATCAAAGCTTCCAAATGTCCAAGAGGTAGGACATGACACTAGCCGTAGCTCTCAGCCCAAGGATATGCCTGTGCAACCTAATGCGACTAGATCAACTCATGCTAGATCTACATAAATGAATGCTCAAAGGGCAACAAAAGGCACGACCACTTCTGATCTACCTAGGGACTTGACACCACAGTCTACCAATGGTAGCCAGTCCACTGAACTAGCCACCACTACTTCCAATCAGGGACCACAGCAGCCACCATCTTTGGCCTTGACAACACCCCTCGCGGAACGTGTCCTTAGTAGTTTACCTATAGAGGAGGTGTCGCAACCAACTTCCTCGAAAACTCCAGCACTTTCAAAGTGCCTGAAGCCTAGGCTGGAGGAGTTAAACACAAGGGAGTTGGCTGAAGAGCTAGACTCTTCGAAAAGGGAGGTAGTTGTGCTTTCACAACCTAGCGAGGCTATTCAGCAGGCCACGGCCATGTCCCGTAAGGGTACTCTAGAGAAGGAGAATGCTGAGGCCCAACCAAGCACATCAGCTGTCAACCTAGCCCAGGGTCTTGAGCCATTAGATGCACCTGCGCTGACCAAGAAAAAGAGGAGAAAACAGTGAAAACAACAACTGTTGCAGGTAGTTGCAGACCCCAAGAACATTGGGACGAAGAGTGCTGGAGAGCTGATGAATAAAGCATCGAGTCCATCCACCAATGAACCCATAGATGTCTCCCCTAATAGCGGTGAAACCTCAGACACATCAGTGTGCTCTGAAAAATCAAAGTAGCTATTGACATCAACAGTTGCTTTCAACGCTCAATCCACTGACAATAGAACCCACATCGACCAATCAAGAGTGGATACAACACGGTCACAACAAGGTGACGAGCTCACACTAGCCACATCCAAGAAGAACCATAACGCAACAACGAAGCCTCTAGAGAAACATGGAAACCTCAAGGGCATGAGCAATCCCAACGTTGACCAATCTTGCTCATCTAGGCCTAAGCCCCCAGCTATGCTAAAGCCCAGGCAAATTCCTAGAACCTTGCATGAGATGGCAACCGAGCAAGCCCTCACTGAACATAAAAGTGTCGCAGAATGCTTAACTGAGTTGGATGCTAAGCTCAAAGTGTTCGCACATATCTATGTCCTTGCGGACATGGGCGCATTCCCTAAGGAGCAGCTCCAAGAATACTTACCATTCCCCTTACCTTGGGAAGAGCAAGAACATCTTGACGAGCACTATAACAAGCTCTTACATGAATGCATGCAACTCATCCCTGACGCAGAGGCTGACGAACTGCGCTTAACCGTCACGTTCAATGAAGTGCTCTGCCGACCGAATCTCGTAGACCTAGAGCAACTAAAGCAACTGTCAGCAGGCCGAAGTCAATTTGAACAGCGTTGGTGTGAAAACTGCGTTGTAATGGCCGAACTAGGGGCTCAGATCATGACAGTCTCTGAGGAGCGATTGGCCAAATGGCGATCCCAAAGGGACCCAACCTATGTGGCACCAACTTCCCTTCGAGTGCTGACTGCCATTTGGGGTAGGGACTTAGCAGGAACTAGCCAAGAAAACTCTCTGTTTGATAAGGTTCTCACTGAGGAGGAGTTACATGTTGCCAGTAGACTCAGACAAGGGTCCATGCTGCTCGATGTGGCAAAATATCTATTGGTACTAAGTAAGCTACCACGAGTGCTGGATGCGTGCCACGCTCCAGTACAACCTCGAGTTCTACAATTGGTTCTTATCCTCGTGAAGTGACATGGATTCATAAATATGTATATAAATAAACACTGATTTTTGTGTCACCTTGTATAAACAATATCAACACACACAAGTAATGATAGTCAAGCCCAGGGAGAAGAGTTGGGTCTGACAGGCTAAGCTCCTCAAGTCCTCCTCTCATCACACATTTAAAAGCCATGGGACCATCCCCACCTCCAAGTGAAGGGCATGCAACCCACATTACCGCCATAGGAAGCCTTGACCAACAACACTGATGGTGTAGATAGGGTGCAGTCCCTTCCTATACACCTTCTTCCCTTTTTGGTCTATCCTTCCGAGGATGTGCCCTGTCCCACTCTATGACAACCAGTCCACACAAATTAGCATAAGCCAATATCTGCTCATGGCTTGAGAAAAAATGAACATAATTATGGGGGCTATCCCTTTACGACAAACACTACATGCCTCACCTCTCCCCTTCTTGTCATAGGTGCTTGATCAACCACACTAAAATCCCTTCCATGCGAACAGTTGTATCCTGTATCAAGGTCTAACCCTTGGATTGCATCTTGCAGGCTTCGAGACAGAACACATGGAGAACCATGGACATTTGGCATGCAAAGACGCTCTTCACAGATGACGGGAGCATGTGGCACGCGCCCCTCCACCGAAGTGCTATGTGCCCACCCTCAAGAGGTATGCCAAGAAGCGAGGCCCTAAGCGACACCGTCCCGGATGAAGGCCAAAGAATCCTCGAGTCAAGAAAGTTGAGACTCAAAGAAATGCGCAGCAGCTGGCAACGCCAAGGGCACAAACCCCCAACGTACGCTCGGACACCAGACGCTCAAGGGCAGAAAAGGCGGCTCGGGACAGGGAAGAATTTAATGAACTGTTTAAGGACATTTTGGAAACGGTCGCGGCCCGGGACTACACCATTCATGTCCCAGCCGACATGTTCCCTGCCCAGCCTCATGGGAGCCCCGCACTAGCACCGCCCCGGTCGCTTAGCCAACCGGACTCACCCTGCCTCGTACCTATCGACTAAATCCCTATGATGTACAAGTAGCTTGACAAGTTAGCATGCCAGAACATTTTGTTTTTTGATGAGTAAAGGGGCAAGATCCCCACTTGTATGCATTCCTGTTACTTCTTGTTAATATATGCGGCCTTAACAAGCAATGAAATAGGCATCCCAATAAACATCATAGAATTCTAAAAATTTATATCTTATCATGATTACATTGGTTCGATGCACTTAACACAAGCAAGCATATACTCTCACGAAGTGACAAGTGGATGCAAAATGACACAGGTCAAGGTCTAGAAGCGTTTAATATCCAAGTCACCACAAGACCACCAACCCCACAAAGAACCATTATGGAGGAAGTGACAAACATACCAAGAAGCCAAAGCCATGACAGAAACGCCACTGGATGAGAACCCAAGGACACCTCTGCAGAAAAAGTACATATTGCAACTGAGCATGGCCAAAGCATAATCGTCGATTACCCCCTCCTTCTTGGTCAAACTCAATGTTTGGGCAAGAGCCACGCTCTCAACAAGGGCAAACGTCTCTTCATCATCCAGGATTCAATTTGCAATATGTTCTACCCTTGTCCATGCACAACTCACTCCAAGTGCTACCTCAATTGTTCGATGTCTCACCTGTTACAAAGAGGTTTGCAAAATCTCAAGTGTATCTCTTCATCTCAACAACAGTTCCTCTAGCATCAAGGCTGGTAACACAATCATCTCTGTAATATCCATTCTTTATAGCCTTTGGATCACAACATTTCTCAAATCCAAATGAAAGGCTAACAGCCTCAAAGTATGGCATTGATTGTATTCATTTTTTTTCACCACAAAAAAAAACAAAAAAAATAAAAAAAACAAACAAACAAACAAAAAAGAAAAAAAAGAGAGAGAAAAAAAGAAGAAAGCAAAAAAAAAACAAAAAACAAAAAACAAACAAACAAACAAACAAACACACACACCATCACAGCACCGCACCTAGGGGTCCTTAAATTAGGTACGTCCAGTGACCTTGGTCAGCTAGCTCTGACCCTAATCCCCTAGCCCTTTTTACATCCCCCACAATTGTTCAGGGCACATCAAGGGCAGGACATACCTAGGGAGCTCGCCTCGCCTATGGTTAGACCTCTCACCCTGAACCACTTGCCATTTCTTTTGCACTCCATCTCAATGCCATTACAATCAACAGTGATCAGCAAGGCATGAAAGACAATGGAAAAGTACACCATACTTTTCAAGCACTATAAATAGTCACTAGCTACCAAGAGATAGACATCAAGGACCTCAAGTATGCTACATGGCCTTGACAAGACCATAACGATGTCTCAAGCAATCTTCAAGTGTACTCCCCGTCTTCATCGACAAAACTTTCCATCAACTTAGCCCCTTGCTTCACTGACCCATTTCTATACAAGGAACCAGGCCGATAGTCTTCTAACTAAGTAATATCTAAGTATGCACAAGCACTCACATAATATCTGCACTGAAGTATATACACAGTTTGGGTCCTCAAGTGCAGGATAGTACTCTCAGCTTGCTTAGAGTTCGACGTGTCTCCCAAACTAATCAAAATATGTCTTGTGCACAATAGAGAAGACTAGCACTACCCATAGATGCTCAAGATAGGGAATGATTTGTCCCATCCAATTGTCTTGGTACCTACTACAAATTAAAGTTGAATCCTAAAGGACCTGCACAAGCACCAAGCCCCACATCAGCCCTTACACATAGTATGCGAGCCATCACCCTCCTCCCCTCATCATAATTCATGATGATGGCTCCTGACCTGCCATCCACTAGGTATCCATAACCCCTAGGAGTCTGCCTAAGATGGGCCCTCTCCCATCTCCATCTACGCTCCTGGGCATATCCAGGAGACCCCTGTACATCCGGTGTACCGACAGGGGTACCCTCTCCCGGAGTGCCACTCAAAGGGGTGCCACCAAAGGGGGTGCCACCAAAAGGCGTGCCATCTGCCGACGACTGCGCAAAAGCCAGAGTAACTGGAGTGGATGTCCCCACAGGTGTGACAAATCCTGGAGGTGACGCAGCTCCAGCTGAACGACAAGACGGAGACACCACGTCCGTGTCTCCACAGCAGCACCCCCCTGATCCTCCTGCAGTCGCAGTCCCTCCCTCTGGCCCAAGTCGCAAGCATCGAGATCGTCTGCTCGAAGCTAAAGCATCTGATCGCGCTGAAGCTGATCTAGCTGAAGCTGATCTAGCAGAGCGCCCTGACGAAGAATGAGACAGCTCCTGATCTGCCATCTCTCTGAATCTCTCGAGCTGATCTGGAGACATGCGTGCCATCATGTCCTGAAACTCCTCGTCACTCATCCCTCGACTCATCCTGAAAATGTCGACACCTGCACAGATAAAAAATGATGTTAGAATAATCAATTTAAACTATACAAAGCACATTAATATAAATCATTTTTGAAAAATCCCTCTTAAAATGCATATCTTATCTACCTTTATGGAAGATCTAAACAACGAATTGAGTAATACAATTCTCCAAGAATGAAGTATTCTATGGTCCCATGTTAATCTCCTGATACAACTCTGCATACACTGGAAGGTCGATAGACATGTCACCACAAAAGAACGAGTCTGCCTCGTTCTCAAAAAATTCTACGACTTCTGTATTTCCATCATTGTTAGCCGATGCGGGCTCCAAGCTTGCGGTGGCCTCCACCCCTTGTAATATCGATCCCTCTATTTGCATATTTTCTTCATCTATGCCTGGAACATCGCTTTGATCATATACTCTTGCACCTCTAGGAGTTGAAGGTATAACATATCACCATCGAGGTTGTCGGGGGTTTGGATAGAAGATTACCTGTTCACAAACACTTACAAAGCGAGTTCAAACCATTGTGATATAAACCATGTCTTATTACAATTAGCAAGAAAATGACTATTTGTACTTGTTCACAATGGGCCGGCAACACAAAGGTGTCGCGCAAATCCGTCCATTTTTTTTCGGAATCTATTTCGAGAAATCCAGATGGACCTCGTCGAACTGTTGCTCCAGCTCCTCCAAGTACCACTTTGAACCACTACACATCGAATAGTATCATGGAGAAGCTACGGTAATCCACCGTAATAATACTTTGCAAGTTCCCAAAATACTCCATCTCATCCACAACCGTGTTCGGATCCGTTGCTCGTCGCCGGCTCTCTTGCTCAAGCCTTGCCATGACACCATAGTCCATTGTGGAGGGCATTTTGTGAATACGCTCCACCCGAAAATGCCGTCCGCGCGACCACGCTACACTATATATTTTGTACTGCACATTGAAACACTCAAATTAGATGTAGCAAGCAAATTTAGATACGACACATTCTAAACCTCTCATTACCTTTGGACTACATCCCCTCGAGAACTCCCACTCCTTCATTGAGACCTCTGTCCCTTCGCTGGATGTTGCGGTCAAGGCTCCATGCAACCATCGTGTTGACATAAACCGCGGCATCTCCTCCATGCCTTCGGGATATCGAATCGGTCGATGACGCGTACTGCGTTGGAATTCAGCTCGCGCTTCCTCTTGATCTTGCCTTGCAATTTGGTACTTGGCGAGCCACGTCTCCATGGAGGCATGGTGCAACATACAAAAGCGATTCACCTTCTCTTCCATTGAGGCATCCATTCTTTTTTCTACCCCATTTCCAACCACCACATCTCCAGTCAGCCTATCATCGTCCTTCAGCATCCATAGCATTTCATTGTCTGGTTCCACCGTTGGTAGCCATTGTGAGATATGCACTAACGCCTCTGACACCAACCAACCTTCCGCCATGCTACCTTCTGGACGAGCTCGTTGTCGCACAAAGCCTTTCAGGGTTTTCATGAAGCGCTCCAAGAAGAACATCCATCGTGTATGGACAGGTCCAGCAATCTCCACTTCGTCCACAAGATGCACAAGAAGGTGAACTTGTATCGTGAGCATGCTAGTGGGCAGGTATTTCTCAAAGAGACAGACCGTCTCGACTGCTCCCCGCCTTGCGGATTCAATAGAGGACGTCTTAATCTCTTTCTGTGAGATCCATTGCACCAAAGTCGACAACTTGTAAATGGCCCCGCGAATTTCTGGAGTGAGGCATCCTGTGTCGCGATCGGTAGGACAAACTGCCACAAATGAGAAAGCATTATGAATAATGGCCACTTTTCAAATTGCAAAATGCCCACGCTAATTACAATCCATTTTGTTCACAAACTTGACATATCTTATGCCAATCATGGGATTTTAGCCCAGACATTTGGTCATCTTTAGAAAATGCGGACCTGAGAGAACGCATCATACCCGTCGAAGTGCGGATAGACTTGATTACTTGCTTCACAATGCGCTCTTCTTTGGTAGACAAAACCCAGGGAGCGCGAGGAAGCTGCACTCCCCCTTCAGCACTCGACTGTGGCCAAAGCGCCTCCATCTTACCTACCTCCTTTAAATCCATTCGTGACTGTGGGTCCAATATGGCAACTCGTAGAAAACTGAGAACCGTCGCATTCCATTTGGATGTGATTCCGAGTTTACCATTTTCAGCTCATACCAGCTTGCAGCGTTCATACATGCTGGAGGTCGTCCAAGAAAACCTTCCCCGAGTTCATGATCCTCCGGCAAGAAAGCGGTGTGTCCTTGATATACCATCTTCTTCATAGTTCGTGACCTTCGGGAGTCTAACTGTGGCCCACACAATGGACATGCATGATAACCTGAGGTAACCAGACCTGTAAGGCGATCCATGACCTAGTGAATACTTGATTGAATGAAATAAAATATAGATATTACCAGCGAGAACAAAGGTCTGCTCACTTGAGCACTCTCCCAATCCCGGAAAGTCATGCATTGTCCACATGAGAATGGCTCGAATGTTGGTTGACCGTCGACCATCGCACCTGCTCACATCTTGCACCGTGACCCCCTCCTCCCACAAAATCTTAAGCTCATCGACTAATGGACGAAGATACACGTCCATATTTTTTACTTTGTAGCGGCCCGGGACGAGCAAGCTAAGGATGAGATGTCCTTTCTTCGTAGAAAGCCATGGAGGGATGTTGTAGTTGACAAGCACTATAGGCCACACACTGTAAGAAGTCGAGCGCAGACCGAATGGGTTCGCACCATCCATGGCGAGACCGAGCCGAAGATTCCTTGGCTCTCGCGCAAAGCTTGGGAAGGTAGAGTCAATGTGGCTCCATGCGCGCGAATTCGCTGATATTCGTTGAACTCCATCCGTGGACCTATTCTGCACATGCCACGTTGTCAAGCTTGCGATGGCAGACGTGCAAAACATGTGGTTTATGCCAAATTACCGTTTGCTAAAAATCCACAATCGCCTGATCAATGATCTCAGATTGAAACTCGCCAAATCGTCGTACGTGTTCTATAGACAATCGGCGTTTTCGTCTAATTGCCAACTTGCATTGAGAGCAAGGACATGGGACACACTGATTAAGATACGTCTCGCGGTCTTGAACAATAAGACCTTCTTCGTTTTCCATCTTATCTACATTACAGCAAACGAGGCTTAAATGGATAGCTTTATGGAGATGTACGTCAAGTTGCAAGTTGACCATAAATCTTGCATTGTATATAGTAGTTGAGAGATATTCCGATGTTATATCTCGGCCTTGTATCATGCTCAAGGATTTGTTTGTCCCGGTAGATAATTATTTGTTATATCTCGGCTTTGAGTATAAGTAATCCATTTAAAAATTAATGCACGGCATCTATGAAATTTAATAACTATAGTAATAAAATTTATTTCAATCAATTCTACTCATAGTCATAAGACCTGAGAGAAATTATCATATACTCAATTTAAGGGTTTCTTCTTCTATAACAATACTTTTGGGTTCATTTTGATGAAGTACCTTAATGACCATTAGCTAGGGTATCATTTTCTTTTAGTCCTTCCGTTGACTAGTTGGCATGATTTCTAATTTGGCATGCCTATCTCATTCTCTTTCTCTCCCTCTCTCATTTCCTTCCTCTCCCTCTCCCTCTCCCTCTCTTTCTCTTTTTCTCCCTCTCCCTCTCTATCTCTCTTTCTCTCTCATTTCCTAAACAAGCAAAAAATAAAGTGAATTAAACATCCTCCAAGCAAAAGGGAGAGGGAGAGATACAATGCACTCTCCCTCTCTTTCTCTTTCTATCCCTCTCTCATTTCCTTCCCCTCCCTCTCCCTCTCGCTCTCTTTCTCTCTCATTTTCTCTCCTAAACAAGCAAAAAATAAAGTGATTTAAACATTAAACAAGCAAAAGGGAGAGGGAGAGAGAGAATGCACTCTCTCTCCTTCTCCCTCTCTTTCTCTATCTCTCCCTCTCTCATTTCCTCCCCCTCCCTCTCCCTCTCCCTCTCTTTCTCTTTCTCTTTCTCTTTCTCTTTCTCTCCCTCTCCCTCTCTTTCTCTCTTACTCTCTCATTTCATTCCCCTCCCTCTCCTTCTCTCCTAAACAAGCAAAAAAGAAAGTGATTCAAACAACAAACAACCAAACCCGTCGTGAGAGAGAGAATGCACACTCTCTTTCTCACCCTCTCCCTCTCCCTCTCGTTCTCTTTCTCTCCCTCTCTCATTTCCTTCCCCTCCCTCTCCCTCTCCCTCTCTTTCTCTTTTTCTCCCTCTCCCTCTCTATCTCTCTTTCTCTCTCATTTCCTAAACAAGCAAAAAATAAAGTGATTTAAACATCCTCCAAGCAAAAGGGAGAGGGAGAGATACAATGCACTCTCCCTCTCTTTCTCTTTCTATCCCTCTCTCATTTCCTTCCCCTCCCTCTCCCTCTCGCTCTCTTTCTCTCTCATTTCCTCTCCTAAACAAGCAAAAAATAAAGTGATTTAAACATTAAACAAGCAAAAGGGAGAGGAAGAGAGAGAATGCACTCTCCCTCCTTCTCCCTCTCTTTCTCTTTCTCTCCCTCTCTCATTTCCTCCCCCTCCCTCTCCCTCTCCCTCTCCCTCTATTTCTATTTCTATTTCTCTTTCTCTTTCTCTTTCTCTTTCTCTTTCTCTTTCTCTTTCTCTCCCTCTCTTTCTCTCTTACTCTCTCGTTTCCTCTCCTAAACAAGCAAAAAAGAAAGTAATTTAAATATTAAACAAGCAAAAGGGAGAGAGAGAGAATGCACTCTCCCTCTCTTTCTCTTTCTCTCCCTCTCCCTCTCCCTCTCTTTCTCTTCCTCTCTCTCCCTCTCCCTCTCCTCCTCTTTCATTTCCTCTCCTAAACAAGCAAAAGAGAATGATTTAAACCTTCAACAAGCAAAAGAAAGAGAGAGGGAGACTCACCAATGAGATATGGCGAGCGTGGGGCGGCTTCTCTTTGCAATGAGGGCTCCTCCTCTCCTTCGCGAACAACGGTGGTGGCGGCAGCAGCGGCGGTAGCAAGTCTTCTTCCTCTCCTTCCTTCTCACAAAGCCTTCGCTCTCTCCCTCGCTCTCGCACTCAAAATTCAAAGCAAAAGAAATGAAAACGGCGCTCGGGTTTCGGCCGCGCTTTTTTTCCTGCGGCGTCGCTATTGGCGTCGCTATTTGCGTCGCTATTGGCGTCGCTAAATGCGACGCCAATAGCGACGCAAATAGCGACGCCAATAGCGACGCCGATATCCGCCGTCTCTAATCGGCGTCGCTAATTGCCCAATTCCTTGTAGTGCACCGAGTCTGACACTACACTCAGTGCCAAAATACTTACATGCCAATGCTTTCTTGGAGGGCACTGAAACACATGTTATCTTGCTAGTATTAGCTCTAGGCGACACCACAAGGAAAGGAATTGTAAAAAGTGAGTGGGAGTCAGTTTGCTGAGCCGTGCAATGCTCTAGACCTGGGGTAATCCACCAGTCAAGACAACTAGGTTTAACATCACTCTAGATAATGGAACAAAAATGGAGCCATTTGGTGTGTTAAAGAATTGGCCAGTAAAAATCGCAAGAGTTCAATTCTTGGTTGACTTTATAGTCGTGAAGGGAGTGGACTATGACATCTTGATAAGCTGACCCTGGATGTGCAATGCGAGAGCCATAGAAAACTTGGGTAATGATCTAATCTTCCTAGGCAATCTAACAAAAGCCATAAGCCCATCCAAATTTCACACCATCCTCCTTGCATTCAAAATGTGAAAGCCTATTCAAGATCCCTAGACTATGTAACATGTCCATCAAGTCATAAGTATGCTCTTGCCCCTACCATGCTACCAACCTTGTTGAAAAAGATTTCAACTACATCAAATCTTGTGAGATGTACTGGAAGCATATTGTTTGGATGAAAGTCTCTAAAATATTTTATGAGCAATACAATGAAGTGACACGAGAGTTGCATGTCTAAGAATGCCTCCTTACTAATAAAAATCTTTGATAGTGTATAGGAGGTATGTTTTATAATCCAAGATCTCTAGATTTGGAAGAAGAATGTTACTTTTGTTGCTAATAAATGGACTCTCTCCACCAAGCTTAAGTGTGGGGACAAGAAAATATCAATGTAGTCTCTAGCAATTTCAAGATAAGCATATGTTTCTATCATGCACCACTCTTTTCTATGTTTTCCATTGTTTGCTAACTCTCCCAAACACCATTGGACTTTCTACTATATATCCTTTGTGGTGAAGCCCAATTTTGATGATCATCTTGTGTGATATCTCATTTCTTAAGCATATTCTTATCAACAGAAAAAAAATCATAAACAATGGTAACATGATTCAAAGTAACCCAAACATCACCAAGAGCCAATTAACGCTCTAGCTTGTCAAGAATGTTGACTAGCTTTTTTCTAGTGTATAAAATCTTGATCATGTATACCTGAAATCTCTCCATTTGATGAGCTAATTGAAAGAGGCCATCCATCCCATTTGATATTGTATCTGGTACCATGCTTATTTACATAATGAGCAAACATCAATTTTCTTCATCGAATATCTCCATTTGATACATGCCCAATAATAGTCCCTACTATTCAGCTTCTCATTCCACAATACGAGAATTTCAATCCATTGTCTTTGAACAAAACTTGCATCAAATTGATTACAACTACGATGAGCAACCACAACTAAGCGTGAAAGTTTTTCATGAAGTGGATTTGCAAAACAAAAACTCTAGCATAACCACCAACTATACAAGTCTCAAATGCTTTAGCAATCACATCATAACTTGCTTTTCCTTCTTCAACTTTTATCATGGATGAAGTCCCACACTCATGGCTTGAAGACTTGTATCCGTCAAACCCAATAAGAGTATCATCTTTAGGATTCCTCCTACAATGAAAATAGTAAATGTTATAAAATCTAAAAGTTAATTAATAACACTTTTTATGTGTCAAAAGAGCAAATATTATACATCTACCTTATTTACTTTTTTATGGTTGTCTCGTCTTCTACCAGAATAAATGGAATACTTTCTATGATCCCATGTTTTTATTTCTCCTTTTGATATATTTCAGCAATGTCATCAAAGATATATCCACGTATCCTTGGTATAAAGTGGGTGGCTTGTTTATGGCCCCTCTTTGTTATTGAGAGCAAAGGGCCATTTAGGTTATTATCAAGGAACTAATGCAGCCTTGGTCCACCCCACATCTTCGTAACCTCAAACAAAGCCTTTGTATTTGCACTGTATCATTGACCTTCCTTTGATCATACCATATTTGTAGATATATCTTGTAAAAGGTCCCACAAAGCAAGCTTTCCACCAAAATTTCCTAATCTATGGGCTTCTATTATATTGTTATAAAATCTTTGAGGATCTAGTGAGATAGTCTAATCTTCTACCAAATCATGTTCCCCTATTTCCTCTCTTCTCTTGTACCAGCTTCTCCCTATATACTCTCATCCTAAAGTCATTAAGCCTAGATATACATTTGCAATGTGGCTACAAGAGAAGTCTATAAATGGTTTCCCATTAGTTGAAACACGTAGACACTCAGTATATCGAAAGCAACCATCTATTTGGAAGCATGTTTTTCCATCCTCTAGATTTTTCCTATTAAAAGGCTTTGAAAACCAAAGCTTACCACTTACCACTACATTGATCATCTAATAAAGGTTTCATGTTCATTTTCTTTTTGTTCAATACAATAACTAGACTCCATAAACCCCAACATAACAAGTTCAAACTTATTAATGGATTTCCATTGTCTTTATGGTTATTAAGAGAGTTCAATGGTAGGCTTCCCATCTTTGTAGAGAACACACTTTGCTTAGAGATGTTTGCTTTGGATCATGTACTAGTCCCTTTCAAGGACGTCCACGTGAGCCTGCAAGTTTTTACCTCGTTTAAAAGTGCATTTGTGTGTAAAATTGACTTTATGTGTTCAATCAAAATAGTATATAAGTCAAACCTTGGAGGGCATAGATGCAACCATGTATCATCATACTTGCACCTTACACAAGCAAAGATTGTCTTTAAAGTCATGCAATGTAGCTACAATCACCTCAAAATTCCTATACAAAAAGCAAACTTAAATTTTATAACAAGTCTAGTATTAAAGAGCCTCATCTAGTCTACAATCCCATTTTTATAAGAGAAAAAAATTCACATATATAAACTCAAAGAAAGAAGATAAATAATGCATTCATGTTTCTCCATGTAATCATGCAACTTCTTTATCAAAGCCTCTATTTCTTTCCTATCATCTTATTCTTACTTGATTGTTGTAAATTCTATATCCAACTTTTTAATCCTTTGAAACATAAGATAGTTTCTTTAATGTTGTTTACCATCCAAAATGTGTGTTCTCATGAAGTTAGATAAACAAGTATATGCGGTATTTTTCCCTCCTAGTGTGCCCTTTTCATAAAATGTGTTGCATTCATTACACCATATTCGAACTCCAGGTTTTCCATTAACATTATCACTGTGCAATTCAAACCTATAATCCCTTGAGATTGTGAACTGTTTTACTTTTAGTGTAACATCTCACCCCCGCTCCTATATGGGAACCACCCCCCAAAACAAATTAAAATAAATTATTTTTCAATCTCCTTCCTCTGTCGCGTCATTGACAAGTGGTTGGGGGGGAAAGAGGAATAATGTCAGGGAGTAGTCAAAGTAGGAGTAGACCATGAGGAAGATGATGACGAAGTAGAAGATGACGTGGAAGAAGTTGAAGAAGACGGCGTTGACAATAAAGTAGATGGTGACATCGATCAATCCATTGCAGTGCCACCACCATGTGCCGCAATGAAAGGTGGAGGGTGGGGGAGATACCACCACTCCACCTTCCCTCCATGCCTCCTTCCCCAATAATACCCCACGCTTCCACCCTCCCCTTCCCCCTCCCATGGAATCATAGGAGGCCTTGAAGGGCATAGCTTGGACACCTTGGCACACTACAGAAAAAGAAAGAGAGAGAAAGAGGATGAGAGAGAGGGAGAGAGAGAGAAAGAGGGTGATTGAGAGAGAGAGGGAGAGAGGGTGAGAGGGAGAGAGAAGGAATTTTCCAAGGGGTCTTTTTACCCTCCCCTCCTTAGAGGGTGACCATATGCTTATCCTTTGAGTTCTTTCCCACGAAACTACTCTTTACCATGTGAGTTTGTCCCCTCTTTCAGGCAAGAGGCTACTGAAAACCCCGCATAGGGTGTGCCTAGGAATGAGGAAGATCCGGAATGGCCCCGAAGCGAAGAATGTCGAGTGCGGGAGAAGATTCAACAATCCGCAACGAAGCCTCGGGCGAGGACATCATTGCCAATCCAACTGTGATACCGGTTGTAAGTAATGAATTTCCAAATTAATAAGATGCTTTGATTCTTGCATGAGATATGCTAGGCTCCATACTATGTCGTGCTAGAATAGGTTGTTGAAAAGGATAAATCTCATCTCAAATAATTTGAAGAGGAAGTTTGTGAAGTGCTTGTATTAAGGGAATATAATTGCACCTAGTTGCTATATGCGACGAATCCATGCATAGCATAAGCAGCATATAAGACTCTAAAGTATTAAGCATCAATTAGGCTTTACCTAGGACAATATTGTTTTGGGTTTGCAAGGTTATCCTAAGGATTGTGCACATAGACGGTATACACATGGAAAAGATTATATGAAACTTACATTGATGGTACATGAATTGATATTGTATTAAAGTCTTGCATCCATCCTATGAAGGTTTCGCATAAAAAAATGATCGAGTTATCTTGTGCTGTGAAACCATGAGTTGATTACAACATGCACAACAATTCATGGATTATTTTACATTGGAAGATAGCCTTGCATCGTTACACATTTGTCTCGCATTCTTTGCCTTAGGGGAAAGAAAGATGAAGTCATTTTGCCTAGTATCGCTCTTTGATATTCCAAAGAGGGAGAGAAAATATGTGATGGAAAGGTTATCACGACTAATCTTGCAATGCTTGGAAAAGAATACCATTGGTTTTATTGGTTCATCAAACAATACCCTAAATGATTTTACATTCAGCTGTTTGTTGGTTTATCGTTTGGATGATTATTCCAAGTACTTGTGATTGATGGTAAATTCATGGTAGGGGTTTGTGATGACAAGTTGCTATGGGAATAAAAGAATGTTTTCTTGGAAGATGATATTAGAATAATTGCCTTGATTGTGCTTGATTCTTAACTGGATTAATTATGGACATGATATTGGGTGCATGAGCGGTAGATTTTGCCCGGGAAACATGCTTAAAAATAGCCCAAAAATCCAAATTTGAAGGAAAAAATAGACTTCGTTGAAGGCGACATAGGCAATCGAGTCAATTTTAAGCAACAAGCAACCGATGGGTGCCAAAAGTGCTTTAAAGACTCATCGAGCGACGATTGGAGAATTTTCATAATTTTCCGTGATGTCGGATTGGATCCCCGGAGATACCATGCACTAGGGGGATTCAAGACGGATGCGCAAGATTTTTCGGAGTATGAATTAGACACCGGATGGCAGGCCAAAGATCGGGAAAATGGCCAAACTTGGTGAGAAGGGGCCCAAAATGAGAAGTCAAAGGGGTTGACCTTTAGGGCCACCCTCCAAAAAATCGATTTCATGGGGGGGAAGTTTTCTCTACGCGTGGCAGAAAAACAGTGCCATACTCCCCTCCATGGAAAAAATTAAGATGGGAGGCTGAAGAATAAACCCCCCAATAATTGCAACAGCGATTTTGTGTCTTTCTTTGCCCTCCATTGCCGTTCTCTGCTCCTTCAATGGTTGCCCGGTTTGACAGATCAGAAAATAGTATTTTTCTCTTCTCACTCTCTCTCCCCTCTATGGGATGTCCATGCGCACTATTTTGAAGGAAGGATCGAGAATGAGATTGAAGCAAATGATAATGGAGATTAATGGAGATGTTGAGGCTTGATGTACATGCAGCATGGAATTGAGAGCAATGGAAACTCCATTCAGTGGTCACGCAGTCATTCAATGCATCTCGTGTTTCATAGAAACATGGCATGACTATTTTTTATGAAGGGAATGAAGGTTTTTTGATATTTTATGATGGAAATGATGTTCTTATGCGATGAAAAATTGTTGGAGTGTTGGTTGCATCATGTTTAATTAAATTTTAACAGAAAATTTTGATTTCATAATGATTTACATGCGATATTTAAATCTCATAAAACTCGAAATGCGATTTTAAAGGGTAAATGATGGTTTTGTCGTTTGGAACGGGTAAAATGTGTTTCTATGGGAAAAAATGAAAAATAAAATTGAAAATGTTGAAATGATTAGTATAAGAAAAATGAAAAAAATAGTGATTATTTTTAAATGAATGTTAAAAATAAGAAAAATAAGAATACACTTCATAAAAATTTAAAAAAAATATGATGAATGTTTGTGAATGTATGATAGTGGGAGAGCATGAGGTTTAGCATGAGGTTTAGCCTCAATTTTGCCATATCTCTTTGTTGAAGTTCGTTATTTATCGCTTTTCATACATAAAAACATGACCAAATAAATCCCTACACCTATGCAACGGAAGCAATACCTAAAAGTAGGGCGTGGGGTGTTTGAATGATGTGATCTGGGTGCTGATTATTGCTGATTTTGTTGATGCATATCATGATATAGGGTTCATAATGTTTTAATTAAGAGAATAGCAGCATGAGCGTTGTCTCGGTGCTATCATTACATCGTCACAACGAGTTAGTAAATGAGTATTGGAAAGCTTGGTTATGCACGACAGGTTTCTGATTGAAAATTATGTTTGAGCACATTAGGATCATCCACTTTTGGATATGTATATCAACTATCCGCAAGGATCATCCACTTTTGGATATGTTTTTTATTATGATGACCTACGCTTGAGTGTGTGAGACAACCCAATTTGTAGGCTAATCGATCATCGTTTTTGGGAATTGTTTGGTAAGGATACATGGTATCTCCTGGAATACGTTCAAAATGAAAGAGTGAGGCTTGTCTCGTGTGTACTTTATGTTGGAGCAGTACATCTTGGGGCCAATCCGCAAGGTGTAGGAGAGTCACTCCTCCATGATAGTCAGTCAAGAGGTGCTTCTTTATGTCTGTGCTACGAGGTATTATTCCTATGTGTTATGGGATCTTCCTTTGAGGAGAAGGGATGGTAAACATTGGACTATGACCTAATACAAATGCTAAATCGACACTAGCATTTAGTGTAGAGCAAGTCTCAAATGCTCCAAGCTTGCGAGACCGTGTGGTGGGGGTTGTCTGTTGTGTGCATGAGGCCCAGCTAGTGCCATAGCCAGTGCCAGCATATTTTAGGTCCCATCAGTGGTGCATTTGTTGGGAGCTTCCTAGAGGCGGTTTCCAAATCTTGATCATATACGAGACCAGTTAGGCTTATGCTTTAATTGAGAGGTGCCTTGAAGTGATGGATGTCAAGTTAGATTGGTTAAAACTTTCTTCATCATTATGATAATTAATGCAAGAAATCCCTAGAACCAAAAGATACTTTGTCTATCCTAAATGGTCTAGTGGGATCTTGGACACGGCATGTGATTGACTATTTTAGCCTTTGTCCCTGAAAGTGACACCATGCTTGAGTTTGGGTCACTATGGGAAAATATCCATGGAGCTATCTCTAAGATTAACAGCCCATGGGGATTAGAGAAACGAGAAAGTGAAAGTAATGCTAAGATGGCACAGTCATCTATGATCATTCATGATGATAATGTCATAGAAGAAAAGATTGTGATAACAATGGTCAATATGCACATAAGAGGACAAACTGACTATGATCTCAAGAAATATCCAATGCTAGTGCTCGACACAGTTGGGTATCATAGTTTGATCATCAAAATCCATAAAGCATTTGATTATGCCTATGTGTGTGGAACACCATTGTTAGCACAGAAGACTTTATTAGGATCTATCCTAAGTTCAAGCAAAGTGGGGGCAAATGAGAATAGGCTCACTAAAACACCACTAGAAGATGATGGGATAGATTCCATATTGCATAGTGTTGGCCTCCCTAAACCACTTTATGAGTTGATGGAAAGGGAAGTTCATGGAGCCAATGAGTTTTCAGCACATCAGTAAAGGTGGAAGTGGAAGAAATTAAAGACCCTAACACGCTGGTAATAGGTCAACAAGAATAGGAGGATTTTAATGCCCCAATGTTGATCCCAAAGGAAAGGACTAAATGCCCTCCTCCTTATAGGGATCTCCCATTGTTTCATGGGCTGGTTAATGAGGATCTCATGGTGCATTTACGAGAATATGGCCTAGCTTGCCTTGTAAGTGGGTATGATGATATTCATCGGATGCTCATATTCTCAAGTACCCTAAAGGCAGAGACTAGAAAATGGTACTGGAGCTTCCCAAGGGGGTCTATTAAATCCTTTGAGGAGTTGAGTGATCGATTTTTAGATGAATATGAGAAGAAGGTGCCTATGACCCAAGTTTTAGGACAGCTAATGCATATTAGGCACGAGTCCTATCCTTCTATTAAAGAATACGCTAGAGCCTTTGATGATATTCTGAGGCTTTGGCCAAGAAGAGCTATTGCATTACTAGGTGATGTGCTATGTGAGCTCTTTTTGAGTGGCTTAGAGATTAACATGCAAATCCAAGTGGGAATGTAGAATCCTAAGTCATTAAGGGAGGCAAAGATGCATGCCATTGATTATGAGAGACATATTTAGAGATGTTGGAAAAACTTTTGGAGTTTTTCCCGCTTAGTACAAGTGCATCCTAGCTTCCAACCATTTCTACAAGGAGACAGTTCACTAGTTGATACCAAGGTGGCCTATGAGGGGAACCTTGGTAGCCAAAATCTCCAAGCAAAAAATGACAATAGTAGGGATAATATATCCCCTGGGGATAAAAAGATTTAAAGCCTAGTAAGTCCCATCAAGGTTTTCAATGCTCCCATGAGAGGTAGTTGTAACAGTAACATTGATAGAGCCATTGGGCCTGTGAGTGTGATAAGTATCCTATGGGTGGTTCTAGTTTTGCAAGTGGAAAGGCTCTAAAGAGACCTTTTCCATCTTTAAATGAGTCATGCTTTTGAGTAGATGTTCCTATGAGTAAGAGCATGGTTCCTATAAATAGGCAATTGTAGAGTGGACAAAGGCAAGTAAAGACATCTCACATAGAGAAGATGCAGCATGCCAAAGGTCCACCTGTATTAAATAGAAGCCATAAGGCTGTGAGGCCATCTAGTAATAGTACCAATGTCGACAGTCGAGGTATTTTAAGAATGTAAGACGGGATGTGAGATGGGTTTGGAAACCCAATATCTTTCAAAATGTGGCTGGTGCATTAGATACAAGGTCAATGACACCATATGGATATATTGTGATCAATTCCCATGTAGGTGTGGTAAAAGGCCATAACGATACATCTAACAATATGCACCCCTCTAGGATATAATCATGTGATGGGTCTCGGATTGAAACCCTATCTAGTTTGGGTTGCAACACTCACTTATGTCAAAACCCAAATAGGGAAGGTTTGAATGAGCACAAAGCTATGATTCTTTCTACCGAAGGAGTCTCTAAGCTACTTGAATGACCAGTTCATTTGGATGACAATAAATGTGGGACATGCGTGTCAAAATTGTGGGAGAGAAGGAAGGAGTCTCACTTGTAGCTTTCTTGCTTGCACAATGGGGGAATACACACAGAGGTGGAGGCTGAAAACAATTTTCCTCTTCTTAGTTGTGTAAGCCAAAAAGAACTCAAGTACAAAGAAATAGAAGAACCCTATATATGGGTCTCAAACCAAACTCAACTAACTAAGGTGGCATACTAACTAGCCACGAACTAGAGTAGATAAGGATAGCTGTCATGTAGCTATTATTCATGGGCGGTGTACCAACCGCATCTGCAACAACTGACACGTTGGTGACATAAATGCACAACGGTCACCCTGACATATCAGGAGTGGAGCTCGATATCTCAATACTCCCCCTCGAGCTCAATCCCAATTCCTACACACCAAGCAGGTCTCTGAACTTGCGCAGCTTCTCTGCACCCAATTCCTTCGTAAATATGTCAGCTATCTGATCCTCTGTGCTGACAGAAACTAGATCAATAAGACCTAGTAAGACCCTCTCCCGCACATAGTGATAATGCACCTCAATGTGCTTTGTTCTAGCATGATAGACTGGGTTATTTGCCAAGTGTATACTACTCATGTTGTCACAATAAATGAAAACTGGCCCATCTATAGGCTGATGCATATCATAAAGTAGCTTATGCAACCAAGCTACCTCACATGCAGCCATTGCTGCGCCCCTGTACTCAGCCTCTGTGCTCGACAAGGCAACTGTAGGCTGTTTCTTGTTGCTCCAAGTGACTGCAGCACTCCCAAAAGAGAACACATATCCACTGGTAGATCGTCTATCAGAAATACTACCAGCCCAATCAGCATCAGTGTATCCATGCAACTGTATCTGAACCCCAGTCTCATAAAATAGTCCATACTGCAATGTGGACTTCACATATCTGAGTATGCGTCTAGCCGCATCCAAATGCGATTTCCTTGGAGCCTGCATAAACTAACTTACCAATCCAACAGCATAGCTCAAATCTGGCCTGATAATAGTCATATAAATCAAGCTTCCTACTATGCGTCTGTACATAGTAGGGTCTTCCAGAAGCTCACCTGCATCTGCGCTCAGCTTCACATTTTGCTCCAAAGGAATTGAAATAGGCTTACAGCCTGTCATCCCATATTTGGATAGCATGTCCAATCCATACTGCCTCTGCAAGAGTTGTATCCCACTTGGTGATCTAATCACCTCAATGCCTAAGAAATAACGCAACTCTCCCAAATCCTTCATCTCAAACTTCTGCTTCAATAGCATTTTCACATGAAGGATATCTTCATCACTGTCACCTGTCATAATCAAATCATCAACATAAATGACAAGTAGCATAATACCTTTCTCTGTTTTTCTCACATAAAGTGAGAAATCTGCCTTGGAAATCTGAAAGCCAATAGTGACAAGATACTGTCCTATCTTGTCAGACCATGATCTAGGTGCTTGCTTCAAGCCATACAAAGCTTTCTTCAACCTGCAAACAAACTCAGGATGAACAGCATGCACATAACCTGGTGGCTGCTCCATATAGAGCTCTTCTTGCAAATCACCATGCAAGAAGGCATTCTTTACATCCATCTGATGTAAAGACCATCCCTTTGATGCAGCCATAGCATTGACTGCTCTTACGGTTGCCATCCTTGCAACCGGACTGAATGTTTCTTCATAGTCAATGCCATATGTTTGTGCATACCCCTTGACTACTAATCTTGCCTTGTATCTATTCACAGAACCATCTGCATTGTGCTTCACCTTATAAACCCACTTACAGCCAATTGCATTCTTACCTTTAGGCAAAGGTACCAATTCCCATGTAGCATTTGCTTCCAAGGCATCCATTTCTTCATCCATGGCTTTCTCCCATTTTTCTTTTCCCATGGCTTGCTCAAAAGAAGTGGGTTCTGGTTCCTATATCGCTTTGACCATATATGCATAGTGAATGGCTGTAAATCCATCATATTTCAGCCTATCCACAGGATACTTAGCTCTCGTAGACCTGCACAAAGTAGGTTCACTCCCAGGTGCTCTCAAAACATCCCTGGTCTTCCTTACTCTAGGTGTAACAATAGAAGGAATACCCAACTCATCATCAATGCTCTGTTCTGAGCCACTGGATTCACCATCCACATAAGAGTGACCTGCATTCACATCAAACATGGGCTGATCTACCTTCTCTTTTCCTTTTCGTGATACCTGCATACCACTACCTGCATTGCTTTGAGAAGATTCTCCTGATCTCAATCTCCCTGTCCATGGCGAAGAATGTGAACCACTGCTAGAGGACGTTCCAGGTCCACTAATATCTTGTGACTGCTGCTGTGAATTCTGTGCAGCATTACCATTTTGTGCATCTACATCATCAATCACATTTACTGGTTTATACCAGCTACTCATCTCATCAAAAACAACATCTCTGCTCACTGTAAACTTACGAGTAGAAGGGTTATAGCATCTATACCCTTTTTGCTGCAGAGAGTAACCAATAAAGATGCACTTCTCAGCTTTTGGATCCAACTTGGATCTCAACTCATCTGGCACATGTACATAGGCAATGCAACCAAAAATTTTCAAATGAGAAATATCTGGTTTCCTACCAGTATACCTCTCCTCTGGAGTCATCCCATGTATTGCTGCAGTGGGAGTCCTGTTCATTATGTAGACTACTGTAGCAACTACCTCAGCCCAATAAAAATCTGGCAAGTCTTTTTCATTGAGCACGGCACGAGATACCTCTCCAATATGCCTGTTTTTCCTTTCTGCAATTCCATTTTGTTGTGGGGTATGACTGCATGAATATTGTTGCTTTATGCCATGCTCGTGCAGGAACCTTGCAAACTCATTTGAGAGGTACTCTCCCCCTCCATTTGACCTTAGGCATTTTATTTGCAGGCCTGTTTCTTTTTCAACCATAGCTTTAAGAGTTTTGAAATGCCCAAAAACTTCACTTTTCTTTTTCATAAAATACACCCAAATTTTTCTGCTATAGTCATCAATAAAAGTGACAAAATAATGACAGCCTCCAAGAGATGCAGCTTTAGTAGTCCACACATCAGAGTGGATTAATTCCAATGGCTTCTTACTCTCTTGAACATGTCTAGGAAATGGTTTCCTTGCCTGTTTTCCAAATTGACAGGCCTCACATATCTTATGCATTTCTGAAACCTTAAATTTTGGCAATCCTACAACAATATTTTGGGCCTGCATTGATTTAAGTCGCTGTACATTAACATGACCAATGCGTTTATGCCAAATATCAATATCTGCAACTACACCGGTCCCATGTTCAAACATTGTTACACTCAATTCAGACATGTCTGCATCCAATGTAAACATTCTGCCCTTCTTCTTTCCTTTTGCTATCAAGCGACCTTTATTTTTCATATCCTCAACAAAGCATCCATGAGGATTAAATCTGACCTGCAAGCCCTGCTCAACCATTTGACCAACAGAAACCAGATTCTTGGTGATATTCGGGACATGAAATACATCGGACAGGTATTTCTTTTTCCCATCCTGAATAGACAAAGGAATTTTTCCAATCTGCACAATAGGATGTGCAGTATCATCACCAGTCTCCACAAATCCTGGTTTTTCCATTTTCCTTGCATCCTCCATCCATTCTGCATGACCTGTCATGTGGTTTGATGCACCTGAGTCAACATACCATACATCGTTGCTTTCTTCTGCACTTGTCATAGAATTGTTCATGTGCTGCACCATAAACAAATCCTCATTTCTGTCATCATCCTATCTACTAGAAGATGCATAATTCCCTTGTTGCAATTTCCCATTCATGATATCATTCTGCTTTTTATAGCAGTCTTTAGCCATATGACCCATTTTACCACAGTAGTAGCATTCAACATTTATGTTTGCATTTTGGCCTCTTTGCCATCCACCATGACCTCTTTGGCTCCCCCTGCCTCTAGAGTTACCAGGTCCTCCTCCATAGGACTGGTTTTCTTGAGTTTGCTGTATATTCTGATTTCTACCACGGCCTCCAAATTGGCCTCCTCTACCTCTACCTCTACCCCTTCCAGTATTTGAGTAGAAGACAGCTTCTTTTGAAGTTCCTCCTGAAGAAGATGCACCACCATTTCTCTGCTCCTCAGAAATTAGTAGAGCAATCAACTCCTCAAAATCAGGAAATCTTTCACAGACGGAAATGGATGTCCGAAACTGTGCATAATCCTTTCCTAGACCATTCAAGGTCACAGAAACTAAATCATCATCTTCCACTGGTGACCCAATGGAAGCAAGTGCATCTGTAATCTTCTTCACCTTCATGTGGTAGTCATTGATGCTCATATTTTCTCTTTGCACATTATGCAACTCTTACTTGAGCTGCATTTTCCTGGCTTGCGTATTTGTGCTATACATTTTTGACAAAGTATCCCATGCCTCCTTTGGTGTACTTGCATCCTGAATATGCACAATCATAGAGTCTGAAATGCTGATTGACAGCCAGTACATAACTTTCCTGGCTCTCTCATGCCATGCTTTAAATGCCTGCATTTGCTGTTGATTGGGAACATCAGGAAGAACTGGTTCTTCTTCATTTCCTGCAACAAATTCTCAATATCATTTTCCCATAAGGAAATTCGTCATTCTAAACTTCCATGCTTGGAAGTTGTTCTTGTCAAGCTTTTCAGTGACAATCTATGAAAGAGAATCAGACGCCATTACAAAACACTGTAAGAAATTCTGTCACTGCAAAGAACACAGCTTCAGCCTCACAAGGGCAAATCTGCAAAACTGACGAAAGTGGTATTTGACCACACAGTCACTTCCTAGTGACGATTTTGCATCAACAGGCAACAAGAATGATTCTGTAACTCCCAATGTCTCTGCGCATAGGCATACGATGCAATTTCTACAGTACCTTTTCACCGACCTGTAGAACAGTGGTCGCACAGCATAAAATTGGGCCTTTTCCTGAGTGCGTGCAGAAAACTTCTGCCTCCAAAACAAGCCCCGAAATGGCCTCAAATAAAAAAAACAAGATCGCCCAAGCCTAAAGCCCTTTTCCGCAGCATATACTGCCCTCTTGCTTCACCGCGAAGGGCGTCTCAACCAAAGACAATGCACTCTTGCAATTTCCGGCTGTGCTACCTGCAGAGATTTGCTCCCAAAACAGAAAATGAAAGCAACACTGCTCCTCTTACGAGAACACCGTGAGCTTGGCTTGCTTTCTTGAGCTCCTTACCACGAACAAGGCTCTGATACCATGTCAAAATTGTGGGAGAGAAGGAAGGAGTCTCACTTGTAGCTTTCTTACTTGCACAATGGGGGAATACACACAGAGGTGGAGGCTGAAAACAATTTTCCTCTTCTTAGTTGTGTAAGCCAAAAAGAACTCAAGTACAAAGAAATAGAAGAACCCTATATATGGGTCTCAAACCAAACTCAACTAACTAAGGTGGCATACTAACTAGCCACGAACTAGAGTAGATAAGGATAGCTGTCATGTAGCTATTATTCATGGGCGGTGTACCAACTGCATCTGCAACAACTGACACGTCGGTGACATAAATGCACAACGGTCACCCTGGCATATCACGAGTGGAGCTCGATATCTCAACAATGCGATCCCAATAAAGTCATTCACCTAGCCAATGGTACCCAAGGAAGGATAGGCCATATCGAGGTTATATCAGTAGAAGGGCTTGGACTAGTGGATTTACAAAAGCTCAAGATTAAGCCTTGAGTTGTGTGGCATGAGTAGCATGGGACTTGTCGTCCTATTGTATGCTATCCTTGGTATCCTAGTTAGTTTGATAGGATGTGATGTATATGCCAAGGAGACCATATATTACATGGATTACAATGACCTATCTATTTTAAGCTAGGAAGGCTGGCTGCTTTGGATATTATGTGCAGACTACATTAGGCTAAGAGAGCCATTTGTGAGGGATTTCTTTTCTTGTTGGGGACCGGCGATCGAGGCATGAAGTCCCAGGTTTAGGTTAGGCATGTTTGGGGGAGGTCTGAGTAGTCATTGCCTTTTGCAAAGGCATTGTCCAGTAGTGAAAGACCTATTTTAGATGGGAGTTTTAGTGACCATATTATACTGACCTGCTAAGCGGCCGTTCTAGGAGTTTCTCTTAGTATGAGGCAATTGGAAAAGCCTGCCAAACAAAATGATGATATAAAGAAAAAAGCCATAAATATATGTAAGAAAATATATGAATATACACAGGTGTGTAAAAAGGGGTTCTAACCCTTATAAAAATAGAAAAGGAAAGAAAGAAAAATCCTTGAGCATTTGTTCATTGTCTTGCGAAGGCTTGGTAGGTTCTTGGGGACGAGCAAGACCTGGGGCCGATGCCTTGCCTTCCTGGGGGTGGTATCTAACTGAAAGAATAAGAATAAGAGACAGTTGAAGCGAAAATAAAAGTGAGCATAAAAAAATGATTCAGTGTCGCCTCGCGAAGGCTTAGTAGGTTCTTGGGTACTGATACAAGACTTGAGACCGATACCCTGTTCTCCTTGGGTCACTGCGCTCATCTCTCTCCTTTTTACACGCTCGAGTATGAAATATAAAGGCATAAAAGGAAACTATGCCGAAAAAGATAATATTTCTTGATCAGACTATTAGAGTCCTCACTTAGTAGGAGCTTCTCTTTGCAATGCCCCTAGTTAGGTAGATAGTTCAGACTACCACTTAGAATGACCTCTCTGATAGTTTTTTTTTAGCTTGGCCATGTTGGAGCAGTTGTTAGTGACTAGCTTTTAGCTTTCAGATTATGCTCGGTCTAATCCTTATAGATTTCATGCCTTGGTTTTGACAAAGGTTTGGGTGAGAGCTGTGATGTGTTTTCCTGAGTATTTTTTATATGAGCTTGATGCTCTTTGTGGTTGTGTTTATGTGCAAATCTATTTATGGGATTTGACAGGCTGTCGCTCTATTCCGTGGTCATTAATGAGGGGTGGATTTTTCTTGAGAAACATGCTTAAAAATAGCCAAAAATTTTGAATTTCAAGGGAAAAATAGACTTCATCGAAGACGGCGTATGTAATTGAGTTGATTTTAAGCAACAAGTAGCCGATGGGTGTCAAAAGTGCTTTAAAGACCCATCGAGCGATGGTTGGATAATTTTCATAATTTTTCATGATGTCGGATTGGTTCTCGAGATATGCCAGGCAGTGAGGGGCTTCGAGACGGGCACGTACGATTTTTTGGAATGCAAATTGGATGTCGAATGGACAAATGGTCAAACTTGGTGAGAAGGGGCCCAAAATGAGAAGTAAAATGGGGTGACCTTTGGGGCCTTTCTCCAAAAAATCGATTTCCTAGAGAGGGGAGACATTTTCTCTACATGCGGCAGAAAAATAGTGCCATATTCTCCTCCTCCATGGAAAAAATTGAGATGGGGGGCTAAAGAACAAACCCCCCAGCAATTGCAGCAGTGATCTTGTATCTTTCTTCGCCCTCCATTGCCATTCTTTGCTCCTCCAATGGTTGCTCGGTTTGACAGATCAAAAACTAGTCTTTCTCTCTCCTCCCCCTCTCTCCTCTCTAAGGGCTCTCACGTGCACTATCTTGAATGAAGGATCGTGAAGAAGATTGAAGCAAATGAAGATGGAGATTAATAGAGATGCTGAAGCTTGATGTACATCATGGAATTGAGAGGAACGGAGGCTCTATTAGGTGGTCACACAATCATTTAATGTATCCAAGTTTCATAGAAACATAGTATGACTATTTTTTATGAAAGAAATGAAATTTTTTAAATATTTTATGATGAAAATAACATTTTTATGTGATGAAAAATTATTTGAGTGCTAGTTGCATTATGTTTAATTGCTGCTATAAAAAAAATTTAATTTCATAATGATTTACATGCGCTATTTAAATCCCGCAAAATTCGAAATACCATTTTTAAGGATAAAATTATTTTGTCATTTTGGGTGGGTGACATATGTTCTTATGTGGAAAAATAAAAAATAAAATAAAATTTTAGTATATTGAAATGATTTGTATAAGAAAAATAAAAAATAATAGTAATTATTATCAAATAAATGTTAAAAATTAAGAAAAAAGTAAAAATATACTTCATAAAAATAAAAAAATATGATGAATATTTGTGAATGTATGGCAGTAGTAGAGCATGAGGTTTATTCTTAGTTTGTCCTATCTCTTTGTCAAAGTTTGTGATTTATCGCTTTTCATACATGACAAAATGAACCCCTACATCTATGCAACGGAAGCAATACCTAAAAGTAGGGGGTGGGGTGTTTGAATGATGCGATTTGGGTGTTGATTATTGCTGATTTTGTTGATGCATATCATGATATAGGGTTCGTAGTGTTTTAATTAAGAGGATAGCAGCATGAGAGTTGTCTCAATGCTATCCTTATATCGCTACAACAAGCTAGTAAATGAGCATTGAAAAGCTTGGCTGTGCACGACATGTTTCTGATTGAAAATTATGTTTGAGTACATTAAGATCATCCACTTTTATATGTGCATATCAACTATGGTATTGGAATATGAAAAACTGGATGCATTGCATTGTTTTTATTATGATGACCTACGCTTGAGTGTGTGAGACAACCCAATCTGTAGACTAGTCGATCGTCATTTTTGGAAATTGTTTTGTAAGGACACATGGTATCTCCTAGAATACATTCAAAATGAAATAGTAGAGCTTGGGCGTACTTTATGTTGGAGCGACACATCTTGGGCCCAATCCCCGAGGTGTAGGAGTCGCAGTGAAGCCACGACAGTCAGCCGAGAGGTTTTTCTCTATGTTTGTGCTATGAGCTATTATGCATATATGTTATGGGATCTCTCTTTGAGGTGAAGGGATGGTAAACGTTGGACTATGATCTAATACCAAAGCAGAATCGACATTAGCATTTAGTGTAGAGTGAGTCTCAGATGCTCTTGGCCCACGAGACCGTGTGGTGGGGATTTTCTATTGTATGCATGAGGCCCGATTAGTACCATAGCCAGTGCCGGTCCATTTGAGCTCTCATCAGTGCGGGTGGATTATCTTTAAGGTCACATCGTGTTTCAACCCGAGAGGGCATTGCTCGATGTATGGGCCAAAGGTCGAGTGGTGAAAAGGCCAACCACGGAAATTTTGTTTTACTCTTAGGTCACTTGGGGTCAAGTGGAGCTTTGAACATCCTTGCCTAGTCCAGAATGGAATTGAAGATTATCGTGAGGCCAACGTCTGTGGTGTTGGAAGATCCTATTCTAGATAAAGGATGGAAATTATGGTGCCATGTGATTTGGACTGAATACTTCTACAAGGCAGAAAGGATATATAATTTCTCATGTATGGGCAAGAGACAAAGATTAACTTGAAGATAAGTCAAGGAACTTCATTGTCAAAAGGACTGCACTATTTTCGTGGCTGTGCTATGAATTACGCGAACAAACCCTGTTCCCTAAAAGAATTAATTAAGGAAGATGATTTTAAATCATACAAATGTGATAGGACTTAATTAAATAACTAAAGAATTCCTATTGAGAAAAAAAAGCGGGCAAAACCCTCGACGAGTCTTACGGTAGGCTAGTCCCAAAGAATTGGGAGGTTTCTCGCAAGGTTTTACTGTCATTTGATCTTTAGGTATTGTTAGGCTAGAACCTGATTCATGCCGTTTTAGGGGACCGACGGAATGGGACTATGCCCTATGGGTAGAGAGGTTAAGTGGCACATCCCTCTCATTTTCCATTCTCTTTGAACCAAGTGTGGCATGGGTCTGCTTCTGCTTGGCCATCTCTACGTAAAGTAGGATGTCCAAAATCCAATGATAGAATGTTGTCAGGAAACCTTGACCACTAAGGACCCAAATTTTAGGTCTATCCCAATAAGTACAGTGATGAATGTTTCGTTGTGAGAGGCAAACTCGAGAAACCCTAGGCGTCAAACCTCGTAACATCCCATGGGACTGCTGAGCGGTGTCACTTAGATTCATGTCTTGATGGACTGCTAAAACGTACATGGACATACATGTTACAATTGGTATCAGAGCAAAACTTTGTGATGTTGTATAATGCATGGCTTGTAGATATATCTTAAATAAAATAACCAAAGTGGTATGACTTAATTGTTAGGTACCTTCTGCACCCATGAATATTGACACGCAAGAGACAAATTTCCTTCTCAAGAAAATCAAGGTAACGAAGCTTGATGGAATAGGGATAGACGTTGCAGTGAAGGCGGAGATACGCATTGAGTCGATAGATGACTATTTATATGTTGTAGAAACTGCTACTACCAATCAAGCAATGATAGCCAAACTCAAGTTAGTTGGCCAGGCTCAGATATGGTGGAAGCACTGGTGCAAAGACCGAGGTGTTTCTGAAGCCCCTATCACTTGGGCTCAGCTAAAAGATTATGTAAGCGGACGATATCTTCTGCCAACCTACCTAACTTTGAGGATGAATGAATTCTTCAAGCTCAAGCAACTGGAATTAACCTTGGAAGCCTACTACTCAAAGTTTGTAACCCTACTAAAATACGCACCCCTTATGGATATTATACAGCAAAGTATCCAAGTTTTGCCATGGTCTGAACACTTCTCTAAACTACCGTCTTGAAGCAATGCGTCCAACAGATTTGCAAGATGTATTACTTTTGAGTGAAGCCAATCATCCAAGAACTTGGATAGGGCAATTGTGACAAAGATGATTTTAGATATCATGACAAGAGATGCCACATGTGTGGAGAGATAGGGCACATTCGTAGGAGATGTCCCTACCATCAATGCTATCACTGCAATGAGCTAGGACACATCCAACCAGATTACCCTAACCTAAGTCTAGAAGACATTGAGGTTCCAAGGAAACAAAGCTACATAGGCACAGTCTATGGATATATAGAGGAATATAATGAAAACGAAGACTTAAAACCCACTATACCTCTTCAGGATGATTAGCAATCCTAGAAATTCTATCAACATATAATAAAACTTATATTGGAAATAAATCCTACTCTTGTACCTATAGATAATTGCAATAATATGAGGTGCACTACTTGAGTCATTACCAATAGTGTAGCAGACGCATGGGGGATTCTAACCCACAGGCCTTAGGTCCCATTAAAGCTTGTTTTTCCAAGTTCTTCCGAGATGAGGACATCTCGAGTTCTCTAAGGGGAAGAGGATGTAACATCTCACCCCCGCTCCCACGTGGGAATCACCTTCCCAAAACAAATTAAAACAATTTTTTTTTCAATCTCCTCCCTCCTGTCGTCAGTGACATGTGGTGGGGGGAAGAAGAGGGATGATGTCGGGGAGGAGCAATCGAAGTAGGAGTAGATGATGAGGGACATGACAATGAAGTAGGAACTGACGTGAAAGAAGTTGGAGAAGAGAACATTGATGATAAAGTAGATGGTGACGTCGATCAATCCACTACAATGCCACTGCCATGCCCCACAATGACACGTGGAGGGTGGGGGAGATACCACCACTCCACCTTCCCTTCACGCCCCTCCTCTCTCCCCCTCCCCCCCAAATAATATCCCACCCCTCCACTATAAAACCCTCCCCCAATGGAATCATAAAAGGAGGCCTTGAACGGCATGGCTTGGATGCCCTAGCACACTGCAGAAAAAGAGAGAGAGAGAGAAAGGGAGAGAGAAAAAGAGGGTGACAGAAAGGGAAAGAGAGTGTGAGAGGGAGAGAGAAGAAATATTCCAAGGGGTCTTTTTGCCTTTTGTAGGGATCTAAAATGGACCCGACACTGGCTCTCTAGCACTAGCTAGACCTCTAAGACGCACAAGACACCCCACACGGCCTCGTGGACAAGAGCGTCCAAGGCTCGCACTACACTAAACTATAATATTGATTTTGCATTTGTAATAGGATACAGTCCAACATTTACCTTTCCTTCTCCTCAGAGGGAGATCCCATAACATATAGGTATAACACCTCATATCACAAACATAGGAAAGCACCTCTCAGCTTGCTGCCGTGGCTCCACTATAGCTCTTCTACATCAAGGAGATTGGCCCCAAGATGCGCTACCTAACATATAAAACATAATGCACAAACTCCATTATTTTCTTGTTCTATACGATCCAAGAATATATAGATCCTCACCAAACAGTTCCAAGGAAACCGTACAACTAATCTACAGCTTAGGACTTCCTCACACTCTCAGCGTTGGTCAATGTTCAACATACAAGTGCTATGCATCCTAGAGATTATACCATGTCATGCGTCATGCATAGTGCATATGATCCTAATGCACAAACAATATTTATCAAATTAGCATTTTGTGATGTGCAAAACCAACCCTTTCATGATTTTTACTAAACGTATGCTTCGATGTATGAAGACTAGCACTGAGTTCTCGTGCTATTAGTCCCTTAAAACTTAAATTATTATCGTCCTATATAACATACACAACAAAAAGATCAGACTTTTCATCATTTTTCACACTTAAACACTTTCACAATCCTTTTTTTTCTTATCGTTTATGTGTTGCATCATTGCATAGGTGTAGGATTTTTTTGTTATTTTTAATGTATAAACAATAAAAATACACTAAAATATACAAATAAGGGTGAGCTGAGGCTATACCTTATGCCTCAACCTTCATGCACGGACATTATCCATATTTTTCTCTATTTTTTGGAGCACAAAAATCTATTTTTTTATTTTTCTCTATTTACTCTTATTTATTTATCAAGAAAATAAAGCATTTTTTGGTTTTTTTGATTATGACAACTGAGAATCACTCATTTTTTATATTTTATTTCTCATGTATCATTTTAATCAAATTTAAAATAATAAAAAACTCTATTTTTTATAAAATGCATGTTTTTTAGGTTTTAAAAAATTATTTTCAACATTATCACATTATGTATTCTAATTCTTTTTCCACACAAGCCTCAAACAAACAGTAAACAATATTTCTATCAATTTTCATCCAATATGAATACCATTTGATCAATAAAATATTAAAAAAGAGCAAATTTTCTTCATAAAAAAGTTATTGGTTTTTTTTTCCTTGTTGTAGGTTTTTTAAAGTCTGATTCGGGACAGCAAAACTATCCACCACTGATGATCAACCCTTCTCCAATCATCCATCTTCAATCCTACTCGATTTGGAAGCAATCTAGTACCATGCCGGACGAGCATTCATCAATCCGGCTTCTTCCACATGAATTGCCTCTTAGGGGAGAGAGAGGAGAGGAGAGAGAAATACTAAAAATCAGAAATGTATTCTCTTCATCATGTTACACATGGTTACCATAAAAATCTTGTCCTCTTTATATAGATCAGGGATCTCCCCCTCTCTTTACATGATTGAGCATCCAAGAGGCACAAAACCCCCCCAGAAATGGGGCGTGAATTAAAGAACGTCCCTCCCTACATCTCAATATATTTTTGCATGCTTTCATCATTGAGTTTCATTTTATTTCATTTATAAAATTTCAATTTCAAAAAAATTACTTTCACACGACTTGTTTGGGGGTGCAAATGGACTCCGATTCGTGATCCAACTGGACGATTGACTTCGTGACATCGAAATCTATAAATATGGGCATTGTCGCACACTTTTTGACTCTCGAATCTAGTGGCTACTTTACAACGTCAAACCTTGGAGGGAGTAAATGGAGGGTCAAAGAACCTGCGATTGACAAACCGAGACTTGCATTGGATTCCTAATGTCAAAATGCATCTAGGAAAACTCTAGCTCCGACCATCCGCCACCATTTGATTTTTCATGAAAACTGACTTTTTAACGCATCTTGAGCACTTTTCAGCTCCAAAAATGGACTGCAACACTTTAAGAATGGGTCCAAATCGGGTCTTAAAATCCAGCTCTCATTGGCGACCAGGGGATAGGGCGACTCGACCCGTTCAATTTCATGAACGAATTTGCACATAAACATAACTACAAAGAGCATCAAGCTGATACAAAATAGATACACAACAAAAGACATCACAGCTCTAACCGTATCCCCCTGCCAAAACCAAGGCATGAAATCCATAAGGAGTAGGCCTAGAATAATCTGACAGAAAGCCCAAAGCTAGTCACTAATCAATTGCTCAAACACGGCCAAGCTCAAAAGAATTATCGGAGAGGTCATCCTAAGTGGTGGTCTGAATGACCTCCCTAGTTGAGGACAACTCAACAAGGAGCTCCTATTAGGCAAGGACTTCTATAGCCTGATCAAGAAATATTATCTTTTAATACTTTTTCCTTTTGGGATTTTATTTTTCATACTCGGGAATGTAAAAAGGAGGAAGCTGAGCGTAGTAACCCAAGGAGAATAAGGTATCGGTCTCAAGTCATGTCTTGGTACCAAAGAACCTACCAAGCCCTCGCGAGGCGACATTGAATCCTTTTCTAATGCTCGCTTTTATTTTTGCTTCAACCTTCGCTTATTGTTATTTTGTCGGCTAGATGCCACCCCTAGGAAGACAAGGCATCGGTCCCCCTTGGTCTGACTCATTCCCAAGAACCTGCCATGCCTTTGCAAGGCAATGAACAACTGCTCAAGGATTTTTTCTTTCTTTCATTTTTTATTTTTAGAGGGGTTAGAATCATTTTTTACACACCTCTGTATATTTATATATTGTCTTTCATATATTTATGGTTTTTCCTTTGTATCATCATTTTGTTTAGCAGGCTTTTTTAACAGCCTCACACTAACAAAAACTCTAGAACGGTCGCCTAGCAGGTCACAAAACAGGGCCACTAGGATTGCCTTCTAAAATAGGTCTTTCAGTGCCTGAAAATTCCTTTGCAAGAGGCAATGACTACTCAAACTTCCCCCAGATATACTAACCTATACCTAGGACTTCATGCCTTGATTGTCGATCCCCAACAAACAAAAAGAAAGTACCCCTTACATACACATGTATCATTAATAGCCTAAGGGAAAAGGGAAAAGACTTGAAAAGGGGGATGAAACCACCTAGAATGGCCACAAGAAGGTGATCCGTAGCCTCAGGAAATGGATATTACAAAGATGATTGCGCCCTAGCCTCGTTGTTAGAGAAGTAGTTGTTGAGATGGAGAGATACACTTGAGATTTTGCAACCCCCTTTCGAACGTGCGATATTGGTAAAATTGAGGTAACAGCTGCCGTGAGTGCCCGGTGTAGAGTGTAACCTAGAAAGAGAAAGTGGTTATGATCATGCTTTGGGCCATGCGATCTGGGCAATCAGCAAGGATGATTTTCACTTGCGACAGCGCGACTTTGTCGTGGCTCTTTGTGAGGTTGGTGGTCTCACGGTGACTTGGGCATTGAACACTTTCGCACAATGACCTGCGTCGTCCTGCATCCACTTGTCACTTCATGAGAGTATATGCAAGTTGCATGCATCAAGCACAACAAACAGATGCAATCACGTCAAGACTCCCTCCAGGGTCTTCGTCAACTTGTATGATGTAATCACTAAATAAAAAACCATTAAACATACATGCACCAAAGAGACAGACGGCCCTCTTGGCCTAAAGAGATCAAGCATTTCCTAGCAACTTAACTGGCCCTCTTGGCCTAACGCAGTTTGATCATAATATCCAAAGCAACTAGCCTTCCTAGCCTAAAATAGATAGGTCATTGTAATCCATGCAATACATGGTCTCCTTGGCATATACATCACATCCTATCAAACTAGCCAGTTACCAAAGATATCATAAAATATGAGGACTAGCCTCATGCTACTCATGCGAATCACCTAAAAGCTTGATCTTGGGCTCTTTGTAAATCCACTAGCCCAAGCCTTTCTACTGATATAACCTCGATATGGCCTATTCTTCCTTGGGTACCATTGGCTAGGTGAATGACATCATTGGGCTCGCATGTTCCATATTTATTGTCATCCAAATGAATTGGTCATTCAAGCGGCTTAGAGGCTCCTTCGACAGAAATAATCACAACCTGGTGCTCATTCAAACCTTCCCTATTTGGGTTTTGACATAAGTCAATGTTGCAACCCAAACTAGGCAGGGTTTCAATCTCGGAGACCCATCACATGACTGTATCCTAGAGCGGTGCATATTGTTAGATGTATCATTATGGCATTTTATCACACCTATGTGGGAATTGATCACAATATATCCACATGGTGCTATTGACCTTGTATCTAACGCACCAGTCACATTTTGAGAGATATTGGATTTCCAAACCCATCTCACATCCCTTCTTACATTCTTAGGTTGCCTCGACTGCCCACATTGGTCCAATGGACTCACTATGGATTTATCACTATTACTAGATGGTCTCATAGCCTTATGACTTCTATTTAGTATAGGTGGCCCTTTGGCATGCCGCATCTTCTCTACGCGAGATGTCTTTACTTGCCTTTGTCCACTTTGCAATTGCCTATTTATAGGAACCATGCTCTTACTAATAGAAACAACATCCACTCGAAAGCATTGACTCATTTAAAGATGGAAAAGGTCTCTTTAGAGCCTTTCCCTTAGCAAAACTAGAACTACCCATAAGATACTTATCCACACTCACAGGCCCAATGGCTCTATCAATGTTACTGTTACAACTACCTCTCATGGGAGCATTGCAAACCTTGATGGGACTTACTAAGCTTTGAATCTTTTTATCCCCAGGGGGTATATTATCCCTACTATTGTCATTTTTTGCTTGGAGTATGGCTCTACAGTGCATGGAAGCCACGCAAGCCCGACGTAAGGTCTACCATGACAGCTTCATCAAGCACAAGGAGTTCAAAGAAGGTGATTTGGTTCTGGCCTATGATTCACGATTTGGTAAGTTTCCTGGCAAGCATCAACAGCGGTGGATGGGCCCATATAAGGTACTTGCTGTCAACCCTAATGGCTCTGTCTAAGTGTAGACCGTTGATGCCTCTGATGATCCCTTCCTGATCAATGGATATCGCCTGAAGAAGTACTTCCCTCCTTGGGGATCTTGACAATCACGGTCACCTGATCCTTTCCCCCGTAGGCGTGGCACTGTAACTCTTATGATACTACTTCTGATAGCCATTCTTCAGCCACTCCTGATGAGGTGGACGCAACCCTCTGTCCCCTCAACCCCACCTTCCAGCCCTGATCTCTTATCCTCTATTTTCCACCAGCGACAGTGGCGAGGATGGTTCTGACACATGGTATTTCTGACAGTGGCGAGGATGGTTCTGACACATGGTATTTCTACCATTCTCCTTGTTACTTGAACAAAAAAAATATATATCGGTCATGGGAGAAAAGGACTTCGGTCCCTGTCATGCCGACCTATTCTTCGAGAAAAGGTGGAGACACCCTCGAGAATAGGGGAAAACAAGAAAAAAGAAGAAAAAAAAAACAAAGAGAGAAAAAAAAACTGTTATGGGAGAAAAGGAAGCAATTCCTTGTCATAGCAAGCCTCGTTCCAAGAAAAGGTGGTTAACACCCTTGGGCGGGAAGCTGGCTGTGGAACAGGTGGCAACACCCAGCAGTCCAGAAAGTGGATTCATCAATTGACATCCCCAGGATCCAGTTCCGAAGCTGCCTCCCTTGGTATGCTATGTCCTGTGCCTTTCTGCAGAGCATTTGACAGTCCTCTAGCAGACGCTATATCCTATGTAACACAACGTTCAATCTGATGGCTACCTCCCTGGGTATGCCTCCTCAACAACTGACGATGCGATCTTCATCGACAAACAAATGAGTGACGCGAGCTTTCATCCTAATAGGATGGGGAAGTGAGTATGGGTTGCCCTCTGTAACTATCAACAAAGAGCGAGACAGAGGGTGGGGCGAGTGACTAGTCTTTCCCCTTCAAATCAAATGAGAGGTACGATGTGTGAATGGAGTGTTGCACGCACGGGACGGGCCTCTCAATGCACAAAGCACGATTTGTTTTTGTGCACTGCACTATAAGGCTCCCTGGCCTTCCTTCTCGCACTGTATGCCAGCACAGGGCGGGATGCACAGTTGCACCATCAAATGCGCACAAGGCATAAAACCTTTGCACGTGACCGTGAGGATTACATCAATGGGTTTCAGGACATGGCTACCCTCCTGTATCTTTCAACAGAGCGTGAGACAGAGGGTGGGATGAGTGTGACTGGAGTTTCTTCAATCAATTACCGAGATGTGAGATTGAGGGACGTTACGACCTGTGGAGTCAGGTACGTTCCTATTTCCCTATGCACCCACGGGGTGGGTCTCTACCGTCATCACAAGACATGCCACCCTGTTCTGTACACTGCACTGTAAGGCTCCCTTGCCTTCCTGCTTGCACCTATGCCAGACAGGTTGGACACACTAATGCACCATCAACTGTGCACCGTGGCATACTCCCTCTGTACCATTCCCTTGCCGATTCCTAAACCGGGTGTGCGCTATGGGTTTCATCATGAGTGATATTAGTCATGGGGCGAGTGACTGCTCTTTCATTCCATATGAGTGATTGTGAGTTGAGTGCAAAATCCCTCATCCTCGACAAATTTCTTGCGATTCCTTCAACCAGCTACCTCCCTGGGTGCTGCCGCATGGTCCCTGCCACGAAGGACGTGTGCTGGAGCGAACCTTGCTACCTCCTGCAGCAGCCGACAACAACACAGGACATGCCATCGACAATCAACCTTGATTCTCTACAATATGGGCCAAATTTTTCTAACCCTACACCTTCTGTTGTCAGTGACGATCATGTTTTAAGTGTGGGGACATTAGCGGTTGGTTTATTGAGTGGTCCTAGGTCCCTATTGCTCGATTAACCCTGTCCGTTAAGGTCTTAAGTGTGGGGACGCGTCCCTGCGCGTCTACATTGCATACCCCTCTGCATATGCCTCAACCTGCGAATGCCTCTATGCCATGACTTGCTTTTACCCTGTTGGGGTCCCTTCCCCACCCACCCGTTCATTTTTCACCCACTCTCAGGGCTGTTCCCTTGCAATTTTCCTTCATTCCCTAATTTTGCTGTCTTGCCATGTGCACGTCCCCTACGTTCACCGAAATCCACATCCAACCTTATATCCATGTTCATCTCTTTGAACTGACCATTTTTTCTTTTTACCCACCCCTGTTCCAACATCCGGTTCTAAAGTTAGTAATTTGTGAAGTATTTTGCGTACTTTGGACGGTTTTCCATATGAACACGCTTTTCTTGTTTCAGAACCGTGATCTGACGTCATAGCCCTGACAACCACTTTCTCTTGACATTTTTCCTTTTTACTCTGTGTCATTTTGATGCACGCTTTGTCCAATATTAATTTTTGCGGTTTCTCGAGACTTTTTCGTGCGTCTTTTTGACATTTTTCCATGTGAACCTGCCCTGTTTGCATCGGAATTCCAATTTGATTTGACAGCCGTGTCCATGCGTCTTCCCCCACCTTTTTCCTTTTTCCTTCACCCCCTTTCGACTTCTGGATTTTTAATTATTAATTTTTAAATGTGTTTTCGGGTGTATTTTGGTGTTTTTTGCATGTGAACCCCTCCTACTTCTGCCGGAACTGCGTTCTAACATGACAACACTGTGCCACCCCTTCATGTGGAAATTTTTCATTTTTACTGCATGTCATTCCGACAAGCGGTTCGACTAATATTAATTTTCGATTCCATTTTCGGGTCTGTTTTTTGGGTTTTTCCCATGTGAACGCGTCTTCTCTCAGTCGGAACCATGTTTTGACATGATAGGATTGCTAGGCACGTGCTTCTGCACATTTTTCCTTTTTCTCACACTTCGTTCCGATGCACGTATCTTCCGCTATTAATTTTCGTTTGCATTTTTGGACCTGTTTTTTGCATGTGAACGCCCTGTCTTTCCCCCGAAACCCCCATTGCGTTTTTTCCCTGTCTTTTCCCTGCCGTCCTGCACAATTTTTGTTTTTACATCATTTCGCTTCGATGCCTGGATTGGGAGATATTAATTTTTCCTTGTTTATACGTGTTTCGCGCGACTTGTCCCGCGTGTGCACGCGCATGTTTTTGATTTCACGCATTTCCACACGCCTCGGTCGCGTCCACGTGCCCCGTACTGACATCCCGGTGCCAGTCCGATCCCACATTCACGGAACGTTAGGGCTAGCTAAACGCCTATACAAGAACAATCTAGGGTTCTTACCTAATGATCGAATGACCAAATGCTAGATTTTTGCAAGGAAATTAGGAACCCTAGGGCCAAAGCGTTATCGGCCTAGTAGGGTTAGGATTGGATTGGGTCAAGAGGGTTCCCAAACCCTACATCGTGACCCAAGGTATCCTTGACCAAGGGATACCGTGTGATGGGAGAAATAATCCCATAAGTTAGATGCGACACCTATCTCGTGAAACAAGTTGCAACGTCGCATGGTTTTGTATCTAGATCACAAAATGATATTGCCACTCCTTAGAACAAGGTTGGCAAGTTCTAAGTACAAGTTTAATTTTTTAGAGGATGAGTAGTCATCCTGCTATATCACGCTTCTGTGAGGCTGATTTGCCAAGTTAGGGAAATTATGAATTGCCTAGCAAGAAATTGACCAATCAAGTTAGGGCGACCAGGTTGTCCAGAATTTATTGTTTATAATTTAAGGAAACCTAAGGTGGAACCAATGTGGGTCAACAGGGTATAAACCCTAACCCAAGGAAAGAGGGTAAACAAGCAACTCAGCTTATGAAACCCTTGGGATCTTGCCAAGTTGCAATTGATCCCGGATCGAATGTTGAATGCATTTGGAGAGAAGGATTCACACCTTAGTAGTTGGCCATACAAACGACCACTGGAATGATTGTGTTTGTATACTTAGGAGCACTGTTTGTTCTTCTTTGCTCAAGGAACTGATGCTGGAAAATAACTACTGCTTCAGGTTGAAATCCTAGAGGGAGAGGCATCATCAGTTACCCCTGACTGTCTGCCTGACCCTATCCAAGGGGGTTGTTAGCCGTGCCCACTGCGAGAGGTCTCTCCGTGGGTGCTACTTGGAGCAAGAGGATGCTTGGGTGCCAGGCGGGCTCTGGCCATAAATCCCTTGCCACCGGGTCCTACACAAGAGGCCAACATGACTCGAGATTGGATCTCGAGGCCCATATACTAGTCTATAGGCGGAAACTTGGAATAGCGATCCCTGTGGATTGCTGGAATTGCCTTCGGGCGGATTATGGAATTGCCTTCGGGCGGATTATGGATTAGCCTTCGGGCTGGATTATATGATGTATTCCAAAGACTGATAAATAAGATCAATTGTTGAAAAGGAACTTGTTTGACATTGTTTTTCTATGTCAGTGCCTAAGTTACGTGAAGGAACCAATGAATAATTGGCTAATTAAGGAAGTTGTTTTCTCTTGTCAAACTAAATGTGGTAGGTAATTAGACAGTTAAAACAACTTGAGGAAAGTGCGGTGGATGTGATCATGGGACCTTCCTATGGAAGGGTGGTCTCGGTTGGCTAGGAACTTTTCTCAAAGGAATTGATAGCAAGGAAACAATGATCTAGAATCTAGAAAGCTAGAGTCCCAATTTATACTGTTTTAGGGGAACGGAATGGGACTATGCCTTATGGGCAGAGAGGTCGAGCTTCGCATCCCTCTCATTTCCCATTCTCCTTGAACCAAGTGCAATATAAATCTGCTTCGACCTTGATGTTTCTACATAAAGTAGTTGACACTAGTTACCTCCGAGGAACTTGACCATTAGGGAAACCCTGACTCAGATCGATCCTAAGTGGGAACAACCGGAATGCTTCCGCTTTGTGGCACACTCGGGAATACCTAGATCGCAAACCCTGTGACATTCCGTGGGAGTGTCAGGCAGCGCTTTCTGGACTCTCTTCTCGATGGGCTGCTAAAATGTGTCCTACAAGTGGACATTTGGACACGTTACAAGGATCGTCTATGCAGGATGCTACTAATCAATGGACAGCATGTGGAAAAGAGAAAAAGTGGCTAAAAATGCATTGCCTTGTACCAATATCCATGGTGGAGTAAGGCAAATGCAACAATATGGAGAAGAGACTCTAGGATTTATTCCTCGAAGTCACTACACAAGAAATCATTGGGCTAGAGCTACCACTAAAACGGTAGTGAAAATAGGGGAATGTGAAACTCCTTGTGTTGCTTTACTTGACCATGGGTCTCACATAAATGCCATTGAGCGGGGATTGTATGAAAATGGGGCATGGCCTGTAGACACTGATCATGGTTGGCGAATGAGAGCTGCAAATAATTCTTCAGGGGAGTTTTATGCTGCATGTCCTAATGTAAAAGTGACGATTGGTGATGTACAGGAAGAGCAACACTTCTTTGTGCAAGATAATTCCTCATATGCAATGATTTTGGGACAGCCCTATATTACAAGTGTGCATATGGAAACAAAGGTGCTTGATGATGGTTCTGCTTATGCAAGAGTCAGAAGCAAGGATGGGAGAAAAGCAGTCCAATTTCTTACTGTTTGTGTTAATCATCCTAGAAATCAGGATACGCTTCAAGAGTCTCCTTTGGTTCCAAATCCAAGGGAATTCAAAGACCTGGATTTTCATTAAGCACTACTGTAATGCGGGGCTATAGTAGTGTTGTTCAGTGGGTGTACTCACCTCTTGATGAAATGAAGCATGTATTTACTATTGGTAATTCTTAGTTTATAGCAAACAGTTCATGTTGGTTTAAGCCTATGGAAGCTATGTGTAGGGCTGAACACATATCTATGAAATGGGCTACTAAGAAACTGAGAGCATTGGGATTGTTAACTGAAAATGATGGCATTTCAGGCATCTTTTATGGGCTGAATATTACTGACACTATGGCTGAAATTTCAGCAACTACACATGCAGAAAATGAGGCTGAAAACATAGTGTTGTCAGTATGTTCTTTGGATATATATGATGTTATAGCATTGTTTGCTCAGTAGAAGGATTACAATGGGCTGAAGCACTTGTGGAGACAAAGTATAAGATAGTTGACAAAAAGGTGAAACCAATTGCTTTGCCACTTCCACTAGAGAGTGAGGGTATGTACGAAAAGGTGTCAAGGCAGCCAAGCTTACGAGATCCTAAAGATATAGGTCATCAATTTACATCTGAAACATTACAGGAATTGAAAGTTGGTGCAGAAGGGTTTCTTTTGCCTGCTGAGAGAGACTGTTCTATGTGGATGTTGGCTAGATATGGGAAGGCATTTGCATTTCAGCCAAGTGAAATAGGTTGTGTGGATCCAAATGTCTCTTCTATGGTCATATTTACTGTGCCACATGTACCATGGAACTTGAGGCCTATTCCAGTGCCTAAAGCTTACTTGCCAAAGCTGATGGATTTGCTAAATGAAAAGATTCGCATGAAGATCTTGGAGCCTTCTTCCGTCCCATACTCAAATCATTGGTTTATTGTGCCCAAAAAGAATGGGGCTCAAGACATGCAACTGGTCAATAAAGTGACCATAAGAAATGTGGGTGCAAGTCCTGAGGTTGATGAATTTGCAGATGCTTTTGCAAGCAGAGTGATCTATTCTTTGGGTGATCTTTACTCGGGTTATGATCAGTTTCAGCTTGCAATTAAAAGGAGGGATATCACAACCATGAAGACTCATTTGGGGTTAGTACGGATATGTACTCTCCCACAAGGTGCAACAAACTCAGTGACACACATGACAAATGCTATGAATAGGGTACTCATGGATTTTATACCACAATTGACTATGCCCTTCTTGGATGATGTTCCAATCAAAGGCGTGCAGTGGATGAAAAGAATAAAGAGATGGATGCTCACGGATGTAGACAGTTTGTTGCAGACCACATTGTGGATTGTGAGAGGATTTTGACACGTCTAGAAGAGGTGCATTTAACTCTTTTTGGACAAAAGTCTGTCTTTGGAGTTGAAGAGGTTTTGATTGTTGGTCATATGTGTGGGCCTTATGGGCAAAGGCCATCACTAGCAAAAATAGATGGGATTGATAGAATGCAAGATGTATGCACGAATGTATTAGAGGTGCGTAGATTCTTGGGTGCATGTATGTTCTATTTGATATGGATTCCTCACTTCGCACATGTAGCCGATGCTCTTTATCACCTTCTAAGAAAAGGTCAAAATTTTCATTAGGAAAGGAAGTATTAGAAAGAAATGAAGAAATTGAAGCAACTCTTAAAATTTGCTCCTACATTGAGAAAGGTTGACTATTCACATGGAAAGCCTATCGTTATTACTGTTGATACAAGCCCAATCGGGATTGGATGGGAAATTGGGCAAGATGATGATGGACAAAGATATGCAATTCACTTTGGTGCTAAAGTATTGATTGAATGACAGAGAAGATATCCATAGGTTAAAAGAGAATTATGGGGAATTGTGACAGCCCTTAAATGTGATAAGGAGTATTTTATGGGTGCTCATGTAGTTATTGAGACCGATTGTTTACCGGTATTGGGTATGATTACTAGTTGTGCTACTCCGGACATTGCTATGCTCCGATGGATTGCATACATCAAATCTTTGAGCCCTGAATTTCAGCATATTGTAGGAAGAGATAACCCAGTGGCATACATGTTATCTCGAGCACGTTATGAGAATGAAGATGGGATGATGGATGAGGAGGAAGAAGATGACTTTCTTATGGTTGAAAATGATGTTGCAAGAGTGAATTTAGCAATGCAAGGTGTTGCTACAGCATTAACAAAAGCTTGGACAACAAAGAGAAGACACTTTAGATGTTTTGTATCTTGTGTAGAAGTGTTTCTGGAAGACAAATATATAGGAGAGTGGCTGAGAATTGGTCAATACCTCAGTACATTAACAAAGAGAGATGAATGGTCATATGAGCAGTTTAAGAAAATCAAGAGGAAAGCGTATGGGTTTTTTATAAAAGATGGATACTTATGGAAACATGCTAAAAAGAAATAAGATATGCCATTGCGAGTTTTGGGTGACAGAGATTCACAAGTAAAAGTAATGCAAGAATTTCATGAAATCTTGTGGGCTGGTCATAGAGGTGTTTGGGGTACTTTTACAAAGATCAAATAAAGATATTGGTGGCAGGGTATGTATAAGGATCTTGCTCACTTTGTGGAAACATGTACGACATGTCAAATGTATTCGTCTGTGAGACATTGGGATGAATTGCAACCCACATATCCATTGTCTCTTCATTTTAAGTGGGTGGTGGATTTGGTCACAATGCCTACAGGTCTTTGGCAAATGAGGTATCTTGTGCTTGCTCGTGAAGACTTGACTAATCAAGTGGAAGGGAAAGCTTTACATACTAAGACAACAAATGCTATGTGTACTTTTCTCTTAGAAGATATCTTTTGTCGATATGGCTGTGTGGGAAAATTTACAACAAATAGGGGTGAGTTGGATGCAGATGAAGCTCATGATTTCTTTTGCATGGTTGGGGATAAAGGTTGCTTTAACTTCAGCCTATAACCTTGAAGGAAATGGAAAAAGTGAAAGAGGTCACCCACCTATTGTGAAGGCATTGGCAAAAGCATATGGAGAGAAGGTAAAAGAGTGGCCACGATTGCTCCCTTATGCTTTGTGGGCCGACAGAACAACTCATAGTGATGTTACAGGATATATGCCTACAGAATTGATATATGGTCAAAAACCTATCATGCCGATAGAAGAGATGACAGTCACATGGAGTGTGTTACCTTGGGAGGAGGAGTTGAATCGAGAGGAGTTGTTGGCCTTATGCATTAGACAGTTGGAAAGAAAGACATAAGACATAGAGGTAGCAACTGCAATGTTAAGGGCAGCAAGGATACATAACGGGAAACGGTTTGACAAAAGACATAGACTGAGACCAAGAACCATACAAGATGGGGATTGGGTATTGGTTAATGATTACAGTTTAGATAACCAGCATAGTGCCATGTGTAAAGTTTCCAAAAGATGGTTTGGACCCTATGTGGTAAGACAGGTGTTTGATAATGCTACTTATGCATTAAATGAGCTGGATGAGATAGCCATCAAACTTTCGGTAGCAGGGAAAAGAATCAAATTATTCAAAAGGACGGAATCTACTACCTATGAGTTTCCAAAATTGGAAGAAAATAGTGGTCCTGATACAGGGGCTAGCCAGGAAGATACTGAAGATGAAGAAATAAAGGATATGGTTGCAGAGGATGAGGACTCAGAATCCGGTGACAACTAGGATTTGGCACATACTGGAGGATGTGTAGGTTCAGAGGGGGTGGACGTCGTGATGTTATGAGGACACAGTGTGAAAAAGTATGGAATGCATCATCATTCAACTTCTTTATTGATCTAGAGAGTCAATGTGATCTTGAGCCATTAGTACTAGTGTGAGTTGCATGGATTATTCAAAAATACTAGATTTTTGGATAAGTTTAGCCTATTTTTTATATTATTTATTGTAAAAAATCCAAAAAAGTTAGAAAAAATCTTCTAGATTAGGATGGCATGCAAAAAGCTAGTTGCTTTTTCAGTCAATTAAGGGATTTTCACAAGAGGGACAGATGGACGAAATCGCGCGCATCGTGATCATTGTAAACAGGCTAAAAACTATAGATTGAACTGAAACAAGAAGAAGGAGTGATCTGGAGGATTCGTGACCAGGCGTTTGGGGTTTTATCCCCCCTTTCAGAGCCAATGGAGTCATCAGATTTGGGTTCCGAGCAACAGAGAAGGAGTTGTAATTTTTATGCACGTTTTGTTCTACAAAGAAGCTCCATGAGATCTAATGCCTAGAGATTGCTTCTTAGTAGTGTGAAGATTCTAGGTTCTTTCAATACATATTGATTCAATTCATTGTGATTTGTCTTTGTAGTGTTTACCACTTGGGTATTCTCTATCTTCTCTTCCATCTCCTATCCCTACTTCCTTCTACTTCTGATCCTTGGTGGATTTGACCTTTCGACAAAAACCCCTCCAACACCGCACAGATGATAAAAATGATGCATTATACGAGAATATCTAATTTCAGTATTTCTCTCTCCTCTCTCCTCGTGTTTTGTTCTCATGGATCAATGTAAAACAGAGAGAGATGGGCTAACATGGACGTTTTTGGTCAAACAATGATGCAAGAGTCGAAAGAGATGTGAATTGAAGTTGGATGGATTGTTAGCGACAGCTATGGAAAAGCTTCAGTAGGCCGCCAACATTGAAAAATGCACATCATAATGAGAGATTTTATAATAAAAATGTAGATTTTACCATTTTATGATTATGAATTCTTGTTTGAAATGGTTAACAATGCTGGCATTTGATTTCCAATCCTTTGTTTGATCCATCATGTTGAAAGAATCATAAAAAATCAATCGTATAATTGTATGCAAAACACACAAAACTAGAGACTAGGTGGTTTAAGGGGGCATATGCGATTTTTGGGTTTTTTGTGTGCATTTGCCGTTTCCATGGAAACAAACATGCTAAGAAAATCATTTTTTGTAAGAGCAATAAGTCTACACTCAAAAATCAATCATTATCTGTAATTTTCTATAATTAAATAGGAAAAAATAAAGAAAAATGAAAAATTTTAGACTTTTCGTGTCATAAAAATTAAAAAAAAATATTAATGTGTGCGGACATATGATAGAGTTGAAGCATGAGGTTTAGTCTTAGTTCAATCCTATCTCTTTGTTAGAGTGAGTTTTTATTGCAATAAAAGAAAAATGCTTGAAAAACCATGCCTTACACTATCAACACATGCAAAATTTTAAACAGTACGGAGTGGGGGAATGTTGAGTGATAAAGTATGTTAACTTTTGATGTTTTATAGTGCATATCATATAGAGTTCGTGGTTGTTTAAAACTTAAAGGGACTACTAGTACGAGGAAGCTTAGTGCTAGCCCTAAGCAACGAAGCACTATTATAGAAAAAGAAAATCATGACAAGAATTGTCTTCGCACTTTCACGTTGTTGATTTTCAATGAATATTTTTTTGAGCACTATGGTCATATTCACATTTTCATTAATGCATCACATGGTATTGTATCTTGGCTGCATAGCTCTTGTTTGCATAAGTGATGACCCCACAGTGAGAGTGTGAGGTATTACAAGCCGTAGAGCTAGATATCCAGTTCCTTGGAGGTTGTTTGGTGAAGTTTATCTATCATATCCTAGATCATTTATCAAAAAGGTGGACTTTGTTTTAATTGTGTTTTATGTTCATGGTGCATCTAGGGGCCAATCCCCAAGGTGTAGGAGAGCCATAGTGGAGCCATGGTGGTGAACTGAGGGGTGCTCCATGTGTATGTGCTACATGGTGTATAACACCAAGATGCTTCTCTCTGAGGAGTGTAAAAAGAATCATTCGTTGGACTACAAAAATCAAATAAACACAAAGTCTTAGATGCTCCTGGTCGTGAGGCTATGTGGGGTGATTTTAGGTGAGTGGTAGAGGCCTGGCTAGTGTCTTAGAGCCAATGTCGGGCATGTTTTAGGTCTCAAAAAGTGGTGTGTTTGCTGGGAGTTGCTAATAAGTTGCATTTTATGGATCTTGGTTAATAGAGACCTGTTTATTAGTGTATGCCAAAAGATTGTGAGATAGATTCAACAAATCATCAAGCCAAACTTCAAAAACAAGAAAGATCTTAACAGGCTAGACGGTGAGTGAAAAAATTAGAAGATATTCTCCACAAAGGAATGGTCCAATATCCCTACAAGGGCAGGGTCTTAGTAACCCTATCTCGATGCATAGTCCACTAGGAGGAGGAAGTTCTAGTACTTCCCCCCTTCCAATCAGTTTGTCGACTTTGAGTGGTGTAATAATTCATATAATTCAAACTCCTTTAGCAAATGCAGTTGTCACCATGAAACAACCCAAAGCAATCCCAGCAAGAACACTGGACTTTCTAGCCTTGGGGTTTCCTCTACCCATTTTTGGAGCATGATTAGTTTTCTCTAGCAAGGAAGTAAACAACTAGGTCCACTTAATCATCGAGCGCAAGGAAACAATCTTTAACAAGATGAAGGACTGAAACAAATACTACAAAGAGGGAAAGCTATGGTTGCAAGGAGCTACCTAGTGGCAGTGGAGGTAGGCTTATGGAAGCCGTTTGTATCAATGGCACTGAAGCTTCTAATATATGGGTTATTACGAGAGGTCAAAAGGCTAAAGAAGCTAACAAAGACACTGTCGAGGGAAACCCTAAGCAGGATGATAAGGGAAAGCAAGTCCCTATTCTTGATATGGAAGTTGGACCTCTAAAGGCCATATGTGGTAAAGCTAACCCCAAGAAGGATAAGGAGTTGCCAAGGAAGAAGGAAAAAGAAAGGAAAGAGGCATTAAAGCCGATTCAATGACCAAATGGAAAAATGCTCTGGTGAGAAAAGTGAGCTCGTACTAGCTATCATGAATTCGATTTACTGAATTCTCTTTCCGAAGTTAAGCCAAATGTAAACCTCCTGCAGGTTCTCTCCAAAAGTGCATAAAGAATTTCATAAGACTCTTCACACTGGGTATATCATTGAGCCCTTGAGAATAGCACGAGTAGGAGATGATTGGTTTCAATATGCTGAAAAGCATTGTCCAAGGGTAGCAACATATGTTGATGTGGAATCATAGTGGATTATGCTATTGTGCACACATGATCCTCTGTCAAGTTTATGAGTTCAGAATTGATGGAGAGGTTGGGATTAGAAATAAAAAAATATGCATCTATGATTCTCTGAATGGATGATGACAATTAAGACAAGCTAAAGGTTGCATCACTAAAGTCCATGTGACCATTGGAAATGTGCAATGCATCCTGGACTTTAGGGTCATTAGGTTTTCAGGGCAACCTAGCTATAAAGTATTGCTAAGCATGCCATGGACTTTCAAGCAGATTTTTAGGCTGATACCCGCTGGTTGATTGTTCTTTGGTAGAGGTGCTAGATGTGTGGTGGTAGATGCCTATCTTGAATCTACTCAAAGTGAGAGAGTTCCTTTATCCTCCTCATCAGAGTTTGATATGCTTGATATTCCATTTGCTAGTGAGACATCATCAAATGACAAATCTAACAAGGGTTCCACTCCGAATGAAATCTACCAAGTAACTTTGAATGAGCCAAAAGAAGCTGAGAGAGGATAAGGAATACTAATGTAATTGAGCTAGACCTTGGTATGTGGAATGATTCATGGCCAATCAAATTAGGGTCCATACTCAGTTTGGAAGAAAGGAACGACTATGTGCCCTTGATTTAGGAATTCTGTGACATCTGTGCTTGGAGTTATGACAAGCTAAGAGACATTCCTCCTAGCCTGGCTGTACATGCTGTCCCCTTAAAGGAAGGTAGCTGCCTTGTGTGATAGAAATTAAGGCATATGCCTTTTTAACTAAGGGACATACTATTTGAACAATTGGAAAAACTATGAAAAGTTGGCTTGATATTTCCGATTCAACACAAAGAGTAGTGTTCACCAGTTGTTATCAAGAAGAAGAAGAATAATTAGATTCATCTCTTTGCATAGACTTTAGAGAGCTTAACAAGAAAATGATTAAAGATTACTATCAGTTACCATTTGTTGATAAGATTTTGGATCAATTAGTGGGTTGGAAAATCTATTTATTTATGGATTTCTTTGCTTGATATAATCAAATGGCTATTGTGGAGGAAGACAAGCTGAAAAAGACATTTATCACTATCTTTGGTACTTTTGTGTATCATGTGATGGCTTTTGGGTTCTATAATGCGCTTGGTTCTTGTCAATGTATAGCTGATAAGACTTTTGGTGATATCTTCCTAGAGGAGTTAAAAGTCTTTATTGACGATCTAGGGACAGCCACCATAAGGAAAAGGTAGTTGATTATTCTAAGGAAATGTTTTGAGCATTGTAGACAAATTTGCATTGCTCTTAATCCTAGAAAATTCATATTTGGGGTACCTATGGGTTGTTACTAGGTCATGTAGTTAGTTTCGCTAGTATTGGGACTGTGACCCAAAAAAGATAAAGGTTATATTCACTATGAACCTACCATATACTCCAAAAGAGGTGCAATTATCAGCAATTTATCAATGCACTCGTAGAAAGAGCATTGTCATTGATGAACCTTCTATCTTTTAACTATTTGTTTGAGTGGAATGAAGCATATCAAGTATCCTTTGAGGATGTGAAGTAGGAACGAGCAAAAGCACCAATCCTAAAAGTACCCACAAGAGGTGACATTTTTTATATATTTTCAGTAACCACAATGCATAGTATTAGCTGCTACTATTTAGCCCAAATTTGGGAAGAGAAATGGTATCATCCAATTTCCTTTGCTAGTAGAAAGTTGGGAATATCTAAAGTCAACTATACGTACATGGAAAAATTGTGCCTTGGAATGATCTTTGTGACAAAGAAATTTAGGCATTATATTCTCTATGAGAAAGTAGTATTCTTCACAAAGGCGGAAGGGCTTCGATTGTTACTAAATAGGTTGCAACTGCCTGACCATTTAGCAAAGTGGTTAATCACTTTGCAATAGTTTGATTATGAGATTAGGGGCAAGCCGCCAAAGTTGCAGGGTATTGTGGAATGCCTTGTGGATTTCGGGGATCCAAAGGAAATTTTGGCTGAAGGAAGTGATATTGAAGGTTTATTCAAGATTGATATGGATGGAACCTTTGGGCTAAGAAGTACAAATTTGTGAAAGGTCAGTTGGTGTTGTATTATGATGCTCACCGTGAGCTATTTCCACGTAAATTGGAACTCAAGTGGGATGGATCATACAAATTTGTATGTTTAGGAAAGAATGGCTCTAAACCCTTTTAGCAAATGTGAAAGGGGTAGAGTTTAAGAATAAATTTCATTTTAATGAGCTAAAGCCTTACTATGTGTAAGGGCTGATGTGGGGCTTGGTGCCTGTGCAGGTCCTTCAGGATTCAACTTTAATTTGTAGTAGGTACCAAGACAATCGGATGGGAAAAATCATTCCCTATCTTGAGCATCTATATCTAGAGCAACATTACCACTAAGCTTGAGTGATTTGGTGGAGTAAAGGTTGTTAGGTTATTGAGTGGAACGATGGATTTTTAACATGGGAGATTAAGGTCTACTACCATCATTGTCAACGAATTCTGACTAGCATTGCTATCAAGTTCAACGAAGAAAGGAGGGATTGTACATGTTATACATCCTCTCTCTCAGCTCAATTTTGGATTATCATAAGTATGAGTGAGCTTATTATTATGGCATGGCCTATTACTAAAGACTAGGTCTATACTTTGTGTTTTGACTTCAATTGTGTAGGTGAAACAGGTGTGCTCACACTAGAGAGCTCATGGATTTCATCTTCTAGGATGGGCTCAACATCCTTCAAGTGCTCTTGGGTTCCTCTCACCCACTCCTTGACCTTATCCATGGTTCAAGCTCACACTTTGTGTTGGGGTACTCCCTGACCTTGACACTCCCCTTTTCCACAGTCCTCAAAGTAGATGTTTCTGATTCTACGTCTATGACTTTTTTCCCTATGGTTAGTGTCATGTCACTCTTTGTCTTAAGCATGACCTTAGTTTTAGTTCTCTTCCTCCTTTGCCTATGACTCATTTCTCCTATTGAGACTGCATCTAGGTTACTAGGCCCTAATAGTAATATGATAGCTTTCTTCATCTATACTGAGGTCATAATGTGCAATGGCATAGGTGTAGCCTCTCTGTCGAGTGTTTCAACTCCAAATAGCCCCAATGGTACTGATGATATGATTCCTAAACTAGAGGGTGGCTTTTATCTAGGGCAATCAACAAATAGGTGGGTGATTCCACACTCTAGGCATCGAAGGTTAGCCTTCTCTCGATTGGCTTTCTCCCTCTTGGGGCAGCATGAAGAAATATGCCCTAGGTGACCACAAGTCCAACCCTTGGGTTTACCTCTTACGCCTCTACCCCTACCTCTAACTAATGTCATCACCCACACTGGTCGATATTCCATGAGAATAGGACTTCCCTCTTTGTTGTACGAGATGTAAGGGTTCATGTATGATTCCTCATCATTTGGCTCCTCCATGTAGTGGACTAAAGCATCGCTCGATGGGTGTGTTACAAAGGGTCCACATGGCCTAGGTATTCCTATGGGATTAATCTCCATTCTAGGGATGGCTGGTTTCACATTTCTAGTTGTTGGAAGAGCCAACATGGCTTCCCTTTTGAAGAATTTCAGTAGCCTATTCCCTATGTATGATTGGTTGTATGGCTAGGTGTATGGAAGTCTCCTTGGTAGTGTCCAGGCTGAACCTATGGGAATTGGCACAAGTTCGGGATTGATTGTCATAAAATTTTGCTGGTAGGTGGTTTATGCCACAATCCATGCATTGGACATGTGGGCGTGTAGGTCTCCTCACCATCTCTAGCAACCTAGCTAGCTCCAACTTCATTTCTGCTAGCTCTTGGCTCTGGTCAACAATTTTCCCTTTTTCTTGGGCGCTTGGGATTGACCATTTGCTAGATGTCATGGCTTTCTCTGAGGATCTAGAATTAGCATTATCTTGGCTTGAGCTCCTAGAACTTCTCTCCTTGAGCTAAATGTCCACTCTTACGGCCTCTTTGAAGACCCTAGCTAGTACATCTCTCTGCAAGCTCAAGTTGCAAGCTAAGGCTTTGTAGAGTTCCTTTCTATGAATTCCATTTATAAACACTACGGAGACCACTGTTTCATTGGGTCATTCGTTAGGTGGGATTCTCTTAAAGAGGCTTCACACCACGTGGGTAACCTAATCTCTAATGTCCTCCTTTTCCTTTTGCTTGATGTTCATCTATCATAATATACTTAGAGAACGTCTTGATGAAGAGATCATTGAGGTTGTTCAAGTTATTCCATTCCACCACATCTAAGATGGTGTACCATGTCCTACCCTTGTCTCCTAAGCAAAGGCTGAAGGCTTGCAAGTGTTGGGTAAGATTTGTGAGGCCATTGGCTTCGCAAACTTGCTCAAACTATTCTATGATCAGTTGAATCTTTAAAACATGTCTCTCTTAGTGGCACTGCTTTGATACAATGTCATGAATCATGTGGTGAGGGGGACTTACTTGGGCTATTGTATTGAACACACACAATACACATAAGAGAAAGCTCACTCAAGAATATATGAAGAAAGATGGAGGCAAAAATGTTTTCTTCTTGGTTTTTCTTCCTTCCCTTTCACAATAGCACGTACACAAAGGGTGGTTAAGATACAACATAAAAGAAAATGGTCTACTAAGTCAAATAGTACATACTAAGCTATACTAATCAATTGATACTATAACTATGCTAGCCAGAGGTAGGTATAACTAGCCAAATATAAGAAGTGGTAAGTCAGTGGGCACTCCCATGGAATGTTTCGAGGTTTGTGCCCTAGGGATTCCTGAGTCCACCTCGCAAAATGGAACGAGGTTCACGGCCAACCCACTAGGGTCAATGTGAAATCTGGGTTCCTAGTGGTCAAGGTCTCCTGGCAACATTCTAGCGTCGGATCTTGGACATCCTACTTTATGCAGAGATACCCAAGCCAAAGCAAATCCATGCTGCACTTGGTTCAAAGAGGATGGGAAACGAGAGGGATGCACCACTCAACCTCTCTACCCATAGGGCATAGTGCCATTCCGGTCCCCTAAAATGGCATGAATCAAGTTCTAACCTATCAATACCTGAAGGTTGGAATGACTGTACCTTGTGAGAAGCCTCCCAATTCTCTGGGACCACCCTACCATAGGAATGACCCATTGAGGGTTCCTCCCACCCGCTTCCCTCAATAGGCATTCTTTAGTTATCTAATTAGGCCCTATCACATTTATGGTGAAATTTAAAATTAGCTTTCTTAATTAAGCCTTTTAGGGAACAGAGTTTATTTGCATAATTTATGGCAAAAACACGAATACAGAGCTAGTCCTTTAACAAATAAGTTCAAATAAGTTCTTAACTTATCTTCACGTTAATCTTTGTCTCCTGCCCACACAGGAGAAATTATGTATCCCTTCTGTCCAACAGAAGTACCCGGTCCAAATCACGTTGCACCATAATTTCCATCCTTTATCTGTAATAGGATCTTCCAATACCATAGAATTTGCGCTCATGACAGTCTTCAACTCTGGTTTGGACTAGGCAAGGGGTGTCCAAAGCTCCACCTGACCCCAAGTGACCTAGGAGTGACACACAACTTCTGTGGTTGGCCTTTTCACCACTCGACCTTCGGCCCGTGAATCAAGCAGTGCCCTTCTTGCGTTGAAGCATTGTGTGACCTTGGAGATGATCCACCCGTGCAAAATATCCTTCCTTAATTAATCCAATTAAGAATCAAACACAATCAAGGCAATTGGCCTAATATCATCTTCCAAGAAAACATTCCTTTATCCCCATGGCAACTTGTCATCATAGACCCTTGCCATGCATTTACTATCAAACAAAGCACTTGTAATAATCACCCAAATCACATCCAAACAATCAATTTAATGCAAAAACATTTAGCACGTTGTTTCATCAATCAATAGAAACAATGGTATCCTTTTCCAAACATTGTGCAGATAGTCACGATAACCTTTCCATCGCATATTTTCTCTCCCCCTTGGGATCGGGAGCAGTTCAATGTAAAATTTACTTACACACCCTTCTTTCGGCTAAGGCATATGTTAAGGTTTCAAACATTGTACAAGACATAAGTTCTATTAATCACTTACATTGATCGATAACCCAGCCTCCTACCCAACAAGTACAAAAGCATCGGTCTTTCCTTTGATATAGGGTTTCCTAATTCCTTGAGCTCTTCATTTTCCCTAGAGTTGTTGTTTCATCTAGCCCAACCCTAAATAGGATTGATAAACATAGTTGCTATCAGGCGGATCTCAAGTCATCATAGTTTTAATATTAATGATTGTTGTTTGTACTAGCCACACATAACTTCAAGATCCGAATGAACTAATAGTTTGAGATATTAGCAAGAACTTGGACAAAGCCTAGAGTTTTCTAAGATGAATTTCCTTTGGGCTAGATCGCTTACCATGCCATCTGTCAAGCGTGCAAGCTATGACATACCTTCAGTGTGGTGAGAAATGTATCTATTATTTATAAGGAAAGGAGAGTTGATGATATCCTGGAATCTTATATGCTATTTATTCTATCTACGAATTTGTTTCATAGCATCTAGATGCATTTCACTTCTCTTTATACCCATGCTTTGCAACTCTATCTTTCAAATGTATGAGATAAAACCCATCCCTTTCCATGACCTATTCTCGTGCGGCATCTAATGTACCTCATGTGGGAATCAAAACAAGCTCCCTATTAATTTGAAAATTCATTACTTATGACCGGTATCGCAGTTGGATTGGCAGTGATGCCCTCACCCGAGGCCTCGTTTCAGATTATGGGATTTCTGCTTGCATTCGACATTCTTTGCTTGGGGGCCATGTCCCAGTCTTCTTTGCTTTAAGTGCGATCCACCACAAGAATTCAACTGCCTCTTTCTCAAGTAGCAAGCCAATTGGGGGGGGAAAGTAAGTTGTGGATAACCAAGCAAAATAAGGTATAAGTTTACGGGCAATGGAATAATAAAGGATGCATGTGGAAACCCTCTAAGGAGGGAAAGAGAAGGAGAATGATCTTGGAAGGTTCTCTCTCTTGCTCTCTGTCACTCCCTATCTGCCTCTCTCTCTTTCTCTCTCTTACCCTCTCTCTTCCTCTTTCCTCTCTCTCTCTCTCTCTCTCTCTCTCCCTCTCTGTCATGCAGCATCTTGGCCTCCTCCCTCCAGCAGGCTTCTTAGCATGTCGAGCCCCTCCAAAGCCTCCTGTCTACATTGCGATTGGGGGGGGGGGGGGTTATAATGGGGAGGGAGGTTATTATTGGGGGGGGCATGGTGGAGTGGTGATGCTATTGGGGGTGGTGGCCTATCTGGGCCGTAAGGTCTGGTCGAGACGGCTAGTGGAGGGGTAGTAGGCCCCTTGCCTCCCCCTTGAGATCGTCATCATTGTCTTGTTCTTCTTCCTCAACGGTGTCGCCTTCTCCCTCCTCTGTGGTCATCAATGCCCACGTTCTCATATTGCTGCGCATTTGAGGTGTGAAAACCACCCAAAAGTTGTGTGTGTGATTTGATACTTTGTACATACTTAGTTGTTATGTTTGCTCTTTCATTCTATGCGGAAAAGATAGTGAAGCGGGTTTGGAGCAAGAGGAATTAATCAACAATGCTCTGGTTGACATGTATGCTAAATGTGACATGTTTGTAGAAGAACAGGGGGTTTTTGATGGATTGGTAACTCGAGATGCAATCTCATAGGCTACACTTATTTCAAGATATGCCAATTATGGGCTTTGTGAGGAAGTACTAAACTAATTCCAAGAGATGCAAATCGAAGTACATTGGTGGATATGTATGCCAAATGTGGGAGCTTGCTTGATGTTTAGCACACCTCAAAATGGTTCAATACAGCTGGTAGGAGCATCAAGACAGGCTTGATTGCGAGTGTCATTGTATCATAGTGGACTTGGGCAGCTACTATTTTGCAAAGCTCTAATGTTGCATGGGAGTATGGTGTCAATGGCCCTTTCTGGTATGCAAGTGAGACGACAATTCAGGTGCTCCTTTTTGGAGTACTTGCCATTGAAATCAAATGGAAGGCATCATCAGCACATACAGTTGGTGAGATTGTGCGTGTGAGGTGGGGTTTTTCGGTGCACATTGTTGTTGCTGGTGTTTGTTTTGCCCACTTCGCCGAGACGGATACGCACAGTAGTAGCATGCTTCGGCTTCTATAGGCCTCATCGTCTTGATTGCTTTGGTGGACCCTCCCCCCAAGACAAGTAATAGTGCTACTTCAGGTGGTAGTACAGCACTGTTTAATCTGCCTTGAAGGGGCAAGTTGTGTACATGTTATGTCAACCTTTGACTGGAGATTCTATTGGAAGACTTCTGTTTAAAGAAGATTTAGCCCGCCATGCTGTCTATCCCTTCGCACCCCTGCGATTGTCGCATTGAGGACTGCAGCTTCCCCACATTCACAATGTGGGAGAATTATGCACAAGCAGTAAATGGAAGGTACTAACCATAGGCAACCAGGTGATGCTATCCTTGTCGCTCTCCATTTATATTTGCTAAAGATGGAGGCCTCTTTTCGATAGGTACAATCTGCGTGTGTATGAGAAAAAAAGTGTGGCTAAAAAAGTGGGGCTTTTTCGGGTTCAAGAGCGGAAGAAAAAAAACAGGGGAAGAAAACGCAGAAGCAAGGGGAGAATAGTGTGGGAGCACTGTATTGGGAGAAGGAGGATTGCTACATTTGGGCTGCACAGCGCTTGTGAAAGAGGAAAGAAGGAGGATGGGAGGCCATCGCACTGTATTGGGAGGAGGATCGACTGTTGTCAAGCGACAGAGGGGAATCGACTGGGGAAACGATGAAGAACCCTGCAACTTCGAAGGATATTGGATGTAATTGATGCTGGAACAGCTATAGCGGAAGAGTGAGGGTACAATGGCACAGGTGGTAGAAAGATAACCTGAGGAGCTTCAATGGGGTACCAGGAAAATCAATTTGTAGCTGAGAACTCATCCGCATAGAGTGTACCTGCCGCCCCATAGCTGAAAGAATTCATCTGCATAGAGTGTACCTACCGCCCCGTAGCTGAAATAATTCATCCGCATAGAGTATACCTGCCGCTCCTTTGAATTCAATAACCCATAAATAATCAGGACTCGATTCACTTGAAGATTGTCGATGACGACAGATTGAATCTGATCATCCATGACAACGGGATTGAACTCGGATGGAGGATTGTCTGGATTCGGTTGATCGTCATTTTGCTCAGGCCATGTTGTGCCGATAATGTGTTCATGGCGGACTCTGAGATGCAAACAACCTGCAGAATGCCGATCTCGACAATAATGCCCTGGAGCTAAAAGCTGCTTCAAAGCTCACCTCAAGATACAGTGGCTTGCGCTGAAAAATCTATCAGACAACAATGATTTACCTTCTGCCAGCGCTCCTTAATCTCATCAACCACAAAGCTGCGATTTTTGTCAGGAAAGTTTGGTCGATCCGCTTCTCTGAGCACTATCACATCATCAGAAGTTGTAACAGAGTAATGCTTACATTGACCTTCTAGGACCAAGCACATTATAACCAAGTTTCTAACAAGGCAATTGGCGTACAACACGATGTACTCTCTTGGGGTTGTTGGTGAGCAGAAAACAAAGTTGACACAACATTCAATGCGGGAATTAAGAACATTGGGTCTTACACCAAATCTATTGGCTTGTCGTAGTGCATAGGCGCTTGAAAAATCTACCACAGAGAAGCTTTCACGGTTTTGTCATGTTTTGATCCACTGCATAATGCTCTAGAAATTTGCTCATAGTCGAGGCCAACCCTGGACATAGCAGCCAATGCTGATTCTGTTCACCCAGAACTATGGCAGAGAAGAAATACACTTAGCTGTTTTAGTTGACAAAGCTCTCTACTTGCATAAGAGTAAAAGCAAAATCCAGCTGCCTTATCGTACTTTCAGGGTTGATTTTCAACATTGGACAGACAATAAAGGACAATTTGAATCCATGAACTTCTGAGTCAGTTGCATGGCCATATTTGTAAGTCATATGCCATCTGCAGCTATGCTTATAAATTCTTGCTGGTCTCTGGCAAGCATGTAAAGAAGTTCAGATTTATGATGCATCTGAAGCAACAGCCTAGCTATGGTAGCCAGCATTGGGCAGCTCTGACTGAATCTTGGAGTTCTCAGGATCTACAAATGCTGCAGAATTGAATCGAGTGGCCTAAAACCAGTGGACTAATTACATCGGAATTCATCTTATATTTTGTAAACATCTTGGTAGTAATACAATTGTTACTTGGCCTTATTTCCTCATCTTGCTTATTCATCTGTTTGATCTTTTATCCTGAAATTTATCAAGGTCTTCTGAAGACGCGACTTTGCTTTCATAAATCCTTCGACATCTTTGGTGAACCTGATGTGAAAGCGTCGGAGAAATTTCAGGATGGGAGATACTTTAGCCTCTATTTCAGCCTCTTCTACAATTCCAGCTGCGTCTACTTCAGCTCCATCAATGACTGCTGCGTCAAGTACTTCAACAGAGGATCTAAAGCAGATTTTGCAAAATATGTCCATGTATATGCAGCTCCAAAATCAGCAGACACAATTGTATATGCAGCAGCAGCAACAATTGCATCAACAGCAGTTGTCTCAGCAAAGGCAACTCTATTCAGAGCAGGAGAATGCAAACAGCGCGACTAAGGCTATTGAAGCAGTTGAGAATGAGAAGAAGCTATTTGACGGGCGTAATGTTTCAGCATATTTGAAGACATATGAGATCAAGATGGGGTTTTTTGGAGTTCCAGCTGGACTTATGAGTAAGTATTTCCTTCGTCTTGTCACACCCGCTTTGAGGGCGAAAGTGACTGATCTTTTTATTCAAAATACGCATTGGCAAGATTTTAAGAAGGCCTTGAAAGAAGAATATTTCCTTGAGGACTTTGGTATGGCTACTCGGCGGTCATTCCGAGAGTGGGTCTACATGCCAAACAAAGGTCTAGCTGCTTCGGAGTTGATTCGAGAATTTGAGGAGAGGTATAGTCAGCTTGATGCCATTGAACAAAGAGCATTGGATGTTGAAAAAGTTGAGCTTTTCTTGCAAGCTGCAGATCCTGCTCTTCAAGAAGAATTGGGTGAGCTTCTTGAGGATCGCACGAAGCCTATGGGTCTTAAAACGGATTGGCAGGATGCTCAGGATGCAGTCTCCACTTTGACCAAGAGGAGGATATGGAAGACTCGCCTACAGAATGGTTCCATGACACCTACACCATCATCAGCTCCTATGCCTGCTTCTATCCCTGTTATTTCTTCTCCTCCTCAGCCAGTTTCTTGGCCTATGCTAGTGCCTACTGTTTCCACTCCACCTATTCCTCCTCTTCCACAACCGATGCCTACACCTTCTGCTCCAAAACCATCCGCTCCATCGGTGCCTACCTCTCTTGATGACATAATCAAAGGCATAATAGATTTGACACTGGAGTCAGTCAAAGCGGAGTTGGTGGGAAAGTTGAAGGAGCAGTTTGCTTCGACTGCGCCTACTACTTCTTCTAGTGCTCCTACTGCACCTAGGAGTGCTCCTAGTGCACCTAGGAGAGATCGGAGATGTATTTGGTGCGATAGTACGGACCATCAGCATTGCAAGGATTGTGAATCTTTTCAAGATGCAAGGAGGAAGAATTTGGTATATTGGGGGCAAGATGGTAAGATTTGGTTGACTGAGACAGGAGCTCCACTTGCTACCAACTTTGGTAAAGGTGGAATGAAGAAGTTAGTGGATGATATGGCTGCGCATACTTCTTATGTGACAGCTAGAGGTGATGCTTCTGCATATGGAGTCCAGATTGAGAAGGGATCAGAGACTCAGTCAGCACTATGGACTTATGCTATGGAGACTGCAAACAAGGGAAAAATTCAGCAAACTGTTTTGACTAGTGCAGGCTCTAGCATCAGATCAGAGACAGGTTGGGACTCGCCTATTGACAGGTACTCTATTTATGCTTATTTGGCTAAGTCTCATGGTGCAAATGTACTTGTTGAGGAGAAGTGTAAGAGGGATAAAGAAAATCCAAGTGCAGCTAAGAAGACTAGAGGGGGTGAGTTTGTTACTCCACCTACTGCAGGACCGTCTTCAAGACCAGGGCCAGATCGACATATGGAAGATGCTCAAAAAAGAGAAAAGAGGCAAGAGCCTAGAGAGAGAAAGCAGCCAGGGTTTAGATTGATGTCCGATATTGAGACATCTACAGACATGAAGAAAATCTTTAATGACAAGATACTTGGCAGTGAGGTGACTTTCACTATTTCTGAGATTTTGGGCATCTCAAAAAGAGAGTTTCAGGATCAGTTTCAGGAGGTCCTGAAGAGAAAAAGACATGCATTGTCTACCACTGATACACAAGGAGTTTTGATTGGGGAGTTGGATGAGGATGAGGATGAGGTTATGGTTGAAAATGCTTCCGTTTTTCCGCAGGTAGAGAAGAGGGTTCAGCCTATGCATTATGCTAAAATTGATGAGCCTGTCTTGATACCGCGAAGTCACTTTTCGCGGAGCCATTGGGCTAGGGCAACTACAGAGACGATGGTGAAGATTGGAGAGAAACAGGTGCCTTATGTTGCATTGGTGGATCATGGTTCAGAGATTAATCTCATAGTTCGTGGAGTTTATGAGAGTAACAGATGGCCTATGGATGTAGAGCATGGGTGGCGTATGAGAGCTGCCAATAACACTGCAGGTGATTTGTATGTTGCCTGTCCTAGTGTCAAGGTTTCTATTGGTGATGTAGAGGAGGATTTTCATTTCTTTGTGCAGGATTCATGCTCTTATCCCATAATTCTTGGTCAGCCATTCATCACAGAGATGCACATGGAAACAAAGGTAATGGATGATGGTTCTACTTATGCACGGATTCGCAGTAAAGATGGCATGAGAGCAGTTCAGTTTATGACTGTATGTGTGAACCATGTTAGAAATAGGGATACTCTCAGAGATGCACCTTTGCCCACTGTAAGGGATTCGAGTTTTCATTAGGTACCGCCGTTTCGCGAGATGACGGTGGTACAGAGCAGAGGAGATTGGAGTTCTCGCCTCCTAGCAGCAGTATTTTCTCCTTCGGTTTTGTTGGTATTTCAGCCAACAGTTCGATGAGCTATCAGAAGACTTCTAGGTGCCCTAGAGCTGCCAGGCAGTACATATGCAGGAAGGAGAAAAATTTGAAAAATGCAGGAATTTTGGAGGATGATGAACACATAGATGGGATGTATGACAGTGTGATTTGTGCAGATAGGATGACAGAGATGGGAGATATACTGAAAACTGATATGCAGAATTGTCACAGTAATGTATTAGTGCAGTCCCTGGACATGTTTCATGAAATTGCAGATTTTGTGTCACAAATTGAGTCAGAGGCTGAGGTAACTCAGCAAAGAGTGTTGAGTGCTGAAGAAATTCAGCAAACAGAGTTTCCAGCTGATTATGATCAGCTTTCAGCGACACAGAGGGCTGAAAACTTTCAGCCAACAGAGTTTACTGCTGAAATATTTCAGCATCCAGAGTTTAGGGCTGTTTCTATGCAGTCCATAGAGCAGAGGGCTGAGGATATTCAGCCATTGGAGTGCAGAATTGCTGATTTACAACAAGATTTATGTAATGCAGAAGAGCATAATGAAGCCAAGGTTGACACGAAATACAAAACTGTGGATAAGAAGGTGAAGCCGGTTGCTGTACCGCTTCCACTTGACAGTGATCAGCAAATAGAGAGGGCTACCAAACAGCCAATTTTGAGGAATCCGGAGCATATTGGTTATAAATTTTCAGCAGAGACTCTTGCTGAATTGAAAATTGGAAATGGTGATTTCTTGCTACCCATAGAGAAGCAATGCTTTCAGGAGATGCTTGAGCGACATGGAAGGGGATTTGCTTTTTTCCCACATGAGATTGGATGTGTGAATCCTGATATTGTTGCTCCTATGGTCATTTTTACTATTCCTCATATCCCATGGAATCTCCGACCTATTCCAGTCCCTAAAGCACACCTGCCAAAGCTGATTGATTTATTGAATGAGAAAATCAGGATGGGAATCCTTGAGCCTTCATCTGCACCATACTCAAACAGGTGGTTTACAGTTCCAAAGAAGAATGGTACTCTCCGATTTATTCAGGACATGCAGCCAGTGAACAGAGTTACAATCAGGAATGTTGGTATAGGTCCAGTTGTGGATGAGTTTGCAGAGGCATTTGCTGGACGTGCCATCTATTCTTTAGGTGATTTGTATTCAGGATATGATCAGTTTCAGCTGGCTTTGGAAAGCAGGGACATAACCACCATGAGAACTCCTATTGGGCTTGTCAGGATGTGTACCTTGCCTCAAGGTGCCACTAATTCTGTTGCGCATATGATGAATGCCATGCATAAGGTCCTTCGTGATTACATACCTCAGCTTACCATGCCTTTCTTGGATGATGTGCCCATTAAGGGTGTGCAGAAGAAGTGAAGAATGAGAGTCTAAATGAGCAGGGATGCAGATCCTTTGTGGCTGATCATATTTCAGCATGTGAGAAGATTTTGGCTAGGTTAGAAGAAGTGAACTTGACACTTTCAGGGCAAAAATCTATTTTTGGCATGAATGAGGTTGTCATTGTTGGACATATGTGTGGATATTATGGCAGGAAACCCTCACCTGATAAGGTGAATGCTATAGGCAAGATTGCGGAGTATTGTTCTACCACTTCAGAGGTACGGAGATTCATTGGAGCTTGTGTGTTTTATATGATTTGGATACCTCATTTTGCACACATAGCAGATTGTTTATATCAGCTGCTTCGAAAGGGGCAGAAATTCTATTGGGATGAGAGCCACACTAGAGCCATGTGGAAATTGAAGAAGTTATTGCAGAATGCTCCTACTCTCAGGAAAGCGGATTATAATTGTGATAGGCCTATTGTATTGATAGTTGACACTAGTCCAATTGGCATAGGTTGGGCTGTGGGTCAAGATGATGCAGATGGAAATAGGTATGCTATTCGGTTTGGGGCAAAAGTCCTAAACGAGAGACATAGGAGATATCCGCAAATCAAGAGGGAGTTATTGGGGATTGTCACGGCTCTCAAATGTGACAAGGAGTACTTTATTGGAGCTTCAATTGTGGTAGAGACAGATTGCTTGCCATTGATTGGTATGATCATGAGTTGCTCTACTCCGGATATAGCCATGTTGAGATGGATTGCATACATCAAGTCATTAAATCCGGAATTTAAACACATAGCAGGGAAGGATAATCCAGTAGCAGATATGTTGTCTAGAGCCAGATATGATGATGAGGAGACTCTACTTGCAGAAGAGGATGATGCAGAAATTTCAGCCACTATGGTTGATCATGTTTGTCATGTCTATGATATTGTGGCTTTCATAGAAGAACTCTATGTTGGAGATTGGTTGCAGATTGGCAGGTACCTTAGTACATTAAGTAAAAGAGATGAATGGACAGATGAAGAGTTCAAGAAGATCAGAAGGAAAGCTTATGGTTATTTTCTCAAGGATGGATTTCTTTGGAAGCATCCGAAGAAAAGAGGCGGATTACCTTTGCGGGTTGTCTGCGATAGAGAGACACAGTTACAAGTGATGAGGGAGTTTCATGAGAGTCCTTGGGCTGGTCATAGAGGAGTGTGGGCTACTTATGAGAAAATCAAGGAGAAATATTGGTGGAAAGGCATGTATAGAGATGTTTCTCATTTTGTTGAGACTTGCAATGACTGTCAGATGTATTCGGTAGTGCGTCATCGAGATGAGCTTCATCCGACCTATCCGCTATGCATTCATTATAAGTGGGTAGTTGATTTGGTTACCATGCCTATGGGTCTATGGCAGATGAGGTACATTGTTTTGGCTAGAGAGGATCTTACCAATCATGTTGAGGGCAGATCTTTGAGAACGAAGACCACTAGTGCAGTGTGTAAGTTCTTATTGGAGGAAATTTTCTGCAGGTATGGTTGTGTGGGTAAGATCACTGCGGATCGTGGTGAATTGGATGCAGATGAAGCTAGGGAGTTTTTCTCTCAGCTAGGAATCAAGTTGGCTCTAACTACAGCATATAATCCAGAGGGAAATGGGAAGAGTGAAAGATGGCATCCGCCGATAGTGAAAGCATTAGCCAAAGCATACAGAGGACGGATTGGAGAACGGCCGAGACTTCTAGCATTTGCTTTGTGGGCTGATCGTACTACTCATAGTGTTACCACAGGATATATGCCTGCAGAGTTGATGTATGGACAGAAACCTATTATGCTGATTGAGACTTGTGCTTTGACTTGGTCAGTTTTACCTTGGCAGGAGGATTTGACGAGAGAGGAGCTCTTAGCTCTTCGGATTCGACAGTTGGAGAGGAGGCCAGAGGATTTTCAGCTAGCTATTGACAGGTTGAAGGTTGCTAGACTAAGGAATAAGGACAGGTTTGACAGTAGGCATCGCTTGCGGCCTAGAGCAATAGAAGAGGGAGATTGGGTATTGGTCTTTGATAGCAGCCATGAAAATCAGCATACTGCACTTCGGAAGATGGTGAAAAGATGGTTTGGGCCATACATAGTCAGACATGTTTTTGATAATGCAACATATGAGTTGACAGAATTGGATGGGACAGTGCTTAGAGTGCCTATTGCTGGAAAAAGAATCAAGATTTTCAAGAAAAGAGATGATGAGGATTATGCATTGGAAGAATTTGCAAGAGAGCAACGAGAAGAAATTCCAATGGAAAAGACAGATGATATGACAGATAATCTTGTTGATATACCAGAAATGCATAATGAAGAGATTGATCTGTTTATGGATCTTGATGATAATGATCATGGGTAGTTGGCCCATCCGGAGGATGCGCAGGATTAGAGGGGGTGGATGTCGTATTGCTGCGCATTCGAGGTGTGAAAACCACCCAAAAGTTGTGTGTGTGATTTGATACTTTGTACATACTTAGTTGTTATGTTTGCTCTTTCATTCTATGTGGAAAAGATAGTGAAGCGGGTTTGGAGCAAGAGGAATTAATCAACAATGCTCTGGTTGACATGTATGCTAAATGTGACATGTTTGTAGAAGAACAGGGATTTTTTGATGGATTGGTAACTCGAGATGCAATCTCATGGGCTACACTTATTTCAAGATATGCCGATTATGGGATTTGTGAGGAAGTACTAAACTAATTCCAAGAGATGCAAATCGAATTACATTGGTGGATATGTATGCTAAATGTGGGAGCTTGCTTGATGTTTAGCACACCTCAGAATGGTTCAATACAGCTGGTAGGAGCATCAAGACAGGCTTGATTGCGAGTGTCATTGTATCATAGTGGACTTGGGCAGCTACTATTTTGCAAAGCTTTAATGTTGCATGGGAGTATGGTGTCAATGGCCCTTTCTGGTATGCGAGTGAGACGACAATTCAGGTGCTCCTTTTTGGAGTACTTGCCATTGAAATCAAATGGAAGGCATCATCAGCACATACAGTTGGTGAGATTGTGCGTGCGAGGTGGGGTTTTTCGGTGCACATTGTTGTTGCTGAAGTTTGTTTTGCCCACTTCGCCGAGACGAATACGCACAGTAGTAGCATGCTTCGGCTTCTATAGGCCTCATCGTCTTGATTGCTTTGGTGGACCCTCCCCCCAAGACAAGTAATAGTGCTACTTCAGGTGGCAGTACAGCACTGTTTAATCTGCCTTGAAGGGGCAAGTTGTGCACATGTTATGTCAACCTTTGACTGGAGATTCTGTTGAAGACTTCTGTTTAAAGAAGATTTAGCCCGCCATGCTGTCTATCCCTTCGCACCCCTGCGATTGTCGCATTGAGGACTGCAGCTTCCCCACATTCACAGTGTGGGAGAGTTATGCACAAGCAGTAAATGGAAGGTACTAACCACAGGCAACCAGGTGATGCTATCCTTGTCGCTCTCCATTTATATTTGCTAAAGATGGAGGCCGCTTTTCGATAGGTACAATCTACGTGTGTGTGAGAAAAAAAGTGTGGCTAAAAAAGTGGGGCTTTTTCGGGTTCAAGAGCGGAAGAAAAAAAACAGGGGAAGAAAACGCAGAAGCAAGGGGAGAATAGTGTGGGAGCACTGTATTGGGAGAAGGAGGATTGCTGCATTTGGGCTGCACAGCGCTTGTGAAAGAGGAAAGAAGGAGGATGGGAGGCCATCGCACTGTATTGGGAGGAGGATCGACTGTTGTCAAGTGACAGAGGGAATCGACTGGGGAAACGATGAAGAACCCTGCAACTTCGAAGGATATTGGATGTAATTGATGCTGGAACAGCTATAGCGGAAGAGTGAGGATGCAGTGGCACAGGTGGTAGAAAGATAACCTGAGGAGCTTCAATGGGGTACCAGGAAAATCAATTTGTAGCTGAGAATTCATCCACATAGAGTGTACATGCTGCCCCGTAGCTGAAAGAATTCATCTGCATAGAGTGTACCTGCCGCCCCGTTAGCCGAAATAATTCATCCGCATAGAGTATACATGCCGCTCCTTTGAATTCAATAACCCATAAATAATCAGGACTCGATTCACTTGAAGATTGCCGATGACGACAGATTGAATCTGATCATCCATGACAACGGGATTGAACTCGGATGGAGGATTGTTTGGATTCTGTTGATCGTCATTTTGCTCAGGCCATGTTGTGCCGATAATGTGTTCATGGCGGACTCTGAGATGCAAACAACCTGCAGAATGCCGATCTTGACAATAATGCCCTGGACCTAAAAGCTGCTTCAAAGCTCACCTCAAGATACAGTGGCTTGCGCTGAAAAATCTATCAGACAACAATGATTTAACTTCTGCCAGCGCTCCTTAATCTCATCAACCACAAAGCTGCGATTTTTGTCAGGAAAGTTTGGTCGATCCGCTTCTTTGAGCACTATCACATCATCAGAAGTTGTAACAGAGTAATGCTTACATTGACCTTCTAGGACCAAGCACATTATAACTGAGTTTCTAACAAGGCAATTGGCGTACAACACGATGTACTCTCTTGGGGTTGTTGGTGAGCAGAAAACAAAGTCGACACAACATTCAGTGCGGGAATTAAGAACATTGGGTCTTACACCAAATCTATTGGCTTGTCGTAGTGCATAGGCGCTTGAAAAATCTACCACAGAGAAGCTTTCACGGTTTTGTCATGTTCTGATCCACTGCACAATGCTCTAGAAATTTGCTCATAGTCGAGGCCAACCCTGGACATAGCAGCCAATGCTGATTCTGTTCACCCAGAACTATGGCAGAGAATAAATACACTTAGCTGTTTTAGTTGACAAAGCTCTCTACTTGCATAAGAGTAAAAGCAAAATCCAGTTGCCTTATCGTACTTTCAGGGTTGATTTTCAACATTGGACAGACAATAAAGGACAATTTGAATCCATGAACTTCTGAGTCAGTTGCATGGCCATATTTGTAAGTCATATGCCATCTGCAGCTATGCTTATAAATTCTTGCTGGTCTCTGGCAAGCATGTAAAGAAGTTCAGATTTATGATGCATCTGAAGCAACAGCCTAGCTATGGTAGCCAGCATTGGGCAGCTCTGACTGAATCTTGGAGTTCTCAGGATCTACAAATGCTGCAGAATTGAATCGAGTGGCCTAAAACCAGTGGACTAATTACATCGGAATTCATCTTATATTTTGTAAACATCTTGGCAGTAATACAATTGTTACTTGGCCTTATTTCCTCATCTTGCTTATTCATCTGTTTGATCTTTTATCCTGAAATTTATCAAGGTCTTCTGAAGACGCGACTTTGCTTTCATAAATCCTTCGACAACATTGACTATTTCCTACAACTCCCCCTTCCAGCTGGTGGCATCAATAAGGGGTGTGTTAAAAAAATTCAATTAATTATTAAGGGGGGTGGTTCCTACATGGGCGGGGAGGGATATTACATCCTCGCCCCCTTAGAGAACTTGAGATGTTCTCATCTCAAAGGAACTGGGGATTTCATTCTGGAGCACGTGCAGTAGGACCCATCACTCTTTCGTTGCTCACTCATAATATAGTCTTTTAAAACAACCACTTATTTTATTAAATATATCCGGGCCTTGAGCTACATATCATGAATATCTTCTAGGTTTTTCATAACTGTCTGGTATAATTTGAATCACTGGAGCTTGCACAATTTCATCCATTGTAAGTTCAAGTTCTCTTTGAGTTCTGTTGGGACAATTGATGTAGTTATATCCAATGTTGTGGCACTCAGAGCATCAGTGTTTAGGGTGCTTTGGACATTCCCATTTGAAATGACCTAAATCCTTGCAAAAAAAGCAGCGCAGAGCTTTATCACTTGTGGTCACAAGATTCGTGGTTATTCTTGGAAGGATTTTCTTCTTTAGACCAAATTGCCCTAGGATCCTTTTAGCAGATCAAAGTGGTCCTTTATCTCGGAAACTCTGTTCCCAGATTGTCCTCTTCTTAGCTCGAGACTAAGCTCCATGGACAATCGGCCTTGCTTGTAATAGTAAAGAATACTTCCAAACTTTGACATTCTGGCAAGACCCAATCTATATTAGTCGAGAAGAACACTTAAGGAAAATTCATTGCAAGTTATAACTGTCATTCCTTGCAAGAGTATCTCTAATCATTTGCAAGTTCTAGGCTCAAAATAGATGCAACTCATATTACTCGGGTTAACTGTACTTCAAGAGTAAGGTTTATCTTGTTTAGGATATGTCTATGAACCATACATAAATCAATCATGTATCATTACGAAGTTTTTCTCTAATACCAACTATAATGTGCTCGCCTATCGCCTACCTAAGCACATTTTAGTGGTCCATTGAGAAACGAATCTAAGTGTTGCTACCCAGCACTCCCATGGAATGTTCTGGGGTTTTTCACCTAGGGTTTCCTGAGTCCGCCTCGCAATGGAATTGGAGCCCCGAGAGGAACACTAAGGAAAAGGGAATTATCTTGCAAGAAAATCTATCTTGTAACATCAACAAGCTTGTTTATCATGTTTCGTATGATCACAATGAAGAAAAGAACACCAGGCACAACAAATCTTCATGCAGCATCATGTAGATCTCCCACGGTTTTTATAAGATCAACCATATTCTTCAATATCTTCACAAAATCCATCAATAAAACAAAGAAAGCAAAGGAATACACCATCTTTGAATGGAAATACATCACATAGTATTCATCTTCATAGTCTTCTCTCTCAATCTCTCACATACAATCACTCTGTTTTAGTAGAATTGGCTATCTCTGACTTTCTCTCTCTCACTCTATCAATAATACATCATATCCTCACTACAATCTCTCAAAATCACTCTCAATAATCCTTCTTAGGTCGTGGATACCCCTCCCAAGAGGTATGTCTGATATGAAGAGTCACCAGAGCCACTACAGTGTCCTTTCATAGCTCACTACTGTCACTTCACTCTAGTCTTCACTTGAGTCTTTGGCAGCTACTTCTTCCACTTCTTTCAGCTCTTTTGCACTTGTATTCACCTCCTTCCAAGGCTAGAAAACTTTTCTCAAGCTATACTCTCATCCATCAAAACAGATACAGAAGCATACAGAACAGTACCAGAACAGCTACAGTACAGAACAGAACAGAACAGAACAGAGACAGAGGCTCTACAGAAGACCTACAGAAGGTTACAAAAGATCATCAAAACCACATAACTTACTCTCAAACCATTCCAAACTCTCACAAACCATTCAATAAACTTTCACAAGATCTCAATCTTCATCAATCAATACTCCATCCCTCCTTACAGAAGACAATCAGAACAAAACAGACCAAAACAGAGCAAAACAGAAGGTATATAGAACCTATCAGAACATCACAGAACCACCAATAAACATCATGAACTTCCAAAACACAATCAATATCATCCAAAACACTCTCAAACCACTTCCAAATCAATCAATCATCTCATAAAATCAACCATTCAGCTCTCAAAAACAACAAAAATCAGCCAAAAAACAAGTCATTTCAACACTCAATATATCCCCACACTTAATAAGGAAGCGTCCTCGCGACCCAGGAAAAAGGGAATACAAGTGCATTGAAAAGCGTAACTTTGATCTTCAATATCTTCTCACAAAAAGAATCCATCCACCACGACCCCAACTTATAACCTGGTTCTGATATAAAAATACAAAGAAAGGAAAACCCTTTATACATTAACACCTCTTATCAAACTAAAAATCACAACAAATTTATAAAGGATATAAGAGTTTGCTTCTTCTTCATCAGCATCAACTTCAATTCTCCAACCATGACCCCATCACCACAAATCTCCAAAATGTAGCTCGTACACGAAATCCAATAGGAAACCACCACGCTAGTTTGACATAAATGAACTCACAACACAAACACTAATACACAACACAACCATCTGAATGACTCCTCCAAAAAGAGAGTTTTTCATTAAAAAACGTCCACCATACATTGGAAAGGTATCAATGAAGATGATCCCTCTTAAAAGATTGATGTTGTCGGAAACGATCCATAGACAAGGATTCATCTACAAAGGTTTTGGGAGGATTTTGAAAAAATTGGAGACAGCACATCCTTTCCAACAGGACCAAGTATCTGCTAGGCAAACAAAGGGCATGAAAATACAAAATATCCAGCTGCTGGGAATCAATGCTAACATTGACATTCATGCACAACTTTGGAATAGGCTTGGAATCATTATGAGAGTGCCTATGCATATACGCCAGGTACCAAGCAAAGTGAGCAGTTAATCTCACTGAGGGATCTGCAGACTGTGAATACTGCTGAGCAAAATGAACATAGTTCTGATAAGCTTGACTGGAAGCTGTCCATTCTCCTGGAATGACTGGCCAATTGATCTGCGGTCCTGTAAGGCAATCATCCGAACTCCATCCCCTTCTTCTGGAAATTTGATTATCAAACCCGTCACAGTCACTAACCAACTGAGGTGGTTGAGATATAGAAGTGTTAGGAGAGGGTAGTGGAATAAGGAAGAGTGGATGAAGTGAGGGATAGGAAAAATCATAAAAGGAAGAAAATGTTAAAGAAGGAGTGGCAGAAATTTGTAAGGAATCACTAAGGAAGGGTGTTAACTGATAAATAGAAAATGTGGAGGGTACATTAATGGAGGGAGAAGAACAGGGTGGAGAAGGGGAAAATACCCTATCCTCAATAAAGGAACAATAAGTAAAAATGGGAATTTGAGGGAAAGATGAAGGTTGGAAAAGAAGGGGTAAAATAATTGTGGAATTAGATTGACAAAGGGAAAGATATATAGCATAGCGGTGAGCCATTTGTTGGTAATAGAGGAGGGTAGGAACAGAAGGTCCCAGAAGAGATCGTCTATGATAGGCATCAAAGAAGGTAGCATCAAATGGATTATGTTTTGAAAGATAGGCTAAGAGATCCATCCTCAGTTGATTAGTACTCTGGGCAAAGGTAGGAGCTGTGTTTTGTCTTTGATTTAGGACCACCGAATCAATCATGGGATGCCACGAATTATCATGACAATCAGCTACTTTGGAGGAATAACTCTGGAACATGTCAGCTATGTGCAACTCCAAATGATTGACATACAAAACAGCCTGTAAGACCACATCCCCCACATACCATGCCATATCCACCTCATCTGGAATTAACAAGTCTCCTCGTAGATACATGTACGACATCAACATGGTGTCTGGTGTGACAGAATCTTCAAACACCATCCTGACTACCTCTGTCAATAACTCAGTAGACCAAGCCCCACTCCATCCATCCTCTGGAAAAGGTAAATCCATCGTGGAAAGCTTCATGTAGAAGACCAACTTTTGTAAGTGGTAGTGGACAAAGAAAGAATGGTTTGGTAGAACATATTCTTGAAACTGCTCAAAGGTAGACCATAACAAGTCCATTCGGGACTGCAATCTTTCCACTTTATCTTGGAATAGAGGGCACAAAGTAGCCTGTCTCTGAAGAGCAGCCAAGTCCTGCTGTGAAAGAGAAGGAATCAATGGAACATTAGGGCTTGGAGGAACAAAGTGGGACTTTGCAAGTTGATCTTGCAACTGCTTGATTTGGGAGGCTTGGTTGGCCACTGTGTCATTAGCAGTCTGTAAAGCTGAAAGTTTATCATCTAAGATAGCTTGAAACTCTTGTGCTTCTCTGGACATCCTCTCCTTCTCGTCTGAAAGGCTAGTAACCTGGGATTGAGCCTCTAGTAACTGGGTCTTCAAAGAAGAAATCTCCTCGCTTTGGGTGGCAACCAGTTGGGTTTGTTGTTCCATTTGCTTAAATAAATCTGCTAGGGTATCCTTAGCAGAAGCTAACTCAGATGTTGCCTGATGCAACTGGTCCTTAGACTGCATGAGCTCTTCATAAAAAGACGCGTACAGCTGTTGAACACAGGCTATCACTGACAACTCAATGGAGCTTTGAATATCTTTACAGAGGAAAGGAATGGCATCTCCTGAGACTAGTTTGTTCAGGGAGGGAACTGATATATCCAAGGATCCTTCTCGATGTGCTCTGAACAGGTTAGTACAAGTGAGATACCCAGGGAGTTCACTGCCAGAGGTAGCAGGGATGGGCACTGAAGGAAGTACGGAAGGAGCTTTATCTGCTACCCTCTTCAAGCGTTTGCGCTGTATGACCAGGGGAGGCGGAGAATCATCATCCTCTATGTCAATGGGTTCTGACTCTTCTGAAGGTGGAGGAGGAGGTACTGGATCTGATGGAGGAGGTGGAGGCACAGTCTTCTGTAAACCTGAATAGGTCAAGAAGGCAGACAAATATGATCCGTATGTGACATTGGTAACATTCCCCCGGGTGACTTTAACAAAATGCTGATCCATTTTAGTAAGGAGGTAAGTGCTCCAATCAATAGCAACTCCTTTCAGCACCATCCTGGAAGCTGTGAAAAGCTCTTTGGATAAGTACTGGGATGGCGTTTTGGCATGCATAAACCTGTCCTGAAGAAACTGACAGATCGTCTTCCATACAGGATCAGTGATCATAGAAAAGGAAACTCCTGAAGAGTTTATCACCTTCTTAACATCCAGCATTTTCCTTGTCTGCTTTTGCAACAGCTTCAGAATCTCTTCATTAGAGAAGAGCTGACGAGTGGTCACAAAAGGTTCACCTTTGAAGGGTAGAGACAGAGCCTTCCCTAAGCCGCGAGGTGTCAAAGTCATAGAAATTCCCTGGACTAGTCTTGTCTTCTTGCTGTAAGAGGCCAAAAACTCATCACATAACGACAGATCCTCTGGAAGCAGGGGAAAAGAAGTAGCCACAAAAGCAGCAAGTCCCGCCTTCGTGAGAGGCTCAAAAGTAAGTAGGGAAGAGTAATCCCTACTAACTAGTGGGACGTACTGAATAGGGGGAGGAGCATGAGAAGGCGCCATTCAAATGGTTACACACACACCACAAACACAGACAATCAAGGAGAATGCCTGCAAAGCAACAGACAAAAAAAAACCAAGGATAAGAGAATAACCATACAAGAAAACGTGACACGACCAACTAACCCCAAGCAAACCACAGTCTAGAAAAAATTCGACATGACCTTGAGACATATGCGACCGAAAGCTTCATGCGATGCATCAGACAAACACCCTGAACCCCGTATCAGGCAATTTAAAAAAAAAAACTGCATACCGTACCCGTAACCGTAACAAAGACAGGAAACCAAAACAATACCACATCCGACACATATCAAGACGACATCGTTGATAAACCATGTTGTGACTATGGAAAGAACTCTAATGACTGCGCATACCCAAATGCGCACAGAAGAGTCTCCCAAAAGAAGTGAATCCAGTAAAGGAAAAGTAAAGATCACTGATGAAACAACAAACACAACACCTTAGCAGATGTGTTGATTTGGTTTTTGTTGGTTTTTTAATTTTTTTAAATTGTGATTATTTATGGTTGGTTATGTTGTTGGGGTGGTTATTATGGGTTGTGGATGTGTGTTGTTGTTTTTTTTCTTGTTTATTTGTGTAGGTTTGGTTGTTGGTGTTGGTTTGTGTGTTTTTTTTAAAAATAAGAATAAAAATAATAATAGGGAAATTAATATAAACAACACAGGAATATGGAGAAAATATCCACAGTGGAGTCTAGGCAAATAAAATAGAGAGTGTGAAGGGAAATTCCCGTTTGTTGGGTTGTTAATGTGTTGTTTTCCTTTTTTTTTTTACAATAGGATTACCATATATGATAATTTTTAAAAGTGAAAAATAAATGAAAAATGGTTAAGGGAGGTGAGGGGAATGTTTTAGAAATTTTTAGAATTTTTTTAGAAATTTTTTACTATTTGTAAATGAATTTTCTACATTTGTGGGCAATTTGGGGGTTAAATTGGGAAATGTGTAATTTTCAGAAATTGTGGGGTGGGTAATTTCCAGCGGGCAAACTCCCAAAAATTGGCAAAAAGCAAAGGGAATTTTTAGAAATTTTTCTGAATTATTTTGATGGGAAAATTAATTTAGAAATTAATTAAATCAGGTAAATCATGTTAATCAGATAAATCAATTAGAAGTAAGTCAGTTAAGTCTGGTTAGTCTGGGTAAGTCATGTAAGTTAAATCTGGTCTAGTCAGGTTAGTCAGGGTTGATTAAGTCAGATAAGTCAAGTTAGTAAAAACTAACCTAAAGGGGGTTTGTTAACCTAAGTTGGGTTAGGGTTAGGGTTAGGGTTAGGGTTAGGATTAGGGTTAGGGTGAGGGTTAGTGGGATCCTAGTTAGGGTTAACTCTAATGGGGTTAGGGTAACTAAAGGGGGTTTAGTTAGGTTAGTTTTTAACTGGAGTTAAGTTAGAGGTTAACTGAAGTTAAGTTAGTTGTTAACCTAACCTAGGTTAGTTTTAACTTAACTTAGGTTAGTGTTAACTGCACCAAGGTTAGTGGCTAACCTGGGTATGGTTAGAGGAGGAGGAGGAGGAGGTGGAGGTGGTGGGGGAGGAGGAGAGGGGGGCAGCGCCGGCGTTGCGGTGGCGATCACGGGCGGTGAGGCAGGTCGGCGGCGAACTGGCAGCTTCTGGCGGCACCACAGGCGACGTCGGCGCTGTTCAGGCTCAGAGGGCGGCGTCAGGCGTCCAGGCGTCAGGCGTCCAGGCGGCGGCGCGGTCCACGCGGCGGCGGCGTTAGAAGGCGGGGTTGGCAGGAGCAGTCCGAGGGGAGGGAGGCGGAGCAAGCGGGGGAGAGGAAGCTGCCGGGGGGGCTGCGCAAGCGGCCTGTGGAGGAGAGGGAGGCCGCCGAGGAGGGAGAGGAGAGAGGCACGGCCGAAGGAGAAGGAGGGAGAAGGAGGGAGGTGGGAGGAGGAAGGTGGGAGGAGGAAGGGACGCAGGGAGAAGAGGGAGAGGGAGGTGGTTGGGGGGAAGGGGTCGGGTGGTTGGGGGGAAGGGGTGGGCAGGGCCAAGGGGGGTGGGTAGGATCAAGGGGGTAGGGGGTGGGCAGGGCCAAGGGGGTAGGGGGTGCCCTAGGGAAGGGTAAGGGTGGGAAGGGATGGGCGCGTACCCCCGTCCCATGCACGTGCGCGGGGCGGGGTAAAAAAATTTGCCGTGACGGGATTGAAATGGCACCGATATGACGGTACTGGTCATGCGAACACGACCGGGGCACGTGGAGACGCGTAAAATCGAAAAAAGGCGCGTTCACGCGCAAAACGAGCTCGAGAATACACGGAAAAATAAAGAAAATTTAATAACTCCCAATCCGGACGTCAAAACGAAATATCGTAAAAACAAAAAGTGGGCAGGACGATAGGGGGAAGACAGAAAAAATGTGCAACGGAGGTTCCGGGAGGGGTAAAGGGCGGTCACATACAAAAAACCCAAAAAATGAACCAAAAACGCAAGTAAAAATTAATATCGAAAAATCCATGCATCGGAATGAGGTGCAGAAAAAAGGAAAACTGTGCAAAAAGATGTGCCCGACAATCCTATCTCATCAAAACATGATTCCGATGGAGATAAGACGCGTTCACATGGGAAAAACCCAAAAAACAAACCCGAAAATGGGATCAAAAATTAATATCGGACGAACCGTTCACCGGAATGACATGTAGTAAGAAGGAAAAATGTCCGCAAGAAGGGGGAACACAGGGTTATCACGTTAAAGCGCAGTTCCGGTGGAAGTAGGAAGGGTTCACATGTGAAAAACCCCAAAAATACTCCCGAAAACATATTTAAAAATTAATAAGTAAAAATCCGAAAGTCGAAAGAGGGTGGAGGAAAAAGGAAAAAGGTGGGGGAAAGAACAGGGGACACGGCTGTCAGATCAAATTCGAATTCCGATGCAAACAGGGTAGGTTCACATGGAAAAATGTCAAAAATACGCACGAAAAAGGTGTAAAAAAACCGGAAAATTAATAATGGACAAACCGTGTATCGGAATGAGGCAGAGGAAAAAGAAAAAAGGTCAGGGGAAAAGTGGTTGGCAGGGCTATGATGTCAGATCACGGTTCCGAAGCAAGAAAAGCGCGTTCACATGGAAAACCGTCTAATTTGTGCAAAATGCTTCAAAAATTAATAACTCAAAAACCGTGCACCGGAACAAGGGTAGGTAAAAAGGAAAAATGGTCCCTTCAAAGGGAGGAACAGGGCTATAAGGTGGGATTTGGACTTCAGTGAACGTAGGATACATTCACATGGAAGGACCTCAAAATCAGGGAATGAAGGAAAACTGCAAGGGAACAGCCCCAAGGGTGGGTGGAACATAACCGGGTGGGTGTGGGAAGGGACCCCAGGAGGGCAAAAGCAAGTCATGGCATACATGCATGATCATATTAAAGCATATGCAGAAGGGTATACAAGGTAGACGCGCAGGGACGCGTCCCCACACTTAAGACCTTAACGGATAGGGTTAACCGAGCAACAGGGACCTAGTAGCACGCCACAGACCATCCACTAACATCCCCACACTTAAAACATGACTGTCACGAAGAAACAGAAGGTGTAGGGTTAGAAAAACTTGGCCCGTTTCGTCAAGAATCAAGGTTGAGTGTCGATGGCACGTCCAGTGTGGTTGTCAGCGTTGGAGGGACCAAGGCATCTTCTCGGCACACGTTCGTCATGGCAGGGACCACGCGGCAGCACCCAGGGAGGTAGCTGGTTGAAGGAATCGCAGGAAATTCGTCGATGATGAGGGATATTTCACTCAACTCGCAGTCACTCAAATGAAATGAAAGAACAGTCACTCGCCCCATGACTAATATCACTCGAGGAATAATGATGGAAACCCATATCTCGTACCCGATTGAGGAATCGACAAGGGGGAATGGTGCAGAAAGAGTATGCCAGGGTGCACAGTTGATGGTGCATTAGTGCGTCCAACCCGTCTGGCATAAGTGCAAGGAGGAAGGCAAGGGAGCCTTACAGTGCAGTGTACAGAACAGGGTGGCGTGTCTTGTGATGACGGCAAAGACCCATCCCGTGGGTGCACAGGGAAAGTGGAACATACCTGACTCCAAGTGTCGTAATGTCCCTCAATCTCACCTCTCGGTAATTGATTGAAGAAACTCCAGTCACACTCATCCCACCCTCTGTCTCACTCTCTGTTGATAGTTACAGAAGGGTAGCCTTTTCCTGAAACCCATTGATGTAATCCTCATGGTCACTTGTGCAAAGGTTGTATGCCTTGTGCGCATTGGATGGTGCAATGGTGCATCCCGCCCTGTGGCGGCATACGGTGCGAGAAGGAAGGCCAGGGAGCCTTACAGTGCAGTGCACAGAAACAAATTGTGCTTTGTGCATTGAGAGGCCCATCCCGTGCGTGCAACACTTCATTCACACTTCTCACCTCTCATTTGATTTGAAGGGAAAAGACTGGTCTCTCGACCCACCCTCTGTCTCACTCTCTGTTGATAGATACAGAGGGCAACCTTACTCACTTCCCCATCCGGTTAGGATGAAAGCTCACATCACTCGATTGTTTGTCGATGAAGATTGCGTCGTCAGTTGTTGAAGAGGCTTACCCAGGGAGGTAGCCATCAAATCGAACGTTTTATTGGACAAGAACATGTCGTCTGCTAGAGGACAGTTAGACGCTCTGCAAAGAGACCCAGGACACAGCATACCAAGGGAGGCAGCTTCGGAATTGGATCCTGGAAATATCAATTAATGAATCCACTTTCTGGACTGCTGGGTGTTACCACCTTTTCCACGGCCAGCTTCTCGCCCAAGGGTGTTTACCACCTTTTCTTGGCACAAGGCCTGCTATGACAGGGAATTGCTTCCTTTTCTCTCATAACAGATTTGTTTTTTTTCTTTCTTTCTTTCTTTCTTTTTCTTGTTTTCCCCTATTCCCGAGGGTGTTTCCACCTTTTCTCGAAGAATAGGTCGGCATGATAGGGACCTAAGTCCTTTTCTCTCATGACCGATATGTATTTTTTTCTTCTCTTTTTTTTTTGCGAATTGAGCAAGGGAATAGTAGAAAGACCATTTGTCAAAACCAACCTCGCCACTGTCGTTGGGGGAAAATAGAGGATAAGAAATCAAGGCTGGAAGGGGGATTTGAGGGAACAGAGGGTTGCGTCCACTTCATCAGGACTGACTGAAGAACGGCTAATAGAAGTAGCATCATAAGAAGTACAGTGCCGCGCCAATGAGGAAAAAGATCAAGTGACCGTAATTGTCAAGATCCCCAAGGAGGGAAGTACTTCTTCAGGCGATATCCATTGATAAGAAAGGGATCATTAGAGGCATCAACAGTCTGCACTTGGACAGAACCATTAGGGTTGACGGCAAGTACCTTATAGGGGCCCATCCACCGCTGTTGGAGCTTGCCAGGAAACTTGCCAAATCGTGAATCATAGGCTAGGACCAAATCACCTTCTTGGAACTCCTTGTGCTTGATGAAGCTATCATGGTAAGCCTTACGTCGAGCTTGCGTGGCTTCCATACACTGTAGAGCCATCCTACGAATTTCGTCCAAACATTCCAGGTGCAGGGGACGGCATTGCAGTGAATCATCGTCCCCCAAACGCTCTTTGATAGCCACTCTCAAAGAGGGTAATTCCAGTTCAACAGGAAAAATAGCTTCTGTTCCATACACCAGCTAGAAGGGTGTCTGTCCTGTTGCTGCTTTATGGGAGGTTCTATACGCCCAGAGGGCCTCTGTAAGTCGATCATCCCAATCACGACGATGTGCGGCAATTGTTCTTGTCAGAATCGAGCAGAGGATGCGATTCGTGACTTTGACTTGGCCGTTGGCTCTGGGGTAATAAGGAGTGGACTTGCGATGGCGGATCTTATACAACTCTGTCAACTCCTCCATGACTTTGTTAAGGAAATGAGTGCCTCTATCACTTACCAGCTCTAAGGGACTGCCAAAACGGGTGATGATATTCTCGTACATGAATAGGGTCACGCTGTTACCATCGTCCCGCTTTAGGGCTGTAGCTTCACACCACTTTGTGACATAATCCGTACATACGAGGATGTATCGGTTCTGTTTCCTTCTGGTGGGAGGATCGATCAGACCTACGAAGTCAATGCCCCACTTCTCAAACGGCTTTAAGGGAAGGATAGGTTGCAATGGCATGGCACTTGTCTTCGTGGGTTTCCCCATTCTTTGACAAGCATCACATCTTTTACAGTAATCATAGGCAACCTTGTGAATGGTAGGCCACCAATAACCTGCAAGCAGAGCCTTCCTGGCTGTAGCTTCTCCTGCAAAGTGACCTCCACATGGCTCGTCATGGCAAGCCTTCAGAACAATCCCAATCTCCTCTCCTACAACACATCTTCTGAGCACTTCATCTTTGCCTTTCTTGTACAGTGCGCCACCTAGCAGGGTGTAGGGGGCTGATTCTAGCATAATCTTCTTCCTTTCCCGACTAGAAATACCAGGAGGGTACTGTTGGGTTGCCAGCAGATTGGCAATGTCTGCATACCAGGGGGTTACAGTTTCTACCAAGAATAGGGAAGCATCAGGGAGGTCTGGATCATCCTGCTCCTCGTCTACAGTTTGTGGGATACGCGACAGATGATCAGCCAGAACATGGGAACGACCAGGCTTAGTAATCACCTCAAAGTCGAACTCCTGAAATAAAAGGAGCCATCTCATCATTCGTCCTTTCACATCTGCTTTGTTCATCAAGAAGGACAGGGCCTCATGATCCACATGTAATGAAAGCAATCAACCATGGAATGAAATCTAACTGAGATTGAAAATTAACTAAGCTACAACAAAGAATTAACAAATCTATTGCACCAAGACATCTTCATCATGTATTAATGGTTGGGGATTCAAGAATACATGACGGCCATGGCTGAGTGCTTCATAGGCTAGAAAGAAGCTAACTCCAAGAAAATGGTAAAGCCAAGATTATTGAATGATCAAAAGATCTCTTGCCTTTGGCCTCTAGTCCCTTTTTAATCTAACCCTCTTCCAAACTTAAGGGCTGTTCACACATGTACACATAGGCTAGGGCTAAATTTACAAAGGCTAGAATTAATCCAAAGTGCAAATATTAATGTTGTATTTTCCTTCATGACAAACCATCCCGTCCTGAAGATGGTTTTGTCCTCAAAACCAAGAAGTAATGGACTAAATCCAAGTCAAGGATGATAGTAATCATGCCCATTCATCTTCCCAATGATAAGAAATCACTGTCCATGAAAAGAAGACCTTTTTGCATGCCAAACTGTGAGAAAACTGGCTGCTGTCCAAACAGGGCTAATTCACTAAAACTGCCATAACTTTTGATATATTGGTCCAAATGAGGCGTATGAGGTGTAGAAACGAAGTATTCACTCCTAAGCATCACCCCATAACATCAAAATCAAATTTTGATGAAGTCAGGACAGTTTTATTGTCTCCAGAAATTTCATACAGCAAGCTGTCTCTGCACAGTCACTGCATACTACATCATATATCATCCTTGTAGGCAATACTCCAAATAAAGATATCAAGTACCCCCGGGATCAAAAGGAAATCCCTCAAAAATAATAGTCATAATCATGGGTACCTGTCCAAGAATCATGCATATCATCTATACCTCCCGGGTCAAATGGGAAACCACCCAAGAACTCATGATTGCCATCATGAATGCCTGGATCATAAGGAAATGATGCATTCAAATCATATGACATATCAGCACCATATTCAAAATCATATACATGAGAATCCGAAGAAATGCCATTAGGTAGTTGCAGTCGATCAACTATGGGCTGGTGTAGATCAACCATGGAATCATAAGAATCATGACCAAGGGTGGGTTTATGTAACTCATCAACATGATTATCCCAAGGTAGCTCATCATCATATGGATATGCATTCTCATCCATTTCTGCAACTAACTCTCCTTATGAGCCATCATCACATATCTTTGCATCCTCATGTTCTTCATTATCGATTAAACTCTCTTCTTCATTTTGATCTTCATCTTCTTCACTATCTTCATTCTGAAATTCCTGCTCTTGGTCTTCTATTTGGTCATTCTCTTGTATATCTTCTTCATTGTCATCATCATCTTGAGTGTTGTCTTCTTCATCAGCTTCTTCATTTTTCTCTATGATGTTAACCTCTTCGGTTTGCATTGTATACATTCTTGCATTAGTATCCATAGGCTGACCATAATGAATTCCTGCATTACATGGTTCATGCTGCCCATCGTCAACTAGATGTTGGAAACAAGATACATGATATTCATTCCTATAAGATTGCTCTTGGAAGCATTCAGGACAACTACATTTAACACTACAATGCTGCCCATAAACATAGGCATCCCCATAGGTATGATCATCAGCATGCTGTCCAAAGTATTTTGGAGTACGTTCCAAAGATGAAGCATGATCTTCATATGCATACGTCCCTCCAAAATATCCTTGCTGCTGCCCAAATGCATCAAGCTACTGGCCATGAGCATTTGTATGATTACTCTCATGATCAAATTTGCCATAGGCAAAACCACCTTGTTGTTGACCAAAACCATTTGGATAAGGATCACCTTGATCATCTTGGCATGAGGTATGGCATCCATATTGCCCAAAAGAACTTCTAAGACTTTGCCCATTTGAAGGAAAAAAAACATAAGATCCACAGTCACTATATCCATGAACTAGAGCATCATGGGAAACACATCCATAAGCATTAGTGCCATTCTCTCTTTCATGAGATATACCATATGTATAAGCATCATGTTGAACATTTGACACTTCTGCAATGCTCCTATCAATGATGGATACGAGCTCTTTAACTTTCAACTTCATTTCCCTTACATCTCTGACCAAATTGTTCACTGTAACCATGCTGTTGTGATTATCCCTATGCACTGTTTTGGCCATATCTTGAAGAATACTGATCCAAATGAGGTGCTTGTTGGCTCTGCTCGAAGCTTATGATAACTAGTATCACTTCCAATTGTTCCTTTATCGTTAGAATGATGCTACTAATTTCTGTAGCAACTTTTCCAAATCTGTCCCTGTTTGTACTGCACCTTGTTTTGGCCCTGTTCCAAGTGTTTTGAGTACTTCTTATCCAACTTGAGTCAATACCCAGTACCTATACACTCAAATGAGTAGGAGAGAGCATTCCATGAATATGGCATTACAAGATTGCATCCCCAAAGCATCATACCCTTGAGAATGCTCCATCGGTCTTCCATAGGCAATAGGTTGATGACGAGAAGTCAAGTGGTACAAGATTCATCAAATAGATCATTGCTGAGCCTTCAAGAAATGGTTCAATCTCTTCAATGTTGGGTAAAGAACCTTCAAATGTTGTCAGTCCTGATGTTAAGAACATTCAGGAAGTGTTGAAGAGAAAAAACCCCATGAAATTCTTCAAAATTTTTGAACAATTTTAGTGCTGTCCAAAAACTGTCAATCCTAGAGTTCCAGATATCATTGATGATGCTAATGCAATGTATGAATCTGGATCTCCAGTGAGCCAGGAGACAATAAAATCTTCTCTGAAGCATGGGAAACTGCCATTGGTTGCATTGTCAATGGATGCCAATCGAACTATTGATGCAATATGAAACCTTGCGTCTCCCAGATAACAAAAGCCTCCTGAGTAGTGACAAGAATCCTGTTCATAGCTGGCTTTAAAATTCTTGGAGCATTTGCCTCCTCTGCATAGTAGGTTCAGCTATATGACTTGTAACCTCATGTTTATCTACCTTAATGATTGACAGTACTAGTTGCACACAGAGTGATGAAGAGGACGAAGAAGATATCGATTTCAATCCACTGTCACCCAGTAGTACAAGAGCACTCTTGAAATTTTTGCAACATGGAGTTCCTCCTGCTTTTCAGTTACTCCAGCATTACCAAGCCTTTTCTTACTTCAAAATCCTGAGCTACACATGCTTGCTGCTTGACATGAATTATATCTGTCCCAAATGCTTTTGGAAACTCTACATTTTCAAGCTGTGATCTTTCAGTATCTTCTGATCCATCCTGAAGACATGTCTTCTGGAAGAATTCTGCAATAAGCTCTTCTATAGCTCCCTTTCTAGTTCAATGCAAGGTGATCTTGAGTATACTCAGTCCATTAGTACAAGTCATTCTGAACTTCTGTCAAGCATTTCTTCTGCAACTGTAGCTCCTAATGTAAGCCTGAACTCAAGGCCAGCAAGGATGTGTTTATGTCTTGAATCTGAAAATGGAAAAGTCTGCTACGCTAGCATCACTTACATTCCGAGCAACAGTCTGTCATCCAATAATGTATCTCCTCTTGATGGGCACAACATGAGTTGACATGGGTGGGAAGCTTAAGAGTCACTTAGATTGTTGTAGGCATGGAGAAGCCTCAAAAGGTTCATGAATAGCATCCTTAGATAGAAGCTCTATGTCATCGATGGAGTGCAGGTCCAATACTTCACTGCAGAGTGAGGATTTCTCCTGAAGGCCTGCTCCTGTCGATTGTTGGAAACTCCGGAGAAGACTACACCCTCGACACTAACAGTGAAGCCTTCTCATTGCGCCTCCAAAGCTCCTGCCACTTCACGGAGTGCCTTTGCTATATCTTCCATGTGGCGGTGCATCAGGAAGTGGACGCACTGCAGTAGATGCAACATCAGTTCACGTATTGCAGGAGACGGATCCTGCATCTGGAATGCGACCCTCCTGTAATCCATGGAGATGTTAAACCGAGTAATGTGCTGCTAGATCAGAAATTTTCTGCATACATTGCCGAATTCGGACTTTGATAAAACTGGTATGTCTAGATTTGGAAGCTCTTCCATCTCCCAGCAGCAGGACTCCTTCCAATTCCCTGCAGCATCGTCTGTAGTACCAGCGGCTGGCCCCATCAACCGCAACCCCAGCTACAAGAATGTGCAAACATCTACCATGTTATCTGATCATGATCGGTGCCAGAAATCCTCGAGCAGCGATGAATCCATGGGCCCACCCGAAAACAGTACCATGACTAACACCACTGCCATCAAATACAAAGCTCAAGTACCCCAGCAAGCGCCAAAGCGAAGCCGAAAATCCCAACACAAGAGAGTGATATCTGTTCCAGCAAACAAGAGGGCTGGATAGGCTCACAGCAGAATGCCTTCTTTAAAGGTTGTATAGGAAGAAAGCAAGTGGAGAGGAGTTCAACAGATCCAAGCATGCTTCTGATAACATATACTGCAGAGCACAACCATGGCTCAGCAGCAGCTGCTACAAATGCTAGCACTACGACCAGTGCTACTACTAATCTTCCAGCTCACCCATCCAGCTCAGCCTTTCAGGCTGCCAGCCCTGCATCTGACGGAGGAGGCGAGGGTTGCATGGCATGCTGTTCTGGTTTTTGCGGTTCTTGATGGACGGTTGTTGTCACGGAAGTGGAGATTGCGGCAGATACTGTCAGAAGCCTTCAATTCGAACAGGCCAGACAGATGGTGCTCAAGAAGTGCCCTTAGAAGAGGAGGAAGGTGTGTGAGCAACAGAATGCATATATTTGTAGCCTCCAAGAAGAGGAAATTGATGGACAACAGGAGGAACTAGATACTCTTCTGCTCGTCGTCGGATGCAAAATTTGGATCTCACGCTTGGTCCTCTTCTATTCTCTAACTTGCCGGAGCACTGCGAGGAAGGACTTGACCTTCCCCGGCTGGCGCTTGAACCACAGAGACAGGATGCACAGGGGGTTGAGGAAAGGGGGTTGCAGGAACGACGGCCGAAAGCAATAGCTGCTCCTGATGCTCGGTGAAGGGAGGACACGAGAGCGACGAACTACTTGCCTGCTGCAGGAATCAAGGAAACTGTTCTAAGCTCTCAGCACTCGGGAGACTGTTCTCCCTGCCTCGACCTCTGGTGATGCCAGAGAATGGAGACACAGCAGAGGAGGATGAGTTCACGGAGCGGCGCAACTCTCGGAGGGGATCCTTCTATGAGTGGCCATAGCCTCTCTTATTTCTCCTGCCTTCTTCTTCTTCATCATCTTACGCTTCCTTCAAGGAAAGATCTGCAAGCTTGAAAGGAAAAGGGCAGCAGACCTTCTACAGCTCCAAAGCAAAAGAGAGTGTCTCTTCCTCATCACCAAATGTAGAGAATAAAGGTAGGGTGAAAACTATGGAGGCTCTCCAACTTGTGAAAATGCCTTCAATGCAATGTGTCTTCTCCTTGGGAATGTCCATTGGTTAATGCACTGCTGCATGTAAGTCTGTACTCCTGGTACTTGTCTGCCATAGATGACTTGATTAAAGAAATAGGAAAAATTAGTTGAAATGTAACCAAACTGGGATCAAGAAGCCTAAGCTCTGATACCAATGTAATGAAAGCAATCAACCATGGAATGAAATCTAACTGAGATTGAAAATTAACTAAGCTACAACAAAGAATTAACAAATCTATTGCACCAAGACATCTTCATCATGTATTAATGGTTGGGGATTCAAGAATACATGACGGCCATGGCTGAGTGCTTCATAGGCTAGAAAGAAGCTAACTCCAAGAAAATGGTAAAGCCAAGATTATTGAATGATCAAAAGATCTCTTGCCTTTGGCCTCTAGTCCCTTTTTAATCTAACCCTCTTCCAAACTTAAGGGCTATTCACACATGTACACATAGGCTAGGGCTAAATTTACAAAGGCTAGAATTAATCCAAAGTGCAAATATTAATGTTGTATTTTCCTTCATGACACCACATAAAATTTAAAGTGGGTGGATAGGAGATAATGGCGGAACTTCTCTAGGGCAAACACCATTGCCAAGCACTCCAGCTCTGTCACTGTATAGTTCCGTTCCCTATCAGTGACTTTCCGGCTTGCGTAATAGATCGGTTGATCCAGCTTCGAGGGACCCTTTTGGCAAAGGACAGCACCTAAGCCTTCAATTGATGCATCCGTGTGTACATGGAACTCTTTCGTCCAATCAGGAGGTTGCAGAATGGGTGCCTCTATCAGACACTGCTTCAGAGTGTGGAAGGCTTTGTCACATTCTTCCGTCCAAGTAAACTCTGTATCTTTCCTCAGGAGCTTGTGCAAGGAGGTTGCCTTTGTTGCAAAGTGGGCTATGAACCTTCTGTAGTAACCCGCATGGCCTAAGAATCCCCTCAACTGTTTGAGGTTGGTGGGTGCTGTAAGAGCTGCGATCTTTTCGATCTTTGTAGGGTCTGTTGATATCCCTTGTGCAGAGACAATGTGGCCCAACAGAACTCCAGAAGAGACCCCAAAGATGCATTTGTCGGGGTTGAGGGAAATCCCATACTCCCGAAAGCATTGTTCCAGGTGTTCCCAGTGTTCACGGATCAAGCTATAGACACAGAAGTCATCCAAATATACCTCAATGAAGTCGTGCAGATGATTCTGAAATGCAGCCATCATGACTCGTTGGAAAGTAGCAGGGGCATTGCAGAGCCCAAATGGCATCACTCGGTAAGCGTAGGTCCCCCATTCTGTGGTGAAGGTTGTTTTGGACTGGTCTTCTTCCGTGATTTGGACTTGGTTGTATCCGCTGAATCCATCCAGAAGGGAATAAAGCTCATGTCCTGCCACTGTGTCCAACAGTTGGTCTGTGAAAGGGATAGGAAAGTGATCCTTCTTCGTCTTGGAATTAAGCTTTCGGAAATCCATACATATTCGCAATTTGCCATTCTTCTTGGGTACAACCACGATGGTGAAACCCATTCACTATTTGCCACTGGATAGATGAACTCGGCTTCCAGAAGCTTCAGCAGCTCTGCTTTCACCAATGTGGAATAATTCGGGTTCATTCGCCTCTGTCATTGCCGTACTGGCTTGGCATCAGGCTCCAAGTCAATATGATGTTGACATATTGTGGGATCAATCCCCTTTAGGTCTTTGTAGGACCATGCAAACACGTCCAAATTTTCTTTCAACAAGTTGTACAAGGTTGACAACTCCTCTTCTAGGAGACTACTACCCACCTTTAAGTGGCGTTCAGTGTCTTCTGCATCCACAAAGGTTAACTGCCTTTCACCTTCTACTTCACGGATGAAGGTCCCGTGGACTGCTTCTGGGTATAGATCCGACTCCTTCAAGGGAGTGGTGTCCTCTTCTGATGTCCCACTAGAACCAATTTCTTCTTTTGGTGGAGACTTAGGTTTCTCTTTAAGATGTTGGAATGGGATTAAAGCTGTTTCGGGTTTGGTTTCAAGATTAATTACCTCTTGGCTTGAAGACTCCTCTTCTGAAGATGACACATCCAAGAACGTCACATAACAGGGACCCTCTGATGCCTGTTGGGTTTGTGGGACTGGTGCTTGTTGGCACGGTGCATCATCATCATCTTTCTTTGGCACAAATGGGTTAGGACGGTATGAGCCACTGCTAAAAGATGGCTTGTTCTTCTTAATCCATTCCTTATAAAGGTTTTGCATATGAGAAGATCCATTTACTAGACCAAATGGTACCATCACCATTCTGTCCCATAGCATGAGTTCGTCTGCTTCTGAAGCTTCTGGAACTTCTTCTCCAAATGTATCCTCTTCAGGTGGGATAGATTCTTCTAGCTCACTTTCATAACCTTCTTCGTCCATATCATATCCATCCTCTTCTGTCTCTGTCTTTGCTTCTGCTTCTGCTTCTGTCTCTGTCTCTGTTTCTGTAGGAGCTCTATAACAGAAGAACAGATTCTGTGTTTCCTCTCCTGCCTCTGTCTCTGCCTCTGCTATGGCCATGTAACAGGGAGAGCAGTACATCCATGCTTCTATCTCACTATCAGAAGTGATTTCAGAAGTCATTCCCGGTTCAGGCAGGAAGTATTCACCCATTGATAATGGCTTTGCACCTTTTGGAAGTCGGCTTACAGTATCCACTGTTAAGGAATGTGCCACTGTTTTCTTGGGAAGGATCTGTTTGACGGCATCTTCGTCTGCTGATGTTCCATCCGTAGCCTCATCAAGGGAGTCAGAAGATAATTCCAAGGAGGTGGATCCATGTCCTTTTTGAGAACCATACAGTTTCAGCACCACTTTATTGGGTCCTCTACCCAAGGTCAAAGTTCCTTTGAACCAATCCGTCCTTGCTCGGGCTTCAAAAAGCCATGGTTTGCCCAGTAACAGAGGATAGGATGTACCATAAGAGTTTGGCTTCACCACCAGATAGGTCAGCCAATAATCTTTTCCAGCCACTGTAGTCTTCACATATGGGAGAATGCCCAAAGGCTTGATTCTACTCTGATCCGCCAGTCTGATGAGCCATTGGGTGGGTTGCACACCTTGTAGGCCTAGATCCTTCATTGTAACATCCGTCATAATGTTAACTGATGAACCACCATCAATCAGTGCATTTGAAATGAAGCAGCCTTCTATCCACACGCCAGTCTCTGGAGTACCCGGATCTAGGAAAGCATTAGCCACATCCACTTCTTTTACAGGATCTGGAGCCTGGTTGGACTTTGTCACTGTTGAGGGAGCAATCCTTAAACCACGTCTTCTTGTCAGTATACTTTTGAATCTTTTCCGGCAACTGGGAGACAACATCAATAATTGTCGGAATGTGAGGTTTGGTTTAAAGGTATCTAAATCTCTAACCAAATCGTATTCCTTAATGGGATCCACTGGCTTCTCTAACCGGTTAGGGAATGGGGCAACACCCATTTTCATTTTCCCTCTTTCTTCCAACAGAGGAATTACAGGAACTTCTTCTGCCACTTGTGGCACTTCCTCTTCTTCTGTATCCTGGACCTCTGGTCCTATCTCTGTAACTGTCTCTGTAACTCTCTGTGGCACTGTAGGGCTCTGTACGGCACTGTTAGGCTCTGTTCTGTTCTGTTCTTCTGGTGGAAGATTGAATTTCACTGTTCTGGCAGGAGGGTTATTTTCTTTCTGGATAGGTGGTTCCTTCTGCTTTGCACGCGTGATGGCAGCAACTTCCAATTCCACCAAATTGGAGGTAGGCTCTTGGGCCTTGGACGGACTATCATTAGCACTGTTTTTCACTGGGGCTGGGCTTGGACAGTCCTTTGCAGTGTGGCCTTCTCCTTTGCATCGACTGCATAAGGGCTTGTAATCCACTGACCTTCGAGGATTTGGACAATTTGGTGAAATGTGTCCCTTTTCTCCGCATCTGTAACACTCCACTTCTGATCTCTGACCACCGCTAGACTGTCTTCCTCTGTAACTTTGAGAGGGAAATCTTTTGGGTCCGAAATTAGGACCAAACTCTCTAGGCTTGGGTCCAATATCTTGTGTTGTCATTTTGGATTCCAGCAAGTTGAATCTTGCGTCTTCTTCCTTCCTTCTCCTATCATGCATCTCCTTCAGAGAGCAAATGTCCTCTGTATGGTTCTTCCGCAAACAATAGGAATAGAAGGCTCCAGGAATGGTTGGTTTTCGTGTACATTCAGTGGCTAAATGGCCTGCTTGATGACACTTACCACACCAAGTATTTGACCGCATCACATCTCTTCCTGCTCCTGCAACGTTGGATATGCTCGCGGTATTCACTTTCAACGTCTGTAGCTGCTCTGTAATCACATCCATCAACTCCTTTTTGATGTTTGCAACTGAGTTGGATAAATAATCATTCAAGCTTTCTCCTCCTGACGTACTGGCAGGAGGGTTTTGAGGAGTTTCTGTAATCACTGCATAAACTGGTTGGGCTGGTACAGAGGGGTCTCTGTTCTGGTTCTGATTCAGTGCTCCTGTTTGAACTGTTGGCTGTTGACTCCAGTTGGTAGGGTTCCACTGTTGCTACTGATTTGGCATTGAGGAAATTGGTTGGGACCATTGTTGTTGTGGTTGAACCACCATTTGAGGCATGGATTGTGGCCACTGTGGATTTGTTGCACTGTACTGTGATACCGGGGACATCTGTTGGTAGGGGTAGGGAACAGTCCCTGGGACTGCATTTGGTGGATACATCATTCCTGGCATCAGAGGAGGTAGGACTCCTCTTCCTGTATTCATCGCTAATTGAGCTTCCACTTCATCGTACAGTCTTGCTCCTTCTGTTGTGCAGCTTGCAGTGTGGCTGGTCTTTGCAGCTCCACAAACTTACGGACTTCTGGTTGTAATCCTCTGAGAAACACTCCCTTCTGAATGCCATCATCTAGATTATGATTAGTCCATCTCTTCAGGATGGATTCCATTCGTGAGACATAAGCTTCCACTCTTTCTCCAGAGGACTGACTTAGGTTCATGAATTCCTCTCGCATCCGCTCTTCAAAACCTTCACGCCTGAATTTAGTGAGGAAGGCCAACTTCAGGTCATCCCATGTGCCAAAAGTTCCTGCTGCTTGTCTCTCATACCACTGAAACGCCGCGCCCTTGAAAGTGGCGGGGAATATTGCTAACCAATGCTCAGGGGTTCTGGCATTGTTAGCCACACATGCTACCATAAACTCTGCTATATGAAGATCGGGGTCTTCATTGTACTCTCCCTTAAAAATTGGCAATGGGACTACATTCGTTGGCCTGTCATCAATATTTCCAGGACGGATCTGGCTTGGAAGTGGACCTCCAGCAGGAGGAAGAAGGGCTTGATGTGCCATTGGGGCTTCTGTAAAGAGTTCCGCAAGGGCGTCAAAGGCGGCTTCTACTGCGAGCTCGCTCTCGGCTCTGATTTTTGCTTTCTCTCTTCTCACGTACCTCTGGACTCGTTCTAACGCTTGCCTCTTTATTGCGTCATTCATCAGGGGGTTGGCTCCACTATGTTGTTAGTGCTCCACAGAGGGTTAACAGAAGGCCTCAGTTTTTGTAGGACTCTCTTGCCAACATTTCTTCTACTTCTTTCTTTTCAATGTCCCTGAATTCTGCTTTCATGCCACTGCACAAAGGAAGATATTCGGTTCTAAAGGTGTCAAAATGCATACGTCTGAGCATTGTGGTGGTGCCATCATCATAGTAATGCCAGCTTCTGATGGTTTCAACAGTGTATGTTGTGAAAAACACTCTGTCTACCAACTTCCAGTGGGTTGCTAATTGAACAAACAGAAGATTATCAGTACACCAAGCATCCCATGTATCTTGCTGTTGAGCATCCACGAACAAATTCCAACTCTTTTCCTTCTTGTCTTTGTGAACCTCTACAGACCAAGACTCCTGAAGCTTCTTCACAATCTCCCACTTGATGTTGTCTGGAAACTTTTCAATGAATGCCAAATCTTCCATGGATGGTCATTCTCTTTGTTTCTGCTCTTCAGTTTGTTCCCAAACAGTTTACCACCAAGATGCAAGTTTCTGCTGCTTCAATAGGAAGAGGAAACTGTCCACCACATAGAGCATGCATCATGATGGTGATGTGTTTCCGCCATTGTGGGATGAACTTTTTGTGGAAAGTGGCTTTAATTATGAGAAATTCCAACTCTTCAGTGGAAGAAGGAACTTTACAAACATCCATTGAATTCTTCTCTTCTTGGCAATGCCATTTCCTTCATTTTCACCCTCTTCTGGTGCTTGTTGATGGCAAGCTTCCCCGGGTGCGCACCAAAAACATGGAGCCCCGAGAGGAACACCAAGGAAAAGGGAATTCTCTTACAAGAAAATCTATCTTGTAACATCAACAAGCTTGTTTATCATGTTTCATATGATCACAATGAAGAAAAGAACACCAGGCACAACAAATCTTCATGCAGCATCATGTAGATCTCCCACGGTTTTTATAAGATCAACCATATTCTTCAATATCTTCACAAAATCCATCAATAGAACAAAGAAAGCAAAGGAATACACCATCTTTGAATGGAAATACATCACATAGTATTCATCTTCATAGTCTTCTCTCTCAATCTCTCACATACAATCACTCTGTTTTAGTAGAATTGGCTATCTCTGACTTTCTCTCTCTCACTCTATCAATAATACATCATATCCTCACTACAATCTCTCAAAATCACTCTCAATAATCCTTCTTAGGTCGTGGATACCCCTCCCAATAGGTATGTCTGATATGAAGAGTCACCAGAGCCACTACAGTGTCCTTTCATAGCTCACTACTGTCACTTCACTCTAGTCTTCACTTGAGTCTTTGGCAGCTACTTCTTCCACTTCTTTCAGCTCTTTTGCACTTGTATTCACCTCCTTCCAAGGCTAGAAAACTTTTCTCAAGCTATACTCTCATCCATCAAAACAGATACAGAAGCATACAGAACAGTACCAGAACAGCTATAGTACAGAACTGAACAGAACAGAACAGAGACAGAGGCTCTACAGAAGACCTACAGAAGGTTACAAAAGATCATCAAAACCACATAACTTACTCTCAAACCATTCCAAACTCTCACAAACCATTCAATAAACTTTCACAAGATCTCAATCTTCATCAATCAATACTCCATCCCTCCTTACAGAAGACAATCAGAACAAAACAGACCAAAACAGAGCAAAACAGAAGGTATACAGAACCAATCAGAACCTATCAGAACATCACAGAACCACCAATAAACATCATGAACTTCCAAAACACAATCAATATCATCCAAAACACTCTCAAACCACTTCCAAATCAATCAATCATCTCATAAAATCAACCATTCAGCTCTCAAAAACAACAAAAATCAGCCAAAAAACAAGTCATTTCAACACTCAACAGGAATGTTTGCGGCCGAACCCATGACCTGATATTTGGGTTCCTAGTGGTCAAGGTCTCCTGACAACATTTTAGCATCGGGTACTGGACATCCTACTTTATGCAAAGATACCCAAGCTGAAGTAGATCCATGCCACACTTGGTTCAAAGAGGATATGAGACAAGAGGAATGCACTACTCAACCTCTCTACCCGTAGGGCATAGTCGCATTCCAGTCCCCTAAAATGGCATGAATAGGGTTCTAACCTATCAATACCTAAATGTCAAATGATGGTAAAACCTTGTGAGAAGTCTCCCAATTCTCTGGGACCACCTTGCCATAGGAGCAACCCATCGGGGGTTCCACCGACCCGCTTCCCTCAATAGGGATTCTTTAGTTATCTAATTAGGCCCTATCACATTTATGGTGACATTTAAAATCAACTTCCTTAATTAAGCCTTTTAGGGTACAAGGTTCATTTGCGTAATTTATGGCACAAACACGAATACAGAGGAAGCAATCCTTTAACAATCAAGTTCAAACAAATTCCTTAACTTGTCTTCATGTTAATCTTTGTCTCCTACCCATACAGGAGAAATTATGTATCCCTTCTGTCTCACAAAAGTACCCGGTCCAAATCACATGGCACCATAATTTCCATCCTTTATCTACAATAGGATCTTCCAATGCCATAGATGTTGGGCTTACAACAGTCTTCAACTCCATTCCGAACTAGGCAATGGGTGTCCAGAGCTCCACCTGACCCCAAGTGACCTAGGAGTGAGACACAACTTCCATGGTTGGCCTTTTCACCACTCGACCTTTGGCTCGTGAATCGAGTAGTGCCCTTCTCGGGTTGAAGTGGAGTGTGACCTTGGAGATGATCCACCCGTGCAAAATATCCTTCCTTAATTAATCCACTTAAGAATCAAACATAATCAAGGAAATTGGCCTAATATCATCTTCCAAGAAAACATTCCTTTATCCCCATGGCAACTTGTCATCATAAACCCCTACCATGCATTTACTATCAAACACAAGCACTTGTAATAATCACCCAAATCACATCCAAACAATCAATTTAATGCAAAAGCATTTAGCATGTTGTTTCATCGATCAACAGAGACAATGGTATCCTTTTCCAAACATTGTGTAGATAGTCATGATAACCTTTCCATTACGTATTTTCTCTCCCCCTTGGGATCGGGAGCAGTTCAATGTAAAATTTACTCACACCCTTCTTTCGGCTAAGGCATATGTTAAGGTTTCAAACATTGTACAAGACATAAGTTCTATTAATCACTTACATTGATCGATAACCAACCTCCTTCCCAACAAGTACAAAAGCATCGGTCTTTCCTTTGACTTAGGATTTCCTAATTCCTTGAGCTCTTCATTTGCCCTGGAGTTGTTGTTGCATCTAGCCCAACCCTGAATAGGATTGATAAACATAGTCGCTATCGGGTGGATCCCAAGGCATCATAGTTTTAATCTTAATGATTGTTGTATGTACTAGCCGCACACAACTTCAAGATCCCATTGAACTAACAGCTTGAGATATTAGCAAGAACTTGGACAAAAAGCCTAGAGTTTTCTAAGATGAATTTCCTTTAGACTAGATCCCTTATCATGCCATCCATCAAGCATGCAAGCTATGACATACCTTCAATGTGGTGAAAGATGTATATATTATTTACAAGGAAAGGAGAATCAATGATACCTTGGAATCTTATATGCTATTTATGTTATGTACGAATTTGTTGCATAGCATCTAGATGCATTTTACTTCTCTTGATACCCACACTTTGCAACTCTATATTTCGAATGTGAGATGAAACCTATCCCTTTCCATGACCTATTCTCATGCGGCATCTAATGTACCTCATGTGGGAATCAAAACAAGCTCCTTATTAAGTTGAAAAATCATTACTTACAACCGGTATCGCAGTTGGATTGATGCCCTTGCCCAAGGCCTCCTTGCAGATTATGGGATTCCCTCCTGCATTTGACATTCTTCGCTTGGGGCTCATGTCTTGGTCTTCTTTGCTTTTAGCGCAATCCCCCACAAGACTGCAGCTAGCTCTTTCTCAAGTAGCTAGCCAATCGGGGGGAAAATTAAGCTACGGATAACCAAGTGTAACAAGGTATAAGTTCGTGGGCAATACAAAAAGAAAGGACATGTTTGGACACCCTCTGAGGGGAAGAGAAGGAGAACCTTCTTGGAAGGTTCTCTCTCTTGCTCTCTGTCACTCCCTCTCTCCCTCCCTCTCTGTCTCTCTCTGTCTCTCTCTCTCTCTCTCTCTCTCTCTCTCTTTCTCTCTCTCTCTCTTCCTTTTTCTTTTGTGTATGTGTGTGTGTGTGTGTATGCGTGTGTGTGTGTGTGTGTGTGTGCGCGTGTGCGTGTGCATGTGCGTGTGCGTGCGTGCGTGCATGTGTGTGTGTGTGTGTGTGTCTCGTGCAGCATCCTAGCCTCCTCCCTCCAGTGTACTGCTTAGCATGTTGAGCCCCTCCAAGGCCTCTTGTTTACATTACAATTGGGAGGGGGGGGGGGGGGGGTTATAATGGGGAGGGAGGTTATTATTGGGGGGGCATGGTGGAGTGGTGGTGTTATTGGGGGTGGGGGACCTATCTGGGCTGCACGGTCTGGTCGAGATGGCTATGGAGGTGTGGTAGGCCCGTTGCCTTCCCCTCGAGATCCTCATCATCATCTTCCTCGATGTCATCACCTTCTCCCTCCTCTCTCATCATCAACGCCCACGTTGACTATTTCATGGAACTCCACCTCCCTCCCCCAACTAGAAGCGTTGACAGGGGGTGTTAAAAAAATTGTTATTAATTATTAAGGGGGGTGGTTCCTACGCGGGCAGGGAGGGATATTACACAACCCAAGTCTTGATTCATGAATCAAAGTCTGTTTGATTGCCCATTTAATCCCCTCAAGGTTTTACATTATGAAGCAGCTATATGATTTAGAAGCCAAAAAGTGGGTGACGGTGGTTTATCGATTTTGATATCACAAAATCGGCCGTCCAAATGGATCTAAAATCTGAGCACGTTTGGTCCCTCAAAAGCAAAAAAACCACTTCGGTGAGAGTGTGAAGATAAAACTTAAATCGGTTTTTTTGAAAAACCAAAATTTAAGCTTGGTTTAGTGGCTTCGATATGAAAAGCCATCATTTATGAAATGTGGGGAAGGGGGGAGCGGGGGTAGGGGCGCCATTTTTTTCGATGCCCCCAAATTCTCTATTTTTCATCATTTTTGTGATCTACAATCATTGAGGGTATGCTCTTTGCTGTAAGCTCCACCATTTTCTCACCCTTCATAACTGCAAAGATGATAAAAATGATGCATTATATGGGAATATCTAATTTCAGTATTTCTCTCTCCTCTCTCCTCGTGTTTTGTTCTCATGGATCAATGTAAAAGAGAGGGAGATAGGCTAAGATGAACATTTTTGGTCAAACGATGATGCGAGAGTGGAAATAGATGTGAATTGGAGTTGGATGGATTGTTAGTGGTAGCTGTGGAAGAGCTTCAGCGGGCCATCAACATCGAAAATGCACATCATAATGAGCGATTTAATAAGAAAAATGTAGATTTTACCATTTTATGATTATGAATTCTTGTTTGAAATGGTTAACAATGCTAGCATTTTATTGTCAATCCTTTGTTTGATCCATCATGTTGAAAGAATCATAAAAAATCAGTCGTATAACAATTGTATGCAAAACACACAAAACTAGAGACTAGGTGGTTTAAGGGGACATATGCGATTTTTGGGTTTTTTGTGTGCATTTGCCGTTCCCATGGAAGGAAACATGCTAAGAAAATCATTTTTTGTAAGAGAAATTAGTCTACACTCGAAAATCAATCATTATCTATAATTTTCTATAATAAAATAGGAAAAAATAAAGAAAAATGAAAAAATTTAGATTTTTCGCGTCATAAAAATAAGAAAAAATCATATTAATGTGTGTGGACATATGATAGAGCTGAAGCATGAGGTTTAGTCTTGGTTCAACCCTATCTCCTTGTTAGAGTGAGTTTTTATTGCTTTCAATTAAAAAAAATACATTAAAAACCATGCATTACACTATCAACACATGGAAAATTTTAAACGGTATGGAGTGGGGGATTGTTGAGTGATAAAGTATGTTAAATTTTGATGTTTTATGGTGCATATCATATAGAGTTCGTGGTTGTTTAAAACTTAAAGAGACTAGTAGTATGAGAAAGCTTAGTGCTAGCCCTAAGCAATGGAGCACTATTATAGAAAAAGAAAATCATGAAAGGAATTGTCTTCGCACTTTCACGTTGTTGATTTTCAATGAATATTTTTTTGAGCACTATGGTCATATTCAGACTTGCATTAATGAATCACATGGTATCATATCTTGGATGCATAGCTATTATTTGTATAAGTGATGACCCCACAGTGAGAGTGTGAGGTATTCCAAGCCATAGAGCTAGATATCCAGTTCCTTGGAGGTTATTTGGTGAAGTTTATCTATCATCTCCTAGATCATTTATCAAAAAGGTGGACTTTGTTTCAAATGTGTTTTATGTTCATGGTGCATCTAGGGGCCAATTCCCAAGGTGTAGAAGAGCCGTAGTGGAGCCACGGTGATAAACCAAGGGGTGCTCCATGTGTGTGTGCTACGTGGTGTATAACACCAAGTTGCTTCTCTTTGAGGAGTGTAAAAAGAATCATTCATTGGACTAAAAAAATCAAACAAACACAAAGTCTTAGACACTCCTGGCCATGAGACGATGTGGGGTGATTTTAGGTGAGTGGTAGAGGCCTAGCTAGTGCCTTAGAGCCAATGTCGGCCATGTTTTAGGTCCCAACAAGTGGAATGTTTGCTGGGAGTTGCTAATAAGTTGCATTTTATGGATCTTGGTCAATAGGGACCTGTTTATTAGTGTATGCCAAAAGATAGTGAGATAGATTCAATAGATCATCAAGCCAAACTTTAGAAGCAAGAAAGATCTTAACAAGCTAGACGGTGAGCCAAAAAATTAGAAGATATTCTCCACAAAGGAATGGTCCAATATCCCTACAAGGGCAGGGTCTTAGTAACCCTATCTCGACGCATAATCCACTAGTAGGAGGAAGTTCTAGTACTTCCCCCCTTCCAATCAGTTTGCCGACTTAGAGTGGAGTAATAATTCCTATCGTTCAAATCCTTTAGCAAATGCAGTTGTCACCATGGCACAACCCATTACAATCCCAGTAAGAACACTAGAAGTTGGAACCATAATTATGATTGACTTTTTCTTTGCGGCCTTTCAAAGAGAGTTTAATTTTGAAAGGGCAGGTCAGTATTGGTTATGTGTCCTCAATGTAACATGTCAAGAACCTCACAAAAATGTGCATGGGTATGCCAAGAAACTAAAGGAAGGATTTCATAAGTTGCAAACCTATATTCATATTCCAGTTGCTACTACTCAATTGCAATACTTTTTGAATGGGCTAGACTTTAACATTCAAGTCCAGTTGAGTAGTGTTGCTCTTGTTAACATTGATATGGTTATTAGAAGAATGGAGGAAGTAGAATCATGATTACAAGCAGCTGATACCTCTAAGGCAAACTAGAATCTGAATTTAGGGTTTGGAAATACTTTAGCATTGACAAATGGCAGTCAAGGGATGCCCATGAGTCCTCCTAATGGGAGAGGAAGCATGATCTGAAATGTGCCTATGTTGCCAAATCCTCCCAGTGTGACCATGCCTATGACCATGCCTAGGGCTAGTTAGATGGCTCCACCAAATGTTGGAAGCCAAATGATAAATCCTACCATTTTTCCAGGAAATCAACAAACAATTCCTAATTAAGTGGTTAGGCCAATAGAACGACAAGTAGATGATTGTGGCTATGAGTCAAGTGCCTCGAATGTCCTTGGCAAAGTTTAGGATATGATGAAGCACTATACTGACATGATTAGTGAATAATATAGGTAAATAGCCATTGATATCAATCACCTTAAGAAATAGTAGAATTTGATAGGGAGTCAATGCCCTGAAGAGAGTGCCCCCTCACGATTTCGCTGTAAGTGGTGTGACAGTCAACATTTCCCTAGGATTTGTCCAAATGTTAAATGTGAGATGTGTGGAAAGTCCTGTCATTTAGCTAGTACCTTTTGGAGCATGATTAGTTTTCTCTAGCAAGGAATTAAACAACTAGGTCCACTTAATCATCGAGCACAAGGAAACAATCTTTAACAAGATGAAGGACTGAAACAAATACTACAAAGAGGGAAAGCTATAGCTGCAAGGAGCTACCTAGTGGCAGTGGAGGTAAGCTTATGGAAGCTGTTTGTATCAATGGCACTAAAGCTTCTAATCTATGGGTTATTACGAGAGGTCAAAAGGCTAAAGAAGCTAACAAAGACACTGTCGAGGGAAACCCTAAGCAGGATGATAAGGGAAAGCAAGTCCCTATTGTCGATATGGAAGTTGGACCTCTAAAGGCCATAGGTGGTAAAGCTAACCCCAAGAAGGATAAGGAGTTGCCAAGGAAGAAGAAAAAAGAAAGGAAAGAGGCATTAAAGCCGATTCAACGACCAAATGAAAAAATGCTCTGGTGAGAAAAGTGAGCTCGTACTAGCTATCATGAATTTGATTTACTGAATTCTCTTTCCGAAGTTAACCCGAATGTAAACCTCCTGCAGTTGATTAAGTTCTCTCCAGGAGTGCATAAAGAATTTCATAAGATTCTTCACACTGGGTATATCATTGAGCCCTTGAGAATAGCACGAGTAGGAGATGATTGGTTTGAATATGCTGAAAAGCATTGTCCAAGGGTAGCAACATATGTTGATGTGGAATCTTAGTGGATTATGCTATTGTGGACACATGATCCTCTGTCAAGTTTATGAGTTCAGAATTGATGGAGAGGTTGGGATTAGAAATAAAAAAATATGCATCTATGATTCTCTGAATGGATGATGACAATTAAGACAAGCTAAAGGTTGCATCACTAAAGTCCATGTGACCATTGGAAATGTGCAATGCATCCCGGACTTTAGGGTCATTAGGTTTTCAGGGCGACCTAGCTATAAAGTATTGCTAAGCATGCCATGGACTTTACAAGCAAATTTTTAGGTTAATACCCGCTGGTTGATTGATCTTTGGTAGAGGTGCTAGATGTGTGGTGGTAGATGCCTATCCTGAATATACTCAAAGTGAGAGAGTTCCTTTATCCTCCTCGTCAGAGTTTGATATGCTAGATATTCCATTTGCTAGTGAGACATCATCAAATGACAAATCTAACAAGGGTTCCACTTCGAATGAAATCTACCAAGTAACTTTGAATGAGCCAATAGAAGCTGAGGAGAGGATAAGGAATACTGATGTAATTGAGCTAGACCTTGGTATGTGGAATGATTCATGGCCAATCAAATTAGGGTCCATACTCAGTTTGGAAGAAAGGAAGGACTATGTGCCCTTGATTCAGGAACTCCGTGACATCTGTGCTTGGAGTTATGACAAGCTAAGAGGCATTCCTCCTAGCCTGGCTGTTCATACTGTCCCCTTAAAGGAAGGTAGCTGCCCTGTGTGATAAAAAGTAAGGCATATGCCTTTTTAACTAAGGGACATACTATTTGAAAAATTGGAAAAACTATGAAAAGTTGGCTTGATATTTCCGATTCAACACAAAGAGTAGTGTTGACCAGTTGTTATCAAGAAGAAGAAGAACAATCAGATTCATCTCTTTGCATAGACTTTAGAGAGCTTAACAAGAAAATGATTAAAGATTACTATCCATTGCCATTCATTGATAAGATTTTGGATCAATTAATGGATAGGGAATCTATTTATTTATGGATTGCTTTGCTTGATATAATCAAATGGCTATTGTGGAGAAAGACAAGTTGAAAATGACATTTATCACTATCTTTGGTACTTTTGTGTATCATGTGATGGCTTTTGGGTTCTACAATGCGCTTGGTTCTTGTCAATGTATAGCTGATAAGACTTTTGGTGATATCTCCCCAGAGGAGTTAAAAGTCTTTATTGAAGATCTAGGGACATCCACCATAAGGGAAAGGTAGTTGATTATTCTAAGGAAATGTTTTGAGCATTGTAGACAGATTTGCATTGCTCTTAATCCTAGAAAATGCATCTTTGGGGTGCCTATGTGTTGTTACTAGGTCATGTGGTTAGTTTCGCTGGTATTGGGACTGACCCAAAAAATATAAAGGTTATAGTCACTATGAACCTACCACATACTACAAAAGAGGTGCAGAACTTTTTGTCATCAGTGGGATATTATCAGCAATTTATCAATGCACTCGTAGAAAGAGCATTGACATTGATGAACCTCCTATCTTTTAACTATTTGTTTGAGTGGAATGAAGCATATCAAGCATCCTTTGAGGATGTGAAGTAAGAATGAGAAAAAGCACCAATCCTAAAAGCACTCATAAGAGGTGACATTTTCTATATATTTTCAGCAACCACAATGCATAGTATTAGTTGCTGCTGTTTAGCCCAAATTTGGGAAGAGAAATGGTATCATCCAATTCCCTTTGCTAGTAGAAAGTTGGGAATATCTAAAGTCAACTATACGTACGTGGAAAAATTGTGCCTTGGAATGGTCTTTGTGACAAATAAATTTAGGCATTATATTCTCTATGAGAAATAGTATTCTTCACGAAGGCGAAAGGGCTTAGATTGTTGCTGAATAGGTTGCAACTGCCTGACCATTTAGCAAAGTGGTTAATCACTTTGCAATAGTTTGATTATAAGATTAGGAGCAAGCTGCCAAAGCTGCAGGGTATTGTGGAATGCCTTGTGGATTTCGGGGATCCAAAGGAAATTTTGGCTGAAGGAAGTGATATTGAAGGTTTATTCAAGATTGATATAGCTTCCATCCCTTCTTGGTATGTAGCTACAAGCATTACGCTTTTTGATTGTAGCGGGTGTCTTGTATCAAAGAGATGAGTAGATTATTGCCGTTGTGTAGTGCTTGATGAGGTACCATTTATTCTTGAGGAGTGCCATGATTCAGCATGTGGGGGACATTTTGTTGGATGGCTTACTACCCAAAAAGTTATCTCTACTAGATATTGGTGGCCATCGATTTTCTAAGGTGCTTTTTGTTATGTTAAGTGATGTGATGTCTATCAAAGACATGATGCAAGGGAAAATTATAGGTGACCTCTAAACCCTATTTTAGTTACATTACCCTTTGAAAAATGGGGTATATACCCTTCATCAACTACATGGAAGTGGTGCATTATTATAGCACTAGACTACTTTATAAAGTGGTCTAAAGTTCAAGCTATGATGAAGGACAATGCTAAGGAGATGGCTAGTTTCATTATGGAGCAAATTGTTTGCCATTTTGGTCCACCAAGGGAGATTGTGTCCAATCGAGGGTCACACTTCTTAAATAAAGTTATCATATCCTTGACTGAAGCTTGAAGATTAAGCATAACAAGACTACCCCATATAATCCTCAAGCAAATGGTCAAGTTGAGAGCACAAATAAACATTTGGTGGGAATCTTATCCAACATAGTATTAGAAAGTAAGCACGATTAGGATAAGAAATTGGATGTGTTAGTGTGAGCTTACAACACAACATTCAAGAGAGCTACAGGCCACACCCCATTCAAGGTAGTGTATGGGGAGGAGTGTGTTTTGCCATTGGAAATAGAGCTTCCCACTGTGTGATTTTCTCTCAATCATTCGTTGGGAGAGGTAGAAGCATTACAGGAAATATATACTTCTCTTGCACATCTTGATGAGATTCGGTTGTAGGCTTTACTACATCATGAAGTAGGGAAGAAGAGAATGAAAGCCCTTCATGACCTTTGGGCTAGGAAGTACAAATTTGTGAAAGTTCAGTTGGTGTTGTATTATGATGCTCACCATGAATTATTCCCATGTAAATTGAAACCCAAGTGGGATGGACCATACAAATTTATACATTTAGGAAAGAATGGCTCTACAACCCTTTTAGCAAATGTGCAAGGGGTAGAGTTTATTTGCTTATTTGTTTTTTTGAGATATTCTTTGTACTGACAATCATGTTTCTAACAGTTAGCATTTTGTTTTCTTTGCAGCACTCCGTTACAAATCGCGATCCACAAGGCCTTGAGACTCGATATGCAGAGAGGAACGGTCTCAGGGCATTGATCGACCGATTGTATAGACGCGGCGGCCCTATAAGTCACTCATCTTTCTTATCCGTAGTTACCATGAGATATTTGAATGCATTATTGTATGGTGGATTGATATGTTGTTTCTTTTTCTGCAGAATCCGTTTGATGCTCCTTTGCAGCGGGACGAGCTTTCGTGGGACGAGGATTTGTAGCTCGCCCTTGGATCCTTAGAGCTCACACACCTTTAGTTTTTAGTCGCCTGATCTATGTAGATATTTTCTATGTATTAGTGATATCGTTTCATGATTGTACCAATCGCATTTTATGTGATCATGTATTTATTTCATGTATCAGTTTTATGATTTCAGTATACATTCTTTTTGTTTGCAAACGCTTTGTATGCAGCAGTGCAGAAACTATTTTGTATGGCTCTCATACAGCACACAGTGCTATAGCTGCCCTGCGACAAATTTTTTTTTTCTCTGTTACCGTCGCTATTTGCGTTGCAAATTTACTGCTCGCATCGCTATTGGCATCGCTATAAGCGTCGCAAATTCTCTGTAACCGTTGCTATATGCGTCGCACATGCGACGCATATAGCGACGCATATAGCGACGGTTCTATGGCGTCGTCAATAACGACGCTTTTTGCGACGACGGGGGCAAATTTTGTTGTTTGTATTTTCGTCGCTTTAAACGTCACTACAAGGTCTATATCTTGTAGTGGTGTCTGTGTTTTTACATCGTGTTCGTGCAAGCCAACAATAGCTTGCTCCATTGATCCTTCAACCCATTGTTTCCACTCTTGCCACAATGGCAAATGCTACCTAAGTTCTAGGCTTAGCGTTATAGGGGTGGTTACTATGAGGTGAGGAGATTGATAGTCACTTGCCACTCTCCTGTCCCTACGCTTCCAGGCCAATGGCCTTGGTTGATTTGCTGGCCTGTAGCATTTAGGATTTGCTTATGCGGCACTGCTTGTGGTGCAATCGCATCTCTCGATTTTGATCGTGGAGACAACACTAGCGTGCTTATGCTTGAGAGATCATCGATCTTGTCCTCCAATATGGGCTCAGTGCCTTTTAGGTATTCCTAGGGTTCTTTCACCCACTGCTTCACCTTTTTTATGACTTTCAGTTAGCGTTTTGGGTTGGGATACTTCCCAACCTTCACACTTCCCTTCTCAGTCGTCCTTGGGACTGATGTTCCTACTTCTGCATCCATCACTCTCTTTTCCACAAAAGCATTGCGACACCCTTGTGTCTGGTTTCCTCTTTCTTCTCCTATGGCTCCTCTTTCCGATTGAAGCTATATCTAAGTTGCCAGGCCCTGGCAATGATATGCCAACTTGTTTTGTTTGTGCACAGGTCATGACATGCAATGGGATGGGCATGGCCTCGCTATCAAGTGCCTTGACACCGAACAATTCTAATGGGACTCATGGCTCGTTTGCCAAGTTAGAGGATGGCTTTCTCCTGGGGCAATCAACAAAAAGGTGTGTGATTCCACATTCAACACATCTCTAACAAGTAAAAGATTAGGCCCAAGTACTTAGGATAAAGGCAAGGGCACTCACTCAAGCCAGGAGCTAGCAGAGATGAAGACAAAGCTAGCTAGATTACAAGAAGATGATGAGATTACCAGCATGCCCTCACGTCCAATGCCTGTATTATGATGGAAACCACGTGTCAGTTGAGTGTTAGGACCCTTAGCCCTCACCTTGTGCCAATTCTGGTAGGTTCGGCCATGATGCCATACATTGCAGACTACTGAGGAGACTTTCATACTTGCAACCATATAATTAACCATACCTGTGGAATAGGCTGCAAAACTTCTTGGAAAGGGAGCCCCATTGGCTCTCTTGGCGCCCAATGACACCAAGCCAGTCATTCCTAGGATAGAGAGATAAACCCTATGGACATACCTAGACCACTTGGATCCCCTACTACGTGACCCATCCACTAAGTGACGCTCTAGTCCACTACATGAAAACGAATGACGAACCTTACGTGCACCCTTACGTCTCGTATGATGAAGAGGGAAATGTAGTCCTTATGAACTACTATCGACAAATACCAATGATGGCCTTAGGTAGAGGAAGAGATAGAGGCTTAGGAGGGCAAACCCAAGAGCCAATCACATGTTGGACTTGCAATCACCCAAGACATATCTCTTCACGCTGCCCTGAAAGAAAACAAGCGAATTAGAAAATCTCTCGAGATTCCTAGAGGTAGTCTTTTCTTGATCCAAGCTCCTAGAGTTTCTCATTGAGCTGGTTGTCTACTTTAATGACTTCTTCAAAGACCCTCATCAACACATCTCACTGTAAGCTCGCGTTACCGGCCAAGGCCTTGTAGAGCTCTTTGCTTCATACTCCATTAACGAATACTATGGACACTACTCTCTCCTTAAGCGACCATATCAAGCCTTTGTCCCAGTCCACAGTGGACAACCACTTAGAAATGTACACCAAGGCCTCCGACACTAACCAACCTTCAGCCATGCTACCCTCAGGACAAGCCCGTTGTTGCACAAATCCCTTTAAGGTCTTCATGAACCGTTCAAAGAAAAACATCCATCGACTATGGACTGGATCTGCAACCTGCAATTCATCTACAATATGCACTAGAAGATGGGTTTGTATCGTGAGCATGCTAGTGGGAAGATACTTCTCCAAAAGACAAGCAGACTCTACTCCCATGCATTTCGTGGACTCAATCGATGATGTGTAATACTCTTTTTGGGAGACAAACTGAACCAACTCGGACAATTTGTAAATGGCTGTCCGTACCTCCGATGTCAGAGACCTCGCAATTGCGATTGGCAATACGAACTGTGAAAACCATGTAATTAATATTGTGTATAAACAAACAGAGATTCTGAAATCTAAGATGCAGAATCATGCCATACGCAGCCTCATACCATACATATCTGACACATCTTATGCCAATCATGGGATTTGAGTCCTGTCAGTTGGTCATCCTTTGTGAATGCTAGCTTGAGAGAACGCATTAGGCCAGTCGGCGTGTGAAAGGACTTGATGTTTTCCTTTACTCGTCGCACTTCATTGCCAGACAAAATCCAAGGAGCGCATGGCAATTGCACTCGACCGTCGATGCCACTTACAAGCCAATATGGTTCCATCTTTCCCACTACTTTCAAATCCATCCTCACTCCTAGTGTGTCTCGCTGCCCAGTGAGGTGGTCCCATAGAAAGCTACCAACATTCTTAAAAATGTGCATGGGATCTAAAAGGCGATTAATTTTCAGTTTTTTCCAATAAGTAAGCTCATAGAAAATTGAGAAGCGTCACATTCCATTGGGAAGCGAGTCTTGGTCCACCATCATGTGATCAAACCAGCTCAGTGCGTTCATTCTCGCAAGAGGGCGACCAAGAAATCCTTCTCTCATGACATGACCATCTAGCAAAAAAGCTTGATGTCCCTCAAATACCATCTTCTTCATAGATTTTTACATACGAGAATCCAACCTTGGTCCACACAGAGGACATGCATGGTAACCTGACGTGACTAGCCCTGCAGAACACACATGTACAATGAGGCATGTCATAACACCAACATCACTCAAAGAAAACTAGCAAAATAAGAAAACATGCTTTACCAAAGCATTCTCCATAACCTGGAAAGTCATGCATGGTCCACATAAGAATTGCCCTTAATAGTTGCGGATCGCCTACCAATATGTTTGCTCATGTCCTCCACTACAATTCCCTCCCACAACTCCTTTAGCTCATCAATCAGTGGAGAGAGGTAGACATCCATATTCTTGACTTTGTATCGTCCAGGCACAAGCAAGCTGAGCAAAAGGTGTCCTTTCTTGGTGGAAAGCCATGGCGGTATATTGTAGTTAACAAGGACCATGGGCCATACACTATAGGAGGTGGAATGTAAACCAAAACGATTTACCCCATCCATGGCAAGACCGAATCATAGATTCCTCGCCTCCTTTGCAAAGTTAGGGAAAGTCTCGTCAATGTGATGCCATGCTTTTGAGTCAGCTGGTGTACGTTGTACACCATCAGTGGATTGATTTTCCGCATGCCATGTAGTTAACTTTACAAAAATCTTGGTCCGAAAAATGTGACGAACATGCGGTATCAGTGGAAAGTGCCTCAAAACCTTATGCGGAACAATCTGTCCTTGCAAGTCATTTCGATATCTGTCCGCACCGCACTTGGGACATGTGGCCAACAGTTCAAACTCTCCCCGGAAGAGAACACAATCATTGGGGCAAGCATGAATGCAATTATAATCCATGCCTAGCTTTCGCAGCACTTGTCTTGCATCATCACGAGACTCAGGCATCATGTTTTGGGTAGGCAAAATGTAAGATTTCAACGTTCTAGAAATTGCAATGAAGCACATTATTAGAGTACTACATAGCACATTCTAATGGCTTTCAATAAAGAATCATACACATCATAATATACCTGAATAGCTCTGTCACACTCGCATTGCTCCATACATACTTTGTTTGTATGCTCAACAATGCAAGAAGTGTCTTCAAACAGGATACCCGACTCCCATCATACAATGGAATGGCAGCCTTCGCAATTAAAGGATCTTGGGATTTCGAGTCCGTCGGAAGCAATGATTCGATCATGTCCTCTAACTCGAGCTCCAAAAAATCAGGAGGATTTTCCATGTCTCCAGCATTCTCACCCATAGAAGGGGGTTGAGAGTTATCACCTTCTATGAGACAGTTAGTTATCTCAGACGACATTTGTAAAGAGCGCGGACGAACCCATCTTACTGGATGCAAGAGATCTGTGGACTGCAATGTATCGACATGGCCCTGACCCTGTAAAGGACGTTAAGGAGCTAACTTCTAAGATAACCCCAAACTGTTATACTTAAATCAATTACATGTCATATAGTAATGAGAGAGAACTTACCACAATCTCGTAATTCAAGATTGCTTGGTCGATTATCTCAACTCGAAACTCTCCATACCGTTGCACATGCTCTATGGACAAACGACGTTTCTGACGAATGGCCAATTTGCATTGCGTGCATGGACAGGGGACACGTTGATTGAGCCACGCCTCACGATCCCCACCATGTTGGTCGTGAGTGCTAGACATCTTGACTGCGATGTAATGGAATGATAATTTAATAATGATTCTATATTGTATATTGGGACCACTCCACTATATATATTTCAAGTCTCTTTTTTTAAAATTTTCGTACCTATCTCTTTAACTTCGGCTCTAAACTTATCTATCTTTGAGGTCGGCTCTAAACTATGCTCACACACATACATTTTTATAACAGTTAATAGATCTTCCACTATGCCTTGAAAGGCACAACTCCTTTTGAAGCCTTTATTGGTCAAACGCTAGTAGTGAGTTGTTTGAAAGTTTTTGGAAGCATTACTTATGCTCATAGAAAGAAATTAGACTCTAAATCTCTCAAACGTATTCTCATGAGTAATAGTAACATCACCAAAGCATTTTACTTTTATGATCCTAGAAAAAGAAGTATTTCTACATCTAGAAATATCATTGTGGATGAATATGTAGTTTAGAAAGATCTTGCAAAAGATACAATCCAAACAAAACAAGCATCTCATTTCTCTTTCTCTACATCTCTATCTCTCTCACTCTCTCTCTAAAATTATAATCAAGCAAAACAAGCATCCCCCTTCACACTCCTTTCCATTTCTCTTTCTTTCAACACTTTCTACCCTATATACATTGCAAAGATTGAAGAGAACCAACACAAGAAAAAATATAAAAACACTCTCTTCCATTTCTCTCTTTCAACACTTCCTAACCTACATTGCAAATTAAAGCAACACAAAGATTGAAGAAAAACCAACACTTTCTAACCTACATTGCAAAGAATAAAAACCAACACAAGAAAAAATTTGAAAACACTTGCTTCCATTTCTCTCTCTTTCAACACTTCCTAAGCTACATTGCAAAGCAACACAAAGCAACAAAAAGATCGAAGAGAAACCAACACTTTCTAACCTACATTGCAAAGCAAAACAAAGATTGTAAAGAAACCAAAACAGGGCATACTGTCGTGCTCTCTTCTTCTTCCATGACCGCTTCGTGCGGGCGACGCTCCTCTCCTCGCGTGCGGCTTGCGGCTTGCTTCCTTGCTCACCTCCCTTTCTCTTTCTCTCCGCCTTCACCTTGCTTCTGCAGTTCGCGCACTCGTTTGAAAGAAACATTCGGGTTTCCGTAAAATGTTACCAGAGTAAGTTGTCGCTATTTGCGTCACTAAATAGCGACGCCAATAGCGACGTTTTTAGCGACGCAGATAGCAACGCTAATACCGATGCATTTTTTGACTTGAAATATTTTGAGGATTAGCGACATAAATAGCGATGCTAGAAAAAAAAACGTCGCTACTTAGCGTCGCTATATGTGTGTACCCTTGTAGTGTGATGGCACAAAACCAACTGAGGATAAGGGCTCCTCAAGCCCTATCTATACTAAGTGTATCAGGTTATTAGCTAACCCCTTGCATAGATATCAAGGGATGTTTGACAAATATGACAATACACAATCCTATTTGTCCATGACAAAGTAGGAAGGTGCTCAATTGCTACAACTCATAACCCAAACTAACCATCAATAGCCAAAATAGGATGTGTCAGCAAGAAGACCCCAAAGTGCTCCAGGGCTAATGTTAGGAGGTAATTGTAAGAGCTCCCCTAGACCATAATTGAAAAATACATCTTCAATGAAAGCATAGTGTTAACCCCAACATGAAGAAAGCAAAAGGAAATAAAAAAGACGCAGGGCAAATGCGGAAAAAAGGTAGCCCGACTAAAGAAAGAATAGGAGAAAAGGCCAAAAGCGCAAGGGCAACCTTAAAAGTCCAAGGCAAATACAAAAGGGAAAAGGCGCATTGTAAAATAAAAAGGCGCACCCTGAAATCTTGTAAAAGAGCGCCGGGCTCTCACTCGTGCAATTTGTAAATGTAGACGGGCGGTGGAAAAGAAGCTAGGAAGATAGAAGGACAATGGGAAAAAGGGCCTAGGCTACGGCCGGCCATGTAAAAAAGGGGAAAAGGGGATGACCGCCCAAAAGGGATTTAGGGTTTTGTATATAAAGTTGAAAAGTGAATCAGAAGCTCATTCTTGTGTGTGGCCAAAAGGAGCTAACTCAAACGGCATGGACGTAAGCTCACTACACCCGTAGATATGGATGGCGCGTCGGTTATGTGAGAGGTAGCCATTAGTGCTCGGCTTGGAACGCTTGAAACAATAAGCGGTCCATGGGTCTTGGCGGTTGAGGGAAAGCTCCCCACATTTTGGTTCCATTGTCGAGACCAACGGATTCAAGCCTTGAGCGCTTGCGCGCTTCGAATCGAGCATTGGAGTAGGGTTTTCCCCGAACCGGTGCTTGAGGTAGATAGGTAGGAAGCAAGGGGGTTGAAGATGGTATTCGATCTCCTTGGCAAGTAGGTTTTTGATTTCTTGAGATTTATGTATTGGAATGAATTAGTATAGGTATTTATTCTATGATTTGGATGCATTTAGGATAGGAAAAAAACAAAGAAAAACAAGCAAATAGTAGGGTTTTCTGTTGCTGTATAACAGGCTAAAACAGGGAAACAGGGGACCAGATTCAAGTTTCTGGGTGAGACAGGGGCAGGGAATTGGCTGTAAGGTTCTGCAGCACTAGGAAAGGACCTTAAGAGGCGTGGGAGGCCAGGACAGACCCCATTTCCTCGGTTGGCCTTGTGAGAGAGAGAGAGAGAGAGAGAGAGAGAGCTTCTGGTTCACAGGACGAGGAAGCGCTACCCCGATTTCTAGGCGCCAGCGATTCGTGCTACTCCAGGTGAGTCCGGTGTTCTCCAATAGTGCTCTAATCAGATCTAGGAAGTCTGTGGTGATTGTGTGCAGCAGATAGTAAGGAGGGTTCAAACGCGCCGGAATCGCGGTTCAAACGAGCGGGAATCGCGCCCGCCGACGCAGTCGGACCAACTCGCAGTGGTTCGAAACCCTAAATCGGACCACTCGCCCTCTCAAGTCGACTGTCCGACTGAGACTAAGTTGGACTAGTTTGGTCCGATTACCAGAATCGGACCAGCCTGATCCGACGTGCCATGTGGCACTCGGACTGCCCTTAGAATCGGACCACTCGGACCACTCAGAATCGGACCAGTTCAACCGAGCCCCAGAATTGGACCAGTTCAGAATTGGACCAGTCCCAAAATCGGACAGCGTGATCGGACGTGCCACGTGGCACTCGGACCAACTAGAATCGGACTACCCAGAATCGGAACAGGTCGTCCGAGTCCTAGAATCGGACCACTTTGAAACTCGGACCACTTTTTGATCCGACTCCTAGAATCGGACGTGACCAAAATCGAACCATTGGTCCGATTGGACCAATTGAAAATCGGACGTCCGATTTTGATAATCGGACTCCTGTAAATCGGACATCTGAGAATCGGATAAAAAACTGTCAAAATCGGACAGGTATCTAGAACACAAATTTTGACACATCTAAACCCCGAAATTGACCCCAAAGGCTATGTAGAGCCAAAGGCACATCACAGGTCCATCATTGGGCTGAAACTTAGAGCAAGTAGTTCAAAATTTGGCTATAAACGGTCCTCCAAATTGTGCATGGCTTTTACTGTAATGGTCCTGCTGGCCGGGGGGGAGGGGACTGCCCCCTCGGACCCCCGCAGAGGGGGCTCTGCCCCCTCTGCACCTCCCCCAAGTAGGATGGAGAGAAAATGCGAGCTGTGACAGGTCCTCCAAATTGGACCCTAGAGTAGGAATGGCTCTAGACGAGCATGGATTCTCACTTGCAAAAGAGCAACCAAAAGCCCATACCCGAACAGAGAGAAACAGAGACCCTAGAACATCAATGGGCCAATCTAGCCATCAAGGGCAAAGAGGCCACACCACGAGAACACAAAGACATTGTGTTCATACCATGTCTAGTCAAAGCGAAATGCAACATCAGCAAGCTACAAATGCCAAGATGACTAGACCTGACACTCTTGATGAGAGGTGTACCTTGAGCAACACTGCACAGACAACCCAAGACAATGGTGGAGAATCCACATCTGGTCATTCAAGTGGGGACTCAAGGGCATTTGTCAGAAGGCTTAAATTTACAAGACAAGACCCGGAAGATAAAGACATAGTACCACCTGCTTATCTTAGGGTCAAACTCACTGCAGAAAGAGAGCATACTATCGATGCTCTAATTGATGAAGGAGCAGATTTTAACATCTTGACCTATGAATCATGGACCCTACTAGGCCAACCAGAGCTCACACCGACTAGTGCAACTCTTAGCCCTTATGGGGTACACCCACAAGCACTCATAGGGAAGTGCAAAATCCTTGCAACAATTGAAACGGAAAGCTTGCCTATCCTATTTCATGTTCCTCCAAATAGTGCTAGCTGCGGGAAAGAAACCCTCCTAGTAGGTAGACCCTTCAAAAGGGCGACCAAGTGTGAGGGCGACTATGTAGCACAGACGATACACCTGACACTACTGGGTGTGAGGATAGTCACAATCTTTAGCAAGGGTGACCTCATCAAACCTCGAGGGAAAGGCAAGCAAGGTGCTGACATAACAGTCAAGCCTACAAACGAAGGCAAGGACTTGTTGGAAGAATTGATACAAGCACAGGTCCAACAAAGAGAACCAGTGAGTGAGGCCATACTTAAAACAAAAAGGTCAGGAGACAAGGCCAGGGATAGGGTTTGGACTTACAAATATCATAGAAGACCACGAAAGAAGCCCAAGCCTTATAGGTGAAGGCATCGATGGGGAGCTAGCACAATGCCACGATGGATATCCAAGGCGTTGCTACATGCTCAAGGGTATTATACAGGCAACCGATGGATTTGGGTACCAAAACCCCCTGTTAAACCTCCTTTGTCGACTGAAGGTCAGGATGTACCAAGAGCAAAGAAGTGTAGGAGGAGATCTAAACGAAAAACCAAGTCCCAAGTCAAAAACAGTGGAGAGACCGAGCCCCTCATGGTCAAAATCAAGAAACCCAATGGGACCAATTGGAGGGTAGATCCTCAGCCTAGTGTGCTTGACAAGCAGACATCAGATGTAATCGTTGAGGATGCGCAAAAGCCACTAGTGCCCAAGGAGCCTTTGATCCCCCAAGAGGATAGCAGGCATCATAGGCACAACATTGCTCATGGCAAGGTTAAATGCTCAACAAAGCAAATAGCAAAATCATCTAACAGCCGAGTGAATCGCCCAGCCAGAGTCAAAACCACTTAGGAGTCCCAAGTCTCCTACACCCTCTTCCCCTAAATGGACACAGGAAGCACAACAATTGTCAAGTGTAGCTGCTCGATCCCGATCTCTACCTACATCAAAGCTTCCAAATGTCCAAGAGGTAGGACATGACACTAGCCGTAGCTCTCAGCCCAAGGATATGCCTGTGCAACCTAATGCGACTAGATCAACTCATGCTAGATCTACATAAATGAATGCTCAAAGGGCAACAAAAGGCACGACCACTTCTGATCTACCTAGGGACTTGACACCACAGTCTACCAATGGTAGCCAGTCCACTGAACTAGCCACCACTACTTCCAATCAGGGACCACAGCAGCCACCATCTTTGGCCTTGACAACACCCCTCGCGGAACGTGTCCTTAGTAGTTTACCTATAGAGGAGGTGTCGCAACCAACTTCCTCGAAAACTCCAGCACTTTCAAAGTGCCTGAAGCCTAGGCTGGAGGAGTTAAACACAAGGGAGTTGGCTGAAGAGCTAGACTCTTCGAAAAGGGAGGTAGTTGTGCTTTCACAACCTAGCGAGGCTATTCAGCAGGCCACGGCCATGTCCCGTAAGGGTACTCTAGAGAAGGAGAATGCTGAGGCCCAACCAAGCACATCAGCTGTCAACCTAGCCCAGGGTCTTGAGCCATTAGATGCACCTGCGCTGACCAAGAAAAAGAGGAGAAAACAGTGAAAACAACAACTGTTGCAGGTAGTTGCAGACCCCAAGAACATTGGGACGAAGAGTGCTGGAGAGCTGATGAATAAAGCATCGAGTCCATCCACCAATGAACCCATAGATGTCTCCCCTAATAGCGGTGAAACCTCAGACACATCAGTGTGCTCTGAAAAATCAAAGTAGCTATTGACATCAACAGTTGCTTTCAACGCTCAATCCACTGACAATAGAACCCACATCGACCAATCAAGAGTGGATACAACACGGTCACAACAAGGTGACGAGCTCACACTAGCCACATCCAAGAAGAACCATAACGCAACAACGAAGCCTCTAGAGAAACATGGAAACCTCAAGGGCATGAGCAATCCCAACGTTGACCAATCTTGCTCATCTAGGCCTAAGCCCCCAGCTATGCTAAAGCCCAGGCAAATTCCTAGAACCTTGCATGAGATGGCAACCGAGCAAGCCCTCACTGAACATAAAAGTGTCGCAGAATGCTTAACTGAGTTGGATGCTAAGCTCAAAGTGTTCGCACATATCTATGTCCTTGCGGACATGGGCGCATTCCCTAAGGAGCAGCTCCAAGAATACTTACCATTCCCCTTACCTTGGGAAGAGCAAGAACATCTTGACGAGCACTATAACAAGCTCTTACATGAATGCATGCAACTCATCCCTGACGCAGAGGCTGACGAACTGCGCTTAACCGTCACGTTCAATGAAGTGCTCTGCCGACCGAATCTCGTAGACCTAGAGCAACTAAAGCAACTGTCAGCAGGCCGAAGTCAATTTGAACAGCGTTGGTGTGAAAACTGCGTTGTAATGGCCGAACTAGGGGCTCAGATCATGACAGTCTCTGAGGAGCGATTGGCCAAATGGCGATCCCAAAGGGACCCAACCTATGTGGCACCAACTTCCCTTCGAGTGCTGACTGCCATTTGGGGTAGGGACTTAGCAGGAACTAGCCAAGAAAACTCTCTGTTTGATAAGGTTCTCACTGAGGAGGAGTTACATGTTGCCAGTAGACTCAGACAAGGGTCCATGCTGCTCGATGTGGCAAAATATCTATTGGTACTAAGTAAGCTACCACGAGTGCTGGATGCGTGCCACGCTCCAGTACAACCTCGAGTTCTACAATTGGTTCTTATCCTCGTGAAGTGACATGGATTCATAAATATGTATATAAATAAACACTGATTTTTGTGTCACCTTGTATAAACAATATCAACACACACAAGTAATGATAGTCAAGCCCAGGGAGAAGAGTTGGGTCTGACAGGCTAAGCTCCTCAAGTCCTCCTCTCATCACACATTTAAAAGCCATGGGACCATCCCCACCTCCAAGTGAAGGGCATGCAACCCACATTACCGCCATAGGAAGCCTTGACCAACAACACTGATGGTGTAGATAGGGTGCAGTCCCTTCCTATACACCTTCTTCCCTTTTTGGTCTATCCTTCCGAGGATGTGCCCTGTCCCACTCTATGACAACCAGTCCACACAAATTAGCATAAGCCAATATCTGCTCATGGCTTGAGAAAAAATGAACATAATTATGGGGGCTATCCCTTTACGACAAACACTACATGCCTCACCTCTCCCCTTCTTGTCATAGGTGCTTGATCAACCACACTAAAATCCCTTCCATGCGAACAGTTGTATCCTGTATCAAGGTCTAACCCTTGGATTGCATCTTGCAGGCTTCGAGACAGAACACATGGAGAACCATGGACATTTGGCATGCAAAGACGCTCTTCACAGATGACGGGAGCATGTGGCACGCGCCCCTCCACCGAAGTGCTATGTGCCCACCCTCAAGAGGTATGCCAAGAAGCGAGGCCCTAAGCGACACCGTCCCGGATGAAGGCCAAAGAATCCTCGAGTCAAGAAAGTTGAGACTCAAAGAAATGCGCAGCAGCTGGCAACGCCAAGGGCACAAACCCCCAACGTACGCTCGGACACCAGACGCTCAAGGGCAGAAAAGGCGGCTCGGGACAGGGAAGAATTTAATGAACTGTTTAAGGACATTTTGGAAACGGTCGCGGCCCGGGACTACACCATTCATGTCCCAGCCGACATGTTCCCTGCCCAGCCTCATGGGAGCCCCGCACTAGCACCGCCCCGGTCGCTTAGCCAACCGGACTCACCCTGCCTCGTACCTATCGACTAAATCCCTATGATGTACAAGTAGCTTGACAAGTTAGCATGCCAGAACATTTTGTTTTTTGATGAGTAAAGGGGCAAGATCCCCACTTGTATGCATTCCTGTTACTTCTTGTTAATATATGCGGCCTTAACAAGCAATGAAATAGGCATCCCAATAAACATCATAGAATTCTAAAAATTTATATCTTATCATGATTACATTGGTTCGATGCACTTAACACAAGCAAGCATATACTCTCACGAAGTGACAAGTGGATGCAAAATGACACAGGTCAAGGTCTAGAAGCGTTTAATATCCAAGTCACCACAAGACCACCAACCCCACAAAGAACCATTATGGAGGAAGTGACAAACATACCAAGAAGCCAAAGCCATGACAGAAACGCCACTGGATGAGAACCCAAGGACACCTCTGCAGAAAAAGTACATATTGCAACTGAGCATGGCCAAAGCATAATCGTCGATTACCCCCTCCTTCTTGGTCAAACTCAATGTTTGGGCAAGAGCCACGCTCTCAACAAGGGCAAACGTCTCTTCATCATCCAGGATTCAATTTGCAATATGTTCTACCCTTGTCCATGCACAACTCACTCCAAGTGCTACCTCAATTGTTCGATGTCTCACCTGTTACAAAGAGGTTTGCAAAATCTCAAGTGTATCTCTTCATCTCAACAACAGTTCCTCTAGCATCAAGGCTGGTAACACAATCATCTCTGTAATATCCATTCTTTATAGCCTTTGGATCACAACATTTCTCAAATCCAAATGAAAGGCTAACAGCCTCAAAGTATGGCATTGATTGTATTCATTTTTTTTCACCACAAAAAAAAACAAAAAAAATAAAAAAAACAAACAAACAAACAAAAAAGAAAAAAAAGAGAGAGAAAAAAAGAAGAAAGCAAAAAAAAAACAAAAAACAAAAAACAAACAAACAAACAAACAAACACACACACCATCACAGCACCGCACCTAGGGGTCCTTAAATTAGGTACGTCCAGTGACCTTGGTCAGCTAGCTCTGACCCTAATCCCCTAGCCCTTTTTACATCCCCCACAATTGTTCAGGGCACATCAAGGGCAGGACATACCTAGGGAGCTCGCCTCGCCTATGGTTAGACCTCTCACCCTGAACCACTTGCCATTTCTTTTGCACTCCATCTCAATGCCATTACAATCAACAGTGATCAGCAAGGCATGAAAGACAATGGAAAAGTACACCATACTTTTCAAGCACTATAAATAGTCACTAGCTACCAAGAGATAGACATCAAGGACCTCAAGTATGCTACATGGCCTTGACAAGACCATAACGATGTCTCAAGCAATCTTCAAGTGTACTCCCCGTCTTCATCGACAAAACTTTCCATCAACTTAGCCCCTTGCTTCACTGACCCATTTCTATACAAGGAACCAGGCCGATAGTCTTCTAACTAAGTAATATCTAAGTATGCACAAGCACTCACATAATATCTGCACTGAAGTATATACACAGTTTGGGTCCTCAAGTGCAGGATAGTACTCTCAGCTTGCTTAGAGTTCGACGTGTCTCCCAAACTAATCAAAATATGTCTTGTGCACAATAGAGAAGACTAGCACTACCCATAGATGCTCAAGATAGGGAATGATTTGTCCCATCCAATTGTCTTGGTACCTACTACAAATTAAAGTTGAATCCTAAAGGACCTGCACAAGCACCAAGCCCCACATCAGCCCTTACACATAGTATGCGAGCCATCACCCTCCTCCCCTCATCATAATTCATGATGATGGCTCCTGACCTGCCATCCACTAGGTATCCATAACCCCTAGGAGTCTGCCTAAGATGGGCCCTCTCCCATCTCCATCTACGCTCCTGGGCATATCCAGGAGACCCCTGTACATCCGGTGTACCGACAGGGGTACCCTCTCCCGGAGTGCCACTCAAAGGGGTGCCACCAAAGGGGGTGCCACCAAAAGGCGTGCCATCTGCCGACGACTGCGCAAAAGCCAGAGTAACTGGAGTGGATGTCCCCACAGGTGTGACAAATCCTGGAGGTGACGCAGCTCCAGCTGAACGACAAGACGGAGACACCACGTCCGTGTCTCCACAGCAGCACCCCCCTGATCCTCCTGCAGTCGCAGTCCCTCCCTCTGGCCCAAGTCGCAAGCATCGAGATCGTCTGCTCGAAGCTAAAGCATCTGATCGCGCTGAAGCTGATCTAGCTGAAGCTGATCTAGCAGAGCGCCCTGACGAAGAATGAGACAGCTCCTGATCTGCCATCTCTCTGAATCTCTCGAGCTGATCTGGAGACATGCGTGCCATCATGTCCTGAAACTCCTCGTCACTCATCCCTCGACTCATCCTGAAAATGTCGACACCTGCACAGATAAAAAATGATGTTAGAATAATCAATTTAAACTATACAAAGCACATTAATATAAATCATTTTTGAAAAATCCCTCTTAAAATGCATATCTTATCTACCTTTATGGAAGATCTAAACAACGAATTGAGTAATACAATTCTCCAAGAATGAAGTATTCTATGGTCCCATGTTAATCTCCTGATACAACTCTGCATACACTGGAAGGTCGATAGACATGTCACCACAAAAGAACGAGTCTGCCTCGTTCTCAAAAAATTCTACGACTTCTGTATTTCCATCATTGTTAGCCGATGCGGGCTCCAAGCTTGCGGTGGCCTCCACCCCTTGTAATATCGATCCCTCTATTTGCATATTTTCTTCATCTATGCCTGGAACATCGCTTTGATCATATACTCTTGCACCTCTAGGAGTTGAAGGTATAACATATCACCATCGAGGTTGTCGGGGGTTTGGATAGAAGATTACCTGTTCACAAACACTTACAAAGCGAGTTCAAACCATTGTGATATAAACCATGTCTTATTACAATTAGCAAGAAAATGACTATTTGTACTTGTTCACAATGGGCCGGCAACACAAAGGTGTCGCGCAAATCCGTCCATTTTTTTTCGGAATCTATTTCGAGAAATCCAGATGGACCTCGTCGAACTGTTGCTCCAGCTCCTCCAAGTACCACTTTGAACCACTACACATCGAATAGTATCATGGAGAAGCTACGGTAATCCACCGTAATAATACTTTGCAAGTTCCCAAAATACTCCATCTCATCCACAACCGTGTTCGGATCCGTTGCTCGTCGCCGGCTCTCTTGCTCAAGCCTTGCCATGACACCATAGTCCATTGTGGAGGGCATTTTGTGAATACGCTCCACCCGAAAATGCCGTCCGCGCGACCACGCTACACTATATATTTTGTACTGCACATTGAAACACTCAAATTAGATGTAGCAAGCAAATTTAGATACGACACATTCTAAACCTCTCATTACCTTTGGACTACATCCCCTCGAGAACTCCCACTCCTTCATTGAGACCTCTGTCCCTTCGCTGGATGTTGCGGTCAAGGCTCCATGCAACCATCGTGTTGACATAAACCGCGGCATCTCCTCCATGCCTTCGGGATATCGAATCGGTCGATGACGCGTACTGCGTTGGAATTCAGCTCGCGCTTCCTCTTGATCTTGCCTTGCAATTTGGTACTTGGCGAGCCACGTCTCCATGGAGGCATGGTGCAACATACAAAAGCGATTCACCTTCTCTTCCATTGAGGCATCCATTCTTTTTTCTACCCCATTTCCAACCACCACATCTCCAGTCAGCCTATCATCGTCCTTCAGCATCCATAGCATTTCATTGTCTGGTTCCACCGTTGGTAGCCATTGTGAGATATGCACTAACGCCTCTGACACCAACCAACCTTCCGCCATGCTACCTTCTGGACGAGCTCGTTGTCGCACAAAGCCTTTCAGGGTTTTCATGAAGCGCTCCAAGAAGAACATCCATCGTGTATGGACAGGTCCAGCAATCTCCACTTCGTCCACAAGATGCACAAGAAGGTGAACTTGTATCGTGAGCATGCTAGTGGGCAGGTATTTCTCAAAGAGACAGACCGTCTCGACTGCTCCCCGCCTTGCGGATTCAATAGAGGACGTCTTAATCTCTTTCTGTGAGATCCATTGCACCAAAGTCGACAACTTGTAAATGGCCCCGCGAATTTCTGGAGTGAGGCATCCTGTGTCGCGATCGGTAGGACAAACTGCCACAAATGAGAAAGCATTATGAATAATGGCCACTTTTCAAATTGCAAAATGCCCACGCTAATTACAATCCATTTTGTTCACAAACTTGACATATCTTATGCCAATCATGGGATTTTAGCCCAGACATTTGGTCATCTTTAGAAAATGCGGACCTGAGAGAACGCATCATACCCGTCGAAGTGCGGATAGACTTGATTACTTGCTTCACAATGCGCTCTTCTTTGGTAGACAAAACCCAGGGAGCGCGAGGAAGCTGCACTCCCCCTTCAGCACTCGACTGTGGCCAAAGCGCCTCCATCTTACCTACCTCCTTTAAATCCATTCGTGACTGTGGGTCCAATATGGCAACTCGTAGAAAACTGAGAACCGTCGCATTCCATTTGGATGTGATTCCGAGTTTACCATTTTCAGCTCATACCAGCTTGCAGCGTTCATACATGCTGGAGGTCGTCCAAGAAAACCTTCCCCGAGTTCATGATCCTCCGGCAAGAAAGCGGTGTGTCCTTGATATACCATCTTCTTCATAGTTCGTGACCTTCGGGAGTCTAACTGTGGCCCACACAATGGACATGCATGATAACCTGAGGTAACCAGACCTGTAAGGCGATCCATGACCTAGTGAATACTTGATTGAATGAAATAAAATATAGATATTACCAGCGAGAACAAAGGTCTGCTCACTTGAGCACTCTCCCAATCCCGGAAAGTCATGCATTGTCCACATGAGAATGGCTCGAATGTTGGTTGACCGTCGACCATCGCACCTGCTCACATCTTGCACCGTGACCCCCTCCTCCCACAAAATCTTAAGCTCATCGACTAATGGACGAAGATACACGTCCATATTTTTTACTTTGTAGCGGCCCGGGACGAGCAAGCTAAGGATGAGATGTCCTTTCTTCGTAGAAAGCCATGGAGGGATGTTGTAGTTGACAAGCACTATAGGCCACACACTGTAAGAAGTCGAGCGCAGACCGAATGGGTTCGCACCATCCATGGCGAGACCGAGCCGAAGATTCCTTGGCTCTCGCGCAAAGCTTGGGAAGGTAGAGTCAATGTGGCTCCATGCGCGCGAATTCGCTGATATTCGTTGAACTCCATCCGTGGACCTATTCTGCACATGCCACGTTGTCAAGCTTGCGATGGCAGACGTGCAAAACATGTGGTTTATGCCAAATTACCGTTTGCTAAAAATCCACAATCGCCTGATCAATGATCTCAGATTGAAACTCGCCAAATCGTCGTACGTGTTCTATAGACAATCGGCGTTTTCGTCTAATTGCCAACTTGCATTGAGAGCAAGGACATGGGACACACTGATTAAGATACGTCTCGCGGTCTTGAACAATAAGACCTTCTTCGTTTTCCATCTTATCTACATTACAGCAAACGAGGCTTAAATGGATAGCTTTATGGAGATGTACGTCAAGTTGCAAGTTGACCATAAATCTTGCATTGTATATAGTAGTTGAGAGATATTCCGATGTTATATCTCGGCCTTGTATCATGCTCAAGGATTTGTTTGTCCCGGTAGATAATTATTTGTTATATCTCGGCTTTGAGTATAAGTAATCCATTTAAAAATTAATGCACGGCATCTATGAAATTTAATAACTATAGTAATAAAATTTATTTCAATCAATTCTACTCATAGTCATAAGACCTGAGAGAAATTATCATATACTCAATTTAAGGGTTTCTTCTTCTATAACAATACTTTTGGGTTCATTTTGATGAAGTACCTTAATGACCATTAGCTAGGGTATCATTTTCTTTTAGTCCTTCCGTTGACTAGTTGGCATGATTTCTAATTTGGCATGCCTATCTCATTCTCTTTCTCTCCCTCTCTCATTTCCTTCCTCTCCCTCTCCCTCTCCCTCTCTTTCTCTTTTTCTCCCTCTCCCTCTCTATCTCTCTTTCTCTCTCATTTCCTAAACAAGCAAAAAATAAAGTGAATTAAACATCCTCCAAGCAAAAGGGAGAGGGAGAGATACAATGCACTCTCCCTCTCTTTCTCTTTCTATCCCTCTCTCATTTCCTTCCCCTCCCTCTCCCTCTCGCTCTCTTTCTCTCTCATTTTCTCTCCTAAACAAGCAAAAAATAAAGTGATTTAAACATTAAACAAGCAAAAGGGAGAGGGAGAGAGAGAATGCACTCTCTCTCCTTCTCCCTCTCTTTCTCTATCTCTCCCTCTCTCATTTCCTCCCCCTCCCTCTCCCTCTCCCTCTCTTTCTCTTTCTCTTTCTCTTTCTCTTTCTCTCCCTCTCCCTCTCTTTCTCTCTTACTCTCTCATTTCATTCCCCTCCCTCTCCTTCTCTCCTAAACAAGCAAAAAAGAAAGTGATTCAAACAACAAACAACCAAACCCGTCGTGAGAGAGAGAATGCACACTCTCTTTCTCACCCTCTCCCTCTCCCTCTCGTTCTCTTTCTCTCCCTCTCTCATTTCCTTCCCCTCCCTCTCCCTCTCCCTCTCTTTCTCTTTTTCTCCCTCTCCCTCTCTATCTCTCTTTCTCTCTCATTTCCTAAACAAGCAAAAAATAAAGTGATTTAAACATCCTCCAAGCAAAAGGGAGAGGGAGAGATACAATGCACTCTCCCTCTCTTTCTCTTTCTATCCCTCTCTCATTTCCTTCCCCTCCCTCTCCCTCTCGCTCTCTTTCTCTCTCATTTCCTCTCCTAAACAAGCAAAAAATAAAGTGATTTAAACATTAAACAAGCAAAAGGGAGAGGAAGAGAGAGAATGCACTCTCCCTCCTTCTCCCTCTCTTTCTCTTTCTCTCCCTCTCTCATTTCCTCCCCCTCCCTCTCCCTCTCCCTCTCCCTCTATTTCTATTTCTATTTCTCTTTCTCTTTCTCTTTCTCTTTCTCTTTCTCTTTCTCTTTCTCTCCCTCTCTTTCTCTCTTACTCTCTCGTTTCCTCTCCTAAACAAGCAAAAAAGAAAGTAATTTAAATATTAAACAAGCAAAAGGGAGAGAGAGAGAATGCACTCTCCCTCTCTTTCTCTTTCTCTCCCTCTCCCTCTCCCTCTCTTTCTCTTCCTCTCTCTCCCTCTCCCTCTCCTCCTCTTTCATTTCCTCTCCTAAACAAGCAAAAGAGAATGATTTAAACCTTCAACAAGCAAAAGAAAGAGAGAGGGAGACTCACCAATGAGATATGGCGAGCGTGGGGCGGCTTCTCTTTGCAATGAGGGCTCCTCCTCTCCTTCGCGAACAACGGTGGTGGCGGCAGCAGCGGCGGTAGCAAGTCTTCTTCCTCTCCTTCCTTCTCACAAAGCCTTCGCTCTCTCCCTCGCTCTCGCACTCAAAATTCAAAGCAAAAGAAATGAAAACGGCGCTCGGGTTTCGGCCGCGCTTTTTTTCCTGCGGCGTCGCTATTGGCGTCGCTATTTGCGTCGCTATTGGCGTCGCTAAATGCGACGCCAATAGCGACGCAAATAGCGACGCCAATAGCGACGCCGATATCCGCCGTCTCTAATCGGCGTCGCTAATTGCCCAATTCCTTGTAGTGCACCGAGTCTGACACTACACTCAGTGCCAAAATACTTACATGCCAATGCTTTCTTGGAGGGCACTGAAACACATGTTATCTTGCTAGTATTAGCTCTAGGCGACACCACAAGGAAAGGAATTGTAAAAAGTGAGTGGGAGTCAGTTTGCTGAGCCGTGCAATGCTCTAGACCTGGGGTAATCCACCAGTCAAGACAACTAGGTTTAACATCACTCTAGATAATGGAACAAAAATGGAGCCATTTGGTGTGTTAAAGAATTGGCCAGTAAAAATCGCAAGAGTTCAATTCTTGGTTGACTTTATAGTCGTGAAGGGAGTGGACTATGACATCTTGATAAGCTGACCCTGGATGTGCAATGCGAGAGCCATAGAAAACTTGGGTAATGATCTAATCTTCCTAGGCAATCTAACAAAAGCCATAAGCCCATCCAAATTTCACACCATCCTCCTTGCATTCAAAATGTGAAAGCCTATTCAAGATCCCTAGACTATGTAACATGTCCATCAAGTCATAAGTATGCTCTTGCCCCTACCATGCTACCAACCTTGTTGAAAAAGATTTCAACTACATCAAATCTTGTGAGATGTACTGGAAGCATATTGTTTGGATGAAAGTCTCTAAAATATTTTATGAGCAATACAATGAAGTGACACGAGAGTTGCATGTCTAAGAATGCCTCCTTACTAATAAAAATCTTTGATAGTGTATAGGAGGTATGTTTTATAATCCAAGATCTCTAGATTTGGAAGAAGAATGTTACTTTTGTTGCTAATAAATGGACTCTCTCCACCAAGCTTAAGTGTGGGGACAAGAAAATATCAATGTAGTCTCTAGCAATTTCAAGATAAGCATATGTTTCTATCATGCACCACTCTTTTCTATGTTTTCCATTGTTTGCTAACTCTCCCAAACACCATTGGACTTTCTACTATATATCCTTTGTGGTGAAGCCCAATTTTGATGATCATCTTGTGTGATATCTCATTTCTTAAGCATATTCTTATCAACAGAAAAAAAATCATAAACAATGGTAACATGATTCAAAGTAACCCAAACATCACCAAGAGCCAATTAACGCTCTAGCTTGTCAAGAATGTTGACTAGCTTTTTTCTAGTGTATAAAATCTTGATCATGTATACCTGAAATCTCTCCATTTGATGAGCTAATTGAAAGAGGCCATCCATCCCATTTGATATTGTATCTGGTACCATGCTTATTTACATAATGAGCAAACATCAATTTTCTTCATCGAATATCTCCATTTGATACATGCCCAATAATAGTCCCTACTATTCAGCTTCTCATTCCACAATACGAGAATTTCAATCCATTGTCTTTGAACAAAACTTGCATCAAATTGATTACAACTACGATGAGCAACCACAACTAAGCGTGAAAGTTTTTCATGAAGTGGATTTGCAAAACAAAAACTCTAGCATAACCACCAACTATACAAGTCTCAAATGCTTTAGCAATCACATCATAACTTGCTTTTCCTTCTTCAACTTTTATCATGGATGAAGTCCCACACTCATGGCTTGAAGACTTGTATCCGTCAAACCCAATAAGAGTATCATCTTTAGGATTCCTCCTACAATGAAAATAGTAAATGTTATAAAATCTAAAAGTTAATTAATAACACTTTTTATGTGTCAAAAGAGCAAATATTATACATCTACCTTATTTACTTTTTTATGGTTGTCTCGTCTTCTACCAGAATAAATGGAATACTTTCTATGATCCCATGTTTTTATTTCTCCTTTTGATATATTTCAGCAATGTCATCAAAGATATATCCACGTATCCTTGGTATAAAGTGGGTGGCTTGTTTATGGCCCCTCTTTGTTATTGAGAGCAAAGGGCCATTTAGGTTATTATCAAGGAACTAATGCAGCCTTGGTCCACCCCACATCTTCGTAACCTCAAACAAAGCCTTTGTATTTGCACTGTATCATTGACCTTCCTTTGATCATACCATATTTGTAGATATATCTTGTAAAAGGTCCCACAAAGCAAGCTTTCCACCAAAATTTCCTAATCTATGGGCTTCTATTATATTGTTATAAAATCTTTGAGGATCTAGTGAGATAGTCTAATCTTCTACCAAATCATGTTCCCCTATTTCCTCTCTTCTCTTGTACCAGCTTCTCCCTATATACTCTCATCCTAAAGTCATTAAGCCTAGATATACATTTGCAATGTGGCTACAAGAGAAGTCTATAAATGGTTTCCCATTAGTTGAAACACGTAGACACTCAGTATATCGAAAGCAACCATCTATTTGGAAGCATGTTTTTCCATCCTCTAGATTTTTCCTATTAAAAGGCTTTGAAAACCAAAGCTTACCACTTACCACTACATTGATCATCTAATAAAGGTTTCATGTTCATTTTCTTTTTGTTCAATACAATAACTAGACTCCATAAACCCCAACATAACAAGTTCAAACTTATTAATGGATTTCCATTGTCTTTATGGTTATTAAGAGAGTTCAATGGTAGGCTTCCCATCTTTGTAGAGAACACACTTTGCTTAGAGATGTTTGCTTTGGATCATGTACTAGTCCCTTTCAAGGACGTCCACGTGAGCCTGCAAGTTTTTACCTCGTTTAAAAGTGCATTTGTGTGTAAAATTGACTTTATGTGTTCAATCAAAATAGTATATAAGTCAAACCTTGGAGGGCATAGATGCAACCATGTATCATCATACTTGCACCTTACACAAGCAAAGATTGTCTTTAAAGTCATGCAATGTAGCTACAATCACCTCAAAATTCCTATACAAAAAGCAAACTTAAATTTTATAACAAGTCTAGTATTAAAGAGCCTCATCTAGTCTACAATCCCATTTTTATAAGAGAAAAAAATTCACATATATAAACTCAAAGAAAGAAGATAAATAATGCATTCATGTTTCTCCATGTAATCATGCAACTTCTTTATCAAAGCCTCTATTTCTTTCCTATCATCTTATTCTTACTTGATTGTTGTAAATTCTATATCCAACTTTTTAATCCTTTGAAACATAAGATAGTTTCTTTAATGTTGTTTACCATCCAAAATGTGTGTTCTCATGAAGTTAGATAAACAAGTATATGCGGTATTTTTCCCTCCTAGTGTGCCCTTTTCATAAAATGTGTTGCATTCATTACACCATATTCGAACTCCAGGTTTTCCATTAACATTATCACTGTGCAATTCAAACCTATAATCCCTTGAGATTGTGAACTGTTTTACTTTTAGTGTAACATCTCACCCCCGCTCCTATATGGGAACCACCCCCCAAAACAAATTAAAATAAATTATTTTTCAATCTCCTTCCTCTGTCGCGTCATTGACAAGTGGTTGGGGGGGAAAGAGGAATAATGTCAGGGAGTAGTCAAAGTAGGAGTAGACCATGAGGAAGATGATGACGAAGTAGAAGATGACGTGGAAGAAGTTGAAGAAGACGGCGTTGACAATAAAGTAGATGGTGACATCGATCAATCCATTGCAGTGCCACCACCATGTGCCGCAATGAAAGGTGGAGGGTGGGGGAGATACCACCACTCCACCTTCCCTCCATGCCTCCTTCCCCAATAATACCCCACGCTTCCACCCTCCCCTTCCCCCTCCCATGGAATCATAGGAGGCCTTGAAGGGCATAGCTTGGACACCTTGGCACACTACAGAAAAAGAAAGAGAGAGAAAGAGGATGAGAGAGAGGGAGAGAGAGAGAAAGAGGGTGATTGAGAGAGAGAGGGAGAGAGGGTGAGAGGGAGAGAGAAGGAATTTTCCAAGGGGTCTTTTTACCCTCCCCTCCTTAGAGGGTGACCATATGCTTATCCTTTGAGTTCTTTCCCACGAAACTACTCTTTACCATGTGAGTTTGTCCCCTCTTTCAGGCAAGAGGCTACTGAAAACCCCGCATAGGGTGTGCCTAGGAATGAGGAAGATCCGGAATGGCCCCGAAGCGAAGAATGTCGAGTGCGGGAGAAGATTCAACAATCCGCAACGAAGCCTCGGGCGAGGACATCATTGCCAATCCAACTGTGATACCGGTTGTAAGTAATGAATTTCCAAATTAATAAGATGCTTTGATTCTTGCATGAGATATGCTAGGCTCCATACTATGTCGTGCTAGAATAGGTTGTTGAAAAGGATAAATCTCATCTCAAATAATTTGAAGAGGAAGTTTGTGAAGTGCTTGTATTAAGGGAATATAATTGCACCTAGTTGCTATATGCGACGAATCCATGCATAGCATAAGCAGCATATAAGACTCTAAAGTATTAAGCATCAATTAGGCTTTACCTAGGACAATATTGTTTTGGGTTTGCAAGGTTATCCTAAGGATTGTGCACATAGACGGTATACACATGGAAAAGATTATATGAAACTTACATTGATGGTACATGAATTGATATTGTATTAAAGTCTTGCATCCATCCTATGAAGGTTTCGCATAAAAAAATGATCGAGTTATCTTGTGCTGTGAAACCATGAGTTGATTACAACATGCACAACAATTCATGGATTATTTTACATTGGAAGATAGCCTTGCATCGTTACACATTTGTCTCGCATTCTTTGCCTTAGGGGAAAGAAAGATGAAGTCATTTTGCCTAGTATCGCTCTTTGATATTCCAAAGAGGGAGAGAAAATATGTGATGGAAAGGTTATCACGACTAATCTTGCAATGCTTGGAAAAGAATACCATTGGTTTTATTGGTTCATCAAACAATACCCTAAATGATTTTACATTCAGCTGTTTGTTGGTTTATCGTTTGGATGATTATTCCAAGTACTTGTGATTGATGGTAAATTCATGGTAGGGGTTTGTGATGACAAGTTGCTATGGGAATAAAAGAATGTTTTCTTGGAAGATGATATTAGAATAATTGCCTTGATTGTGCTTGATTCTTAACTGGATTAATTATGGACATGATATTGGGTGCATGAGCGGTAGATTTTGCCCGGGAAACATGCTTAAAAATAGCCCAAAAATCCAAATTTGAAGGAAAAAATAGACTTCGTTGAAGGCGACATAGGCAATCGAGTCAATTTTAAGCAACAAGCAACCGATGGGTGCCAAAAGTGCTTTAAAGACTCATCGAGCGACGATTGGAGAATTTTCATAATTTTCCGTGATGTCGGATTGGATCCCCGGAGATACCATGCACTAGGGGGATTCAAGACGGATGCGCAAGATTTTTCGGAGTATGAATTAGACACCGGATGGCAGGCCAAAGATCGGGAAAATGGCCAAACTTGGTGAGAAGGGGCCCAAAATGAGAAGTCAAAGGGGTTGACCTTTAGGGCCACCCTCCAAAAAATCGATTTCATGGGGGGGAAGTTTTCTCTACGCGTGGCAGAAAAACAGTGCCATACTCCCCTCCATGGAAAAAATTAAGATGGGAGGCTGAAGAATAAACCCCCCAATAATTGCAACAGCGATTTTGTGTCTTTCTTTGCCCTCCATTGCCGTTCTCTGCTCCTTCAATGGTTGCCCGGTTTGACAGATCAGAAAATAGTATTTTTCTCTTCTCACTCTCTCTCCCCTCTATGGGATGTCCATGCGCACTATTTTGAAGGAAGGATCGAGAATGAGATTGAAGCAAATGATAATGGAGATTAATGGAGATGTTGAGGCTTGATGTACATGCAGCATGGAATTGAGAGCAATGGAAACTCCATTCAGTGGTCACGCAGTCATTCAATGCATCTCGTGTTTCATAGAAACATGGCATGACTATTTTTTATGAAGGGAATGAAGGTTTTTTGATATTTTATGATGGAAATGATGTTCTTATGCGATGAAAAATTGTTGGAGTGTTGGTTGCATCATGTTTAATTAAATTTTAACAGAAAATTTTGATTTCATAATGATTTACATGCGATATTTAAATCTCATAAAACTCGAAATGCGATTTTAAAGGGTAAATGATGGTTTTGTCGTTTGGAACGGGTAAAATGTGTTTCTATGGGAAAAAATGAAAAATAAAATTGAAAATGTTGAAATGATTAGTATAAGAAAAATGAAAAAAATAGTGATTATTTTTAAATGAATGTTAAAAATAAGAAAAATAAGAATACACTTCATAAAAATTTAAAAAAAATATGATGAATGTTTGTGAATGTATGATAGTGGGAGAGCATGAGGTTTAGCATGAGGTTTAGCCTCAATTTTGCCATATCTCTTTGTTGAAGTTCGTTATTTATCGCTTTTCATACATAAAAACATGACCAAATAAATCCCTACACCTATGCAACGGAAGCAATACCTAAAAGTAGGGCGTGGGGTGTTTGAATGATGTGATCTGGGTGCTGATTATTGCTGATTTTGTTGATGCATATCATGATATAGGGTTCATAATGTTTTAATTAAGAGAATAGCAGCATGAGCGTTGTCTCGGTGCTATCATTACATCGTCACAACGAGTTAGTAAATGAGTATTGGAAAGCTTGGTTATGCACGACAGGTTTCTGATTGAAAATTATGTTTGAGCACATTAGGATCATCCACTTTTGGATATGTATATCAACTATCCGCAAGGATCATCCACTTTTGGATATGTTTTTTATTATGATGACCTACGCTTGAGTGTGTGAGACAACCCAATTTGTAGGCTAATCGATCATCGTTTTTGGGAATTGTTTGGTAAGGATACATGGTATCTCCTGGAATACGTTCAAAATGAAAGAGTGAGGCTTGTCTCGTGTGTACTTTATGTTGGAGCAGTACATCTTGGGGCCAATCCGCAAGGTGTAGGAGAGTCACTCCTCCATGATAGTCAGTCAAGAGGTGCTTCTTTATGTCTGTGCTACGAGGTATTATTCCTATGTGTTATGGGATCTTCCTTTGAGGAGAAGGGATGGTAAACATTGGACTATGACCTAATACAAATGCTAAATCGACACTAGCATTTAGTGTAGAGCAAGTCTCAAATGCTCCAAGCTTGCGAGACCGTGTGGTGGGGGTTGTCTGTTGTGTGCATGAGGCCCAGCTAGTGCCATAGCCAGTGCCAGCATATTTTAGGTCCCATCAGTGGTGCATTTGTTGGGAGCTTCCTAGAGGCGGTTTCCAAATCTTGATCATATACGAGACCAGTTAGGCTTATGCTTTAATTGAGAGGTGCCTTGAAGTGATGGATGTCAAGTTAGATTGGTTAAAACTTTCTTCATCATTATGATAATTAATGCAAGAAATCCCTAGAACCAAAAGATACTTTGTCTATCCTAAATGGTCTAGTGGGATCTTGGACACGGCATGTGATTGACTATTTTAGCCTTTGTCCCTGAAAGTGACACCATGCTTGAGTTTGGGTCACTATGGGAAAATATCCATGGAGCTATCTCTAAGATTAACAGCCCATGGGGATTAGAGAAACGAGAAAGTGAAAGTAATGCTAAGATGGCACAGTCATCTATGATCATTCATGATGATAATGTCATAGAAGAAAAGATTGTGATAACAATGGTCAATATGCACATAAGAGGACAAACTGACTATGATCTCAAGAAATATCCAATGCTAGTGCTCGACACAGTTGGGTATCATAGTTTGATCATCAAAATCCATAAAGCATTTGATTATGCCTATGTGTGTGGAACACCATTGTTAGCACAGAAGACTTTATTAGGATCTATCCTAAGTTCAAGCAAAGTGGGGGCAAATGAGAATAGGCTCACTAAAACACCACTAGAAGATGATGGGATAGATTCCATATTGCATAGTGTTGGCCTCCCTAAACCACTTTATGAGTTGATGGAAAGGGAAGTTCATGGAGCCAATGAGTTTTCAGCACATCAGTAAAGGTGGAAGTGGAAGAAATTAAAGACCCTAACACGCTGGTAATAGGTCAACAAGAATAGGAGGATTTTAATGCCCCAATGTTGATCCCAAAGGAAAGGACTAAATGCCCTCCTCCTTATAGGGATCTCCCATTGTTTCATGGGCTGGTTAATGAGGATCTCATGGTGCATTTACGAGAATATGGCCTAGCTTGCCTTGTAAGTGGGTATGATGATATTCATCGGATGCTCATATTCTCAAGTACCCTAAAGGCAGAGACTAGAAAATGGTACTGGAGCTTCCCAAGGGGGTCTATTAAATCCTTTGAGGAGTTGAGTGATCGATTTTTAGATGAATATGAGAAGAAGGTGCCTATGACCCAAGTTTTAGGACAGCTAATGCATATTAGGCACGAGTCCTATCCTTCTATTAAAGAATACGCTAGAGCCTTTGATGATATTCTGAGGCTTTGGCCAAGAAGAGCTATTGCATTACTAGGTGATGTGCTATGTGAGCTCTTTTTGAGTGGCTTAGAGATTAACATGCAAATCCAAGTGGGAATGTAGAATCCTAAGTCATTAAGGGAGGCAAAGATGCATGCCATTGATTATGAGAGACATATTTAGAGATGTTGGAAAAACTTTTGGAGTTTTTCCCGCTTAGTACAAGTGCATCCTAGCTTCCAACCATTTCTACAAGGAGACAGTTCACTAGTTGATACCAAGGTGGCCTATGAGGGGAACCTTGGTAGCCAAAATCTCCAAGCAAAAAATGACAATAGTAGGGATAATATATCCCCTGGGGATAAAAAGATTTAAAGCCTAGTAAGTCCCATCAAGGTTTTCAATGCTCCCATGAGAGGTAGTTGTAACAGTAACATTGATAGAGCCATTGGGCCTGTGAGTGTGATAAGTATCCTATGGGTGGTTCTAGTTTTGCAAGTGGAAAGGCTCTAAAGAGACCTTTTCCATCTTTAAATGAGTCATGCTTTTGAGTAGATGTTCCTATGAGTAAGAGCATGGTTCCTATAAATAGGCAATTGTAGAGTGGACAAAGGCAAGTAAAGACATCTCACATAGAGAAGATGCAGCATGCCAAAGGTCCACCTGTATTAAATAGAAGCCATAAGGCTGTGAGGCCATCTAGTAATAGTACCAATGTCGACAGTCGAGGTATTTTAAGAATGTAAGACGGGATGTGAGATGGGTTTGGAAACCCAATATCTTTCAAAATGTGGCTGGTGCATTAGATACAAGGTCAATGACACCATATGGATATATTGTGATCAATTCCCATGTAGGTGTGGTAAAAGGCCATAACGATACATCTAACAATATGCACCCCTCTAGGATATAATCATGTGATGGGTCTCGGATTGAAACCCTATCTAGTTTGGGTTGCAACACTCACTTATGTCAAAACCCAAATAGGGAAGGTTTGAATGAGCACAAAGCTATGATTCTTTCTACCGAAGGAGTCTCTAAGCTACTTGAATGACCAGTTCATTTGGATGACAATAAATGTGGGACATGCGTGTCAAAATTGTGGGAGAGAAGGAAGGAGTCTCACTTGTAGCTTTCTTGCTTGCACAATGGGGGAATACACACAGAGGTGGAGGCTGAAAACAATTTTCCTCTTCTTAGTTGTGTAAGCCAAAAAGAACTCAAGTACAAAGAAATAGAAGAACCCTATATATGGGTCTCAAACCAAACTCAACTAACTAAGGTGGCATACTAACTAGCCACGAACTAGAGTAGATAAGGATAGCTGTCATGTAGCTATTATTCATGGGCGGTGTACCAACCGCATCTGCAACAACTGACACGTTGGTGACATAAATGCACAACGGTCACCCTGACATATCAGGAGTGGAGCTCGATATCTCAATACTCCCCCTCGAGCTCAATCCCAATTCCTACACACCAAGCAGGTCTCTGAACTTGCGCAGCTTCTCTGCACCCAATTCCTTCGTAAATATGTCAGCTATCTGATCCTCTGTGCTGACAGAAACTAGATCAATAAGACCTAGTAAGACCCTCTCCCGCACATAGTGATAATGCACCTCAATGTGCTTTGTTCTAGCATGATAGACTGGGTTATTTGCCAAGTGTATACTACTCATGTTGTCACAATAAATGAAAACTGGCCCATCTATAGGCTGATGCATATCATAAAGTAGCTTATGCAACCAAGCTACCTCACATGCAGCCATTGCTGCGCCCCTGTACTCAGCCTCTGTGCTCGACAAGGCAACTGTAGGCTGTTTCTTGTTGCTCCAAGTGACTGCAGCACTCCCAAAAGAGAACACATATCCACTGGTAGATCGTCTATCAGAAATACTACCAGCCCAATCAGCATCAGTGTATCCATGCAACTGTATCTGAACCCCAGTCTCATAAAATAGTCCATACTGCAATGTGGACTTCACATATCTGAGTATGCGTCTAGCCGCATCCAAATGCGATTTCCTTGGAGCCTGCATAAACTAACTTACCAATCCAACAGCATAGCTCAAATCTGGCCTGATAATAGTCATATAAATCAAGCTTCCTACTATGCGTCTGTACATAGTAGGGTCTTCCAGAAGCTCACCTGCATCTGCGCTCAGCTTCACATTTTGCTCCAAAGGAATTGAAATAGGCTTACAGCCTGTCATCCCATATTTGGATAGCATGTCCAATCCATACTGCCTCTGCAAGAGTTGTATCCCACTTGGTGATCTAATCACCTCAATGCCTAAGAAATAACGCAACTCTCCCAAATCCTTCATCTCAAACTTCTGCTTCAATAGCATTTTCACATGAAGGATATCTTCATCACTGTCACCTGTCATAATCAAATCATCAACATAAATGACAAGTAGCATAATACCTTTCTCTGTTTTTCTCACATAAAGTGAGAAATCTGCCTTGGAAATCTGAAAGCCAATAGTGACAAGATACTGTCCTATCTTGTCAGACCATGATCTAGGTGCTTGCTTCAAGCCATACAAAGCTTTCTTCAACCTGCAAACAAACTCAGGATGAACAGCATGCACATAACCTGGTGGCTGCTCCATATAGAGCTCTTCTTGCAAATCACCATGCAAGAAGGCATTCTTTACATCCATCTGATGTAAAGACCATCCCTTTGATGCAGCCATAGCATTGACTGCTCTTACGGTTGCCATCCTTGCAACCGGACTGAATGTTTCTTCATAGTCAATGCCATATGTTTGTGCATACCCCTTGACTACTAATCTTGCCTTGTATCTATTCACAGAACCATCTGCATTGTGCTTCACCTTATAAACCCACTTACAGCCAATTGCATTCTTACCTTTAGGCAAAGGTACCAATTCCCATGTAGCATTTGCTTCCAAGGCATCCATTTCTTCATCCATGGCTTTCTCCCATTTTTCTTTTCCCATGGCTTGCTCAAAAGAAGTGGGTTCTGGTTCCTATATCGCTTTGACCATATATGCATAGTGAATGGCTGTAAATCCATCATATTTCAGCCTATCCACAGGATACTTAGCTCTCGTAGACCTGCACAAAGTAGGTTCACTCCCAGGTGCTCTCAAAACATCCCTGGTCTTCCTTACTCTAGGTGTAACAATAGAAGGAATACCCAACTCATCATCAATGCTCTGTTCTGAGCCACTGGATTCACCATCCACATAAGAGTGACCTGCATTCACATCAAACATGGGCTGATCTACCTTCTCTTTTCCTTTTCGTGATACCTGCATACCACTACCTGCATTGCTTTGAGAAGATTCTCCTGATCTCAATCTCCCTGTCCATGGCGAAGAATGTGAACCACTGCTAGAGGACGTTCCAGGTCCACTAATATCTTGTGACTGCTGCTGTGAATTCTGTGCAGCATTACCATTTTGTGCATCTACATCATCAATCACATTTACTGGTTTATACCAGCTACTCATCTCATCAAAAACAACATCTCTGCTCACTGTAAACTTACGAGTAGAAGGGTTATAGCATCTATACCCTTTTTGCTGCAGAGAGTAACCAATAAAGATGCACTTCTCAGCTTTTGGATCCAACTTGGATCTCAACTCATCTGGCACATGTACATAGGCAATGCAACCAAAAATTTTCAAATGAGAAATATCTGGTTTCCTACCAGTATACCTCTCCTCTGGAGTCATCCCATGTATTGCTGCAGTGGGAGTCCTGTTCATTATGTAGACTACTGTAGCAACTACCTCAGCCCAATAAAAATCTGGCAAGTCTTTTTCATTGAGCACGGCACGAGATACCTCTCCAATATGCCTGTTTTTCCTTTCTGCAATTCCATTTTGTTGTGGGGTATGACTGCATGAATATTGTTGCTTTATGCCATGCTCGTGCAGGAACCTTGCAAACTCATTTGAGAGGTACTCTCCCCCTCCATCTGACCTTAGGCATTTTATTTGCAGGCCTGTTTCTTTTTCAACCATAGCTTTAAGAGTTTTGAAATGCCCAAAAACTTCACTTTTCTTTTTCATAAAATACACCCAAATTTTTCTGCTATAGTCATCAATAAAAGTGACAAAATAATGACAGCCTCCAAGAGATGCAGCTTTAGTAGTCCACACATCAGAGTGGATTAATTCCAATGGCTTCTTACTCTCTTGAACATGTCTAGGAAATGGTTTCCTTGCCTGTTTTCCAAATTGACAGGCCTCACATATCTTATGCATTTCTGAAACCTTAAATTTTGGCAATCCTACAACAATATTTTGGGCCTGCATTGATTTAAGTCGCTGTACATTAACATGACCAATGCGTTTATGCCAAATATCAATATCTGCAACTACACCGGTCCCATGTTCAAACATTGTTACACTCAATTCAGACATGTCTGCATCCAATGTAAACATTCTGCCCTTCTTCTTTCCTTTTGCTATCAAGCGACCTTTATTTTTCATATCCTCAACAAAGCATCCATGAGGATTAAATCTGACCTGCAAGCCCTGCTCAACCATTTGACCAACAGAAACCAGATTCTTGGTGATATTCGGGACATGAAATACATCGGACAGGTATTTCTTTTTCCCATCCTGAATAGACAAAGGAATTTTTCCAATCTGCACAATAGGATGTGCAGTATCATCACCAGTCTCCACAAATCCTGGTTTTTCCATTTTCCTTGCATCCTCCATCCATTCTGCATGACCTGTCATGTGGTTTGATGCACCTGAGTCAACATACCATACATCGTTGCTTTCTTCTGCACTTGTCATAGAATTGTTCATGTGCTGCACCATAAACAAATCCTCATTTCTGTCATCATCCTATCTACTAGAAGATGCATAATTCCCTTGTTGCAATTTCCCATTCATGATATCATTCTGCTTTTTATAGCAGTCTTTAGCCATATGACCCATTTTACCACAGTAGTAGCATTCAACATTTATGTTTGCATTTTGGCCTCTTTGCCATCCACCATGACCTCTTTGGCTCCCCCTGCCTCTAGAGTTACCAGGTCCTCCTCCATAGGACTGGTTTTCTTGAGTTTGCTGTATATTCTGATTTCTACCACGGCCTCCAAATTGGCCTCCTCTACCTCTACCTCTACCCCTTCCAGTATTTGAGTAGAAGACAGCTTCTTTTGAAGTTCCTCCTGAAGAAGATGCACCACCATTTCTCTGCTCCTCAGAAATTAGTAGAGCAATCAACTCCTCAAAATCAGGAAATCTTTCACAGACGGAAATGGATGTCCGAAACTGTGCATAATCCTTTCCTAGACCATTCAAGGTCACAGAAACTAAATCATCATCTTCCACTGGTGACCCAATGGAAGCAAGTGCATCTGTAATCTTCTTCACCTTCATGTGGTAGTCATTGATGCTCATATTTTCTCTTTGCACATTATGCAACTCTTACTTGAGCTGCATTTTCCTGGCTTGCGTATTTGTGCTATACATTTTTGACAAAGTATCCCATGCCTCCTTTGGTGTACTTGCATCCTGAATATGCACAATCATAGAGTCTGAAATGCTGATTGACAGCCAGTACATAACTTTCCTGGCTCTCTCATGCCATGCTTTAAATGCCTGCATTTGCTGTTGATTGGGAACATCAGGAAGAACTGGTTCTTCTTCATTTCCTGCAACAAATTCTCAATATCATTTTCCCATAAGGAAATTCGTCATTCTAAACTTCCATGCTTGGAAGTTGTTCTTGTCAAGCTTTTCAGTGACAATCTATGAAAGAGAATCAGACGCCATTACAAAACACTGTAAGAAATTCTGTCACTGCAAAGAACACAGCTTCAGCCTCACAAGGGCAAATCTGCAAAACTGACGAAAGTGGTATTTGACCACACAGTCACTTCCTAGTGACGATTTTGCATCAACAGGCAACAAGAATGATTCTGTAACTCCCAATGTCTCTGCGCATAGGCATACGATGCAATTTCTACAGTACCTTTTCACCGACCTGTAGAACAGTGGTCGCACAGCATAAAATTGGGCCTTTTCCTGAGTGCGTGCAGAAAACTTCTGCCTCCAAAACAAGCCCCGAAATGGCCTCAAATAAAAAAAACAAGATCGCCCAAGCCTAAAGCCCTTTTCCGCAGCATATACTGCCCTCTTGCTTCACCGCGAAGGGCGTCTCAACCAAAGACAATGCACTCTTGCAATTTCCGGCTGTGCTACCTGCAGAGATTTGCTCCCAAAACAGAAAATGAAAGCAACACTGCTCCTCTTACGAGAACACCGTGAGCTTGGCTTGCTTTCTTGAGCTCCTTACCACGAACAAGGCTCTGATACCATGTCAAAATTGTGGGAGAGAAGGAAGGAGTCTCACTTGTAGCTTTCTTACTTGCACAATGGGGGAATACACACAGAGGTGGAGGCTGAAAACAATTTTCCTCTTCTTAGTTGTGTAAGCCAAAAAGAACTCAAGTACAAAGAAATAGAAGAACCCTATATATGGGTCTCAAACCAAACTCAACTAACTAAGGTGGCATACTAACTAGCCACGAACTAGAGTAGATAAGGATAGCTGTCATGTAGCTATTATTCATGGGCGGTGTACCAACTGCATCTGCAACAACTGACACGTCGGTGACATAAATGCACAACGGTCACCCTGGCATATCACGAGTGGAGCTCGATATCTCAACAATGCGATCCCAATAAAGTCATTCACCTAGCCAATGGTACCCAAGGAAGGATAGGCCATATCGAGGTTATATCAGTAGAAGGGCTTGGACTAGTGGATTTACAAAAGCTCAAGATTAAGCCTTGAGTTGTGTGGCATGAGTAGCATGGGACTTGTCGTCCTATTGTATGCTATCCTTGGTATCCTAGTTAGTTTGATAGGATGTGATGTATATGCCAAGGAGACCATATATTACATGGATTACAATGACCTATCTATTTTAAGCTAGGAAGGCTGGCTGCTTTGGATATTATGTGCAGACTACATTAGGCTAAGAGAGCCATTTGTGAGGGATTTCTTTTCTTGTTGGGGACCGGCGATCGAGGCATGAAGTCCCAGGTTTAGGTTAGGCATGTTTGGGGGAGGTCTGAGTAGTCATTGCCTTTTGCAAAGGCATTGTCCAGTAGTGAAAGACCTATTTTAGATGGGAGTTTTAGTGACCATATTATACTGACCTGCTAAGCGGCCGTTCTAGGAGTTTCTCTTAGTATGAGGCAATTGGAAAAGCCTGCCAAACAAAATGATGATATAAAGAAAAAAGCCATAAATATATGTAAGAAAATATATGAATATACACAGGTGTGTAAAAAGGGGTTCTAACCCTTATAAAAATAGAAAAGGAAAGAAAGAAAAATCCTTGAGCATTTGTTCATTGTCTTGCGAAGGCTTGGTAGGTTCTTGGGGACGAGCAAGACCTGGGGCCGATGCCTTGCCTTCCTGGGGGTGGTATCTAACTGAAAGAATAAGAATAAGAGACAGTTGAAGCGAAAATAAAAGTGAGCATAAAAAAATGATTCAGTGTCGCCTCGCGAAGGCTTAGTAGGTTCTTGGGTACTGATACAAGACTTGAGACCGATACCCTGTTCTCCTTGGGTCACTGCGCTCATCTCTCTCCTTTTTACACGCTCGAGTATGAAATATAAAGGCATAAAAGGAAACTATGCCGAAAAAGATAATATTTCTTGATCAGACTATTAGAGTCCTCACTTAGTAGGAGCTTCTCTTTGCAATGCCCCTAGTTAGGTAGATAGTTCAGACTACCACTTAGAATGACCTCTCTGATAGTTTTTTTTTAGCTTGGCCATGTTGGAGCAGTTGTTAGTGACTAGCTTTTAGCTTTCAGATTATGCTCGGTCTAATCCTTATAGATTTCATGCCTTGGTTTTGACAAAGGTTTGGGTGAGAGCTGTGATGTGTTTTCCTGAGTATTTTTTATATGAGCTTGATGCTCTTTGTGGTTGTGTTTATGTGCAAATCTATTTATGGGATTTGACAGGCTGTCGCTCTATTCCGTGGTCATTAATGAGGGGTGGATTTTTCTTGAGAAACATGCTTAAAAATAGCCAAAAATTTTGAATTTCAAGGGAAAAATAGACTTCATCGAAGACGGCGTATGTAATTGAGTTGATTTTAAGCAACAAGTAGCCGATGGGTGTCAAAAGTGCTTTAAAGACCCATCGAGCGATGGTTGGATAATTTTCATAATTTTTCATGATGTCGGATTGGTTCTCGAGATATGCCAGGCAGTGAGGGGCTTCGAGACGGGCACGTACGATTTTTTGGAATGCAAATTGGATGTCGAATGGACAAATGGTCAAACTTGGTGAGAAGGGGCCCAAAATGAGAAGTAAAATGGGGTGACCTTTGGGGCCTTTCTCCAAAAAATCGATTTCCTAGAGAGGGGAGACATTTTCTCTACATGCGGCAGAAAAATAGTGCCATATTCTCCTCCTCCATGGAAAAAATTGAGATGGGGGGCTAAAGAACAAACCCCCCAGCAATTGCAGCAGTGATCTTGTATCTTTCTTCGCCCTCCATTGCCATTCTTTGCTCCTCCAATGGTTGCTCGGTTTGACAGATCAAAAACTAGTCTTTCTCTCTCCTCCCCCTCTCTCCTCTCTAAGGGCTCTCACGTGCACTATCTTGAATGAAGGATCGTGAAGAAGATTGAAGCAAATGAAGATGGAGATTAATAGAGATGCTGAAGCTTGATGTACATCATGGAATTGAGAGGAACGGAGGCTCTATTAGGTGGTCACACAATCATTTAATGTATCCAAGTTTCATAGAAACATAGTATGACTATTTTTTATGAAAGAAATGAAATTTTTTAAATATTTTATGATGAAAATAACATTTTTATGTGATGAAAAATTATTTGAGTGCTAGTTGCATTATGTTTAATTGCTGCTATAAAAAAAATTTAATTTCATAATGATTTACATGCGCTATTTAAATCCCGCAAAATTCGAAATACCATTTTTAAGGATAAAATTATTTTGTCATTTTGGGTGGGTGACATATGTTCTTATGTGGAAAAATAAAAAATAAAATAAAATTTTAGTATATTGAAATGATTTGTATAAGAAAAATAAAAAATAATAGTAATTATTATCAAATAAATGTTAAAAATTAAGAAAAAAGTAAAAATATACTTCATAAAAATAAAAAAATATGATGAATATTTGTGAATGTATGGCAGTAGTAGAGCATGAGGTTTATTCTTAGTTTGTCCTATCTCTTTGTCAAAGTTTGTGATTTATCGCTTTTCATACATGACAAAATGAACCCCTACATCTATGCAACGGAAGCAATACCTAAAAGTAGGGGGTGGGGTGTTTGAATGATGCGATTTGGGTGTTGATTATTGCTGATTTTGTTGATGCATATCATGATATAGGGTTCGTAGTGTTTTAATTAAGAGGATAGCAGCATGAGAGTTGTCTCAATGCTATCCTTATATCGCTACAACAAGCTAGTAAATGAGCATTGAAAAGCTTGGCTGTGCACGACATGTTTCTGATTGAAAATTATGTTTGAGTACATTAAGATCATCCACTTTTATATGTGCATATCAACTATGGTATTGGAATATGAAAAACTGGATGCATTGCATTGTTTTTATTATGATGACCTACGCTTGAGTGTGTGAGACAACCCAATCTGTAGACTAGTCGATCGTCATTTTTGGAAATTGTTTTGTAAGGACACATGGTATCTCCTAGAATACATTCAAAATGAAATAGTAGAGCTTGGGCGTACTTTATGTTGGAGCGACACATCTTGGGCCCAATCCCCGAGGTGTAGGAGTCGCAGTGAAGCCACGACAGTCAGCCGAGAGGTTTTTCTCTATGTTTGTGCTATGAGCTATTATGCATATATGTTATGGGATCTCTCTTTGAGGTGAAGGGATGGTAAACGTTGGACTATGATCTAATACCAAAGCAGAATCGACATTAGCATTTAGTGTAGAGTGAGTCTCAGATGCTCTTGGCCCACGAGACCGTGTGGTGGGGATTTTCTATTGTATGCATGAGGCCCGATTAGTACCATAGCCAGTGCCGGTCCATTTGAGCTCTCATCAGTGCGGGTGGATTATCTTTAAGGTCACATCGTGTTTCAACCCGAGAGGGCATTGCTCGATGTATGGGCCAAAGGTCGAGTGGTGAAAAGGCCAACCACGGAAATTTTGTTTTACTCTTAGGTCACTTGGGGTCAAGTGGAGCTTTGAACATCCTTGCCTAGTCCAGAATGGAATTGAAGATTATCGTGAGGCCAACGTCTGTGGTGTTGGAAGATCCTATTCTAGATAAAGGATGGAAATTATGGTGCCATGTGATTTGGACTGAATACTTCTACAAGGCAGAAAGGATATATAATTTCTCATGTATGGGCAAGAGACAAAGATTAACTTGAAGATAAGTCAAGGAACTTCATTGTCAAAAGGACTGCACTATTTTCGTGGCTGTGCTATGAATTACGCGAACAAACCCTGTTCCCTAAAAGAATTAATTAAGGAAGATGATTTTAAATCATACAAATGTGATAGGACTTAATTAAATAACTAAAGAATTCCTATTGAGAAAAAAAAGCGGGCAAAACCCTCGACGAGTCTTACGGTAGGCTAGTCCCAAAGAATTGGGAGGTTTCTCGCAAGGTTTTACTGTCATTTGATCTTTAGGTATTGTTAGGCTAGAACCTGATTCATGCCGTTTTAGGGGACCGACGGAATGGGACTATGCCCTATGGGTAGAGAGGTTAAGTGGCACATCCCTCTCATTTTCCATTCTCTTTGAACCAAGTGTGGCATGGGTCTGCTTCTGCTTGGCCATCTCTACGTAAAGTAGGATGTCCAAAATCCAATGATAGAATGTTGTCAGGAAACCTTGACCACTAAGGACCCAAATTTTAGGTCTATCCCAATAAGTACAGTGATGAATGTTTCGTTGTGAGAGGCAAACTCGAGAAACCCTAGGCGTCAAACCTCGTAACATCCCATGGGACTGCTGAGCGGTGTCACTTAGATTCATGTCTTGATGGACTGCTAAAACGTACATGGACATACATGTTACAATTGGTATCAGAGCAAAACTTTGTGATGTTGTATAATGCATGGCTTGTAGATATATCTTAAATAAAATAACCAAAGTGGTATGACTTAATTGTTAGGTACCTTCTGCACCCATGAATATTGACACGCAAGAGACAAATTTCCTTCTCAAGAAAATCAAGGTAACGAAGCTTGATGGAATAGGGATAGACGTTGCAGTGAAGGCGGAGATACGCATTGAGTCGATAGATGACTATTTATATGTTGTAGAAACTGCTACTACCAATCAAGCAATGATAGCCAAACTCAAGTTAGTTGGCCAGGCTCAGATATGGTGGAAGCACTGGTGCAAAGACCGAGGTGTTTCTGAAGCCCCTATCACTTGGGCTCAGCTAAAAGATTATGTAAGCGGACGATATCTTCTGCCAACCTACCTAACTTTGAGGATGAATGAATTCTTCAAGCTCAAGCAACTGGAATTAACCTTGGAAGCCTACTACTCAAAGTTTGTAACCCTACTAAAATACGCACCCCTTATGGATATTATACAGCAAAGTATCCAAGTTTTGCCATGGTCTGAACACTTCTCTAAACTACCGTCTTGAAGCAATGCGTCCAACAGATTTGCAAGATGTATTACTTTTGAGTGAAGCCAATCATCCAAGAACTTGGATAGGGCAATTGTGACAAAGATGATTTTAGATATCATGACAAGAGATGCCACATGTGTGGAGAGATAGGGCACATTCGTAGGAGATGTCCCTACCATCAATGCTATCACTGCAATGAGCTAGGACACATCCAACCAGATTACCCTAACCTAAGTCTAGAAGACATTGAGGTTCCAAGGAAACAAAGCTACATAGGCACAGTCTATGGATATATAGAGGAATATAATGAAAACGAAGACTTAAAACCCACTATACCTCTTCAGGATGATTAGCAATCCTAGAAATTCTATCAACATATAATAAAACTTATATTGGAAATAAATCCTACTCTTGTACCTATAGATAATTGCAATAATATGAGGTGCACTACTTGAGTCATTACCAATAGTGTAGCAGACGCATGGGGGATTCTAACCCACAGGCCTTAGGTCCCATTAAAGCTTGTTTTTCCAAGTTCTTCCGAGATGAGGACATCTCGAGTTCTCTAAGGGGAAGAGGATGTAACATCTCACCCCCGCTCCCACGTGGGAATCACCTTCCCAAAACAAATTAAAACAATTTTTTTTTCAATCTCCTCCCTCCTGTCGTCAGTGACATGTGGTGGGGGGAAGAAGAGGGATGATGTCGGGGAGGAGCAATCGAAGTAGGAGTAGATGATGAGGGACATGACAATGAAGTAGGAACTGACGTGAAAGAAGTTGGAGAAGAGAACATTGATGATAAAGTAGATGGTGACGTCGATCAATCCACTACAATGCCACTGCCATGCCCCACAATGACACGTGGAGGGTGGGGGAGATACCACCACTCCACCTTCCCTTCACGCCCCTCCTCTCTCCCCCTCCCCCCCAAATAATATCCCACCCCTCCACTATAAAACCCTCCCCCAATGGAATCATAAAAGGAGGCCTTGAACGGCATGGCTTGGATGCCCTAGCACACTGCAGAAAAAGAGAGAGAGAGAGAAAGGGAGAGAGAAAAAGAGGGTGACAGAAAGGGAAAGAGAGTGTGAGAGGGAGAGAGAAGAAATATTCCAAGGGGTCTTTTTGCCTTTTGTAGGGATCTAAAATGGACCCGACACTGGCTCTCTAGCACTAGCTAGACCTCTAAGACGCACAAGACACCCCACACGGCCTCGTGGACAAGAGCGTCCAAGGCTCGCACTACACTAAACTATAATATTGATTTTGCATTTGTAATAGGATACAGTCCAACATTTACCTTTCCTTCTCCTCAGAGGGAGATCCCATAACATATAGGTATAACACCTCATATCACAAACATAGGAAAGCACCTCTCAGCTTGCTGCCGTGGCTCCACTATAGCTCTTCTACATCAAGGAGATTGGCCCCAAGATGCGCTACCTAACATATAAAACATAATGCACAAACTCCATTATTTTCTTGTTCTATACGATCCAAGAATATATAGATCCTCACCAAACAGTTCCAAGGAAACCGTACAACTAATCTACAGCTTAGGACTTCCTCACACTCTCAGCGTTGGTCAATGTTCAACATACAAGTGCTATGCATCCTAGAGATTATACCATGTCATGCGTCATGCATAGTGCATATGATCCTAATGCACAAACAATATTTATCAAATTAGCATTTTGTGATGTGCAAAACCAACCCTTTCATGATTTTTACTAAACGTATGCTTCGATGTATGAAGACTAGCACTGAGTTCTCGTGCTATTAGTCCCTTAAAACTTAAATTATTATCGTCCTATATAACATACACAACAAAAAGATCAGACTTTTCATCATTTTTCACACTTAAACACTTTCACAATCCTTTTTTTTCTTATCGTTTATGTGTTGCATCATTGCATAGGTGTAGGATTTTTTTGTTATTTTTAATGTATAAACAATAAAAATACACTAAAATATACAAATAAGGGTGAGCTGAGGCTATACCTTATGCCTCAACCTTCATGCACGGACATTATCCATATTTTTCTCTATTTTTTGGAGCACAAAAATCTATTTTTTTATTTTTCTCTATTTACTCTTATTTATTTATCAAGAAAATAAAGCATTTTTTGGTTTTTTTGATTATGACAACTGAGAATCACTCATTTTTTATATTTTATTTCTCATGTATCATTTTAATCAAATTTAAAATAATAAAAAACTCTATTTTTTATAAAATGCATGTTTTTTAGGTTTTAAAAAATTATTTTCAACATTATCACATTATGTATTCTAATTCTTTTTCCACACAAGCCTCAAACAAACAGTAAACAATATTTCTATCAATTTTCATCCAATATGAATACCATTTGATCAATAAAATATTAAAAAAGAGCAAATTTTCTTCATAAAAAAGTTATTGGTTTTTTTTTCCTTGTTGTAGGTTTTTTAAAGTCTGATTCGGGACAGCAAAACTATCCACCACTGATGATCAACCCTTCTCCAATCATCCATCTTCAATCCTACTCGATTTGGAAGCAATCTAGTACCATGCCGGACGAGCATTCATCAATCCGGCTTCTTCCACATGAATTGCCTCTTAGGGGAGAGAGAGGAGAGGAGAGAGAAATACTAAAAATCAGAAATGTATTCTCTTCATCATGTTACACATGGTTACCATAAAAATCTTGTCCTCTTTATATAGATCAGGGATCTCCCCCTCTCTTTACATGATTGAGCATCCAAGAGGCACAAAACCCCCCCAGAAATGGGGCGTGAATTAAAGAACGTCCCTCCCTACATCTCAATATATTTTTGCATGCTTTCATCATTGAGTTTCATTTTATTTCATTTATAAAATTTCAATTTCAAAAAAATTACTTTCACACGACTTGTTTGGGGGTGCAAATGGACTCCGATTCGTGATCCAACTGGACGATTGACTTCGTGACATCGAAATCTATAAATATGGGCATTGTCGCACACTTTTTGACTCTCGAATCTAGTGGCTACTTTACAACGTCAAACCTTGGAGGGAGTAAATGGAGGGTCAAAGAACCTGCGATTGACAAACCGAGACTTGCATTGGATTCCTAATGTCAAAATGCATCTAGGAAAACTCTAGCTCCGACCATCCGCCACCATTTGATTTTTCATGAAAACTGACTTTTTAACGCATCTTGAGCACTTTTCAGCTCCAAAAATGGACTGCAACACTTTAAGAATGGGTCCAAATCGGGTCTTAAAATCCAGCTCTCATTGGCGACCAGGGGATAGGGCGACTCGACCCGTTCAATTTCATGAACGAATTTGCACATAAACATAACTACAAAGAGCATCAAGCTGATACAAAATAGATACACAACAAAAGACATCACAGCTCTAACCGTATCCCCCTGCCAAAACCAAGGCATGAAATCCATAAGGAGTAGGCCTAGAATAATCTGACAGAAAGCCCAAAGCTAGTCACTAATCAATTGCTCAAACACGGCCAAGCTCAAAAGAATTATCGGAGAGGTCATCCTAAGTGGTGGTCTGAATGACCTCCCTAGTTGAGGACAACTCAACAAGGAGCTCCTATTAGGCAAGGACTTCTATAGCCTGATCAAGAAATATTATCTTTTAATACTTTTTCCTTTTGGGATTTTATTTTTCATACTCGGGAATGTAAAAAGGAGGAAGCTGAGCGTAGTAACCCAAGGAGAATAAGGTATCGGTCTCAAGTCATGTCTTGGTACCAAAGAACCTACCAAGCCCTCGCGAGGCGACATTGAATCCTTTTCTAATGCTCGCTTTTATTTTTGCTTCAACCTTCGCTTATTGTTATTTTGTCGGCTAGATGCCACCCCTAGGAAGACAAGGCATCGGTCCCCCTTGGTCTGACTCATTCCCAAGAACCTGCCATGCCTTTGCAAGGCAATGAACAACTGCTCAAGGATTTTTTCTTTCTTTCATTTTTTATTTTTAGAGGGGTTAGAATCATTTTTTACACACCTCTGTATATTTATATATTGTCTTTCATATATTTATGGTTTTTCCTTTGTATCATCATTTTGTTTAGCAGGCTTTTTTAACAGCCTCACACTAACAAAAACTCTAGAACGGTCGCCTAGCAGGTCACAAAACAGGGCCACTAGGATTGCCTTCTAAAATAGGTCTTTCAGTGCCTGAAAATTCCTTTGCAAGAGGCAATGACTACTCAAACTTCCCCCAGATATACTAACCTATACCTAGGACTTCATGCCTTGATTGTCGATCCCCAACAAACAAAAAGAAAGTACCCCTTACATACACATGTATCATTAATAGCCTAAGGGAAAAGGGAAAAGACTTGAAAAGGGGGATGAAACCACCTAGAATGGCCACAAGAAGGTGATCCGTAGCCTCAGGAAATGGATATTACAAAGATGATTGCGCCCTAGCCTCGTTGTTAGAGAAGTAGTTGTTGAGATGGAGAGATACACTTGAGATTTTGCAACCCCCTTTCGAACGTGCGATATTGGTAAAATTGAGGTAACAGCTGCCGTGAGTGCCCGGTGTAGAGTGTAACCTAGAAAGAGAAAGTGGTTATGATCATGCTTTGGGCCATGCGATCTGGGCAATCAGCAAGGATGATTTTCACTTGCGACAGCGCGACTTTGTCGTGGCTCTTTGTGAGGTTGGTGGTCTCACGGTGACTTGGGCATTGAACACTTTCGCACAATGACCTGCGTCGTCCTGCATCCACTTGTCACTTCATGAGAGTATATGCAAGTTGCATGCATCAAGCACAACAAACAGATGCAATCACGTCAAGACTCCCTCCAGGGTCTTCGTCAACTTGTATGATGTAATCACTAAATAAAAAACCATTAAACATACATGCACCAAAGAGACAGACGGCCCTCTTGGCCTAAAGAGATCAAGCATTTCCTAGCAACTTAACTGGCCCTCTTGGCCTAACGCAGTTTGATCATAATATCCAAAGCAACTAGCCTTCCTAGCCTAAAATAGATAGGTCATTGTAATCCATGCAATACATGGTCTCCTTGGCATATACATCACATCCTATCAAACTAGCCAGTTACCAAAGATATCATAAAATATGAGGACTAGCCTCATGCTACTCATGCGAATCACCTAAAAGCTTGATCTTGGGCTCTTTGTAAATCCACTAGCCCAAGCCTTTCTACTGATATAACCTCGATATGGCCTATTCTTCCTTGGGTACCATTGGCTAGGTGAATGACATCATTGGGCTCGCATGTTCCATATTTATTGTCATCCAAATGAATTGGTCATTCAAGCGGCTTAGAGGCTCCTTCGACAGAAATAATCACAACCTGGTGCTCATTCAAACCTTCCCTATTTGGGTTTTGACATAAGTCAATGTTGCAACCCAAACTAGGCAGGGTTTCAATCTCGGAGACCCATCACATGACTGTATCCTAGAGCGGTGCATATTGTTAGATGTATCATTATGGCATTTTATCACACCTATGTGGGAATTGATCACAATATATCCACATGGTGCTATTGACCTTGTATCTAACGCACCAGTCACATTTTGAGAGATATTGGATTTCCAAACCCATCTCACATCCCTTCTTACATTCTTAGGTTGCCTCGACTGCCCACATTGGTCCAATGGACTCACTATGGATTTATCACTATTACTAGATGGTCTCATAGCCTTATGACTTCTATTTAGTATAGGTGGCCCTTTGGCATGCCGCATCTTCTCTACGCGAGATGTCTTTACTTGCCTTTGTCCACTTTGCAATTGCCTATTTATAGGAACCATGCTCTTACTAATAGAAACAACATCCACTCGAAAGCATTGACTCATTTAAAGATGGAAAAGGTCTCTTTAGAGCCTTTCCCTTAGCAAAACTAGAACTACCCATAAGATACTTATCCACACTCACAGGCCCAATGGCTCTATCAATGTTACTGTTACAACTACCTCTCATGGGAGCATTGCAAACCTTGATGGGACTTACTAAGCTTTGAATCTTTTTATCCCCAGGGGGTATATTATCCCTACTATTGTCATTTTTTGCTTGGAGTATGGCTCTACAGTGCATGGAAGCCACGCAAGCCCGACGTAAGGTCTACCATGACAGCTTCATCAAGCACAAGGAGTTCAAAGAAGGTGATTTGGTTCTGGCCTATGATTCACGATTTGGTAAGTTTCCTGGCAAGCATCAACAGCGGTGGATGGGCCCATATAAGGTACTTGCTGTCAACCCTAATGGCTCTGTCTAAGTGTAGACCGTTGATGCCTCTGATGATCCCTTCCTGATCAATGGATATCGCCTGAAGAAGTACTTCCCTCCTTGGGGATCTTGACAATCACGGTCACCTGATCCTTTCCCCCGTAGGCGTGGCACTGTAACTCTTATGATACTACTTCTGATAGCCATTCTTCAGCCACTCCTGATGAGGTGGACGCAACCCTCTGTCCCCTCAACCCCACCTTCCAGCCCTGATCTCTTATCCTCTATTTTCCACCAGCGACAGTGGCGAGGATGGTTCTGACACATGGTATTTCTGACAGTGGCGAGGATGGTTCTGACACATGGTATTTCTACCATTCTCCTTGTTACTTGAACAAAAAAAATATATATCGGTCATGGGAGAAAAGGACTTCGGTCCCTGTCATGCCGACCTATTCTTCGAGAAAAGGTGGAGACACCCTCGAGAATAGGGGAAAACAAGAAAAAAGAAGAAAAAAAAAACAAAGAGAGAAAAAAAAACTGTTATGGGAGAAAAGGAAGCAATTCCTTGTCATAGCAAGCCTCGTTCCAAGAAAAGGTGGTTAACACCCTTGGGCGGGAAGCTGGCTGTGGAACAGGTGGCAACACCCAGCAGTCCAGAAAGTGGATTCATCAATTGACATCCCCAGGATCCAGTTCCGAAGCTGCCTCCCTTGGTATGCTATGTCCTGTGCCTTTCTGCAGAGCATTTGACAGTCCTCTAGCAGACGCTATATCCTATGTAACACAACGTTCAATCTGATGGCTACCTCCCTGGGTATGCCTCCTCAACAACTGACGATGCGATCTTCATCGACAAACAAATGAGTGACGCGAGCTTTCATCCTAATAGGATGGGGAAGTGAGTATGGGTTGCCCTCTGTAACTATCAACAAAGAGCGAGACAGAGGGTGGGGCGAGTGACTAGTCTTTCCCCTTCAAATCAAATGAGAGGTACGATGTGTGAATGGAGTGTTGCACGCACGGGACGGGCCTCTCAATGCACAAAGCACGATTTGTTTTTGTGCACTGCACTATAAGGCTCCCTGGCCTTCCTTCTCGCACTGTATGCCAGCACAGGGCGGGATGCACAGTTGCACCATCAAATGCGCACAAGGCATAAAACCTTTGCACGTGACCGTGAGGATTACATCAATGGGTTTCAGGACATGGCTACCCTCCTGTATCTTTCAACAGAGCGTGAGACAGAGGGTGGGATGAGTGTGACTGGAGTTTCTTCAATCAATTACCGAGATGTGAGATTGAGGGACGTTACGACCTGTGGAGTCAGGTACGTTCCTATTTCCCTATGCACCCACGGGGTGGGTCTCTACCGTCATCACAAGACATGCCACCCTGTTCTGTACACTGCACTGTAAGGCTCCCTTGCCTTCCTGCTTGCACCTATGCCAGACAGGTTGGACACACTAATGCACCATCAACTGTGCACCGTGGCATACTCCCTCTGTACCATTCCCTTGCCGATTCCTAAACCGGGTGTGCGCTATGGGTTTCATCATGAGTGATATTAGTCATGGGGCGAGTGACTGCTCTTTCATTCCATATGAGTGATTGTGAGTTGAGTGCAAAATCCCTCATCCTCGACAAATTTCTTGCGATTCCTTCAACCAGCTACCTCCCTGGGTGCTGCCGCATGGTCCCTGCCACGAAGGACGTGTGCTGGAGCGAACCTTGCTACCTCCTGCAGCAGCCGACAACAACACAGGACATGCCATCGACAATCAACCTTGATTCTCTACAATATGGGCCAAATTTTTCTAACCCTACACCTTCTGTTGTCAGTGACGATCATGTTTTAAGTGTGGGGACATTAGCGGTTGGTTTATTGAGTGGTCCTAGGTCCCTATTGCTCGATTAACCCTGTCCGTTAAGGTCTTAAGTGTGGGGACGCGTCCCTGCGCGTCTACATTGCATACCCCTCTGCATATGCCTCAACCTGCGAATGCCTCTATGCCATGACTTGCTTTTACCCTGTTGGGGTCCCTTCCCCACCCACCCGTTCATTTTTCACCCACTCTCAGGGCTGTTCCCTTGCAATTTTCCTTCATTCCCTAATTTTGCTGTCTTGCCATGTGCACGTCCCCTACGTTCACCGAAATCCACATCCAACCTTATATCCATGTTCATCTCTTTGAACTGACCATTTTTTCTTTTTACCCACCCCTGTTCCAACATCCGGTTCTAAAGTTAGTAATTTGTGAAGTATTTTGCGTACTTTGGACGGTTTTCCATATGAACACGCTTTTCTTGTTTCAGAACCGTGATCTGACGTCATAGCCCTGACAACCACTTTCTCTTGACATTTTTCCTTTTTACTCTGTGTCATTTTGATGCACGCTTTGTCCAATATTAATTTTTGCGGTTTCTCGAGACTTTTTCGTGCGTCTTTTTGACATTTTTCCATGTGAACCTGCCCTGTTTGCATCGGAATTCCAATTTGATTTGACAGCCGTGTCCATGCGTCTTCCCCCACCTTTTTCCTTTTTCCTTCACCCCCTTTCGACTTCTGGATTTTTAATTATTAATTTTTAAATGTGTTTTCGGGTGTATTTTGGTGTTTTTTGCATGTGAACCCCTCCTACTTCTGCCGGAACTGCGTTCTAACATGACAACACTGTGCCACCCCTTCATGTGGAAATTTTTCATTTTTACTGCATGTCATTCCGACAAGCGGTTCGACTAATATTAATTTTCGATTCCATTTTCGGGTCTGTTTTTTGGGTTTTTCCCATGTGAACGCGTCTTCTCTCAGTCGGAACCATGTTTTGACATGATAGGATTGCTAGGCACGTGCTTCTGCACATTTTTCCTTTTTCTCACACTTCGTTCCGATGCACGTATCTTCCGCTATTAATTTTCGTTTGCATTTTTGGACCTGTTTTTTGCATGTGAACGCCCTGTCTTTCCCCCGAAACCCCCATTGCGTTTTTTCCCTGTCTTTTCCCTGCCGTCCTGCACAATTTTTGTTTTTACATCATTTCGCTTCGATGCCTGGATTGGGAGATATTAATTTTTCCTTGTTTATACGTGTTTCGCGCGACTTGTCCCGCGTGTGCACGCGCATGTTTTTGATTTCACGCATTTCCACACGCCTCGGTCGCGTCCACGTGCCCCGTACTGACATCCCGGTGCCAGTCCGATCCCACATTCACGGAACGTTAGGGCTAGCTAAACGCCTATACAAGAACAATCTAGGGTTCTTACCTAATGATCGAATGACCAAATGCTAGATTTTTGCAAGGAAATTAGGAACCCTAGGGCCAAAGCGTTATCGGCCTAGTAGGGTTAGGATTGGATTGGGTCAAGAGGGTTCCCAAACCCTACATCGTGACCCAAGGTATCCTTGACCAAGGGATACCGTGTGATGGGAGAAATAATCCCATAAGTTAGATGCGACACCTATCTCGTGAAACAAGTTGCAACGTCGCATGGTTTTGTATCTAGATCACAAAATGATATTGCCACTCCTTAGAACAAGGTTGGCAAGTTCTAAGTACAAGTTTAATTTTTTAGAGGATGAGTAGTCATCCTGCTATATCACGCTTCTGTGAGGCTGATTTGCCAAGTTAGGGAAATTATGAATTGCCTAGCAAGAAATTGACCAATCAAGTTAGGGCGACCAGGTTGTCCAGAATTTATTGTTTATAATTTAAGGAAACCTAAGGTGGAACCAATGTGGGTCAACAGGGTATAAACCCTAACCCAAGGAAAGAGGGTAAACAAGCAACTCAGCTTATGAAACCCTTGGGATCTTGCCAAGTTGCAATTGATCCCGGATCGAATGTTGAATGCATTTGGAGAGAAGGATTCACACCTTAGTAGTTGGCCATACAAACGACCACTGGAATGATTGTGTTTGTATACTTAGGAGCACTGTTTGTTCTTCTTTGCTCAAGGAACTGATGCTGGAAAATAACTACTGCTTCAGGTTGAAATCCTAGAGGGAGAGGCATCATCAGTTACCCCTGACTGTCTGCCTGACCCTATCCAAGGGGGTTGTTAGCCGTGCCCACTGCGAGAGGTCTCTCCGTGGGTGCTACTTGGAGCAAGAGGATGCTTGGGTGCCAGGCGGGCTCTGGCCATAAATCCCTTGCCACCGGGTCCTACACAAGAGGCCAACATGACTCGAGATTGGATCTCGAGGCCCATATACTAGTCTATAGGCGGAAACTTGGAATAGCGATCCCTGTGGATTGCTGGAATTGCCTTCGGGCGGATTATGGAATTGCCTTCGGGCGGATTATGGATTAGCCTTCGGGCTGGATTATATGATGTATTCCAAAGACTGATAAATAAGATCAATTGTTGAAAAGGAACTTGTTTGACATTGTTTTTCTATGTCAGTGCCTAAGTTACGTGAAGGAACCAATGAATAATTGGCTAATTAAGGAAGTTGTTTTCTCTTGTCAAACTAAATGTGGTAGGTAATTAGACAGTTAAAACAACTTGAGGAAAGTGCGGTGGATGTGATCATGGGACCTTCCTATGGAAGGGTGGTCTCGGTTGGCTAGGAACTTTTCTCAAAGGAATTGATAGCAAGGAAACAATGATCTAGAATCTAGAAAGCTAGAGTCCCAATTTATACTGTTTTAGGGGAACGGAATGGGACTATGCCTTATGGGCAGAGAGGTCGAGCTTCGCATCCCTCTCATTTCCCATTCTCCTTGAACCAAGTGCAATATAAATCTGCTTCGACCTTGATGTTTCTACATAAAGTAGTTGACACTAGTTACCTCCGAGGAACTTGACCATTAGGGAAACCCTGACTCAGATCGATCCTAAGTGGGAACAACCGGAATGCTTCCGCTTTGTGGCACACTCGGGAATACCTAGATCGCAAACCCTGTGACATTCCGTGGGAGTGTCAGGCAGCGCTTTCTGGACTCTCTTCTCGATGGGCTGCTAAAATGTGTCCTACAAGTGGACATTTGGACACGTTACAAGGATCGTCTATGCAGGATGCTACTAATCAATGGACAGCATGTGGAAAAGAGAAAAAGTGGCTAAAAATGCATTGCCTTGTACCAATATCCATGGTGGAGTAAGGCAAATGCAACAATATGGAGAAGAGACTCTAGGATTTATTCCTCGAAGTCACTACACAAGAAATCATTGGGCTAGAGCTACCACTAAAACGGTAGTGAAAATAGGGGAATGTGAAACTCCTTGTGTTGCTTTACTTGACCATGGGTCTCACATAAATGCCATTGAGCGGGGATTGTATGAAAATGGGGCATGGCCTGTAGACACTGATCATGGTTGGCGAATGAGAGCTGCAAATAATTCTTCAGGGGAGTTTTATGCTGCATGTCCTAATGTAAAAGTGACGATTGGTGATGTACAGGAAGAGCAACACTTCTTTGTGCAAGATAATTCCTCATATGCAATGATTTTGGGACAGCCCTATATTACAAGTGTGCATATGGAAACAAAGGTGCTTGATGATGGTTCTGCTTATGCAAGAGTCAGAAGCAAGGATGGGAGAAAAGCAGTCCAATTTCTTACTGTTTGTGTTAATCATCCTAGAAATCAGGATACGCTTCAAGAGTCTCCTTTGGTTCCAAATCCAAGGGAATTCAAAGACCTGGATTTTCATTAAGCACTACTGTAATGCGGGGCTATAGTAGTGTTGTTCAGTGGGTGTACTCACCTCTTGATGAAATGAAGCATGTATTTACTATTGGTAATTCTTAGTTTATAGCAAACAGTTCATGTTGGTTTAAGCCTATGGAAGCTATGTGTAGGGCTGAACACATATCTATGAAATGGGCTACTAAGAAACTGAGAGCATTGGGATTGTTAACTGAAAATGATGGCATTTCAGGCATCTTTTATGGGCTGAATATTACTGACACTATGGCTGAAATTTCAGCAACTACACATGCAGAAAATGAGGCTGAAAACATAGTGTTGTCAGTATGTTCTTTGGATATATATGATGTTATAGCATTGTTTGCTCAGTAGAAGGATTACAATGGGCTGAAGCACTTGTGGAGACAAAGTATAAGATAGTTGACAAAAAGGTGAAACCAATTGCTTTGCCACTTCCACTAGAGAGTGAGGGTATGTACGAAAAGGTGTCAAGGCAGCCAAGCTTACGAGATCCTAAAGATATAGGTCATCAATTTACATCTGAAACATTACAGGAATTGAAAGTTGGTGCAGAAGGGTTTCTTTTGCCTGCTGAGAGAGACTGTTCTATGTGGATGTTGGCTAGATATGGGAAGGCATTTGCATTTCAGCCAAGTGAAATAGGTTGTGTGGATCCAAATGTCTCTTCTATGGTCATATTTACTGTGCCACATGTACCATGGAACTTGAGGCCTATTCCAGTGCCTAAAGCTTACTTGCCAAAGCTGATGGATTTGCTAAATGAAAAGATTCGCATGAAGATCTTGGAGCCTTCTTCCGTCCCATACTCAAATCATTGGTTTATTGTGCCCAAAAAGAATGGGGCTCAAGACATGCAACTGGTCAATAAAGTGACCATAAGAAATGTGGGTGCAAGTCCTGAGGTTGATGAATTTGCAGATGCTTTTGCAAGCAGAGTGATCTATTCTTTGGGTGATCTTTACTCGGGTTATGATCAGTTTCAGCTTGCAATTAAAAGGAGGGATATCACAACCATGAAGACTCATTTGGGGTTAGTACGGATATGTACTCTCCCACAAGGTGCAACAAACTCAGTGACACACATGACAAATGCTATGAATAGGGTACTCATGGATTTTATACCACAATTGACTATGCCCTTCTTGGATGATGTTCCAATCAAAGGCGTGCAGTGGATGAAAAGAATAAAGAGATGGATGCTCACGGATGTAGACAGTTTGTTGCAGACCACATTGTGGATTGTGAGAGGATTTTGACACGTCTAGAAGAGGTGCATTTAACTCTTTTTGGACAAAAGTCTGTCTTTGGAGTTGAAGAGGTTTTGATTGTTGGTCATATGTGTGGGCCTTATGGGCAAAGGCCATCACTAGCAAAAATAGATGGGATTGATAGAATGCAAGATGTATGCACGAATGTATTAGAGGTGCGTAGATTCTTGGGTGCATGTATGTTCTATTTGATATGGATTCCTCACTTCGCACATGTAGCCGATGCTCTTTATCACCTTCTAAGAAAAGGTCAAAATTTTCATTAGGAAAGGAAGTATTAGAAAGAAATGAAGAAATTGAAGCAACTCTTAAAATTTGCTCCTACATTGAGAAAGGTTGACTATTCACATGGAAAGCCTATCGTTATTACTGTTGATACAAGCCCAATCGGGATTGGATGGGAAATTGGGCAAGATGATGATGGACAAAGATATGCAATTCACTTTGGTGCTAAAGTATTGATTGAATGACAGAGAAGATATCCATAGGTTAAAAGAGAATTATGGGGAATTGTGACAGCCCTTAAATGTGATAAGGAGTATTTTATGGGTGCTCATGTAGTTATTGAGACCGATTGTTTACCGGTATTGGGTATGATTACTAGTTGTGCTACTCCGGACATTGCTATGCTCCGATGGATTGCATACATCAAATCTTTGAGCCCTGAATTTCAGCATATTGTAGGAAGAGATAACCCAGTGGCATACATGTTATCTCGAGCACGTTATGAGAATGAAGATGGGATGATGGATGAGGAGGAAGAAGATGACTTTCTTATGGTTGAAAATGATGTTGCAAGAGTGAATTTAGCAATGCAAGGTGTTGCTACAGCATTAACAAAAGCTTGGACAACAAAGAGAAGACACTTTAGATGTTTTGTATCTTGTGTAGAAGTGTTTCTGGAAGACAAATATATAGGAGAGTGGCTGAGAATTGGTCAATACCTCAGTACATTAACAAAGAGAGATGAATGGTCATATGAGCAGTTTAAGAAAATCAAGAGGAAAGCGTATGGGTTTTTTATAAAAGATGGATACTTATGGAAACATGCTAAAAAGAAATAAGATATGCCATTGCGAGTTTTGGGTGACAGAGATTCACAAGTAAAAGTAATGCAAGAATTTCATGAAATCTTGTGGGCTGGTCATAGAGGTGTTTGGGGTACTTTTACAAAGATCAAATAAAGATATTGGTGGCAGGGTATGTATAAGGATCTTGCTCACTTTGTGGAAACATGTACGACATGTCAAATGTATTCGTCTGTGAGACATTGGGATGAATTGCAACCCACATATCCATTGTCTCTTCATTTTAAGTGGGTGGTGGATTTGGTCACAATGCCTACAGGTCTTTGGCAAATGAGGTATCTTGTGCTTGCTCGTGAAGACTTGACTAATCAAGTGGAAGGGAAAGCTTTACATACTAAGACAACAAATGCTATGTGTACTTTTCTCTTAGAAGATATCTTTTGTCGATATGGCTGTGTGGGAAAATTTACAACAAATAGGGGTGAGTTGGATGCAGATGAAGCTCATGATTTCTTTTGCATGGTTGGGGATAAAGGTTGCTTTAACTTCAGCCTATAACCTTGAAGGAAATGGAAAAAGTGAAAGAGGTCACCCACCTATTGTGAAGGCATTGGCAAAAGCATATGGAGAGAAGGTAAAAGAGTGGCCACGATTGCTCCCTTATGCTTTGTGGGCCGACAGAACAACTCATAGTGATGTTACAGGATATATGCCTACAGAATTGATATATGGTCAAAAACCTATCATGCCGATAGAAGAGATGACAGTCACATGGAGTGTGTTACCTTGGGAGGAGGAGTTGAATCGAGAGGAGTTGTTGGCCTTATGCATTAGACAGTTGGAAAGAAAGACATAAGACATAGAGGTAGCAACTGCAATGTTAAGGGCAGCAAGGATACATAACGGGAAACGGTTTGACAAAAGACATAGACTGAGACCAAGAACCATACAAGATGGGGATTGGGTATTGGTTAATGATTACAGTTTAGATAACCAGCATAGTGCCATGTGTAAAGTTTCCAAAAGATGGTTTGGACCCTATGTGGTAAGACAGGTGTTTGATAATGCTACTTATGCATTAAATGAGCTGGATGAGATAGCCATCAAACTTTCGGTAGCAGGGAAAAGAATCAAATTATTCAAAAGGACGGAATCTACTACCTATGAGTTTCCAAAATTGGAAGAAAATAGTGGTCCTGATACAGGGGCTAGCCAGGAAGATACTGAAGATGAAGAAATAAAGGATATGGTTGCAGAGGATGAGGACTCAGAATCCGGTGACAACTAGGATTTGGCACATACTGGAGGATGTGTAGGTTCAGAGGGGGTGGACGTCGTGATGTTATGAGGACACAGTGTGAAAAAGTATGGAATGCATCATCATTCAACTTCTTTATTGATCTAGAGAGTCAATGTGATCTTGAGCCATTAGTACTAGTGTGAGTTGCATGGATTATTCAAAAATACTAGATTTTTGGATAAGTTTAGCCTATTTTTTATATTATTTATTGTAAAAAATCCAAAAAAGTTAGAAAAAATCTTCTAGATTAGGATGGCATGCAAAAAGCTAGTTGCTTTTTCAGTCAATTAAGGGATTTTCACAAGAGGGACAGATGGACGAAATCGCGCGCATCGTGATCATTGTAAACAGGCTAAAAACTATAGATTGAACTGAAACAAGAAGAAGGAGTGATCTGGAGGATTCGTGACCAGGCGTTTGGGGTTTTATCCCCCCTTTCAGAGCCAATGGAGTCATCAGATTTGGGTTCCGAGCAACAGAGAAGGAGTTGTAATTTTTATGCACGTTTTGTTCTACAAAGAAGCTCCATGAGATCTAATGCCTAGAGATTGCTTCTTAGTAGTGTGAAGATTCTAGGTTCTTTCAATACATATTGATTCAATTCATTGTGATTTGTCTTTGTAGTGTTTACCACTTGGGTATTCTCTATCTTCTCTTCCATCTCCTATCCCTACTTCCTTCTACTTCTGATCCTTGGTGGATTTGACCTTTCGACAAAAACCCCTCCAACACCGCACAGATGATAAAAATGATGCATTATACGAGAATATCTAATTTCAGTATTTCTCTCTCCTCTCTCCTCGTGTTTTGTTCTCATGGATCAATGTAAAACAGAGAGAGATGGGCTAACATGGACGTTTTTGGTCAAACAATGATGCAAGAGTCGAAAGAGATGTGAATTGAAGTTGGATGGATTGTTAGCGACAGCTATGGAAAAGCTTCAGTAGGCCGCCAACATTGAAAAATGCACATCATAATGAGAGATTTTATAATAAAAATGTAGATTTTACCATTTTATGATTATGAATTCTTGTTTGAAATGGTTAACAATGCTGGCATTTGATTTCCAATCCTTTGTTTGATCCATCATGTTGAAAGAATCATAAAAAATCAATCGTATAATTGTATGCAAAACACACAAAACTAGAGACTAGGTGGTTTAAGGGGGCATATGCGATTTTTGGGTTTTTTGTGTGCATTTGCCGTTTCCATGGAAACAAACATGCTAAGAAAATCATTTTTTGTAAGAGCAATAAGTCTACACTCAAAAATCAATCATTATCTGTAATTTTCTATAATTAAATAGGAAAAAATAAAGAAAAATGAAAAATTTTAGACTTTTCGTGTCATAAAAATTAAAAAAAAATATTAATGTGTGCGGACATATGATAGAGTTGAAGCATGAGGTTTAGTCTTAGTTCAATCCTATCTCTTTGTTAGAGTGAGTTTTTATTGCAATAAAAGAAAAATGCTTGAAAAACCATGCCTTACACTATCAACACATGCAAAATTTTAAACAGTACGGAGTGGGGGAATGTTGAGTGATAAAGTATGTTAACTTTTGATGTTTTATAGTGCATATCATATAGAGTTCGTGGTTGTTTAAAACTTAAAGGGACTACTAGTACGAGGAAGCTTAGTGCTAGCCCTAAGCAACGAAGCACTATTATAGAAAAAGAAAATCATGACAAGAATTGTCTTCGCACTTTCACGTTGTTGATTTTCAATGAATATTTTTTTGAGCACTATGGTCATATTCACATTTTCATTAATGCATCACATGGTATTGTATCTTGGCTGCATAGCTCTTGTTTGCATAAGTGATGACCCCACAGTGAGAGTGTGAGGTATTACAAGCCGTAGAGCTAGATATCCAGTTCCTTGGAGGTTGTTTGGTGAAGTTTATCTATCATATCCTAGATCATTTATCAAAAAGGTGGACTTTGTTTTAATTGTGTTTTATGTTCATGGTGCATCTAGGGGCCAATCCCCAAGGTGTAGGAGAGCCATAGTGGAGCCATGGTGGTGAACTGAGGGGTGCTCCATGTGTATGTGCTACATGGTGTATAACACCAAGATGCTTCTCTCTGAGGAGTGTAAAAAGAATCATTCGTTGGACTACAAAAATCAAATAAACACAAAGTCTTAGATGCTCCTGGTCGTGAGGCTATGTGGGGTGATTTTAGGTGAGTGGTAGAGGCCTGGCTAGTGTCTTAGAGCCAATGTCGGGCATGTTTTAGGTCTCAAAAAGTGGTGTGTTTGCTGGGAGTTGCTAATAAGTTGCATTTTATGGATCTTGGTTAATAGAGACCTGTTTATTAGTGTATGCCAAAAGATTGTGAGATAGATTCAACAAATCATCAAGCCAAACTTCAAAAACAAGAAAGATCTTAACAGGCTAGACGGTGAGTGAAAAAATTAGAAGATATTCTCCACAAAGGAATGGTCCAATATCCCTACAAGGGCAGGGTCTTAGTAACCCTATCTCGATGCATAGTCCACTAGGAGGAGGAAGTTCTAGTACTTCCCCCCTTCCAATCAGTTTGTCGACTTTGAGTGGTGTAATAATTCATATAATTCAAACTCCTTTAGCAAATGCAGTTGTCACCATGAAACAACCCAAAGCAATCCCAGCAAGAACACTGGACTTTCTAGCCTTGGGGTTTCCTCTACCCATTTTTGGAGCATGATTAGTTTTCTCTAGCAAGGAAGTAAACAACTAGGTCCACTTAATCATCGAGCGCAAGGAAACAATCTTTAACAAGATGAAGGACTGAAACAAATACTACAAAGAGGGAAAGCTATGGTTGCAAGGAGCTACCTAGTGGCAGTGGAGGTAGGCTTATGGAAGCCGTTTGTATCAATGGCACTGAAGCTTCTAATATATGGGTTATTACGAGAGGTCAAAAGGCTAAAGAAGCTAACAAAGACACTGTCGAGGGAAACCCTAAGCAGGATGATAAGGGAAAGCAAGTCCCTATTCTTGATATGGAAGTTGGACCTCTAAAGGCCATATGTGGTAAAGCTAACCCCAAGAAGGATAAGGAGTTGCCAAGGAAGAAGGAAAAAGAAAGGAAAGAGGCATTAAAGCCGATTCAATGACCAAATGGAAAAATGCTCTGGTGAGAAAAGTGAGCTCGTACTAGCTATCATGAATTCGATTTACTGAATTCTCTTTCCGAAGTTAAGCCAAATGTAAACCTCCTGCAGGTTCTCTCCAAAAGTGCATAAAGAATTTCATAAGACTCTTCACACTGGGTATATCATTGAGCCCTTGAGAATAGCACGAGTAGGAGATGATTGGTTTCAATATGCTGAAAAGCATTGTCCAAGGGTAGCAACATATGTTGATGTGGAATCATAGTGGATTATGCTATTGTGCACACATGATCCTCTGTCAAGTTTATGAGTTCAGAATTGATGGAGAGGTTGGGATTAGAAATAAAAAAATATGCATCTATGATTCTCTGAATGGATGATGACAATTAAGACAAGCTAAAGGTTGCATCACTAAAGTCCATGTGACCATTGGAAATGTGCAATGCATCCTGGACTTTAGGGTCATTAGGTTTTCAGGGCAACCTAGCTATAAAGTATTGCTAAGCATGCCATGGACTTTCAAGCAGATTTTTAGGCTGATACCCGCTGGTTGATTGTTCTTTGGTAGAGGTGCTAGATGTGTGGTGGTAGATGCCTATCTTGAATCTACTCAAAGTGAGAGAGTTCCTTTATCCTCCTCATCAGAGTTTGATATGCTTGATATTCCATTTGCTAGTGAGACATCATCAAATGACAAATCTAACAAGGGTTCCACTCCGAATGAAATCTACCAAGTAACTTTGAATGAGCCAAAAGAAGCTGAGAGAGGATAAGGAATACTAATGTAATTGAGCTAGACCTTGGTATGTGGAATGATTCATGGCCAATCAAATTAGGGTCCATACTCAGTTTGGAAGAAAGGAACGACTATGTGCCCTTGATTTAGGAATTCTGTGACATCTGTGCTTGGAGTTATGACAAGCTAAGAGACATTCCTCCTAGCCTGGCTGTACATGCTGTCCCCTTAAAGGAAGGTAGCTGCCTTGTGTGATAGAAATTAAGGCATATGCCTTTTTAACTAAGGGACATACTATTTGAACAATTGGAAAAACTATGAAAAGTTGGCTTGATATTTCCGATTCAACACAAAGAGTAGTGTTCACCAGTTGTTATCAAGAAGAAGAAGAATAATTAGATTCATCTCTTTGCATAGACTTTAGAGAGCTTAACAAGAAAATGATTAAAGATTACTATCAGTTACCATTTGTTGATAAGATTTTGGATCAATTAGTGGGTTGGAAAATCTATTTATTTATGGATTTCTTTGCTTGATATAATCAAATGGCTATTGTGGAGGAAGACAAGCTGAAAAAGACATTTATCACTATCTTTGGTACTTTTGTGTATCATGTGATGGCTTTTGGGTTCTATAATGCGCTTGGTTCTTGTCAATGTATAGCTGATAAGACTTTTGGTGATATCTTCCTAGAGGAGTTAAAAGTCTTTATTGACGATCTAGGGACAGCCACCATAAGGAAAAGGTAGTTGATTATTCTAAGGAAATGTTTTGAGCATTGTAGACAAATTTGCATTGCTCTTAATCCTAGAAAATTCATATTTGGGGTACCTATGGGTTGTTACTAGGTCATGTAGTTAGTTTCGCTAGTATTGGGACTGTGACCCAAAAAAGATAAAGGTTATATTCACTATGAACCTACCATATACTCCAAAAGAGGTGCAATTATCAGCAATTTATCAATGCACTCGTAGAAAGAGCATTGTCATTGATGAACCTTCTATCTTTTAACTATTTGTTTGAGTGGAATGAAGCATATCAAGTATCCTTTGAGGATGTGAAGTAGGAACGAGCAAAAGCACCAATCCTAAAAGTACCCACAAGAGGTGACATTTTTTATATATTTTCAGTAACCACAATGCATAGTATTAGCTGCTACTATTTAGCCCAAATTTGGGAAGAGAAATGGTATCATCCAATTTCCTTTGCTAGTAGAAAGTTGGGAATATCTAAAGTCAACTATACGTACATGGAAAAATTGTGCCTTGGAATGATCTTTGTGACAAAGAAATTTAGGCATTATATTCTCTATGAGAAAGTAGTATTCTTCACAAAGGCGGAAGGGCTTCGATTGTTACTAAATAGGTTGCAACTGCCTGACCATTTAGCAAAGTGGTTAATCACTTTGCAATAGTTTGATTATGAGATTAGGGGCAAGCCGCCAAAGTTGCAGGGTATTGTGGAATGCCTTGTGGATTTCGGGGATCCAAAGGAAATTTTGGCTGAAGGAAGTGATATTGAAGGTTTATTCAAGATTGATATAGCTTCCATCCCTTCTTGGTATGTAGCTACAAGCATTACGCTTTTTGATTGTAGCGGGTGTCTTGTATCAAAGAGATGAGTAGATTATTGCCGTTGTGTAGTGCTTGATGAGGTACCATTTATTCTTGAGGAGTGCCATGATTCAGCATGTGGGGGACATTTTGTTGGATGGCTTACTACCCAAAAATTTCTCTCTACTAGATATTGGTGGCTATCGATTTTCTAAGGTGCTTTTTGTTATGTTAAGTGCTGTGATGTCTATCAAAGACATGATGCAAGGGAAAATTATGTTTCCTGTAATGCTTCTACCTCTCCTAATGAATGATTGAGAGAAAATCACACAGTGGGAAGCTCTATTGCCAATGGCAAAACACACTCCTCCCCATACACTACCTTGAATGGGGTGTTGGCCTATATCTCTCTTGAATGTTGTGTTGTAAGCTTACACTACCACATTCAATTTCTTATCCCAATCGCACTTACTTTCTGATACTATGTTGGATAAGATTCCCACCAAATGTTTATTTGTGCTCTCAACTTGACCATTTCCTTGAGGATTATATGGGGTAGTCTTGTTATGCTTAATCTTCAAGCTTCAGTCAAGGATATGACAACTTTATTTAAGAAGTGTGACCCTCGATTGGACACAATCTCCCTTGGTGGACCAAAATGGCAAACAATTTGCTCCGTAATGAAACTAGCCATCTCCTTAGCATTGTCCTTCATCATAGCTTGAATTTTAGACCACTTTATAAAGTAGTCTAGTGCTATAATAATACACCACTTCCATGTAGTTGATGAAGGGTATATACCCCATTTTTCAAAGGGTAATGTAACTAAAATAGGGTTTAGAGGTCACTTGATGAGATTCGGTTGTAGGCTTTACTACATCACGAAGTAGGGAAGAAGAGAATGAAAGCCCTTCATGACCTTTGGGCTAAGAAGTACAACTTTGTGAAAGGTCAGTTGGTGTTGTGTTATGATGCTCACCATGAGCTATTTCCATGTAAATTGGAACTCAAGTGGGATGGATCATACAAATTTGTATGTTTAGGAAAGAATGGCTCTACAACCCTTTTAGCAAATGTGCAAGGGGTAGAGTTTAAGAATAAATTTCATTTTAATGAGCTAAAGCCTTACTATGTGTAAGGGCTGATGTGGGGCTTGGTGCGTATGCAGGTCCTTCAGGATTCAACTTTAATTTGCAGTAGGTACCAAGACAATCGGATGGGAAAAATCATTCCCTATCTTGAGCATCTATATCTAGAGCAACATTACCACTAAGCTTGAGTGATTTGGTGGAGTAAAGGTTGTTAGGTTATTGAGTGGAATGACGGATTTTTAACGTGGGAGATTAAGGTCTACTACCATCATTGTCAACGAATTCTGACTAGCATTCCTATCAAGTTCAACAAAGGAAGGAGGGATTGTACATGTTATACATCCTCTCTCTCAGCTCAATTTTGGATTATCATAAGTATGAGTGAGCTTATTATTATGGCATGGACTATTACTAAAGACTAGGTCTATACTTTGTGTTTTGACTTCAATAGTGTAGGTGAAACAGGGGTGCTCACACTAGAGAGCTCACGGATTTCATCTTCTAGGATGGGCTCAACATCCTTCAAGTGCTCTTGGGCTCCTCTCACCCTCTCCTTGACCTTATCCATGGTTCAAGCTCGCACTTTGTGTTGGGGTACTCCCTGACCTTGACACTCCCCTTTTCCACAGTCCTCAAAGTAGATCTTTCTGATTCTACGTCTATGACTTTTTTCCCTATGGTTAGTGTCATGTCACTCTCTGTCTTAAGCATGACCTTTGTTTTAGTTCTCTTCCTCCTTTGCCTATGACTCATTTCTCCTATTGAAACTGCATCTAGGTTACTAGGCCCTAATAGTAATATGATAGTTTTCTTCATCTATACTTAGGTCATAATGTGCAATGGCATAGGTGTAGCCTCTCTGTCGAGTGTTTCAACTCCAAGTAGCCCCAATGGTACTGATGGTATGATTGCTAAACTAGAGGTGGCTTTTATCTAGGGCAATCAACAAATAGGTGGGTGATTCCACACTCTAGGCATCGAAGGTTAGCCTTCTCTCGATTGGCTTGCTCCTGTCAAGATTGTGGGAGAGAAGGAAGGAGTCTCACTTGTAGCTTTCTTGCTTGCACAATGGGGGAATACACACAAGGGTGGAGGCTGAAAACAGTTTTCCTCTTCTTAGTTGTGTAAGCCAAAAGAAGTCTCATACAAAGAAATAGAAGAACCCTATATATGGGTCTCAAACCAAAGACAACTAACTAAGGTGGCATACTAACTGAGCCACAAACTAGAGTAGATAAGGATAGCTGTCATCTAGCTATTATTCATGGGCGGTGTACCAACCGCATCTGCAAACAACTAACAAGTCGGTGACATAAATACACAACGGTCACCCTGGCGTATCACGAGTGGAGCTCGATATCTCAACACTCCCCCTCGAGCTCAATCCCAATTCCTGCACACCAAGCAGGTCTCTGAACTTGCGCAGCTTCTCTGCGCCCAATGCCTTCGTGAATATGTCAGCTACCTGATCCTCTGTGCTGACATAAACTAGATCAATAAGACCTAGTAAAACCCTCTCCCACACATAGTGATAATGCACCTCAATGTGCTTTGTTCTAGCATGATAGACTGGGTTATTTGCCAAGTGTATACTACTCATGTTGTCACAATAAATGACAACTGGCCCATCTGTAGGTTGATGCATATCATAAAGTAGCTTATGCAACCAAGCTACCTCACATGCAGCCATTGCTGCACCCTTGTACTCAGCCTCTGTGCTAGATAAGGCAACTGTAGGCTGTTTCTTGCTGCTCCAAGTGACTGCAGCACTCCCAAAAGAGAACACATATCCATTGGTAGATCGTCTATCAGAAATGCTACCAGCCCAATCAGTATCAGTGTATCCATGCAACTGTATCTGAACCCCAGTCTCATAAAATAGTCCATACTGCAATGTGGACTTCACATACCTGAGTATGCATCTAGCTGCATCCAAATGTGGTTTCCTTGGAGCCTGCATAAATTGACTTACCAATCCAACAGCATAGCTCAAATCTGGCCTGGTAATAGTCATATAAATCAAACTTCCTACTATGCGTCTGTACATAGTAGGGTCTTCTAGAAGCTCACCTGCATCTGTGCTCAGCTTCACATTCTGCTCCAAAGGAACTGAAATAGGCTTACAGCCTGTCATCCCATATTTGGACAGCATGTCCAATCCATACTGCCTCTGCAAGAGTTGTATCCCACTTGGTGATCTAATCACCTCAATGCCCAAGAAATAACGCAGCTCTCCCAAATCCTTCATCTCAAACTTTTGCTTCAATAGCATTTTCACATGAAGAATATCTTCATCACTGTCACCTGTCATAATCAAATCATCAACATAAATGACAAGTAGCATAATACCTTTCTCTGTTTTTCTCACATAAAGTGAGAAATCTGCCTTGGAAATCTGAAAGCCAATAGTGACAAGATACTGTCCTATCTTGTCAGACCATGCTCTAGGTGCTTGCTTCAAGCCATACAAGGCTTTCTTCAACCTGCAAACAAACTCAGGATGAACAGCATGCACATAACCTGGTGGCTGCTCCATATATACCTCTTCTTGCAAATCACCATGCAAGAAGGCATTCTTTACATCCATCTGATGTAAAGACCATCCCTTTGATGCAGCCATAGCAATGACTGCTCTTACGGTTGCTATCCTTGCAACCGGACTGAATGTTTTTTCATAGTCAATGCCATATGTTTGTGCATACCCCTTGACTACTAATCTTGTCTTGTATCTGTTCACAGAACCATCTGCATTGTGCTTCACCTTATAAACCCACTTACGGCCAATTGCATTTTTACCTTTAGGCAAAGGTACCAATTCCCATGTAGCATTTGCATCCAAGGCATCCATTTCTTCATCCATGGCTTTCTCCCATTTTTCTTTTCCCATGGCTTCCTCAAAAGAAGTGGGTTCTGGTTCCTGTATCACTTTAACCATATATGCATAGTGAATGCTGTAAATCCATCATATTTCAGCCTATCCATAGGATACCTAGCTCTGGTAGACCTGTGCAAAGTAGGTTCACTCCCAGGTGCTCTCAAAACATCCCTGGTCTTCCTTACTCCAGGTGTAACAATAGAAGGAATACCCAACTCATCATCAATGCTCTGTTCTGAGCCACTGGATTCACCATCCACATAAGAGTGACCTGCATTCACATCAAACATGGGTTGATCAACCTTCTCTTTTCCTTTTCATGATACCTGCATACCACTATCTGCATTGCTTTGAGAAGATTCTCCTGATCTCAATCTGCCTGTCCATGGCGAAGAATGTAAACCACTGCTAGAGGACGCTCCAGGTCCACTAATATTTTGTGACTGCTGCTGTGAATTCTGCGCAGCATTACCATTTTGTGCATCTACATCATCAATCACATTTACTGGTTTATACCAGCTACTCATCTCATCAAAAACAACATCTCTGCTCACTATAAACTTACGAGTAGAAGGGTTATAGCATCTATACCCTTTCTGCTGCAAAGAATAACCAATAAAGATGCACTTCTCAGCTTTTGGATCCAACTTGGATCTCAACTCATTTGGCACATGTACATAGGCAATGCAACCAAAAATCTTCAAATGAGAAATATCTGGTTTCCTACCAGTATACCTCTCCTCTGGAGTCATCCCATGTATTGCTGCAGTGGGAGTCCTGTTCTTATGTAGACTGCTGTAGCAACTGCTTCAGCCCAATAAAAATCTGGCAGGTCTTTTTCATTGAGCATGGCACGAGATACCTCTCCAATATGCCTGTTTTTTCTTTCTGCAATTCCATTTTGCTGTGGGGTATGACTGCATGAATATTGCTGCTTTATGCCATGCTCCTGCAAGAACCTTGCAAACTCATTTGAGAGATACTCTCCCCCTCCATCTGACCTTAGGCATTTTATTTGCAGGCCTGTTTCTTTTTCAACCATAGCTTTAAGAGTTTTGAAATGCCCAAAAACTTCACTTTTCTTTTTCATAAAATACACCCAAACTTTTCTGCTATAGTCATCAATAAAAGTAACAAAATAATGACAGCCTCCAAGAGATGCAGCTTTAGTGGTCCACACATCAGAGTGGATTAATTCCAATGGCTTCTTACTCTCTTGAACATGTCTAGGAAATGGTTTCCTTGCCTGTTTTCCAAATTGGCAGGCTTCGCATACCTTATGCATTTCTGTAACCTTGAATTTAGGCAATCCTGCAACAATATTTTGGGCCTGCATTGATTTAAGTCGTTGTACATTAACATGATCAATGCGTTTATGCCAGATATCAATATCTGCAACTACACCGGTCCCATGTGCAAATATTGCTGCACTCAATTCAGACATGTCTGCATCCAACGTAAACATTCTGCCCTTCTTCTTTCCTTTTGCTATCAAGCGACCTTTATTTTTCATATCCTCAACAAAGCATCCATGAGGATTAAATCTGACCTGCAAGCCCTGCTCAACCATTTGACCAACAGAAACCAGATTCTTGGTGATATTCGGGACATGAAATACATCGGACAGGTATTTCTTTTTCCCATCCTGCATAGACAAAGAAATTTTTCCAATCTGCACAATAGGATGTGCAGCATCATCACCAGTCTCCACAAATCCTGGTTTTTCCATTTTCCTTGCATCCTCCATCCATTTTGCATGACCTGTCATGTGGTTTGATGCACCTGAGTCAACATACCATACATCATTGCTTTCTTCTGCACTTGTCACAGAATTGTTCATGTGTTGCACCATAAACAAATGCTCATTTCTGTCATCACCCTGTCTACTAGAAGATGCATAATTCCCTTGTTGCAGTTTTCCATTCATGATGTCATTCTGCTTTTTATAGCAATCTTTAGCCATATGACCCATTTTACCACAGTAGTAGCATTCAACATTATTGTTCGCATTTTGGCCTCTTTGCCATCCACCACGACCTCTTTGGCTCCCCCTGCCTCTAGAGTTACCACTTCCTCCTCCATAGGACTGGTTTTCTTGAGTTTGCTGCATATTCTGATTTCTACCACGGCCTCCAAATCGGCCTCCTCTACCTCTACCTCTACCTCTTCCAGCATTCGAGTAGAAGACAGTTTCTTTTGAAGTTCCTCCTGAAGAAGATGCACCACCATTTCTTTGCTCCTCAGAAATTAGAAGAGCAATCAACTCCTCAAAATCAGGAAATCTTTCACGAACTAAAATGGATGTCTGAAACTGTGCATAATCCTTTCCTAGACCATTCAAGGTCACAGAAACTAAATCATCATCTTTCACTGGCGACCCAATGGAAGCAAGCGCATCTGCAATCTTCTTCACCTTCATGTGGTAGTCATTGATGCTCATACTTTCTCTTTGCACATTATGCAACTCTTGCTTGAGCTGCATTTTCCTGGCTTGCGTATTTGTGCTATACATTTTTGACAAAGTATCCCATGCCTCCTTTGGCGTACTTGCATCCTGAATATGCACAATCATAGAGTCTGAAATACTGATAGACAGCCAGTACATAACTTTCCTGGCTCTCTCATGCCATGCTTTGAATGCCTGCATTTGCTGTTGATTGGGAACATCAGGAAGAACTGGTTCTTCTTCATTTCCTGCAACAAATTCCCAATATCCTTTTCCCATAAGGAAATTCGTCATTCTAAACTTCCCATGCCTGGAAGTTGTTCTTGTCAAGCTTTTCAGTTACAATCTGTGAAAGAGAATCAGACACCATTACAAAACACTGCAAAAAATTCTGTCACTGCAAAAAACACAGCTTCACCCTCACAAGGGCAAATCTGCAAAACTGGCGAAAGTGGTATTTGACCGCACAGTCACTTCCTAGTGACGATTTTGCATAAACAGGAACCAAGGATGATTCTGAAACTCCCAATGTCTCTGCGCACAAGCATATGATGCAATTTCTACAATAACTTTTCACCGACCTGTAGAGCAGTGGGCGCACAATATAAAACAGGGCTTTTTCCTGAGTGCGTGCAAAAAACTTCCGCCTCCAAAATAGGCCCCGAAATGGCCTCAAATAAAAAAAACAGGGTCGCCAAGGGCTAAAGGCCTTTCCCGCAGCATATACTGCCCTCTTGCTTCACCGCGAAGGGCGTCTCAACCTGAGACAATGCACTCTTGCAATTTCCGGCTGTGTTGCCTGCAGAGATCTGCTCCCAAAACAAAAAATGAAAGCAACACTGCTCCTCTTACCAGAACACCACGAGCTTGGCTTGCTTTCTTGAGCTCCTTACCACGAACAAGGCTCTGATACCATGTCAAGATTGTGGGAGAGAAGGAAGGAGTCTCACTTGTAGCTTTCTTGCTTGCACAATGGGGGAATACACACAAGGGTGGAGGCTGAAAACGGTTTTCCTCTTCTTAGTTGTGTAAGCCAAAAGAACTCTCATACAAAGAAATAGAAGAACCCTATATATGGGTCTCAAACCAAAGACAAATAACTAAGGTGGCATACTAACTGAGCCACGAACTAGAGTAGATAATGATAGCTGTCATCTAGCTATTATTCATGGGCGGTGTACCAACCGCATCTGCAACTCACAAGTCGGTGACATAAATACACAACGGTCACCCTGGCGTATCACGAGTGGAGCTCGATATCTCAACAGCTCCCTCTTGGGGCAGCATGAAGAAATATGCCCTAGGTGACCACAAGTCCAACCCTTGGGTTTACCTCTTAGGCCTCTACCCCTACGTCTAACTAATCTCATCACCCACACTGGTCGATAGTCCATGAGAATAGGACTTCCCTCTTTGTTGTACAAGATGTAAGGGTTCATGTATGATTCCTCATCATTGGGCTCCTCCATGTAGTGGACTAAAGCATCGCTCGATGGGTGTGTTACGAAGGGTCCACATGGCCTAGGTATTCCTATGGGATTAATCTCCATTCTAGGGATGGCTGGTTTCACATTGTTAGTTGCTAGAAGAGCCAACATGGCTTCCCTTTTAAAGAATTTCAGTAGCCTATTCCCTATGCATGATTGGTTGTATGGCTAGGTGTATGGAAGTCTCCTTGGTAGTGTCCAGACTGAACCTACGGGAATTGGCACAAGTTCGGGATTGATTGTCCTAACATTTTGCTGGTAGGTGGTTTATGCCACGATGCACGCATTGGACATGTGGGCGTGTAGGTCTCCTCACCATGTCTAGCAACCTAGCTAGCTCCAACTTCATTTCTGCTAGCTCTTGGCTCTGGTCAACAATTTTCCCTTTGTCTTGGGCGCTTGGGATTGACCATTTGCTAGATGTCATGGCTTTCTCTGAGGATCTAGAATTAGCATTATCTTGGCTTGAGCTCCTATATCTTCTCTCCTTGAGCTAAATGTCCACTCTTATGGCCTCTTCAAAGACCCTAGCTAGTACATCTCTCTGCAAGCTCAAGTTGCAAGCTAAGGCTTTGTAGAGTTCCTTGCTATGAATTCCATTTATAAACACTATGGAAACCACTGTTTCATTGGGTCATTCGTTAGGTGGGATTCTCTTAAAGAGGCTTCACACCACGTGGGTAACCTAATCTCTAATGTCCTCCTTTTCCTTTTGCTTGATGTTCATCTATCATAATATACTTAGAGAACCTCTTGATGAAGAGATCATTGAGGTTGTTCAAGTTATTCCATTCCACCACATCTAAGATGGTGTACCACGTCCTACCCTTGTCTCCTAAGCAAAGGCTAAAGGCTTGCAAGTGTTGGGTAAGATTTGTGAGGCCATTGGTTTCGCAAACTTGCTCAAACTATTCTATGAATCTGTATGGGTCATTACCTAGCTATTATTTTTCTAATTGCTTTGTGACTACAAGGATCTTCAACTGGCTCTTGGAGCATTGATTGATTCCTCACTCTACAAGCAACAAGGTTACTAGGGCTACCATGCTCTACATTGAGGTTGTATTGTCTATGAGCCCCTATTTGAGAAGCTCACTCGCGTCAAGTTTGCCTCTGGCACTCTCTCCCTTTCTGCATTAGGTCCTGTCCAATTCCTATTAGCTAGAGCTAAAATGCATTGAACTTCCCACATCTCTATGTCTTGTTGTAACTTCCTAGCCCGGTGCTCATGGTTGTATGCTGCTATGTGTTTAGTGCTTATTGTACTACTAATCTCCTCTTCTCCTAGAGGTCTACTATGATGTCCTTAGCCCCCTGTGCTCTTGCCTTGTCAATGGATTCCAACCTCGTTTTTCCCTTTTTTGCCCTATTTTGGGCCTGTTTATAGCAACAACCCTAAAATGATTTGCTTTCATTTCTTGATCCTATCCTTCTCTAAAGGCAACAAAAATCACAATTCAAGCACTGAAATGAAATAACCTACTTCCCTACTCGTTAAAAACTCAAAATACTTACTTTCTTTGAAGATCAAACTCCCAAATATCCTACCTACATCAAGCACTGGTTGGGGGATAAAACCCTACTTTGATGCTCGATTTGAAGTGTGCAAGTGCTCAAGCTTGAATCTATTAGTCCCAGAAACAGAACCAAAATGAAGTGGGAGCTCATGCTCGACCGCCAAGACCCATGGATGGGTTATTGTTTCAAGCATTTCAAGTGAGTGACTAATGGCTATCTCTCACCTAGCCATATGGGATCTCAATCCTAAGAGTGTAGTGAGCTTACCTTGATGCCCAATTGAGTAGCCTCCTCCCTCAAGCACTTTGGTAGCTCCATGATCCAAGATGCAAGCTCAATCCTCTACCTTCAAGCTCCATCCTCCATAGCCACACGCATGAGACAAGATAAGAGAAGAGAAGAGAAGAATAGAGGAGAAGATGGAGAGCTTCTCCACCAAGATCCCTCACCCTCACACATTCACTCCCTCACACTCTCACACTCCCTCTCTCAAACACAAGCACGACACAAGAAAGGATAAGAGAAGAAGAGAGCCACTTTAGCCACACATCAAGAATAAGCTCTTTCATTAACTTTTTGGTTTCTATACATGCCCTTATCCCTTTGGGCACCCATTCCCTTCTTACATGACCAAGCATCTTGCCAAGGTCCTCCTTTCCTATTCCCTTGTATTTACATTATCCCTTCACCTATGCATGCCTGCTCTTTACAATTTGCATACAAGGGAACCTCATGCTCATTTACAAAATTTTCGAGAGCATTTGCATTTTAAAATGTGCCTTTCCCCTTTGCATTTTTTGAGGTTTCCTTTGCACTTTTTGCCTTTCTTCTCTTGTTTCCTCCATCGGGTCTGCATTTTTGAATTTTCTTGGATTGATTTTTGCTTTCTTTTTCCTTGTCTTGGATTGGGGTTAACATTTATGCATGAAAGAATATCAAGGGAGCAATATCTTAAGGAAAAGCTCAGTAGTAGTCATAGGCTATAGTTGTATGGCTTCAATAGACCTTGGCACTTACAATAATCAATTCCTACATAAATTGTGTCAAAAGGGAAGAAGAGGGCTAATACCCAAGCATAGGCTTCCCATAAGACACCAATCAAAAAGTTTTGAGTCTTGGAGAAGTTCAAGCCTATTTTTAAACCATGCTAAGAGGGTTTAAACCCTTGGTACAAACATATAATTAAATTTTTCCTAAATACCTTTCTCTAATGATATTCTTGATACTACATCAACCAAACTTACTACAGTTTGTTACTTAAGTTAGGAAGTTTGTTCTAAAGGTGGCTCCCACCCCCCCCCCCCTTCTCTTTTAATAGAAAATTGTGGATTCACTCAACTAGCCTCTCTTAACTATTTAAAGCATCTTTGTCTTCCTTGAAAATGTTGCAGTATCATATACTACTTTGAACCCTCCCAATCCTTTCTTCACCACAAGTTGTATTCTTTCTCCATGTTCTTACTACTGTCTATATATCTACTAGAGCTTTTTTCCCATGGACTTGGAAAACAATAAGGTAACATAAGCTTGATATGGTGACATGGATAACAATTGGGAACTATTTTTTATGCTTGTGATGCAATAATGATCATTAAGTCCTTACTAATGAGTTTCTTGTTTGGTTTGTAGGTATGCAATGGTTCCTTCTATTTCAAGAGGATGTTTAACTTTCTCTCTATCTCTTGTATTAAATGTTATTATTTAGCTTTCCAAGTGTGATGGTGTAATCTTTGCTTTACCTTCAATATACAAACTTTCAATATTCTTGATGACTTTGTTCTAAGTGATCCTCAAGCACACTTATTGTGCAAGAGTATTTTGAACCACTACATGTTGCATGCTACATGAGCTCAACATTTGGGAGCATTGGACATACTCCTATTATCTCATGAGATTTGGTCTATGAAGTACTTAGGCTAGTTGCCACCTAGCAACTCATATGTTTAATGAACTCAATGATTCAGATGTAGTGAGCTTGCTAGGCATTCCATCAAGCATGATAGAAGTGCATGGTAAACTCCACGATCCGAATGAGTGCCGCTCCGATTCTCTAAACCTCTACAGCCTCCATATGCATGAGAGAAAGCATGGATATGGAAAGAGAGAACTTGGAGAGAAGATGGAAGAGCTTCACTCACTTAGTATCTCTTTCTCCCTCTCACTCCCTCCCTCTCTCTCTTAGTCTCTCACTCTCTCCCTCACACACACACATACACACACACACTTTGTCACACAATGGAGACAAGAAAGAAAGTACACAAAGCTTGCACACATATCCTTTCTCATACTTTAAATACTTAAAATTTAGGGTTAGAGTTTCCATATCCCCATTTGGTATCTTGCCCCTTTTGTAGCCCTTCTAGTTGATCATGGATCCTTTTACATGCACCTAGGTCTTAGTGTTGATGAAAGATAAGACTTAACACAAGTTGTGACCCTTGGTACTGTTAAGCATTATGCAATCACACCCATGTGATAGCCTCTTTGTATGGATCAATAGAGAAAGACTCACATTTTACTAGAGAGGATGCTTGAAATATAGGATGCCTAAATCCCATAGGCATAATGGAGAAAAACGGAACCATCAGGAGCCTATAAAGCATTGTATTTTCTTATCATTCAATGATGGAATTCCATTGTGCGTTGTTCTTTCAGTCATAGTTGATTTCATACTCAAGATTGTGTTTATGAGTCCAAGCTTACATCTTGGAACCTAATTCACTTGAGTAACAATCAATCTCTCTAATCTATGTCATCATGAACATTGTCTTTGTGTTGCATCCGCCATAGCTATGCTCTAGATCCATGCATTCCAACATGAAGACTACATGCTCTAGATCCATGTTTCAACATAGTATCAGAGCCATGGTGAGCATGGCTAAGCTCGGTAAACTTTTCTCTTAGCTCCCCTTTGCCCCTATCCCAACAGCTGAAGATTCCATTTCTCACTTCATCTACACCCTCCACCTCGTGGGAGCCATAGCCAGCCTGTACTTACCCTACTTGGAGCTCTCATATCTCTTTATATAAGCCAAATCTCTTCTAGCTTCCTTTTGAAAATTTCCTCTACCTCTAGAGCTTCTGTGTGTCACTGACATTGGTGATCTACAACTCCAACATTGCATGAATTTGAGCTCACTACCTATTATGTGCCTATGTCTGTCTATATGGTATGTTCTCCCTATATGCGATGCAAACTTTGCTACAACCATAGGGAGATTGAAGATTGGTTCATAAGATTCTTTCCCATAAAATCTTTTTGCAAATTATTGTGTCTACTAGCTACAACAGACAAAAAACCAATCGACTAGAAAACCCTAACTATGGACTCCATAGCCTTTAAGTTTCATGCTCATCTTTTACTTTAATCTCTTACTTCCTTTAGCTCAAGCTTGTCAATGCCACTCTAATCTACTATAACACTTAGTATTCCAACAAGGAAATCACAAAAAATCAACAAGCAAGTGCTCCAACATCAAGATCTAACACCAAAGGTTCAACTACATAGTATCTCTTGATATTACCTAGTGTTGGTTAACGCTAATCTTCTTGACATATTCAAAAACCAACTCTCTTACTTATTAAATCTCAGATTTGAAGCTAATTCTTGGCCATGCCAATGACAAAAAATAAGGTCTTAATGTGGAAGCTCCTCAACTTGAAGAAGAATAATAGTATAACTCTTCTTACTCATTTACACTACATGGAAGACTTGTGAGCTCTACTTTTGCATAAAGACATGGAACTGCCTACATCAAATTGCAATCAATGATTTCATTTGAAGATTTTGAACACATTCCAATTGCCTTGATCATCATGCAAATCTTAAATATGGTGATATTTTTTCTTGAGGGGGACATGAAGACTAATGCAAGCAAAGTCAATACAACAGAATACTAGAAAGACCATAGAGAAGAAGACCAAGAAAAAGAAGACCACAAGGACAAAAAGAGCATCAAAGAAAGCAAAGTGGACTACATCAAAGAAGAGGACAAATGAAATAAAATCTGTTATGATGAAGAAAACCACAAGGGCTTGTTGGTCCTTGTCTCCACTTTTTGCTAGAATTTTTTTATTCTATGTACTTGCCATTAATACTCATGTCATATGTCTTGTAAAACTCCTCATGTAGCCTATGCATAATAGCGTCTACACACTTAGTGATGTTAAAATACGCAGGATCTAGAGCATGGCAGATGCGGAATCTATGGAGGTTGAAAGAGGAAAAGGAAACTCATGAAGACATTGACCATGACAAGGACAAATTGTTACACAAGTGAATTAGGTTCCAAGATTGAGACTTGGACTCATAAACACAATCTTGTGTATTGACAGTGACATGACACTTTACTGGAAAGAAAAGAGTACTATCATTGCATTAGAAAAAGAATGCAAGTACAATAATTTATAGGAATTGAGTGGTGGTACTTTCTCCTACTATGCATATGGGATTCTGATCCTAAGACCTCACTGCTTCTCACAAAGGAACTAAAGTAGGTGTGATTCCAAATATCTCAACACCCCTTCTCAATCACAACCAGAAGTACAAAGCGTATAGAGGCTTTAGTGAAAGCAACACCTGCAAAGTGTGGGCACACCATAAACATGGCAAAACACCAGAGGCTGTTGCAAAGTGTGGACACACCATAAAGAAGGGCATGATTCCTACCTTTTTTGTCTACACATGACTATCATGAATATCAGCATCATCCAATACATCTATATTAGATACATACCAAGGGCTCAACTAATAAAAAATAGCATCCCTATTTACCCGAAACTTATCACTAACAAGGTTAAAACAACATACCCTTTCTAGTTAATATATCCAATGAAAATATATTTTTTAGCTTTCGGGTCCAATTTCTTTCTCAACTCATCATGCACATAAAAATATGCAATACAACCAAATACTATCAAGTGTAATACTTCAAATTTCTTGCCTATAAAATATTCTTCATGACTCATACCATGAATTGCAGCTATGGGAGTTCTATTTAAAATGTAGACATCAATATGAACAACCTCAGAGCAAAAATACTTGGTCATATTCTTTTCAATCCCATCAATGCTCATGTAACTTCTACAATATGTATGTTTTTTATTTTTGCAACTTCATTTTTTTATGGGGTTTATCTGCATATAAATTATTGTTTTATCCTGTGAGACCTCAAAAAATCACTAAACTCATTAGAGATATATTCTCTCCCTCTATCTGACCTCAAACACTTAATTTTCAAGCTTGTTTTTATTTCTACAATAGCCTTGAAAGTTTTGAAGTGCTCAAACACTTCTCTTTTCTTCATGAAATATACTTAGAGTCTCCTAGAGCAACCATCAATGGATCTAACAAAATACTTACTATCACCAAGAGATACATTTTGTGTAGGCCTCCAAATATATGCATGCACAATAATAAGTATATTTTGCTTACATCCCTGTCATGTGAAAATGCTTGCCTTGCTTACTTCCCAAGCTAACATGCTTCATAAACTTTATGTAATTTTACAAATCTAAATATAGGAAAACTTGTAAACAACCCGTTGGACTACATTTATATCAGCCTTTATAAATTTGCATGTCCCATATGTTTGTGCCATATTTTAATGTCTCCAACCACACCTTTGTCTTTAGTATAGATAACAACATTTATAGCACGAATTCAATCGTTCCAAGTAAATATGTGGCCATCTTTACTTGGTTTTGTAATAAACCTACACTTATTATTAAAGACTTTAACAAAATAACCATTTGCATTAAATATAACATGTAGCCCTTGCTCTACTACTTACCCACTATCAAATAACAAATTCTTTGTGATGGATGGCACATGTAAAAGATTCAACAAACTTTTTGTTTGACCATCATGCAAGGAGAAAGGAAATTTCCCAATGTGTGAGATCGGGTGGCATGAATCATCACTCATCTCTACATAACTTGGACTCCATAAAAATTACATTACTTTAGACCATTCAACATAGCTAGTCATAGGATTTCCATGCTTCTCAGCCATTATGTTTAAACTGAGTACCAAACAACAAGTAAGTCTTATGCAACCTTCCATAAGATATGCACTATAATAAACTAATTAGTCTTTTTCACCTTGACTACTCAATAATTCATATAGTCTGCAACTTGTATGTAGATATACCTTGTGTTTGCTTCCCCAAAACACCTCAAAGCTTACAAATTTGAAATTTGCAACCTATGCATTTAAGAATGGTCAACACAATTGAGATTATTGTATGCCCTAAAACTATTGTCCATAACCTTGGGGATCTAAAAGGGTATCAAATGACCAAAAACATAGTGGAAAAGTCCTAAAGGGTTAATTTGTAAAATTTACATTATTCTCCCTATACACCAAATCTCACACCAATCTGAGATTTTTGCTTAGCCCTGCTTCTAGTGCCTCTATATGCACTATCCAAGGAAAAGAGAGAGTGTGTGGGATAGCTTCTTATCAATTGATTGCTTGCTTCTATCCTTGAAACATGTCTCTCTTAGTGGCACTGCTTTGATACAATGTCATGAATCATGTGGTGAGGGGGACTTACTTGGGCTATTGTATTGAACACACACAATACACATAAGAGAAAGCTCACTCAAGAATACATGAAGAAAGATGGAGGCAAAACTGTTTTCTTGTTGGTTTTTCTTCCTTCCCTTTCACAACAGCATGTACACAAAGGGTGGTTAAGATACAACATAAAAGAAAACGGTCTACTAAGTCAAATAGTACATACTAAGCTATACTAATCAATTGATACTATAACTATGCTAGTCAAAGGTAGGTATAACTAGCCAAATATAAGAAGTGGTAAGTCAGTGGGCCATGAGCAATCATAATGACCACCAATGTACTAAGTGTTGATGTGCAAAACCATCTAACCAAGTGATCCATCATCAATGTCTATATGTGTTGCTTGTCATCTCAATACCATGGCACTCATGCCAACTTTCCACAAATAAATACAAAACACAACAAGGTACAAGAGTGATGAAAGAGAAGAAACAATTCACTCAGGGAGTGGTATGAATGTGTGCTTTAAAGACAATCCTTTTGCTAAAAAATATTAAGAGTGGATTTTAGGGGCAAATTTTGAAGCAGAAAAGAGCTTGGAAGGCCATAATAGACCAAATTTTCATGCAAAATGTAATGGTTTCAAATCGATGAGCTGGCATTTTCCTAGATAGAGTTCAATGCCAGGAAGCCAACATGTACCGTGCCCACCTATCGATTGTCCAAGCACGTTTTAGCAGTCCACCAAGAAACGAATCTAAATGCCGCTGCTCGGAACTCCCATGGAATGTTTCGAGGTTCGTACCCTAGGGATTCCTGAGTCCACCTCGCAACGGAACGAGGTTCACGGCCAACCCACTAGGGTCAATGTGAAATCTGGGTTCCTAGTGGTCAAGGTCTCCTGGCAACATTCTAGCGTCGGATCTTGGACATCCTACTTTATGCAGAGATACCCAAGCCAAAGCAGATCCACGTTGCACTTGGTTCAAAGAGGATGGGAAACGAGAGGGATGCACCACTCAACCTCTCTACCCATATGGCATAGTGCCATTCCGGTCCCCTAAAATGGCATGAATCAAGTTCTAACCTATCAATACTTGAAGGTTGGAATGACTGTACCTTGTGAGAAGCCTCCCAATTCTCTGGGACCACCCTACCATAGGAATGACCCATTGAGGGTTCCTCCCACCCACTTCCCTCAATAGGCATTCTTTAGTTATCTAATTAGGCCCTATCACATTTATGGTGACATTTAAAATCAGCTTTCTTAATTAAACCTTTTAGGGAACAGGGTTTATTTGCATAATCTATGGCAAAAACACGAATACAGAGCTAGTCCTTTAACAAATAAGTTCAAACAAATTCTTAACTTATCTTCACGTTAATCTTTGTCTCCTGCCCACACAGGAGAAATTATGTATCCCTTCTGTCCAACAGAAGTACCTGGTCCAAATCACGTTGCACCATAATTTCCATTCTTTATCTATAATAGGATCTTCCAACACCATAGACTTTGCGCTCATGACAATCTTCAACTTTGTTTTGGACTAGGCAAGGGGTGTCCAAAACTCCACCTGACCCCAAGTGACCTAGGAGTGACACACAACTTCTGTGGTTGGCCTTTTCACCACTCAACCTTCGGCCCGTGAATCAAGCAGTGCCCTTCTCGCATTGAAGCGCTATGTGACCTTGGAGATGATCCACCCGTGCAAAATAACCTTCCTTAATTAATCCAATTAAGAATCAAACACAATCAAGGCAATTGGCCTAATATCATCTTCCAAGAAAACATTCCTTTATCCCCATGGCAACTTGTCATCATAGACCCCTGCCATGCATTTACTATCAAACATAAGCACTTGTAATAATCACCCAAATCACATCCAAACAATCAATTTAATGCAAAAGCATTTAGCACGTTGTTTCATCAATCAACAGAAACAATGGTATCCTTTTCCAAACATTGTGCAGATAGTCACGATAACCTTTCCATCGCATATTTTCTCTCCCCCTTGGGATCCGGAGCAGTTCAATGTAAAATTTACTTACACACCCTTCTTTCGGCTAAGGCATATGTTAAGGTTTCAAACATTGTACAAGACATAAGTTCTATTAATCACTTACATTGGTTGATAACCCAGCCTCCTACCCAACAAGTACAAAAGCATCGGTCTTTCCTTTGATATAGGGTTTCCTAATTCCTTGAGCTCTTCATTTGCCCTAGAGTTGTTGTTGCATCTAGCCCAACCCTAAATAGGATTGATAAACATAGTTGCTATCGGGCGGATCTCAAGTCCTCGTAGTTTTAATATTAATAATTGTTGTTTGTACTAGCCACACATAACTTCAAGATCCGAATGAACTAATAGTTTGAGATATTAGCAAGAACTTGGACAAAGCCTAGAGTTTTCTAAGATGAATTTCCTTTGGGCTAGATCGCTTACCATGCCATCTATCAAGTGTGCAAGCTATGACATACCTTTAGTGTGGTGAAAAATGTATCTATTATTTTTAAGGAAAGGAGAGTCGATGATATCTTGGAATCTTATATGCTATGTATTCTATCTACGAATTTGTTGCATAGCATCTAGATGCATTTCACTTCTCTTTATACCCATGCTTTGGAACTCTATCTTTCAAATGTATGAGATGAAACCCATCCCTTTCCATGACCTATTCTCGTGTGGCATCTAACGTACCTCATGTGGGAATCAAAACAAGCTCCCTATTAATTTGAAAATTCATTACTTATGACCGATATCGCAGTTGGATTGGTAGTGATGCCCTCACCCGAGGCCTCGTTTTGGATTATGGGATTTCTGCCTGCATTCGACATTCTTTGCTTGGGGGCCATGTCCCAGTCTTCTTTGCTTTAAGTGCGATCCACCACAAGACTTCAACTGCCTCTTTCTCAAGTAGCAAGCCAATTGGGGGGGGGAAAGTAAGTTGTGGATAACCAAGCAAAATAAGGTATAAGTTTACGGGCAATGGAAAAATAAAGGATGCATGTGGAAACCCTCTAAGGAGGGAAAGAGAAGGAGAATTTTCTTGGAAGGTTCTCTCTCTTGCTCTCTGTCACTCCCTATCTTCCTCTCTCTCTTTCTCTCTCTCACCCTCTCTCTTCCTCTTTCCTCTCTCTCTCTCTCTCTCTCCCTCTCTGTCATGCAACATCTTGGCCTCCTCCCTCCAGCATGCTGCTTAGCATGTCGAGCCCCTCTAAAGCCTCCTGTCTACATTGTGATTGGGGGGGGGGGTTATAATGGGGAGGGAGGTTATTATTGGGGGGGCATGGTGGAGTGGTGATGCTATTGGGGGTGGTGGCCTATCTGGGCCATAAGGTCTGGTCGAGACGGCTAGTGGAGGGGTAGTAGGCCCCTTGCCTCCCCCTTGAGATCGTCATCATTGTTCAATGATACCTTGGAATCTTATATGCTATTTATGTTATGTATGAATTTGTTGCATAGCATCTAGATGCATTTTACTTCTCTTGATACCCACACTTTGCAACTCTATATTTCGAATGTATGAGATGAAACCTATCCCTTTCCATGACCTATTCTCATGCAGCATCTAACGTACCTCATGCGGGAATCAAAACAAGCTCCTTATTAAGTTGAAAAATCATTACTTACGACCGGTATCGCAGTTGGATTGATGCCCTCGCCCAAGGCCTCCTTGCGGATTATGGGATTCCCTCCTGCATTTGACATTCTTTGCTTGGGGTCCATGTCTTGGTCTTCTTTGCTTTTAGCGCAATCCCCCACAAGACTGCAGCTGATCGGGGGGGAAATTAAGCTACGGATAACCAAGCGTAACAAGGTATAAGTTCGCGGGCAATACAAAAAGAAAGGACATGTTTGGACACCCTCTGAGGGGAAGAGAAGGAGAACCTTCTTGGAAGGTTCTCTCTCTTGCTCTCTGTCACTCCCTCTCTCCCTCCCCCTCTCTCTCTCTCTCTCTCTCTCTCTCTCTCTCTTCCTTTTTCTTTTGTGTATGTGTGTGTGTGTGTGTATGCGTGTGTGTGTGTGTGTGTGTGTGTGCATGTGCGTGTGCGTGTGTGCGTGCGTGTGCGTGTGCGCGTGCGCGTGTGTGCGTGCGCGTGTGTGTGTGTGTGTGTCGTGCAGCATCCTAGCCTCCTCCCTCCAGCGTACTGCTTAGCATGTTGAGCCCCTCCAAGGCCTCCTATTTACATTACAATTGGGAGGGGGGGGGTTATAATGGGGAGGGAGGTTATTATTGGGGGGGGCATGGTGGAGTGGTGGTGTTATTGGGGGTGGGGGACCTATCAAGGCTGCACGGTCTGGTCGAGATGGCTATGGAGGTGTGGTAGGCCCGTTGCCTTCCCTCGAGATCCTCATCATCATCTTGTTCTTTTTCCTCGATGTCATCACCTTCTCCCTCCTCTCTCATCATCAACGCCCACGTTGACTATTTTATGCAACTCCACCTCCCTCCCCCAACTGGAAGCGTTGATAGGGGGTGTTAAAAAAATTGTTATTAATTATTAAGGGGGGTGGTTCCTACGCGGGCAGGGAGGGATATTACACAACCCAAGTCTTGATTCATGAATCGAAGTCTGTTTGATTGCCCATTTAATCCCCTCAAGGTTTTACATTATGAAGCAGCTATATGATTCAGAAGCCAAAAAGTGGGTGACGATGGTTTATCGATTTTGATATCACGAAATCGGCCGTCCAAATGGATCTAAAATCTGAGCACGTTTGGTCCCTCAAAAGCAAAAAAACCACTTCGGTGAGAGTGTGAAGATAAAACTTAAATCGGTTTTTTTGAAAAACCAAAATTTAAGCTTGGTTTAGTGGCTTCGATATGAAAAGCCATAATTTATGAAATGTGGGGAAGGGGGGAGCGAGGGTAGGGGTGCCATTTTTTTCGATGCCCCCAAATTCTCTATTTTTCATCATTTTTGTGATCTACAATCATTGAGGGTATGCTCTTTGCTGTAAGCTCCACCATTTTCTCACCCTTCATCACCGCAGAGATGATAAAAATGATGCATTATACGGGAATATCTAATTTCAGTATTTCTCTCTCCTCTCTCCTCGTGTTTTGTTCTCATGGATCAATGTAAAAGAGAGGGAGATAGGCTAAGATGAACATTTTTGGTCAAACAATGATGCAAGAGTGGAAAGAGATGTGAATTGGAGTTGGATGGATTGTTAGTGGTAGCTGTGGAAGAGCTTCAGCGGGCCGCCAACATCGAAAAATGCACATCGTAATGAGCGATTTAATAAGAAAAAGGTAGATTTTACCATTTTATGATTATGAATTCTTGTTTGAAATGGTTAACAATGCTAGCATTTTATTGTCAATCCTTTGTTTGATCCATCATGTTGAAAGAATCATAAAAAATCAGTCGTATAACAATTGTATGCAAAACACACAAAACTAGAGACTAGGTGGTTTAAGGGGACATATGCGATTTTTGGGTTTTTTGTGTGCATTTGCCATTCCCATGGAAAGAAACATGCTAAGAAAATCATTTTTTGTAAGAGCAATTAGTCTACACTCGAAAATCAATCATTATTTGTAATTTTCTATAATAAAATAGGAAAAAATAAAGAAAAATGAAAAAGTTTAAATTTTTCGTGTCATAAAAATAAGAAAAAATAATATTAACGTGTGTGGATATATGATAGAGCTGAAGCATGAGGTTTAGTCTTGGTTCAACCCTATCTCTTTGTTAGAGTGAGTTTTTATTGCTTTCAATAAAAGAAAAATACATAAAAAACCATGCCTTACACTATCAACACATGCAAAATTTTAAACGGTATGGAGTGGGGGATTGTTGAGTGATAAAGTATGTTAACTTTTGATGTTTTATGGTGCATATCATATAGAGTTCGAGGTTGTTTAAAACTTAAAGAGACTAGTAGTACGAGAAAGCTTAGTGCTAGCCCTAAGCAATGGAGCACTATTATAGAAAAAGAAAATCATGAAAGGAATTGTCTTTGCACTTTCACGTTGTTGATTTTCAATGAATATTTTTTTGAGCACTATGGTCATATTCAGACTTGCATTAATGAATCACATGGTATCGTATCTTGGATGCATAGCTATTATTTGTATAAGTGATGACCCGACACAGTGAGAGTGTGAGGTATTCCAAGCCATAGAGCTAGATATCCAGTTCCTTGGAGATTATTTGGTGAAGTTTATCTATCATCTCCTAGATCATTTATCAAAAAGGTGGACTTTGTTTCAAATGTGTTTTATGTTCATGGTGCATCTAGGGGCCCATTCCCAAGGTGTAGAAGAGCCGTAGTGGAGCCACAGTGATAAACCGAGGGGTGCTCCATGTGTGTGTGCTACGTGGTGTATAACACCAAGATGCTTCTCTTTGAGGAGTGTAAAAAGAATCATTCGTTGGACTAAAAAAATTAAACAAACACAAAGTCTTAGACACTCCTGGCCATGAGGCGATGTGGGGTGATTTTAGGTGAGTGGTAGAGGCCTAGCTAGTGCCTTAGAGCCAATGTCAGCCATGTTTTAGGTCCCGACAAGTGGAGTGTTTGCTGGGAGTTGCTAATAAGTTGCATTTTATGGATCTTGGTCAATAGGGACCTGTTTATTAGTGTATGCCAAAAGATAGTGAGATAGATTCAACAGATCATCAAGCCAAACTTTAGAAGCAAGAAAGATCTTAACAAGCTAGACGGTGAGCCAAAAAATTATAAGATATTCTCCACAAAGGAATGTCCCATATCCCTACAAGGGCAGGGTCTTAGTAACCCTATCTTGACGCATAATCCACTAGTAGGAGGAAGTTCTAGTACTTCCCCCCTTCCAATCAGTTTGCCGACTTAGAGTGGAGTAATAATTCCTATCGTTCAAAATCCTTTAGCAAATGCAGTTGTCACCATGGCACAACCCATTACAATCCAAGCAAGAACACTAGAAGTTGGAACCATAACTATGATTGACTTTTTCTTTGCGGCCTTTCAAAGAGAGTTTAATTTTGAAAGGGCAGGTCAGTATTGGTTATGTGTCCTAAATGTAACATGTCAAGAACCTCACAAAAATGTGCATGGGTATGCCAAGAAACTAAAGGAAGGATTTCGTAAGTTGCAAACCTATATTCATATTCCAGTTGCTACTACTCAATTGCAATACTTTTTGAATGGGCTAGACTTTAACATTCAAGTCTAGTTGAGCAGTGTTGCTCTTGTTAACATTGATATGGTTATTCGAAGAATGGAGGAAGTAGAATCATGATTACAAGCAGCTGATATCTCTAAGGCAAACTAGAATCTAAATTTAGGGTTTTGAAATACTTTAGCATTGACAAATGGCAGTCAAGGGATGCCCATGAGTCCTCCTAATGGGAGAGGAAGCATGATCTGAAATGTGCCTATGTTGCCAAATCCTCCCAGTGTGACCATGCCTATGACCATGCCTAGGGCTAGTTAGATGGCTCCACCAAATGTTGGAAGCCAAATGATAAATCCTACCATTTTTTTGGGAAATCAACAACCAATTCCTAGTTAAGTGGTTAGGCCAATAGAACGACAAGTAGATGATTGTGGCTATGAGTCAAGTCCTTCGAATGTCCTTGGCAAAGTTTAGGATATGATGAAGCACTATACTAACATGATTAGTGAATAATATAGGTAAATAGTCATTGATATCAATCACCTTAAGAAGCAGTAGAATTTGATAGGGAGTCAATGCCATGAAGAGAGTGCCCCCTCACGATTCAGCTGTAAGTGGTGTGGCAGTCAACATTTCCCTAGGAACTGTCCAAATGTTAAATGTGAGATATGTGGAAAGTCCTGTCATTTAGCTAGTACCTTTTGGAGCATGATAGCAAGGAAGTAAACAACTAGGTCCACTTAATCATCGAGCGCAAGGAAACAATCTTTAACAAGATGAAGGACTGAAACAAATACTACAAAGAGGGAAAACTATGGATACAAGGAGCTACCTAGTGGCAGTGGAGGTAGGCTTATGGAAGCCGTTTGTATCAATGGCACTGAAGCTTCTCATCTATGGGTTATTATGAGAGGTCAAAAGGCTAAAGAAGCTAACAAAGACACTATCGAGGGAAACCCTAAGCAGGATGATAAGGGAAAGCAAGTCCCTATTCTCGATATGGAAGTTGGACCTCTAAAGGCCATAGGTGGTAAAGCTAACCCCAAGAAGGATAAGGAGTTGCCAAGGAAGAAGGAAAAAGAAAGGAAAGAGGCATTAAAGCCGATTCAATGACCAAATGAAAAAATGCTCTGGTGAGAAAAGTGAGCTCGTACTAGCTATCATGAATTCGATTTACTGAATTCTCTTTCCGAAGTTAAGCCGAATGTAAACCTCCTGCAGTTGATTAAGTTCTCTCCAGGAGTGCATAAAGAATTTCATAAGATTCTTCACACTGTGGGTATATCATTGAGCCCTTGAGAATAGCACGAGTAGGAGATGATTGGTTTGAATATGCTGAAAAGCATTGTCCAAGGGTAGCAACATATGTTGATGTGGAATCTTAATGGATTATGCTATTGTGGACACATGATCCTCTGCCAAGTTTATGAGTTTAGAATTGATGGAGAGGTTGGGATTAGAAATAAAAAAATATGCATCTATGATTCTCTAAATGGATGATGACAATTAAGACAAGCTAAAGGTTGCATCACTAAAGTCCATGTGACCATTGGAAATGTGCGATGCATCCTGGACTTTAGGGTCATTAGGTTTTCAGGGCGACCTAGCTATAAAGTATTGCTAAGCATGCCATGGACTTTACAAGCAGATTTTTAGGTTAATACCCGCTGGTTGATTGATCTTTGGTAGAGGTGCTAGATGTGTGGTGGTAGATGCCTATCCTGAATCTACTCAAAGTGAGAGAGTTCATTTATCCTCCTTGTCAGAGTTTCATATGCTAGATATTCCATTTGCTAGTGAGACATCATCAAATGACAAATCTAACAAGGGTTTCACTCCGAATGAAATCTACCAAGTAACTTTGAATGAGCCAATAGAAGTTGAGGAGAGGATAAGGAATACTGATGTAATTGAGCTAGACCTTGGTATGTGGAATGATTCATGGCCAATCAAATTAGGGTCCATACTCAGTTTGGAAGAAAGGAAGGACTATGTGCCCTTGATTCAGGAACTCTGTGACATCTGTGCTTGGAGTTATGACAAGCTAAGAGACATTCCTCCTAGCCTGGCTGTTCATACTGTCCCCTTAAAGGAAGGTAGCTGCCTTGTGTGATAAAAAGTAAGGCATATGCCTTTTTAACTAAGGGACATACTATTTGAACAATTGGAAAAACTATGAAAAGTTAGCCTGATATTTCCGATTCAACACAAAAAGTAGTGTTGACCAGTTGTTATCAAGAAGAAGAAGAACAATCAGATTCGTCTCTTTGCGTAGACTCTAGAGATCTTAATAAGAAAATGATTAAAGATTACTATCCATTGCCATTCATTGATAAGATTTTGGATCAATTAATGGATAGGGAATCTATTTATTTATGGATTACTTTGCTTGATATAACCAAATGGCTATTGTGGAGAAAGACAAGTTGAAAATGACATTTATCACTATCTTTGGTACTTTTGTGTATCATGTGATGGCTTTTGGGTTCTACAATGCACTTGGTTCTTGTCAATGTATATTTGATAAGACTTTTGGTGATATCTCCCTAGAGGAGTTAAAAGTCTTTATTGACGATCTAGGGACACCCACCATAAGGGAAAGGTAGTTGATTATTCTAAGGAAATGTTTTGAGCATTGTAGATAGATTTGCATTGCTCTTGATCCTAGAAAATGCATCTTTGGGGTGCCTATGTGTTGTTACTAGGTCATGTGGTTAGTTTCGCTGGTATTGGGAGTGACCCAAAAAAGATAAAGGTTATACTCACTATGAACCTACCACATACTACAAAAGAGGTGCAGAACTTTTTTTCATCAGTGGGATATTATCAGCAATTTATCAATGCACTCGTAGAAAGAGCATTGCCATTGATGAACCTCCTATATTTTAACTATTTGTTTGAGTGGAATGAAGCATATCAAGCATCCTTTGAGGATGTGAAGTAAGAACGAGAAAAAGCACCAATCCTAAAAGCACTCATAAGAGGTGACATTTTCTATATATTTTTAGCAACCACAATGCATATGTGGGAGCTTTCGCTCAACCGCCAAGACCCACGGACCGCTTATTGATTCAAGCATTCCAAGCCGAGCACTAATGGCTACCTCTCACATAACCGACACACCATCCATATCTACGGGTGTAGTGAGCTTACCTCCGTGCCGTTCGAGTTACCTCCTCTCCCGCGCACTCCGGTAGCTCCACGATCCAAGTGCAAGCTTCAAACAAGCTCGATCCTCCCGCTCCAAGCTCCAAGCTCCATAGCCACGAGCAAGACAAGAGAAGAGAAGAGAAGAGAAGAAGAGAGGAGAAGATGGAGAGCTTCTCCTCCTCGGTCCCTCACCCTCACACACTCACTCCCTCACACTCTCACACTCCCTCTCTCAAGCACAAGCTCAAGCAAGCAAGAAGAAGAAGAAGAAAAAGAAGAGGAGAGCTACTTTTGGCCACACACAAGAATGAGCTTCTCATTCACTTTTCAACTTTATATACAAAACCCTAAATCCCTTTTGGGCGGTCATCCCCTTTTCCCCTTTTTTACATGGCCGGCCATAGCCTAGGCCCTTTTTCCCATTGTCCTTCTATCTTCCTAGCTTCTTTTCCACCGCCCATCTACATTTACAAATTGCACGGGTGAGAGCCCGGGCGCTCCTTGAATTAAACCATGATGCGCTTGCGCTCTTTTACAAAAGTTTTGACTTGCGCTTTTCCTTGTGCGCCTTTCTCCCTTATTTAGGACTCTTCTCCTTGTGCGTCTTTGTCTTCCGTTTCTCTTTGCCTTGGCCTTTTTCTTTGTCTTCTGCTTTAGCTTTTCCGGATTTTCCACCTTCGTTCGTTTGAGGGTTATTAGCATAGTATTACTTGTTGCTGTTTAGCCCAAATTTGGGAAGAGAAATGGTATCATCCAATTCCCTTTGCTAGTAGAAAGTTGGGAATATCTAAAGTCAACTATACGTATGTGGAAAATTTGTGCCTTGGAATGGTCTTTGTGACAAAGAAATTTAGGCATTATATTCTCTATGAGAAAGTAGTATTCTTCACGATAGCGGAAGGGCTTAGATTGTTGCTGAATAGGTTGCAACTGCCTGACCATTTAGCAAAGTGGTTAATCACTTTGCAATAGTTTGATTATGAGATTAGGAGCAAGCCACCAAAGCTGCAGGGTATTGTGGAATGCCTTGTGGATTTTGGGGATCCAAAGGAAATTTTGGCTAAAGGAAGTGATATTGAAGGTTTATTCAAGATTGATATAGCTTCCATCTCTTCTTGATATGTAGCTGTAATGCATTATTTATCTATAGAAGGATTTGGGGCTGCTTTATCAAAGTTAGAAAAGAGGAAGATCAAGCAACAAGCATTACGCTTTTTGATTGTAGCGGGTGTCTTGTATCAAAGAGATGAGTAGATTATTGCCGTTGTGTAGTGCTTGATGAGGTACCATTTATTCTTGAGTGTCATGATTCAACATGTGGGAGACATTTTGTTGGATGGCTTACTACCCAAAAAGTTCTCTCTACTAGATATTGGTGGCCATCGATTTTCTAAGGTGCTTTTTGTTATGTTAAGTGCTGTGATGTCTATCAAAGACATGATGCAAGGGAAAATTGTAAGTGACCTCTAAACCCTATTTTAGTTACATTACCCTTTGAAAAATGGGGTATATACCCTTCATCAACTACATGGAAGTGGTGCATTATTATAGCAGTAGACTACTTTATAAAGTGGTCTAAAGTTCAAGCTATGATGAAGGACAATGCTAAGGAGATGGCTAGTTTCATTATGGAGCAAATTGTTTGCCATTTTGGTCCACCAAAGGAGATTGTGTTTGATCGAGGGACACACTTCTTAAATAAAGTTATCATAGCCTTGAATGAAGCTTGAAGATTAAGCATAACAAGACTACCCCATATAATCCTCAAGCAAATGGTCAAATTGAGAGCACAAATAAACATTTGGTGGGAATCTTATCCAACATAGTATCAGAAAGTAAGCGCGATTAGGATAAGGAATTGGATGTGGTAGTGTGAGCTTACAACACAACATTCAAGAGAGCTACAGGCCACACCCCATTCAAGGTAGTGTATGGGGAGGAGTGTGTTTTGCCATTGGAAATAGAGCTTCCCACTGTGTGATTTTCTCTCAATCATTCGTTGGGAGAGGTAGAAGCATTACAGGAAATATATACTTCTCTTGCACATCTTGATGAGATTCGGTTGTAGGCTTTACTACATCACGAAGTAGGGAAGAAGAGAATGAAAGCTTCATGACCTTTGGGCTAGGAAGTACAAATTTGTGAAAGTTCAGTTGGTGTTGTATTATGATGCTCACCATGAACTATTCCCATGTAAATTGAAACCCAAGTGGGATGGACCATACAAATTTATACATTTAGGGAAGAATGGCTCTACAACCCTTTTAGCAAATGTGCAAGGGGTAGAGTTTAAGAATAAATTTCATTTTGATAAGCTGAAGCCTTACTATGTGTAAGGGCTGATGTGGGGCTTGGTGCTTGTGCAGGTCCTTTAGGATTCAACTTTAATTTGTAGTAGGTACCAAGACAATTGGATGGGACAAATCATTCCCTATCTTGAGCATCTATATCTAGAGCAATGTTACCACCAAGGTCGAGTGATCTGGTGGAGTAAAGGTTGTCAGGTTATTGAGTGGCACGACGGATTTTTTACGTGGGAGATTAAGGTCTACTACCATCATTATCAACGAATTCTAACTAGCATTCCTATCAAGTTCAATGAAGGAAGGAGGGATTGTACCTATTATACATCCTCTCTCTCACCTCAATTTTGATTATCATAAGTATGAGTGAGCTTATTATTATGGCATGGCCTATTACTAAAGACTGGGTCTATACTTTGTGTTTTGACTGAGCTTCTAGAGGGCCTGCTAAACATGTGTGTTGGTGTCGTCATTAAAGATTCGTGATATAGGGTTGTCATGAAGATGAAAGTCTATGTAGGACCTTCTTTTACTAATAATATGGCAAAATATAAGGCCTTGATCATAGGGCTGAATGTAGCTTGATGTGGTGGTATTGGTTAAAGATGACTTGCAGTTAGTGATCAATCAGCTGAATGGGACCTATAGAGTGTGGGATCCCATTCTACAAATGTACTGTCATGCAGCCTTGGATGTGTTGCATATTTTTGAGATGGTGACTTGTTAGTTAGTTCCTCGACAATAGAATCGCTTTGTAGATTCCCTAACTAACTATGTGTGGGGAGCTTTCACTCAACCGCCAAGACCCACGGATCGCTTATTGTTTCAAGCGTTCCAAGTCAAGCACTAATGGCTACCTCTCACATAACTGACGTGCCATCCATATCTATGGGTGTAGTGAGCTTACCTCCGTGCCGTTTGAGTTATCTCCTCCCCCGCGCACTCCGGTAGCTCCACGATCCAAGTGCAAGCTTCAAGCAAGCTCCATCCTCAAGCTCCACACTCCAAGCTCCATTGCCACGAGCAAGAGAAGAGAAGAGAAGAGAAGAGAAGAGAAGAGAAGAGAAGAGAAGAGAAGAAGAGAGGAGAAGATGGAGAGCTTCTCCTCCTCGGTCCCTCACCCTCATACACTCACTCCCTCACACTCTCACACTCCCTGTCTCAAGCACAAGCTCAAGCAAGCAAGAAGAAGAAGGAGAAGAAAAAGAGGAGAGCTCCTTTTGGCCACACACAAGAATGAGCTTCTCATTCACTTTTCAACTTTATATACAAAACCCTAAATCCCTTTTGGGTGGTCATCCCCTTTTCCCCTTTTTTACATGGCCAGCCGTAACCTAGGCCCTTTTTCCCATTGTCCTTCTATCTTCCTAGCTTCCTTTCCACCACCCGTCTACATTTACAAATTGCACGAGTAAGAGCCCGGTGCTCTTTTACAAGATTTCATGGTGCGCCTTTTTATTTTAAAATGTGACTTTCCCCTTTTGTATTTGCCTTGGACTTTTAAGGTTGCCCTTGCGCTTTTGGCCTTTTCTCCTATTCTTTCTTCAGTCGGGCTATCTTTTTTCCGCCTTTGCCCTGCGTCTTTTTTATTTCCTTTTGCTTTCTTCGTGTTGGGGTTAACATTACCCCCCTCCTAGACGAGTGCCAGTCCCATGGCACTCACCGTCGTAGGTAGCAGGCTATAGCATGCACCGAAGACGTGGGTGACAAGGACGCCTGTGGTTTCCGTGGAGGAGTGTTGGTGGTGGTGTGGCAGAAGGTCCTGGGGGCCTGTTGGTGGCCAAGGTGGCTGGTGGAAGGTTGTTGGAGTTGATGGTAGGGCTATTCTGTGTTGGGGATTGCATTGATGGCCAACACAAGTGTTAGTTTGTTGGGGATTCTGCACATGGCGATTCTTTGCGGGCTTGTCGGATGGTAAGGGATAAGCATTCAGAGTTGGGTGTTGAAAAAGAGCAAATGACACTTTCGTTGGAGTCTTCAACATCTGCAATTGAAAACCTCTCATGTGGTCTCTCCCTAAGGGTAGTGCTAGTCTTCTCTATTGTGCACAAGACATATTTTGATTAGTTTGGGAGACAGGTTGAACTCTAAGCAAGCTGAGAGTATTGTCCTGCACTTGAGGACCCAAACTGTGTATATACTTCGGTGCGATATTATGTGAGTGCTTGTGCATACTTAGATATTACTTAGTTAGAAGACTGTCGGCCTGGTTCCTTGTATAGCAATGGGTTAGTGAAGCAAGGGGCTAAGTTGATGGAAAGTTTTGTCGATGAAGACGGGGAGTACACTTGAAGATTGCTTGAGACATCGTTATGGTCTTGTCAAGGCCATGTAGCATACTTGAGGTCCTTGATGTCTATCTCTTAGTAGCTAAGTGACTATTTATAATGCTTGAAAAGTATGGTGTACTTTTCCATTGTCTTACATGCCTTGCTGATCACTGTTGATTGTAATGGCATTGAGATGGAGTGCAAAAGAAATGGCAAGTGGTTCAAGGTGAGAGGTCTAACCATAGGCGAGGCGAGCTCCCTAGGTATGTCCTGCCCTTGATGTGCCCTGAACAATTGTGGGGGATGTACAAAGGGCTAGGGGATTAGGGTCGGAGCCAGCTGACCAAGGTCACTGGACGTACCTAATTTAAGGACCCCTAGGTGCGGTGCTGTGATGGTGTGTGTGTTTGTTTGTTTGTTTGTTTGTTTTTTGTTTTTTGTTTTTTTTTTGCTTTCTTCTTTTTTTGCTCTCTCTTTTTTTTTCTTTTTTTTGTTTGTTTGTTTTTTTTTGTTTTTGTTTTTGTTTTCTTTTTGTGGTGGAAAAAAATGAATACAATCAATGCCATACTTTGAGGCTGTTAGCCTTTCATTTGGATTTGAGAAATGTTGGGATCCAAAGGCTATGAAGAATGGATATTACAGAGATGATTGTGTCACCAGCCTTGATGCTAGAGGAACTGTTGTTGAGATGAAGAGATATACTTGAGATTTTGCAAACCTCTTTGTAACAGGTGAGACATCGAACAATTGAGGTAGCACTGTTGAGATATCAGCTCCACTCGTGATACGCCAGGGTGACCGTTGTGTATTTATGTCACCGACTTGTCAGTTGCAGACGCAGTTGGTACACCGCCCATGAATAATAGCTACATGATAGCTATCATTATCTACTCTAGTTCGTGGCTCAGTTAGTATGCCACCTTAGTTAGTTGAGTTTAGTTTGAGACCCATATATAGGGTTCTTCTATTTCTTTGTATGAGAGTTCTTTTGGCTTACACAACTAAGAAGAGAAAAACTGTTTTCAGCCTCCACCCTTGTGTGTATTCCCCCATTGTGCAAGCAAAAAAGCTACAAGTGAGACTCCTTCCTTCTCTCCCACAATCTTGACATGGTATCAGAGCCTTGTTCGTGGTAAGGAGCTCAAGAAAGCAAGCCAAGCTCGCGGTGGTCTGGTAAGAGGAGCAGTGTTGCTTTCATTTTCTGTTTTGGGAGCAGATCTCTGCAGGTAGCACAGCCAAAAATTGCAGGAGTGCATTGTCTCAGGTTGAGACGCCCTTCGCGGTGAAGCAAGAGGGCAGTATATGCTGCGGGCAGGGCTTTAGCCCTTGGCGACCCTGTTTTTTTTATTTGAGACCATTTCGGGGCCTTTTTTGGAGGCGGAAGTTTTCTGCACGCACTCAGGAAAAGGCCCAGTTTTATGCTGTGCAGCCACTGTTCTATAGGTCGGTGAAAAGTTTCTGTAGAAATTGCATCGTATGCTTGTGCGTAGAGACATTGGGAGATACAGAATCATCCCTGTTGCCTGTTGATGCAAAATCGTCACTAGGAAGTGACTGTGTGGTCAAATACCACTTTCGCCAGTTTTGCAGATTTGCCCTTGTGAGGGTGAAGCTGTGTTTTTTGCAGTGACAGAATTTTTTGTAGTGTTCTGTAATGGCGTGTGATTCTCTTTCACAGATTGTCACTGAAAAGCTTGACAAAAACAACTTCCAAGCATGGAAGTTTAGAATGACGAATTCCCTTATGGGAAAAGGATATTGGGAATTTGTTGTAGGAAATGAAGAAGAACCAGTTCTTCCCAATGTTCCCAATCAACAGCAAATGTAGGCATTCAAAGCATGGCATGAGAGAGCCAGGAAAGTTATGTACTGGCTGTCTATCAATATTTCAGACTCTATGATTGTGCATATTCAGGATGCAAGTACACCAAAGGAGGCATGGGATACTCTATCAAAAATGTATAGCACAAATACGCAAGCCAGGAAAATGCAGCTCAAGCAAGAGTTGCATAATGTGCAAAGAGAAAGTATGAGCATCAATGACTACCACATGAAGGTGAAGAAGATTGCAGATGCACTTGCTTCCATTGGGTCGCCAGTGGAAGATGATGATTTAGTTTCTGTGACCTTGAATGGTCTAGGAAAGGATTATGCACAGTTTCGGACATCCATTTCAGTTCGTGAAAGATTTCCTGATTTTGAGGAGTTGATTGCTCTTCTAATTTCTGAGGAGCAGAGAAATGGTGGTGCATCTTCTTCAGGAGGAACTTCAAAAGAAACTGTCTTCTACTCAAATGCTAGAAGAGGTAGAGGCAGAGGTAGAGGAGGCTGATTTGGAGGCCATGGTAGAAATCAGAATATGCAGCAAACTCAAGAAAACCAGTCCTATGGAGGAGGACGTGGTAACTCTAGAGGCAGGGGGAGTCAAAGAGGTCGTGGTGGATGGCAAAGAGGCCAAAATGCAAACAGTAATGTTGAATGCTACTATTGTGGCAAAATGGGTCATATGGCTAAAGACTGCTATAAAAAGCAGAATGACATCATGAATGGAAAACTGCAACAAGGAAATTATGCATCTTCTAGTAGACAGGGTGATGACAGAAATGAGCATTTGTTTATGGTGCAGCACATGAACAATTCTGTGACAAGTGTAGAAGAAAGCAACGATGTGTGGTATGTTGACTCAGGTGCATCAAACCACATGACAGGTCATGCAGAATGGATGGAGGATGCAAGGAAAATGGAAAAACCAGGATTTGTGGAGACTGGTGATGATACTGCACATCCGATTGTGCAGATTGGAAAAATTCCTTTGTCTATGCAGGATGGGAAAAAGAAATACCTGTCCGATGTATTTCATGTCCCCAATATCACCAAGAATCTGGTTTCTGTTGGTCAAATGGTTGAACAGGGCTTGCAGGTCAGATTTAATCCTCATGGATGCTTTGTTGAGGATATGAAAAATAAAGGTCGCTTGATAGCAAAAGGAAAGAAGAAGGACAGAATGTTTACGTTGGATGCAGACATGTCTGAATTGAGTGCAGCAATGTTTGCACATGGGACCGGTGTAGTTGCAGATATTGATATCTGGCATAAACGCATTGGTCATGTTAATGTACAGCGACTTAAATCAATGCAGGCCCAAAATATTGTTGCAGGATTGCCTAAATTCAAGGTTGCAAAAATGCATAAGGTATGTGAAGCCTGTCAGTTTGGAAAACAGGCAAGGAAACCATTTCCTAGACATGTTCAAGAGAGTAAGAAGCCATTGGAATTAATCCACTCTGATGTGTGGACTACTAAAGCTGCATCTCTTGGAGGCTGTCATTATTTTGTCAGTTTTATTGATGACTATAGCAGAAAAGTTTGGGTGTATTTTATGAAAAAGAAAAGTGAAGTTTTTGGGCATTTCAAAACTCTTAAAGCTATGGTTGAAAAAGAAACAGGCTTGCAAGTAAAATGCCTAAGGTCAGATGGAGGGGGAGAGTACCTCTCAAATGAGTTTGCAAGGTTCTTGCAGGAGCATGGCATAAAGCAGCAATATTCATGTAGTCATACCCCACAGCAAAATGGAATTGCAGAAAGAAAAAATAGGCATATTGGAGAGGTATCTCGTGCCATGCTTAATGAAAAAGACGTGCCAGATTTTTATTGGGCTGAAGCAGTTGCTACAGCAGTCTACATAATGAACAGGACTCCCACTGCAGCAATACATGGAATGACTCCAGAGGAGAGGTATACTGGTAGGAAACCAGATATTTCTCATTTGAAAATTTTTTGTTGCATTGCCTATGTACATGTGCCAGATGAGTTGAGATCCAAGTTGGATCCAAAAGCTGAGAAGTGCATCTTTATTGGTTACTCTCTGCAGCAAAAAGGGTATAGATGCTCTAACCCTTCTACTCGTAAGTTTACAGTGAGCAGAGATGTTGTTTTTGATGAGATGAGTAGCTGGTATAAACCAGTAAATGTGATTGATGATATAGATGCACAAAATGGTAATGCTGCACAGAATTCACAGCAGCAGTCACAAAATATTAGTGGACCTGGAGCGTCCTCTAGCAGTGGTTCACATTCTTCGCCATGGACAGGCAGATTGAGATCAGGAGAATCTTCTCAAAGTAATACAGATAGTGGTATGCAGGTATCACGAAAAGGAAAAGAGAAGGTTGATCAGCCCATGGTTGATGTGAATGCAGGTCACTCTTATGTGGATGGTGAATCCAGTGGCTCAGAACAGAGCATTGATGATGAGTTGGGTATTCCTTCTATTGTTACACCTGGAGTAAGGAAGACCAGGGATGTTTTGAGAGCACCTGGGAGTGAACCCACTTTGCGCAGGTCTACCAGAGTTAGGTATCCTGTGGATAGGCTGAAATATGATGGATTTACAGCCATTCACTATGCATATATGGTCAAGGTGATACAGGAACCAGAACCCACTTCTTTTGAGCAAGCCATGGGAAAAGAAAAATGGGAGAAAGCCATGGATGAAGAAATGGATGCCTTGGAAGCAAATGCTACATGGGAATTGGTACCTTTGCGTAAAGGTAAGAATGCAATTGGCTGTAAGTGGGTTTATAAGGTGAAGCACAATGCAAATGGTTCTGTGAACAGATACAAGGCAAGATTAGTAGTCAAGGGGTATGCACAAACATATGGCATTGACTATGAAGAAACATTCAGTCCGGTTGCAAGGATGGCAACCGTAAGAGCAGTCATTGCTATGGCTGCATCAAAGGGATGGTCTTTACATCAGATGGATGTAAAGAATGCCTTCTTGCATGGTGATTTGCAAGAAGAGGTCTATATGGAGCAGCCACCAGGTTATGTGCATGTTGTTCATCCTGAGTTTGTTTGCAGGTTGAAGAAAGCTTTGTATGGCTTGAAGCAAGCACCTAGAGCATGGTCTGACAAGATAGGACAGTATCTTGTCACTATTGGCTTTCAGATTTCCAAGGCAGATTTCTCACTTTATGTGAGAAAAATAGAGAAAGGTATTATGCTACTTGTCATTTATGTTGATGATTTGATTATGACAGGTGACAGTGATGAAGATATCCTTCATGTGAAAATGCTATTGAAGCAGAAGTTTGAGATGAAGGATTTGGGAGAGCTGCGTTATTTCTTGGGCATTGAGGTGATTAGATCACCAAGTGGGATACAGCTATTGCAGAGGCAGTATGGATTGGACATGCTGTCCAAATATGGGATGACAGGCTGTAAGCCTATTTCAGTTCCTTTGGAGCAGAATGTGAAGCTGAGCGCAGATGCAGGTGAGCTTCTGGAAGACCCTACTATGTACAGACGCATAGTAGGAAGCTTGATTTATATGACTATTACCAGGCCAGATTTGAGCTATGATGTTGGATTGGTAAGTCAATTTATGCAGGCTCCAAGGAAATCGCATTTGGATGCGGCTAGACGCATACTCAGGTATGTTAAGTCCACATTGCAGTATGGACTATTTTATGAGACTGGGGTTCAGATACAGCTGCATGGATACACTGATGTTGATTGGGCTGGTAGTATTTCTGATAGACGATCTACCAGTGGATATGTGTTCTCTTTTGGGAGTGTTGCAGTCACTTGGAGCAGCAAGAAACAGCCTACAGTTGCCTTGTCAAGCACAGAGGCTGAGTACAGGGGTGCAGCAATGGCTGCATGTGAGGTAGCTTGGTTGCATAAGCTACTTTATGATATGCATCAGTCTACAGATGGGCCAGTTGTCATTTATTGTGACAACATGAGTAGTATACACTTGGCAAATAACCCAGTCTATCATGCTAGAACAAAGCACACTGAGGTGCATTATCACTATGTGCGAGAGAGGGTTTTACTAGGTCTTATTGATCTAGTTTATGTCAGCACAGAGGATCAGGTAGCTGACATATTTACGAAGGCATTGGGCGCAGAGAAGCTGCGCAAGTTCAGAGACCTACTTGGTGTGCAGGAATTGGGATTGAGCTCGAGGGGGAGTGTTGAGATATCGAGCTCCACTCGTGATACGCTAGGGTGACCGTTGTGTATTTATGTCACCGACTTGTCAGTTGCAGACGCGGTTGGTGCACCGCCCATGAATAATAGCTACATGATAGCTATCCTTATCTACTCTAGTTCGTGGCTCAGTTAGTATGCCACCTTAGTTAGTTGAGTTTGGTTTGAGACCCATATATAGGGTTCTTCTATTTCTTTGTATGAGAGTTCTTTTGGCTTACACAACTAAGAAGAGAAAAACTGTTTTCAGCCTCCACCCTTGTGTGTATTCCCCCATTGTGCAAGCAAGAAAGCTACAAGTGAGACTCCTTCCTTCTCTCCCACAATCTTGACAAGCACTTGGAGTGAGTTGTGCATGGACAAGGGTAGAACATCTTGCGAATTGAATCCTGGATGATGAAGAGACGTTTGCCCTTGTTGAGAGCATGGCTCCTGCCCAAACATTGAGTTTGACCAAGAAGGAGGGGGTAATCGACGATTATGCTTTGGCCATGCTCAGTTGCAATATGTAATTTTTCTGCAGAGGTATCCTTGGGTTCTCATCCAGTGGCGTTTCCGTTATGGCTTTGGTTTCTTGGTATGTTTGTCACTTCCTCCATAATGGTTCTTTGTGGGGTTGGTGGTCTTGTGGTGACTTGGATATTAAACGCTTCTAGACCTTGACCTGTGTCATTCTGCATCCACTTGTCACTTCGTGAGAGTATATGCTTCCTTGTGTTAAGTGCATTGAACCAATGTAATCATGATAAGACATAATTTTTTAGAATTCTATGATGTTTATTGGGATGCCTATTTCATTGCTTGTTAAGGTCGCATACATTAACAAGAAGTAACAGGAATGCATACAAGTGGGGATCTTGCCCCTTTACTCATAAAAAAACAAAATGTTCTGGCATGTTGACTTGTCGAGCTACTTGTACATCATAGGGATTTAGTCGATAGGTACGAGGCGGGGTGAGTCTGGTTGACTAGGCAACCGGGGTGGTGCTAGTGCGGGGCTCCCATGAGGCTGGGCAGGGAACATGTCAGCCGGGACATGAATGGTGTAGTCCCGGGCCGCGACCGTTTCCAAAATGTCCTTAAACAGTTCATTAAATTCTTCCCTGTCCCGAGCCGCCTTTTCTGCCCTTGAGCGTCTGGTGCCCGAGCGTACGTTGGGGGTTTGTGCCCTTGGCGTTGCCACCTACTGCACGTTTCTTTGAGTCTCGACTTTCTTGACTCGAGGATTCTTTGGCCTTCATCTGGGACGGTGTAGCTTAGGGCCTCGCTTCTTGGCATACCTCTTGAGGGTGGGCACATAGCACTCCGATGGAGAGGCACATGCCACATGCTCCCGTCATTTGTGAAGAGCGTCTTTGCATGCCAGATGTCGGTTCCATGTCTTCTATCTGGAAGCCTGCAAGATGCAATCCAAGGGTTAGACCTTGATACAGGATACAACTGTTCGCATGGAAGGGATTTTAGTGTGGTTGATCAAGCGCCTATGATAAGAAGGGGAGGGGTGAGGCATGCAGTGTTTGTCGTAAAGGGATAGCCCCCATGATTATGTTCATTTTTCCTCCAGCCATGAACAGATATTGGCTTATGCTAAGTTGTGTGGATTGGTTGTCATAGAGTGGGACAGGGCACATCCTCGAAAGGATAGACCAAAAAGGGAAGAAGGTGTATAGGAAGGGACTGCACCCTATCTACACCATCAGTGTTGTTGGTCAAGGCTTCCTATGGCGGTAATGTGGGTTGCATGCCCTTCACTTGGAGGTGGGGATGGTCTCACAGCTTTTAAATGTGTGATGAGAGGAGGACTTGAGGAGCTTAGCCTGTCAGACCCAACTCTTCTCCCTATGCTTGACTATCATTACTTGTGTGTGTTGATATTCTTTATACAAGGTGACACAAAAATCAGTGTTTATTTATATACATATTTATGAATCCATGTCACTTCACGAGGATAAGAACCAATTGTAGAACTCGGGGTTGTACTGGAGCATGGCACACACATCCAGCACTCGTGGCAGCTTACTTAGTACCAATAGATATTTTGCCACATCGAGCAGCATGGACCCTTGTCCGAGTCTACTGGCAACATGTAACTCCTCCTTAGTGAGAACCTTATCAAATAGAGAGTTTTCTTGGCTAGTTCCTGCTAAGTCCCTACCCCGAATGGCAGTCAGCACTCGAAGGGAAGTTGGTGCCACATAGGTTGGGTCCCTTTGGGATCGCCATTTGGCCAATCGCTCCTCAGAGATTGTCGTGATCTGAGCCCCTAGTTCGGCCATTACAACGTGGTTTTCACACCAACGTTGTTAAAATTGACTTTGGCTTGCTGACAGTTGCTTTAGTTGCTCTAGGTCTACGAGATTCGATCGGCAGAGCACTTCATTGAATGTGATGGTTAAGCGCAGTTCGTCAGCCTCCGTGTCAGGGATGAGTTGCATGCATTCATGTAAGAGCTTGCTATAGTGCTCGTCAAGATGTTCTTGCTCTTCCCAAGATAAGGGGAATGATAAGTATTCTTCGAGCTGCTCCTTAGGGAATGTGCCCATGTCCGCAAGGACGTAGATACGTGCGAACACTTTGAGCTTAGCATTCAACTCAGTTAAGCTTGCTCGGTTGCCATCTCATGCAAGGTTCTAGGAATTTGCTTGGACTTTAGCATAGCTGGGGGCTTAGGCCTAGATGAGCAAGATTGGTCAACGTTGGGATTGCTCATGCCCTTGGGGTTTCCATGTTTCTCTAGAGGCTTCGTTGTTGCGTTATGGTTCTTCTTGGATGTGGCTAGTGTGAGTTCGTCACCTTGTTGTGACCGTGTTGTATCCACTCTTGATTGGTCGATGTGGGTTCTATTGTCAGTGGATTGAGCGTTGAAAGCAACTGTTGATGGCAACAGCTACTTTGATTTTTCAGAGCACACTGATGTGTCTAAGGTTTCACCGCTATTAGGGGAGACATCTATGGGTTCATTGGTGGATGGACTCGATACTTTATTCATCAGCTCTCCAGTACTCTTGGTCCCAATGTTCTTGGGGTCCGCAATTACGTGCAACAATTGTTGTTTTCACTGTTTTCTCCTCTTTTTCTTGGTCAGCGCAGGTGCATCTAATGGCTCAGGACCCTGGGCTAGGTCGACAATAGCTGATGTGCTTGGTTGGGCCTCAGTATTCTCCTTCTCTAGAGTATCCTTACGAGACATGGCCGTGGCCTGCTGAATAGCCTTGCTAGGTTGTGAAAGCACAACTACCTCCCTTTTCGAAGAGTCTAGCTCTTTAGCCAACTCCCTTGTGTTTAACTCCTCCAGCCTAGGCTTTAGGCACTTTGAATGTGCTGGAGTTGTCGAGGAAGTTGGTTGCGACACCTCCTCCATAGGTAAACTACTAAGGACACGTTCCGCGAGGGGTGTTGTCACGGCCAAAGATGGTGGCTGCTGTGGTCCCTGATTGGAAGTAGTGGTGGCTAGTTCAGTGGACTGGCTACCATTGGTAGACTGTGGTGCCAAGTCCCTAGGCAGATCAGAAGTGGTCGTGCCTTTTGTTGCCCTTTGAGCATCCATTTGTGTAGATCCAGCATGAGTTGATCTAGTCGCATTAGGTTGCAAAGGCATATCCTTGGGCCGAGAGCTACGGCTAGTGTCATGTCCTACCTCTTGGACATTTGGAAGCTTTGATGTAGGTAGAGATTGGGATCGAGCAACTACACTTGACAATTGTTGTGCTTCCTGTGTCCGTTTAGGGAAAGAGTGTTGAGATATCGAGCTCCACTCGTGATATGCCAGGGTGACCGTTGTGCATTTATGTCACCGACGTGTTAGTTGCAGATGCGGTTGGTACACCGCCCATGAATAATAGCTACATGATAGCTATCCTTATCTACTCTAGTTCGTGGCTCAGTTAGTATGCCACCTTAGTTAGTTGAGTTTGGTTTGAGACCATATAAAGCTGAGAAGTGTATCTTTATTGGTTACTCTCTGTAGCAAAAAGGGTATAGATGCTATAACCCTTCTACTCGTAAGTTTACAGTGAGCAGAGATGTTGTTTTTGATGAGATGAGTAGCTGGTATAAACCAATAAATGTGATTGATGATGTAGATGCACAAAATGGTAATGCTGCACAGAATTCACAGCAGCAGTCACAAAATATTAGTGGGCCTGGAGCGTCCTCTAGCAGTGGTTCACATTCTTCGCCATGGACAGGCAGATTGAGATCAGGAGAATCTTCTCAAAGTAATACAGATAGTGGTATGCAGGTATCACGAAAAGGAAAAGAGAAGGTTGATCAGCCCATGGTTGATGTGAATGCAGGTCACTCTTATGTGGATGGTGAATCCAGTGGCTCAGAACAGAGCATTGATGATGAGTTGGGTATCCCCTCTATTGTTACACCTGGAGTTTGATTTATATGACTATTACCAGGCCAGATTTGAGCTATGCTGTTGGACTGGTAAGTCAGTTTATGCAGGCTCCAAGGAAACCGCATTTGGATGCGGCTAGACGCATACTCAGGTATGTGAAGTCCACATTGCAGTATGGACTATTTTATGAGACTGGGGTTCAGATACAGTTGCATGGATACACTGATGCTGATTGGGCTGGTAGCATTTCTGATAGACGATCTACCAGTGGATATGTGTTCTCTTTTGGGAGTGCTGCAGTCACTTGGAGCAGCAAGAAACAGCCTACAGTTGCCTTGTCGAGCACAAAGGCCGAGTACAGGGGTGCAGCAATGGCTGCATGTGAGGTAGCTTGGTTGCATAAGCTACTTTATGATATGCATCAGTCTACAGATGGGCCAGTTGTCATTTATTGTGACAACATGAGTAGTATACACTTGGCAAATAACCCAGTCTATCATGCTAGAACAAAGCACATTGAGGTGCATTATCACTATGTGCGGGAGAGGGTTTTACTAGGTCTTATTGATCTAGTTTATGTCAGCACAAAGGATCAGGTAGCTGACATATTTACGAAGGCATTGGGCGCAGAGAAGCTGCGCAAGTTCAGAGACCTGCTTGGTGTGCAGGAATTGGGATTGAGCTCGAGGGGGAGTGTTGAGATATCGAGCTCCACTCGTGATATGCCAGGGTGACCGTTGTGCATTTATGTCACCGACGTGTTAGTTGCAGATGCGGTTGGTACACCGCCCATGAATAATAGCTACATGATAGCTATCCTTATCTACTCTAGTTCGTGGCTCAGTTAGTATGCCACCTTAGTTAGTTGAGTTTGGTTTGAGACCCATATATAGGGTTCTTCTATTTCTTTGTATAAGAGTTCTTTTGGCTTACACAACTAAGAAGAGGAAAACTGTTTTCAGCCTCCACCCTTGTGTGTATTCCCCCATTGTGCAAGCAAGAAAGCTACAAGTGAGACTCCTTCCTTCTCTCCCACAATCTTGACAAAGAGGGTGTAGGAGACTTGGGACTCCTAAGTGGTTTTGACTCTGGCTGGGTGATTTGCTCGTGGCTGTTAGATGATTTTGCTATTTGCTTTGTTGAGCATTTAACCTTGCCATGAGCAATGTTGTGCCTATGATGCCTGCTATCCTCTTGGGGGATCAAAGGCTCCTTGGGCACTAGTGGCTTTTGCGCATCCTCAACGATTACATCTGATGTCTGCTTGTCAAGCACACTAGGCTGAGGATCTACCCTCCAATTGGTCCCATTGGGTTTCTTGATTTTGACTATGAGGGGCTCGGTCTCTCCACTATTTTTGACTTGGGACTTGGTTTTTCGTTTAGATCTCCTCCTACGCTTCTTTGCTCTTGGTACGTCCTGACCTTTAGTCAACAAAGGAGGTTTAACAGGGGGTTTTGGTACCCAAATCCATCGGTTGCCTGCATAATACCCTTGAGCATGTGGCAACGCTTTGGATATCCATCAATGCCTTCGCCTATAAGGCTTGGGCTTCTTTCGTGGTCTTCTATGATATTTGTAAGTCCAAACCCTATCCCTGGCCTTATCTCCTGACCTTTTTGTTTTAAGTATGGCCTCACTCACTGGCTCTCTTTGTTCGACCTGTGCTTGTATCAACTCTTCCAACAAGTCCTTGCCCTCGTTTGTAGGCTTGACTGTTATGTCAGCACCTTGCTTGCCTTTCCCTCGAGGTTTGATGAGGTCACCCTTGCTAAAGGTTGTGACTATCCTCACACCCGGTAGTGTCAGGTGTATCCTCTGTGCTACATAGTCGGCCTCACACTTGGTCGCCCTTTTGAAGGGTCTACCTAGGAGAGTTTCTTTCCCGCAGCTAGCACTATTTGGAGGAACATCAAAGTTAGAAAAGAGGAAGATCAAGCAACAAGCATTACGCTTTTTGATTGTAGCGGGTGTCTTGTATCAAAGAGATGAGTAGATTATTGCCGTTGTGTAGTGCTTGATGAGGTACCATTTATTCTTGAGTGTCATGATTCAACATGTGGGAGACATTTTGTTGGATGGCTTACTACCCAAAAAGTTCTCTCTACTAGATATTGGTGGCCATCGATTTTCTAAGGTGCTTTTTGTTATGTTAAGTGCTGTGATGTCTATCAAAGACATGATGCAAGGGAAAATTGTAAGTGACCTCTAAACCCTATTTTAGTTACATTACCCTTTGAAAAATGGGGTATATACCCTTCATCAACTACATGGAAGTGGTGCATTATTATAGCAGTAGACTACTTTATAAAGTGGTCTAAAGTTCAAGCTATGATGAAGGACAATGCTAAGGAGATGGCTAGTTTCATTATGGAGCAAATTGTTTGCCATTTTGGTCCACCAAAGGAGATTGTGTTTGATCGAGGGACACACTTCTTAAATAAAGTTATCATAGCCTTGAATGAAGCTTGAAGATTAAGCATAACAAGACTACCCCATATAATCCTCAAGCAAATGGTCAAATTGAGAGCACAAATAAACATTTGGTGGGAATCTTATCCAACATAGTATCAGAAAGTAAGCGCGATTAGGATAAGGAATTGGATGTGGTAGTGTGAGCTTACAACACAACATTCAAGAGAGCTACAGGCCACACCCCATTCAAGGTAGTGTATGGGGAGGAGTGTGTTTTGCCATTGGAAATAGAGCTTCCCACTGTGTGATTTTCTCTCAATCATTCGTTGGGAGAGGTAGAAGCATTACAGGAAATATATACTTCTCTTGCACATCTTGATGAGATTCGGTTGTAGGCTTTACTACATCACGAAGTAGGGAAGAAGAGAATGAAAGCTTCATGACCTTTGGGCTAGGAAGTACAAATTTGTGAAAGTTCAATTGGTGTTGTATTATGATGCTCACCATGAACTATTCCCATGTAAATTGAAACCCAAGTGGGATGGACCATACAAATTTATACATTTAGGGAAGAATGGCTCTACAACCCTTTTAGCAAATGTGCAAGGGGTAGAGTTTAAGAATAAATTTCATTTTGATAAGCTGAAGCCTTACTATGTGTAAGGGCTGATGTGGGGCTTGGTGCTTGTGCAGGTCCTTTAGGATTCAACTTTAATTTGTAGTAGGTACCAAGACAATTGGATGGGACAAATCATTCCCTATCTTGAGCATCTATATCTAGAGCAATGTTACCACCAAGGTCGAGTGATCTGGTGGAGTAAAGGTTGTCAGGTTATTGAGTGGCACGACGGATTTTTTACGTGGGAGATTAAGGTCTACTACCATCATTATCAACGAATTCTAACTAGCATTCCTATCAAGTTCAATGAAGGAAGGAGGGATTGTACCTATTATACATCCTCTCTCTCACCTCAATTTTGATTATCATAAGTATGAGTGAGCTTATTATTATGGCATGGCCTATTACTAAAGACTGGGTCTATACTTTGTGTTTTGACTGAGCTTCTAGAGGGCCTGCTAAACATGTGTGTTGGTGTCGTCATTAAAGATTCGTGATATAGGGTTGTCATGAAGATGAAAGTCTATGTAGGACCTTCTTTTACTAATAATATGGCAAAATATAAGGCCTTGATCATAGGGCTGAATGTAGCTTGATGTGGTGGTATTGGTTAAAGATGACTTGCAGTTAGTGATCAATCAGCTGAATGGGACCTATAGAGTGTGGGATCCCATTCTACAAATGTACTGTCATGCAGCCTTGGATGTGTTGCATATTTTTGAGATGGTGACTTGTTAGTTAGTTCCTCGACAATAGAATCGCTTTGTAGATTCCCTAACTAACTATGTGTGGGGAGCTTTCACTCAACCGCCAAGACCCACGGATCGCTTATTGTTTCAAGCGTTCCAAGTCAAGCACTAATGGCTACCTCTCACATAACTGACGTGCCATCCATATCTATGGGTGTAGTGAGCTTACCTCCGTGCCGTTTGAGTTATCTCCTCCCCCGCGCACTCCGGTAGCTCCACGATCCAAGTGCAAGCTTCAAGCAAGCTCCATCCTCAAGCTCCACACTCCAAGCTCCATTGCCACGAGCAAGAGAAGAGAAGAGAAGAGAAGAGAAGAGAAGAGAAGAGAAGAGAAGAAGAGAGGAGAAGATGGAGAGCTTCTCCTCCTCGGTCCCTCACCCTCATACACTCACTCCCTCACACTCTCACACTCCCTGTCTCAAGCACAAGCTCAAGCAAGCAAGAAGAAGAAGGAGAAGAAAAAGAGGAGAGCTCCTTTTGGCCACACACAAGAATGAGCTTCTCATTCACTTTTCAACTTTATATACAAAACCCTAAATCCCTTTTGGGTGGTCATCCCCTTTTCCCCTTTTTTACATGGCCAGCAGTAACCTAGGCCCTTTTTCCCATTGTCCTTCTATCTTCCTAGCTTCCTTTCCACCACCCGTCTACATTTACAAATTGCACGAGTAAGAGCCCGGCGCTCTTTTACAAGATTTCATGGTGCGCCTTTTTATTTTAAAATGTGACTTTCCCCTTTTGTATTTGCCTTGGACTTTTAAGGTTGCCCTTGCGCTTTTGGCCTTTTCTCCTATTCTTTCTTCAGTCGGGCTATCTTTTTTCCACCTTTGCCCTGCGTCTTTTTTATTTCCTTTTGCTTTCTTCGTGTTGGGGTTAACATTACCCCCCTTCTAGACGAGTGCCAGTCCCATGGCACTCACCGTCGTAGGTAGCAGGCTATAGCATGCACCGAAGACGTGGGTGACAAGGACGCCTGTGGTTTCCGTGGAGGAGTGTTGGTGGTGGTGTGGCAGAAGGTCCTGGGGGCCTGTTGGTGGCCAAGGTGGCTGGTGGAAGGTTGTTGGAGTTGATGGTAGGGCTATTCTGTGTTGGGGATTGCATTGATGGCCAACACAAGTGTTAGTTTGTTGGGGATTCTGCACATGGCGATTCTTTGCGGGCTTGTCGGATGGTAAGGGATAAGCATTCAGAGTTGGGTGTTGAAAAAGAGCAAATGACACTTTCGTTGGAGTCTTCAACATCTGCAATTGAAAACCTCTCATGTGGTCTCTCCCTAAGGGTAGTGCTAGTCTTCTCTATTGTGCACAAGACATATTTTGATTAGTTTGGGAGACAGGTTGAACTCTAAGCAAGCTGAGAGTATTGTCCTGCACTTGAGGACCCAAACTGTGTATATACTTCGGTGCGATATTATGTGAGTGCTTGTGCATACTTAGATATTACTTAGTTAGAAGACTGTCGGCCTGGTTCCTTGTATAGCAATGGGTTAGTGAAGCAAGGGGCTAAGTTGATGGAAAGTTTTGTCGATGAAGACGGGGAGTACACTTGAAGATTGCTTGAGACATCGTTATGGTCTTGTCAAGGCCATGTAGCATACTTGAGGTCCTTGATGTCTATCTCTTAGTAGCTAAGTGACTATTTATAATGCTTGAAAAGTATGGTGTACTTTTCCATTGTCTTACATGCCTTGCTGATCACTGTTGATTGTAATGGCATTGAGATGGAGTGCAAAAGAAATGGCAAGTGGTTCAAGGTGAGAGGTCTAACCATAGGCGAGGCGAGCTCCCTAGGTATGTCCTGCCCTTGATGTGCCCTGAACAATTGTGGGGGATGTACAAAGGGCTAGGGGATTAGGGTCGGAGCCAGCTGACCAAGGTCACTGGACGTACCTAATTTAAGGACCCCTAGGTGCGGTGCTGTGATGGTGTGTGTGTTTGTTTGTTTGTTTGTTTGTTTTTTGTTTTTTGTTTTTTTTTTGCTTTCTTCTTTTTTTGCTCTCTCTTTTTTTTTTTTTTTTTTTTTTTTTGTTTTTGTTTTTGTTTTCTTTTTGTGGTGGAAAAAAATGAATACAATCAATGCCATACTTTGAGGCTGTTAGCCTTTCATTTGGATTTGAGAAATGTTGGGATCCAAAGGCTATGAAGAATGGATATTACAGAGATGATTGTGTCACCAGCCTTGATGCTAGAGGAACTGTTGTTGAGATGAAGAGATATACTTGAGATTTTGCAAACCTCTTTGTAACAGGTGAGACATCGAACAATTGAGGTAGCATTGTTGAGATATCGAGCTCCACTCGTGATACGCGAGGGTGACCGTTGTGTATTTATGTCACCGACTTGTCAGTTGCAGACGCAGTTGGTACACCGCCCATGAATAATAGCTACATGATAGCTATCCTTATCTACTCTAGTTCGTGGCTCAGTTAGTATGCCACCTTAGTTAGTTGAGTTTGGTTTGAGACCCATATATAGGGTTCTTCTATTTCTTTGTATGAGAGTTCTTTTGGCTTACACAACTAAGAAGAGAAAAACTGTTTTCAGCCTCCACCCTTGTGTGTATTCCCCCATTGTGCAAGCAAAAAAGCTACAAGTGAGACTCCTTCCTTCTCTCCCACAATCTTGACATGGTATCAGAGCCTTGTTCGTGGTAAGGAGCTCAAGAAAGCAAGCCAAGCTCGCGGTGGTCTGGTAAGAGGAGCAGTGTTGCTTTCATTTTCTGTTTTGGGAGCAGATCTCTGCAGGTAGCACAGCCAAAAATTGCAGGAGTGCATTGTCTCAGGTTGAGACGCCCTTCGCGGTGAAGCAAGAGGGCAGTATATGCTGCGGGCAAGGCTTTAGCCCTTGGCGACCCTGTTTTTTTGATTTGAGACCATTTCGGGGCCTGTTTTGGAGGCGGAAGTTTTCTGCACGCACTCAGGAAAAGGCCCAGTTTTATGCTGTGCAGCCACTGTTCTACAGGTCGGTGAAAAGTTTCTGTAGAAATTGCATCGTATGTTTGTGCGTAGAGACATTGGGAGATACAGAATCATCCCTGTTGCCTGTTGATGCAAAATCGTCACTAGGAAGTGACTGTGTGGTCAAATACCACTTTCGCCAGTTTTGCAGATTTGCCCTTGTGAGGGTGAAGCTGTGTTTTTTGCAGTGACAGAATTTTTTGCAGTGTTCTGTAATGGCGTCTGATTCTCTTTCACAGATTGTCACTGAAAAGCTTGACAAAAACAACTTCCCAGCATGGAAGTTTAGAATGACGAATTCCCTTATGGGAAAAGGATATTGGGAATTTGTTGCAGGAAATGAAGAACAACCAGTTCTTCCCAATGCAAATGCAGCTCAAGCAAGAGTTGCATAATGTGCAAAGAGAAAGTATGAGCATCAATGACTACCACATGAAGGTGAAGAAGATTGCAGATGCACTTGCTTCCATTGGGTCGCCAGTGGAAGATGATGATTTAGTTTCTGTGACCTTGAATGGTCTAGGAAAGGATTATGCACAGTTTCGGACATCCATTTCAGTTCGTGAAAGATTTCCTGATTTTGAGGAGTTGATTGCTCTTCTAATTTCTGAGGAGCAGAGAAATGGTGGTGCATCTTCTTCAGGAGGAACTTCAAAAGAAACTGTCTTCTACTCAAATGCTAGAAGAGGTAGAGGCAGAGGTAGAGGAGGCCGATTTGGAGGCCGTGGTAGAAATCAGAATATGCAGCAAACTCAAGAAAACCAGTCCTATGGAGGAGGACATGGTAACTCTAGAGGCAGGGGGAGCCAAAGAGGTCGTGGTGGATGGCAAAGAGGCCAAAATGCAAACAGTAATGTTGAATGCTACTATTGTGGTAAAATGGGTCATATGGCTAAAGACTGCTATAAAAAGCAGAATGACATCATGAATGGAAAACTGCAACAAGGAAATTATGCATCTTCTAGTAGACAGGGTGATGACAGAAATGAGCATTTGTTTATGGTGCAGCACATGAACAATTCTGTGACAAATGCAGAAGAAAGCAACGATGTGTGGTATGTTGACTCAGGTGCATCAAACCACATGACAGGTCATGCAGAATGGATGGAGGATGCAAGGAAAATGGAAAAACCAGGATTTGTGGAGACTGGTGATGATACTGCACATCCGATTGTGCAGATTGGAAAAATTCCTTTGTCTATGCAGGATGGGAAAAAGAAATACCTGTCCGATGTATTTCATGTCCCCAATATCACCAAGAATCTGGTTTCTGTTGGTCAAATGGTTGAACAGGGCTTGCAGGTCAGATTTAATCCTCATGGATGCTTTGTTGAGGATATGAAAAATAAAGGTCGCTTGATAGCAAAAGGAAAGAAGAAGGGTAGAATGTTTACGTTGGATGCAGACATGTCTGAATTGAGTGCAGCAATGTTTGCACATGGGACCGGTGTAGTTGCAGATATTGATATCTGGCATAAACGCATTGGTCATGTTAATGTACATCGACTTAAATCAATGCAGGCCCAAAATATTGTTGCAGGATTGCCTAAATTCAAGGTTGCAAAAATGCATAAGGTATGTGAAGCCTGTCAGTTTGGAAAACAAGCAAGGAAACCATTTCCTAGACATGTTCAAGAGAGTAAGAAGCCATTGGAATTAATCCACTCTGATGTGTGGACTACTAAAGCTGCATCTCTTGGAGGCTGTCATTATTTTGTCAGTTTTATTGATGACTATAGCAGAAAAGTTTGGGTGTATTTTATGAAAAAGAAAAGTGAAGTTTTTGGGCATTTCAAAACTCTTAAAGCTATGGTTGAAAATGAAACAGGCTTGCAAGTAAAATGCCTAAGGTCAGATGGAGGGGGAGAGTACCTCTCAAATGAGTTTGCAAGGTTCTTGCAGGAGCATGGCATAAAGCAGCAATATTCATGTAGTCATACCCCACAGCAAAATGGAATTGCAGAAAGAAAAAATAGGCATATTGGAGAGGTATCTCGTGCCATGCTTAATGAAAAAGACGTGCCAGATTTTTATTGGGCTGAAGCAGTTGCTACAGCAGTCTACATAATGAACAGGACTCCCACTGCAGCAATACATGGAATGACTCCAGAGGAGAGGTATACTGGTAGGAAACCAGATATTTCTCATTTGAAAATTTTTTGTTGCATTGCCTATGTACATGTGCCAGATGAGTTGAGATCCAAGTTGGATCCAAAAGCTGAGAAGTGCATCTTTATTGGTTACTCTCTGCAGCAAAAAGGGTATAGATGCTCTAACCCTTCTACTCGTAAGTTTACAGTGAGCAGAGATGTTGTTTTTGATGAGATGAGTAGCTGGTATAAACCAGTAAATGTGATTGATGATATAGATGCACAAAATGGTAATGCTGCACAGAATTCACAGCAGCAGTCACAAAATATTAGTGGACCTGGAGCGTCCTCTAGCAGTGGTTCACATTCTTCGCCATGGACAGGAAGATTGAGATCAGGAGAATCTTCTCAAAGTAATACAGATAGTGGTATGCAGGTATCACGAAAAGGAAAAGAGAAGGTTGATCAGCCCATGGTTGATGTGAATGCAGGTCACTCTTATGTGGATGGTGAATCCAGTGGCTCAGAACAGAGCATTGATGATGAGTTGGGTATTCCTTCTATTGTTACACCTGGAGTAAGGAAGACCAGGGATGTTTTGAGAGCACCTGGGAGTGAACCCACTTTGCGCAGGTCTACCAGAGTTAGGTATCCTGTGGATAGGCTGAAATATGATGGATTTACAGCCATTCACTATGCATATATGGTCAAGGTGATACAGGAACCAGAACCCACTTCTTTTGAGCAAGCCATGGGAAAAGAAAAATGGGAGAAAGCCATGGATGAAGAAATGGATGCCTTGGAAGCAAATGCTACATGGGAATTGGTACCTTTGCGTAAAGGTAAGAATGCAATTGGCTGTAAGTGGGTTTATAAGGTGAAGCACAATGCAAATGGTTCTATGAACAGATACAAGGCAAGATTAGTAGTCAAGGGGTATGCACAAACATATGGCATTGACTATGAAGAAACATTCAGTCCGGTTGCAAGGATGGCAACCGTAAGAGCAGTCATTGCTATGGCTGCATCAAAGGGATGGTCTTTACATCAGATGGATGTAAAGAATGCCTTCTTGCATGGTGATTTGCAAGAAGAGGTCTATATGGAGCAGCCACCAGGTTATGTGCATGCTGTTCATCCTGAGTTTGTTTGCAGGTTGAAGAAAGCTTTGTATGGCTTGAAGCAAGCACCTAGAGCATGGTCTGACAAGATAGGACAGTATCTTGTCACTATTGGCTTTCAGATTTCCAAGGCAGATTTCTCACTTTATGTGAGAAAAATAGAGAAAGGTATTATGCTACTTGTCATTTATGTTGATGATTTGATTATGACAGGTGACAGTGATGAAGATATCCTTCATGTGAAAATGCTATTGAAGCAGAAGTTTGAGATGAAGGATTTGGGAGAGCTGCGTTATTTCTTGGGCATTGAGGTGATTAGATCACCAAGTGGGATACAGCTATTGCAGAGGCAGTATGGATTGGACATGCTGTCCAAATATGGGATGACAGGCTGTAAGCCTATTTCAGTTCCTTTGGAGCAGAATGTGAAGCTGAGCGCAGATGCAGGTGAGCTTCTGGAAGACCCTACTATGTACAGACGCATAGTAGGAAGCTTGATTTATATGACTATTACCAGGCCAGATTTGAGCTATGATGTTGGATTGGTAAGTCAATTTATGCAGGCTCCAAGGAAATCGCATTTGGATGCGGCTAGACGCATACTCAGGTATGTTAAGTCCACATTGCAGTATGGACTATTTTATGAGACTGGGGTTCAGATACAGCTGCATGGATACACTGATGTTGATTGGGCTGGTAGTATTTCTGATAGACGATCTACCAGTGGATATGTGTTCTCTTTTGGGAGTGTTGCAGTCACTTGGAGCAGCAAGAAACAGCCTACAGTTGCCTTGTCAAGCACAGAGGCTGAGTACAGGGGTGCAGCAATGGCTGCATGTGAGGTAGCTTGGTTGCATAAGCTACTTTATGATATGCATCAGTCTACAGATGGGCCAGTTGTCATTTATTGTGACAACATGAGTAGTATACACTTGGCAAATAACCCAGTCTATCATGCTAGAACAAAGCACACTGAGGTGCATTATCACTATGTGCGAGAGAGGGTTTTACTAGGTCTTATTGATCTAGTTTATGTCAGCACAGAGGATCAGGTAGCTGACATATTTACGAAGGCATTGGGCGCAGAGAAGCTGCGCAAGTTCAGAGACCTACTTGGTGTGCAGGAATTGGGATTGAGCTCGAGGGGGAGTGTTGAGATATCGAGCTCCACTCGTGATACGCTAGGGTGACCGTTGTGTATTTATGTCACCGACTTGTCAGTTGCAGACGCGGTTGGTGCACCGCCCATGAATAATAGCTACATGATAGCTATCCTTATCTACTCTAGTTCGTGGCTCAGTTAGTATGCCACCTTAGTTAGTTGAGTTTGGTTTGAGACCCATATATAGGGTTCTTCTATTTCTTTGTATGAGAGTTCTTTTGGCTTACACAACTAAGAAGAGAAAAACTGTTTTCAGCCTCCACCCTTGTGTGTATTCCCCCATTGTGCAAGCAAGAAAGCTACAAGTGAGACTCCTTCCTTCTCTCCCACAATCTTGACAAGCACTTGGAGTGAGTTGTGCATGGACAAGGGTAGAACATCTTGCGAATTGAATCCTGGATGATGAAGAGACGTTTGCCCTTGTTGAGAGCATGGCTCCTGCCCAAACATTGAGTTTGACCAAGAAGGAGGGGGTAATCGACGATTATGCTTTGGCCATGCTCAGTTGCAATATGTAATTTTTCTGCAGAGGTGTCCTTGGGTTCTCATCCAGTGGCGTTTCCGTTATGGCTTTGGTTTCTTGGTATGTTTGTCACTTCCTCCATAATGGTTCTTTGTGGGGTTGGTGGTCTTGTGGTGACTTGGATATTAAACGCTTCTAGACCTTGACCTGTGTCATTCTGCATCCACTTGTCACTTCGTGAGAGTATATGCTTCCTTGTGTTAAGTGCATTGAACCAATGTAATCATGATAAGACATAATTTTTTAGAATTCTATGATGTTTATTGGGATGCCTATTTCATTGCTTGTTAAGGTCGCATACATTAACAAGAAGTAACAGGAATGCATACAAGTGGGGATCTTGCCCCTTTACTCATAAAAAAACAAAATGTTCTGGCATGTTGACTTGTCGAGCTACTTGTACATCATAGGGATTTAGTCGATAGGTACGAGGCGGGGTGAGTCTGGTTGACTAGGCAACCGGGGTGGTGCTAGTGCGGGGCTCCCATGAGGCTGGGCAGGGAACATGTCAGCCGGGACATGAATGGTGTAGTCCCGGGCCGCGACCGTTTCCAAAATGTCCTTAAACAGTTCATTAAATTCTTCCTTGTCCCGAGCCGCCTTTTCTGCCCTTGAGCGTCTGGTGCCCGAGCGTACGTTGGGGGTTTGTGCCCTTGGCGTTGCCACCTACTGCACGTTTCTTTGAGTCTCGACTTTCTTGACTCGAGGATTCTTTGGCCTTCATCTGGGACGGTGTAGCTTAGGGCCTCGCTTCTTGGCATACCTCTTGAGGGTGGGCACATAGCACTCCGATGGAGAGGCACATGCCACATGCTCCCGTCATTTGTGAAGAGCGTCTTTGCATGCCAGATGTCCATGGTTCCATGTCTTCTATCTGGAAGCCTGCAAGATGCAATCCAAGGGTTAGACCTTGATACAGGATACAACTGTTCGCATGGAAGGGATTTTAGTGTGGTTGATCAAGCACCTATGATAAGAAGGGGAGGGGTGAGGCATGCAGTGTTTGTCGTAAAGGGATAGCCCCCATGATTATGTTCATTTTTCCTCCAGCCATGAACAGATATTGGCTTATGCTAAGTTGTGTGGATTGGTTGTCATAGAGTGGGACAGGGCGCATCCTCGAAAGGATAGACCAAAAAGGGAAGAAGGTGTATAGGAAGGGACTGCACCCTATCTACACCATCAGTGTTGTTGGTCAAGGCTTCCTATGGCGGTAATGTGGGTTGCATGCCCTTCACTTGGAGGTGGGGATGGTCTCACAGCTTTTAAATGTGTGATGAGAGGAGGACTTGAGGAGCTTAGCCTGTCAGACCCAACTCTTCTCCCTATGCTTGACTATCATTACTTGTGTGTGTTGATATTCTTTATACAAGGTGACACAAAAATCAGTGTTTATTTATATACATATTTATGAATCCATGTCACTTCACGAGGATAAGAACCAATTGTAGAACTCGGGGTTGTACTGGAGCATGGCACACACATCCAGCACTCGTGGCAGCTTACTTAGTACCAATAGATATTTTGCCACATCGAGCAGCATGGACCCTTGTCCGAGTCTACTGGCAACATGTAACTCCTCCTTAGTGAGAACCTTATCAAATAGAGAGTTTTCTTGGCTAGTTCCTGCTAAGTCCCTACCCCGAATGGCAGTCAGCACTCGAAGGGAAGTTGGTGCCACATAGGTTGGGTCCCTTTGGGATCGCCATTTGGCCAATCGCTCCTCAGAGATTGTCATGATCTGAGCCCCTAGTTCGGCCATTACAACGTGGTTTTCACACCAACGTTGTTAAAATTGACTTCGGCTTGCTGACAGTTGCTTTAGTTGCTCTAGGTCTACGAGATTCGATCGGCAGAGCACTTCATTGAATGTGATGGTTAAGCGCAGTTCGTCAGCCTCCGTGTCAAGGATGAGTTGCATGCATTCATGTAAGAGCTTGCTATAGTGCTCGTCAAGATGTTCTTGCTCTTCCCAAGATAAGGGGAATGATAAGTATTCTTCGAGCTGCTCCTTAGGGAATGTGCCCATGTCCGCAAGGACGTAGATACGTGCGAACACTTTGAGCTTAGCATTCAACTCAGTTAAGCTTGCTCGGTTGCCATCTCATGCAAGGTTCTAGGAATTTGCTTGGACTTTAGCATAGCTGGGGGCTTAGGCCTAGATGAGCAAGATTGGTCAACGTTGGGATTGCTCATGCCCTTGGGGTTTCCATGTTTCTCTAGAGGCTTCGTTGTTGCGTTATGGTTCTTCTTGGATGTGGCTAGTGTGAGTTCGTCACCTTGTTGTGACCGTGTTGTATCCACTCTTGATTGGTCGATGTGGGTTCTATTGTCAGTGGATTGAGCGTTGAAAGCAACTGTTGATGGCAACAGCTACTTTGATTTTTCAGAGCACACTGATGTGTCTAAGGTTTCACCGCTATTAGGGGAGACATCTATGGGTTCATTGGTGGATGGACTCGATACTTTATTCATCAGCTCTCCAGTACTCTTTGTCCCAATGTTCTTGGGGTCCGCAATTACGTGCAGCAATTGTTGTTTTCACTGTTTTCTCCTCTTTTTCTTGGTCAGCGCAGGTGCATCTAATGGCTCAGGACCCTGGGCTAGGTCGACAATAGCTGATGTGCTTGGTTGGGCCTCAGTATTCTCCTTCTCTAGAGTATCCTTACGAGACATGGCCGTGGCCTGCTGAATAGCCTTGCTAGGTTGTGAAAGCACAACTACCTCCCTTTTCGAAGAGTCTAGCTCTTCAGCCAACTCCCTTGTGTTTAACTCCTCCAGCCTAGGCTTTAGGCACTTTGAATGTGCTGGAGTTGTCGAGGAAGTTGGTTGTGACACCTCCTCCATGGGTAAACTACTAAGGACATGTTCCGCGAGGGGTGTTGTCATGGCCAAAGATGGTGGCTGCTGTGGTCCCTGATTGGAAGTAGTGGTGGCTAGTTCAGTGGACTGGCTACCATTGGTAGACTGCGGTGTCAAGTCCCTAGGCAGATCAGAAGTGGTCGTGCCTTTTGTTGCCCTTTGAGCATTCATTTGTGTAGATCCAACATGAGTTGATCTAGTCGCATTAGGTTGCAAAGGCATATCCTTGGGCCGAGAGCTACGGCTAGTGTCATGTCCTACCTCTTGGACATTTGGAAGCTTTGATGTAGGTAGAGATTGGGATCGAGCAACTACACTTGACAATTGTTGTGCTTCCTGTGTCCGTTTAGGGAAAGAGTGTTGAGATATCGAGCTCCACTCGTGATATGCCAGGGTGACCGTTGTGCATTTATGTCACCGACGTGTTAGTTGCAGATGCGGTTGGTACACCGCCCATGAATAATAGCTACATGATAGCTATCCTTATCTACTCTAGTTCGTGGCTCAGTTAGTATGCCACCTTAGTTAGTTGAGTTTGGTTTGAGACCCATATATAGGATTCTTCTATTTCTTTGTATAAGAGTTCTTTTGGCTTACACAACTAAGAAGAGGAAAATTGTTTTCAGCCTCCACCCTTGTGTGTATTCCCCCATTGTGCAAGCAAGAAAGCTACAAGTGAGACTCCTTCCTTCTCTCCCACAATCTTGACATGGTATCAGAGCCTTGTTCGTAGTAAGGAGCTCAAGAAAGCAAGCCAAGCTCGCGGTGGTCTGGTAAGAGGAGCAGTGTTGCTTTCATTTTCTGTTTTGGGAGCAGATCTCTGCAGGTAGCACAGCCGAAAATTGCAAGAGTGCATTGTCTCAGGTTGAGACGCCCTTCGCGGTGAAGCAAGAGGGCAGTATATGCTGCGGGATAGAGCTATAGCTCTTGGCGACCCTGTTTTTTTGATTTGAGGCCATTTCGGGGCCTGTTTTGAAGGCGGAAGTTTTCTGCACGCACTCAGGAAAAGGCCCTGTTTTATGCTGTGCGACCACTGTTCAACAAGTCGGTGAAAAGTTACCACAGAGATTGCATCGTATGCTTGTGTGCAGAGACATTGGGAGTTACAGAATCATCCCTGTTGCCTGTTGATGCAGAATCGTCACTAGGAAGTGACTGTGTGGTCAAATACCACTTTCGCCAGTTTTGCAGATTTGCTCTTGTGAGGGTGAAGCTGTGTTTTCTGCAGTGACAAAATTTTTTGCAGTATTCTGTAATGGCATCTGATTCTCTCTCACAGATTGTCACTGAAAAGCTTGACAATAATAACTTCCAAGCATGGAAGTTTAGAATGACGAATTTCCTTATGGGAAAAGGATATTGGGAATTTGTTGCAGGAAATGAAGAAGAACCAGTTCTTCCTGATGTTCCCAATCAACAGCAAATGCAGGCATTTAAAGCATGGCATGAGAGAGCTAGGAAAGTTATGTACTGGCTGTCTATCAGTATTTCAGACTCTATGATTGTGCATATTCAGGATGCAAGTATGCCAAAGGAGGCATGGGATACTTTGTCAAAAATGTATAGTACAAATACTCAAGCCAGGAAAATGCAGCTCAAGCAAGAGTTGCATAATGTGCAAAGAGAAAATATGAGCATCAATGACTACCACATGAAGGTGAAGAAGATTGCAGATGCACTTGCTTCTATTGGGTCGCCAGTGGAAGATGATGATTTAGTTTATGTGACCTTGAATGGTGTAGGAAAGGATTATGCACAGTTTCGGACATCCATTTCAGTTCGTGAAAGATTTCCTGATTTTGAGGAGTTGATTGCTCTTCTAATTTCTGAGGAGCAGAGAAATGGTGGTGCATCTTCTTCAGGAGGAACTTCAAAAGAAACTGTCTTCTACTCAAATGCTGGAAGAGGTAGAGGCAGAGGTAGAGGAGGCCGATTTGGAGGCCGTGGTAGAAATCAGAATATGCAGCAAACTCAAGAAAACCAGTCCTATGGAGGAGGACATGGTAACTCTAGAGGCAGGGGGAGCCAAAGAGGTCGTGGTGGATGGCAAAGAGGCCAAAATGCAAACAGTAATGTTGAATGCTACTATTGTGGTAAAATGGGTCATATGGCTAAAGACTGCTATAAAAAGCAGAATGACATCATGAATGGAAAACTGCAACAAGGAAATTATGCATCTTCTAGTAGACAGGGTGATGACAGAAATGAGCATTTGTTTATGGTGCAGCACATGAACAATTCTGTGACAAATGCAGAAGAAAGCAACGATGTGTGGTATGTTGACTCAGGTGCATCAAACCACATGACAGGTCATGCAGAATGGATGGAGGATGCAAGGAAAATGGAAAAACCAGGATTTGTGGAGACTGGTGATGATACTGCACATCCGATTGTGCAGATTGGAAAAATTCATTTGTCTATGCAGGATGGGAAAAAGAAATACCTGTCCGATGTATTTCATGTCCCCAATATCACCAAGAATCTGGTTTCTGTTGGTCAAATGGTTGAACAGGGCTTGCAGGTCAGATTTAATCCTCATGGATGCTTTGTTGAGGATATGAAAAATAAAGGTCGCTTGACAGCAAAAGGAAAGAAGAAGGGCAAAATGTTTACGTTGGATGCAGACATGTCTGAATTGAGTGCAGCAATGTTTGCACATGGGACTGGTGTAGTTGCAGATATTGATATCTGGCATAAACGCATTGGTCATGTTAATGTACAGCGACTTAAATCAATGCAGGCCCAAAATATTGTTGCAGGATTGCATAGATTCAAGGTTGCAGAAATGCATAAGGTATGTGAAGCCTGTCAGTTTGGAAAACAGGCAAGGAAACCATTTCCTAGACATGTTCAAGAGAGTAAGAAGCCATTGGAATTAATCCACTCTGATGTGTGGACTGCTAAAGCTGCATCTCTTGGAGGCTGTCATTATTTTGTCACTTTTATTGATGACGATAGCAGAAAAGCTTGGGTGTATTTTAGGAAAACGAAAAGTGAAGTTTTTGGGCATTTCAAAACTCTTAAAGCTATGGTTGAAAATGAAACAGGTCTGCAAATAAAATGCCTAAGGTCAGATGGAGGGGGAGAGTACCTCTCAAATGAGTTTGCAAGGTTCTTGCAGGAGCATGGCATAAAGCAGCAATATTCATGCAGTCATACCCCACAGCAAAATGGAATTGCAGAAAGAAAAAACAGACATATTGGAGAGGTGTCTCGTGCTATGCTCAATGAAAAAGACCTGCTAGATTTTTATTGGGCTGAAGCAGTTGCTACAGCAGTCTACATAATGAACAGGACTCCCACTGCAGCAATACATGGAATGACTCCAGAGGAGAGGTATACTGGTAGGAAACCAGATATTTCTCATTTGAAAATTTTTGGTTGCATTGCCTATGTACATGTGCCAGATGAGTTGAGATCCAAGTTGGATCCAAAAGCTGAGAAGTGTATCTTTATTGGTTACTCTCTGCAGCAAAAAGGGTATAGATGCTATAACCCTTCTACTCGTAAGTTTACAGTGAGCAGAGATGTTGTTTTTTATGAGATGAGTAGCTGGTATAAACCAATAAATGTGATTGATGATGTAGATGCACAAAATGGTAATGCTGCACAGAATTCACAGCAGCAGTCACAAAATATTAGTGGACCTGGAGCGTCCTCTAGCAGTGGTTCACATTCTTCGCCATGGACAGGCAGATTGAGATCAGGAGAATCTTCTCAAAGTAATACAGATAGTGGTATGCAGGTATCACGAAAAGGAAAAGAGAAGGTTGATCAGCCCATGGTTGATGTGAATGCAGGTCACTCTTATGTGGATGGTGAATCCAGTGGCTCAGAACAGAGCATTGATGATGAGTTGGGTATCCCCTCTATTGTTACACCTGGAGTAAGGAAGACTAGGGATGTTTTGAGAGCACCTGGGAGTGAACCCACTTTGCGCAGGTCTACCAGAGTTAGGTATCCTGTGGATAGGCTGAAATATGATGGATTTACAGCCATTCACTATGCATATATGGTCAAGGTGATACATGAACTAGAATCCACTTCTTTTGAGCAAGCCATGGGAAAAGAAAAATGGGAGAAAGCCATGGATGAAGAAATGGATGCCTTGGAAGCAAATGCTACATGGGAATTGGTACCTTTGCCTAAAGGTAAGAATGCAATTGGCTGTAAGTGGGTTTATAAGGTGAAGCACAATGCTGATGGTTCTGTGAACAGATACAAGGCAAGATTAGTAGTCAAGGGGTATGCACAAACATATGGCATTGACTATGAAGAAACATTCAGTCCGGTTGCAAGGATGGCAACCGTAAGAGCAGTCATTGCTATGGCTGCGTCAAAGGGATGGTCTTTACATCAGATGGATGTAAAGAATGCCTTCTTGCATGGTGATTTGCAAGAAGAGGTCTATATGGAGCAGCCACCAGGTTATGTGCATGCTGTTCATCCTGAGTTTGTTTGCAGGTTGAAGAAAGCTTTGTATGGATTGAAGCAAGCACCTAGAGCATGGTCTGACAAGATAGGACAGTATCTTGTCACTATTGGCTTTCAGATTTCCAAGGCAGATTTCTCACTTTATGTGAGAAAAATAGAGAAAGGTATTATGCTACTTGTCATTTATGTTGATGATTTGATTATGACAGGTGACAGTGATGAAGATATCCTTCATGTGAAAATGCTATTGAAGCAGAAGTTTGAGATGAAGGATTTGGGAGAGCTGCGTTATTTCTTGGGCATTGAGGTGATTAGATCACCAAGTGGGATACAGCTATTGCAGAGGCAATATGGATTGGACATGCTGTCCAAATATGGGATGACAGGCTGTAAGCCTATTTCAGTTCCTTTGGAGCAGAATGTGAAGCTGAGCACAGATGCAGGTGAGCTTCTAGAAGACCCTACTATGTACAGACGCATAGTAGGAAGTTTGATTTATATGACTATTACCAGGCCAGATTTGAGCTATGCTGTTGGACTGGTAAGTCAGTTTATGCAGGCTCCAAGGAAACCGCATTTGGATGCGGCTAGACGCATACTCAGGTATGTGAAGTCCACATTGCAGTATGGACTATTTTATGAGACTGGGGTTCAGATACAGTTGCATGGATACACTGATGCTGATTGGGCTGGTAGCATTTCTGATAGACGATCTACCAGTGGATATGTGTTCTCTTTTGGGAGTGCTGCAGTCACTTGGAGCAGCAAGAAACAGCCTACAGTTGCCTTGTCGAGCACAAAGGCCGAGTACAGGGGTGCAGCAATGGCTGCATGTGAGGTAGCTTGGTTGCATAAGCTACTTTATGATATGCATCAGTCTACAGATGGGCCAGTTGTCATTTATTGTGACAACATGAGTAGTATACACTTGGCAAATAACCCAGTCTATCATGCTAGAACAAAGCACATTGAGGTGCATTATCACTATGTGCGGGAGAGGGTTTTACTAGGTCTTATTGATCTAGTTTATGTCAGCACAAAGGATCAGGTAGCTGACATATTTACGAAGGCATTGGGCGCAGAGAAGCTGCGCAAGTTCAGAGACCTGCTTGGTGTGCAGGAATTGGGATTGAGCTCGAGGGGGAGTGTTGAGATATCGAGCTCCACTCGTGATATGCCAGGGTGACCGTTGTGCATTTATGTCACCGACGTGTTAGTTGCAGATGCGGTTGGTACACCGCCCATGAATAATAGCTACATGATAGCTATCCTTATCTACTCTAGTTCGTGGCTCAGTTAGTATGCCACCTTAGTTAGTTGAGTTTGGTTTGAGACCCATATATAGGGTTCTTCTATTTCTTTGTATAAGAGTTCTTTTGGCTTACACAACTAAGAAGAGGAAAACTGTTTTCAGCCTCCACCCTTGTGTGTATTCCCCCATTGTGCAAGCAAGAAAGCTACAAGTGAGACTCCTTCCTTCTCTCCCACAATCTTGACAAAGAGGGTGTAGGAGACTTGGGACTCCTAAGTGGTTTTGACTCTGGCTGGGTGATTCGCTCGTGGCTGTTAGATGATTTTGCTATTTGCTTTGTTGAGCATTTAACCTTGCCATGAGCAATGTTGTGCCTATGATGCCTGCTATCCTCTTGGGGGATCAAAGGCTCCTTGGGCACTAGTGGCTTTTGCGCATCCTCAACGATTACATCTGATGTCTGCTTGTCAAGCACACTAGGCTGAGGATCTACCCTCCAATTGGTCCCATTGGGTTTCTTGATTTTGACTATGAGGGGCTCGGTCTCTCCACTATTTTTGACTTGGGACTTGGTTTTTCGTTTAGATCTCCTCCTACGCTTCTTTGCTCTTGGTACGTCCTGACCTTTAGTCAACAAAGGAGGTTGCCTGCATAATACCCAAATCCATCGGTTGCCTGCATAATACCCTTGAGCATGTAGCAACGCTTTGGATATCCATCAATGCCTTCGCCTATAAGGCTTGGGCTTCTTTCGTGGTCTTCTATGATATTTGTAAGTCCAAACCCTATCCCTGGCCTTGTCTCCTGACCTTTTTGTTTTAAGTATGGCCTCACTCACTGGCTCTCTTTGTTCGACCTGTGCTTGTATCAACTCTTCCAACAAGTCCTTGCCCTCGTTTGTAGGCTTGACTGTTATGTCAGCACCTTGCTTGCCTTTCCCTCGAGGTTTGATGAGGTCACCCTTGCTAAAGGTTGTGACTATCCTCACACCCGGTAGTGTCAGGTGTATCCTCTGTGCTACATAGTCGGCCTCACACTTGGTCGCCCTTTTGAAGGGTCTACCTAGGAGAGTTTCTTTCCCGCAGCTAGCACTATTTGGAGGAACATGAAATAGGATAGGCAAGCTTTCCGTTTCAATTGTCGCAAGGATTTTGCACTTCCCTATGAGTGCTTGTGTGGGTGTCCCCCATAAGGGCTAAGAGTTGCACTAGTCGGTGTGAGCTCTGGTTGGCCTAGTAGGGTCCATGATTCATAGGTCAAGATGTTAAAATCTGCTCCATCAATTAGAGCATCGATAGTATGCTCTCTTTCTGCGGTGAGTTTGACCCTAAGATAAGCAGGTGGTACTATGTCTTCATCTTTTGGGTCTTGGCTTGTAAATTTAAGCCTTCTGACAAATGCCCTTGAGTCCCCACTTGAATGACCAGATGTGGATTCTCCAACATTATCTTGGGTTGTCTGTGCAGTGTTGCTCAACGTACACCTCTCATCAAGAGTATCATGTCTAGTCATCTTGGCATTTGTAGCTTGCTGATGTTGCATTTCGCTCTGACTAGACATGGTATGAACACAATGTCTTTGTGTTCTCGTGGTGTGGCCTCTTTGCCCTTGATGGCTAGATTGGCCCATTGATGTTCTAGGGTCTCTGTTTCTCTCTGTTTGGGTATGGGCTTTTGGTTGCTCTTTTGCAAGTGAGAATCCATGCTCGTGTAGAGCCATTACTACTCTAGGGTCCAATTTGGAGGACCTATCACGGCTTGCGTTTTCTCTCCAGCCTACTTGGGGGAGGTGCGGAGGGCGCAGAGCCACCTCTGCGGGGGTCCGGGGGGGAGGGGGGCAGTCCCCCCTGGCCCGCAGGGCCATTACGGTAAAAGCCATGCACAATTTGGAGGACCGTTTATAGCCAAATTTTGAACTACTTGCTCTAAGTTTCAGCCCAATGATGGACCTGTGATGTGCCTTTGGCTCTACGTAGCCTTTGGGGTCAATTTTGGGGTTTAGATGTGTCAAAATTTGTGTTCTAGATACCTGTCCGATTTTGACAGTTTTTTATCCGATTCTCAGATGTCCGATTTTCAGGAGTCCGATTATTAGAATCGAACGTCCGATTTTGAGTTGGTCCAATCGGACCAGTGGTTCGATTTTGGTCACGTTCGATTCTAGGAGTCGGATCAAAAAGTGGTCCGAGTTTCAAAGTGGTCCAATTTTAGGACTCAGATGGCTTGGTCCAATTCTGGGTGGTCCGATTCTGGTTGGTCTGAGTGCCATGTGGCACATCCGATCGGGCTGCCCAATTTTGGGACTGGTCCGATTCTGAACTGGTCCGATTCTGGGGCTCGGTCGTATTGGTCCGATTCTGAGTGGTCTGAGTGGTCCGATTCTAAGGGCAATCCAAGTGCCACATGGCACGTCGGATCGAGCTGGTCCGATTTTGGTAATCGGACCAGACTGGTCCAACTCAGTCTCAGTCGGACGGTCCGACTCGAGAGGGCGAGTGGTCCAATTTAGGGTTTCGGACTACTGCGAGTTGGTCTGACTCCGTCGGCCGGCGGGCGCGATTCCCGCACGTTTGAACTGCAATTCCAGCGCGTTTAAACCCTCCTTACTGTCTGCTGCACACAATCACCACAGACCTTCTAGATCTGATTGGAGCACTATTGGAGAACACCGGACTCACTGGAGCAGCACGAATCGCTGGTGCCTAGAAATCGGGGTACCGCTTCCTTGTCCTATGAACCAGAAGCTCTCTCTCTCTCTCTCTCTCTCTCACAAGGCCAACCGAGGAAATGGGGTCTGTCCTGGCCTCCCAGGCCTCTTAAGGTCCTTTCCCAGTGCTGCAAAACCTTACAGCCAGTTCCCTGCCCCCGTCTCACCCAGAAACTTGAATCTAGTCCCCTGTTTCCCTGTTTTAGCCTGTTATACAGCAACAGAAAACCCTACTGTTTGCTTGTTTTTCTTTGTTTTTTTCCTATCCTAAATGTATCCAAATCACAGAATAAATACCTACACTACTTCATTCCACAACATAAATCTCAAGAAATCAAAAACCTACTTGTCAAGGAGATCGAATACCATCTTCAACCCCCTCGCTTCATACCTATCTACCTCAAGCACTGGTTCAGGGAAAACCCTACTCCAATGCTCGATTCGAAGCATGCAAGCGCTCAAGGCTTGAATCCGTTGGTCCCAGCAACGGAACCAAAATGTGGGGAGCTTTCACTCAACCACCAAGACCCACGGACCGCTTATTGTTTCAAGCGTTCCAAGCCGAGCACTAATGGCTACCTCTCACATAACCGACGTGCCATCCATATCTACGGCTGTAGTGAGCTTACCTCTGTGCCGTTCGAGTTACCTCCTCCCCCGCGCACTCCGGTAGCTCCATGATCCAAGTGCAAGCTTCAAGCAAGCTCCATCCTCAAGCTCCACGCTCCAAGCTCCATTGCCGCGAGCAAGACGAGAGAAGAGAAGAGAAGAGAAGAAGAGAGGAGAAGATGGAGAGCTTCTCCTCCTCGATCCCTCACCCTCACACACTCACTCCCTCACACTCTCACACTCCCTCTCTCAAGCACAAGCTCAAGCAAGCAAGAAGAAGAAGGAGAAGAAGAAGAGGAGAGCTCCTTTTGGCTACACACAAGAATGAGCTTCTCATTCACTTTTCAACTTTATATACAAAACCCTAAATCCCTTTTGGGCAGTCATCCCCTTTTTTACATGGCCGGCCATAGCCTAGGCCCTTTTTCCCATTGTCCTTCTATCTTCCTAGCTTCCTTTCCACCGCCCGTCTACATTTACAATTTGCATGGGTGAGAGCCTGGCGCTCTTTTACAAGATTTCAGGGTGCGCCTTTTTATTTTAAAATGTGCCTTTCCCCTTTTGTATTTGCCTTGGACTTTTAAGGTTGCCCTTGCGCTTTTGGCCTTTTCTCCTATTCTTTCTTCAGTCGGGCTACCTTTTTTCCGCATTTGCCCTGCGTCTTTTTTATTTCCTTTTGCTTTCTTCGTGTTGGGGTTAACACTATGCTTTCATTGAAGATATATTTTTCAATTATGGTCTAGGGGAGCTCTTACAATTACCTCCTAACATTAGCCCTGGAGCACTTTGGGGTCTTCTTGCTGACACATCCTATTTTGGCTATTGATGGTTAGTTTGGGTTATGAGTTAAGTAGCAATTGAGCATCTTCCTACTTTGTCATGGATAAATAGGATTGTGTATTGTCATATTTGTCAAACACCCCTTGATATCTATGCAAGGGGTTAGCTAATAACCTAATACACTTAGTATAGGGCTTGAGGATCCCTTATCCTCAGTTGGTTTTGTGCCATCACACTACAAGGGTACACATATATAGCGACACTAAGTAGAGACGTTTTTTTTTTCAGCATCACTATTTACGTCGCTAATCCTCGAAATATTTTAAGTCAAAAAATGCATCGGTATTAGCGTTGCTATCTACGTCGCTAAAAACGTCGCGAATGTTTCTTTCAAACGCGCGCGCGAACTGCAGAAGCAAGGTGAAGGCGGAGAGAAAGAGAAAGGGAGGTGAGCAAGGAAGCAAGCCGCAAGCCGCATGCGAGGAGAGGAGCATCGCCCGCACGAAGAGGTCATGGAAGAAGAAGAGAGCACGACGGTATGCCCTGTTTTGGTTTCTTTACAATCTTTGTTTTGCTTTGCAATGTAGGTTAGAAAGTGTTGGTTTCTCTTCGATCTTTGTGTTGCTTTGTGTTGCTTTGCAATGTAGGTTAGGAAGTGTTGAAAGAGAGAGAAATGGAAGCGAGTGTTTTCAAATTTTTTCTTGTGTTGGTTTTTATTATTTGCAATGTAGGTTAGAAAGTGTTGGTTTTTCTTCAATCTTTGTGTTGCTTTAATTTGCAATGTAGGTTAGGAAGTGTTGAAAGAGAGAAATGGAAGAGAGTGTTTTTATATTTTTTCTTGTGTTGGTTCTCTTCAATCTTTGCAATGTCTATAGGGTAGGAAGTGTTGAAAGAAAGAGAAATGGAAAGGAGTGTGAAGGGGGATGCTTGTTTTGCTTGATTATAATTTTAGAGAGAGAGTGAGAGAGATAGAGATGTAGAAAAAGAGAAATGAGATGCTTGTTTTGTTTGGATTGTATCTTTTGCAAGATCTTTCTAAACTACATATTCATCCACAATGATATTTCTAGATGTAGAAATACTTCTTTTTCTAGGATCATAAAAGTAAAATGCTTTGGTGATGTTACTATTACTCATGAGAATACGTTTGAGAGATTTAGAGTCTAATTTCTTTCTATGAGCATAAGTAATGCTTCCAAAAACTTTCAAACAACTCACTACTAGCGTTTGACCAATAAAGGCTTCAAAAGGAGTTGTACCTTTCAAGGCATAGTGGAAGATCTATTAACTGTTATAAAAATGTATGTGTGTGAGCATAGTTTAGAGCCAACCTCAAAGATAGATAAGTTTAGAGCCGAACTTAAAGAGATAGGTACGAAAATTTTTTAAAAAAAGATTTGAAATGTATATAGTGGAGTGGTCCCAATATACAATATAGAATCATTATTAAATTATCATTCCATTACATCGCAGTTAAGATGTCTAGCACTCACGACCAACATGGTGGGGATCATGAGGCTTGGCTCAATCAACGTGTCCCCTGTCCATGCACGCAATGCAAATTGGCCATTCGTCAGAAACATCGTTTGTCCATAGAGCATGTGCAACGGTATGGAGAGTTTCGAGTTGAGATAATCGACCAAGCAATCTTGAATTACGAGATTGCGGTAAGTTCTCTCTCATTACTATATGACATGTAATTGATTTAAGTATAACAGTTTGGGGTTATCTTAGAAGTTAGCTCCTTAACGTCCTTTACAGGGTCAGGGCCATGTCGATACATTGCACTCCATAGATCTCTTGCGTCCAGTAAGATGTGTTCGTCCTCGCTCTATACAAATGCCATCTGAGATAACTAACTATCTCATAGAAGGTGATAACTCTCAACCCCCTTCTATGGGTGAGAATGCTGGAGATATGGACGATCCTCCTGCTTTTTTGGAGCCCGAGTTAGATGACATGATCGAATCATTGCTTCCGACGGACTCGGAATCCCAAGATCCTTTAATTGCGAAGGCTTCCATTCCATTGTATGATGGTAGTCAAGTATCCCATTTGAAGACACTTCTTGCATTGTTGAGCATACAAACAAAGTATGGATGGAGCGATGTGAGTGTGACAGAGCTATTCAGGTATATTATGATGTGTATGATTCTTTATTGAAAGCCATTAGAATGTGCTATGTAGTACTCTAATAATGTGCTTCATTGCAATTTGTAGAACGTTGAAATCTTACATTTTGCCTACCCAAAACACGATGCCTGAGTCTCGTGATGATGCAAGACAAGTGCTGCGAAAGATAGGCATGGATTATAATTGCATTCATGCTTGCCCCAATGATTGTGTTCTCTTCCGGGGAGAGTTTGAACTGTTGGCCACATGTCCCAAGTGCGATGCGGACAGATATCGAAATGACTTGCAAGGACAGATTGTTCCGCATAAGGTTTTGAGGCACTTTCTGCTCTGATACCGCGTGTTTGTCACATTTTTCGGACCAAGAGTTTTGCAAAGTTAACTACATGGCATGCGGAAAATTGATCCACTGATGGTGTACATCGTACACCAGCTGACTCAGAAGCATGGCATCACATTGACGAGACTTTCCCTAACTTTGCAAAGGAGACAAGGAATCTACGATTCGGTCTTGCCATGGATGGGGTAAATCCTTTTGGTTTATGTTCCACCTCCTATAGTGTATGGCCCGTGGTCCTTGTTAACTACAATATACCGCCATGGCTTTCCACCAAGAAAGGACACCTTTTGCTCAGCTTGCTTGTGCCTGGATGATACAAAGTCAAGAATATGGATGTCTACCTCTCTCCACTGATTGATGAGCTAAAGGAGTTGTGGGAGGGAATTGTAGTGGAGGACATGAGCAAACATATTGGTAGGCAATCCGCAACTATAAGAGCAATTCTTATGTGGACCATGCATGACTTTCCAGGTTATGGAGAATGTTTTGGTAAAGCGTGTTTTCTTATTTTGCTAGTTTTCTTTGAGTGACGTTGGTGTTATGACATGCCTCATTGTACATGTGTGTTCTGTAGGGCTAGTCACGTCTGGTTACCATGCATGTCCTCTGTGTGGACCAAGGTTGGATTCTCGTATGTCAAAATCTATGAAGAAGATGGTATTTGAGAGACATCAAGCTTTTTTGCCAGAGGGTCATGTCATGAGAGAAGGATTTCTTGGTCGCCCTCCTGCGAGAATGAACGCACTGAGCTGGTTTGATCACAGGATGGTGGACCAAGACTCGCTTCCCAGTGGAATGTGACACTTCTCAATTTTCTATGAGCTGACTTATTGGAAAAAACTGAAAATTAACCGCCTTTTAGATCCCATGCACATTTTTAAGAATGTTGGTAGCTTGCTATGGGACCACCTCACTGGGCAACGAGACACACTAGGAGTGAGGATGGATTTGAAAGCAGTGGGAAAGATGGAACCATATTGGCCTGTAAGTGGCGTCGACGGTCGAGTGCAATTGCCACGTGCTCCTTGGGTTTTTTCTGGCAATGAAGTGCGACGAGTAAAGGAAAACATCAAGTCCTTTCGCACGCCGACTGGCCTAATGCGTTCTCTCAAGACACCATTCACAAAGGATGACCAACTGATAGGACTCAAATCCCATGATTGGCATAAGATGTGTTAGGTATGTACGGTATCAGGCTGCGTATGGCATGATTCTGCATATTAGATTTCAGAATCTCTGTTTGTTTATACACAATATTTATTACATGGTTTTCACAGTTCGTATTGCCGATCGCAATTGCGAGGTCTCTGACATCGGAGGTACGGATAGCCATTTACAAATTGTCTGAGTTGGTTCAGTTTGTCTCCCAAAAAGAGATTCACACATCATCGATTGAATCCGCGAAATGCATGGCAATAGAGACTGCTTGTCTTTTGGAGAAGTATCTTCCCACTAGCATGCTCACGATACAAACCCATCTTCTAGTGCATATTGTAGATGAATTGCAGGTTGCAGGTCCAGTCCATAGTCGATGGATGTTTTTCTTTGAACTGTTCATGAAGACCTTAAAGGGATTTGTGCGACAATGGGCTTGTCCTGAGGGTAGCATGGCTAAAGGTTGGTTAGTGTCAGAGGCCTTGGTGTACATTTCTAAGTGGTTGTCCACTGTGGACTGGGACAAAGGCTTGATATGGTCACTTAAGGAGAGAGTAGTGTCCATAGTATTCATTAATGGAGTATGAAGCGAAGAGCCCTACAAGGCCTTGGTCGGTAATGCGAGCTTACAGTGAGATGCGTTGATGAGGGTCTTTGAAGAAGTCATTAAAGTAGACAACCAGCTCAATGAGAAACTCTAGGAGCTTGGATCAAGAAAAGACTACCTCTAGGAATCTCGAGAGATTTTCTAATTCGCTTGTTTTCTTTCAAGGTAGCGTGAAGAGATATGTCTTGGGTGATTGCAAGTCCAACATGTGATTGGCTCTTCGGTTTGCCCTCCTAAGCCTCTATCTCTTCCTCTACCTAAGGCCATCATTGGTATTTGTCGATAGTAGTTCATAAGGACTACATTTCCCTCTTCATCATACGAGACGTAAGGGTGCACGTAAGGTTCGTCATTCGTTTTCATGTAGTGGACTAGAGCGTCACTTAGTGGATGGGTCACGTAGTAGGGGATCCAGGTGGTCTAGGTATGTCCATAGGGTTTATCTCTCTATCCTAGGAATGACTGTCTTGGTGTCATTGGGTGCCAAGAGAGCCAATGGGGCTCCCCTTCCAAGAAGTTTTGCAGCCTATTCCGCATGTATGGTTAATTATATGGTTGCGAGTATGGAAGTCTCCTCAGTAGTCTGCAATGTATGGCATCATGGCCGAACCTACCACAATTGGCACAAGGTGAGGGTTGAGGGTCCTAACACTCAACTGACACGTGGTTTCCATCATAATACACGCATTGGACGTGAGGGCATGCTGGAAATCTCATCATCTTCTTGTAATCTAGCTAGCTTTGTCTTCATCTCTGCTAGCTCCTGGCTTGAGTGAGTGCCCTTGCCTTTATCCTAATCTTTTACTTGTTAGAGATGTGTTGAATGTGGAATCACACACCTTTTTCTTGATTGCCCCAGACGAAAGCCATCCTCTAACTTGGCAAACGAGCCATGAGTCCCATTAGAATTGTTCGGTGTCAAGGCACTCGATAGGGAGGCCATGCCCATCCCGTTGCATGTCATGACCTGTGCACAAACAAAACAAGTTGGCATATCATTGCCAGGGCCTGGCAACTTAGATACAGCTTCAATCGGAAAGAGGAGCCATAGGAGAAGAAAGAGGAAACCAGACACAAGGGTGTCGCAATGCTCTTGTGGAAAAGAGAGTGATGGATGCAGAAGTAGGAACATCAGTCCCAAGGACGACTGAGAAGGGAAGTGTGAAGGTTGGGAAGTATCTCAACCCAAAACGCTAACTCAAAGTCATAAAAAAGGTGAAGCAGTGGGTGAAAGAACCCTAGGAACACCTAAAAGGCACTGAGCCCATATTGGAGGACAAGATCGATGATCTCTCAAGCATAAGCACGCTAGTGTTGTCTCCACAATCAAAATCGAGAGATGTGATTGCACCACAAGCAGTGCCGCATAAGCAAATCCTAAATGCTACATGCCAGCAAATCAACCAAGGCCATTGGCCTGGAAGCATAGCGACAGAGAGTGGCAAGTGACTATCAATCTCCTCACCTCATAGTAACCACCCCTATAACGCTAAGCCTAGAACTTAGGTAGCATCTGCCGTTGTGGCAAGAGTGGAAACAATGGGTTGAAGGATCAATGGAGCAAGCTATTGTTGGCTTGCACGAACACGATGCAAAAATGCAGACACCGAGTCTGACACTACACTCAGTGCCAAAATACTTACATGCCAATGCTTTCTGGGAGGGCACTGAAACACATGTTATCTTGCTAGTATTAGCTCTAGGCGACACCACAAGGAAAGGAATTGTAAACAAGTGAGCGGGAGTCAGTTTGCTGAGCCATGCAATGCTCTAGACCTGGGGTAATCCACCAGTCAAGACAACTAGGTTTAACATCACTCTAGATAATGGAACGAAAATGAAGCCATTTGTTGTGTTAAAGAATTGGCCAGTAAAAATCACAAGAGTTCAATTCTTGGTTGACTTTATAGTCATGAAGGGAGTGGACTATGACATCTTGATAAGCCGACCCTGGATGCGCAATGTGAGAGCCATAGAAAACTTGGGTAACGATCTAATCTTCCTAGGCAATCTAACAAAAGTCGTAAGCCCATCCAAATTTCACACCATCCTCCTTGCATTCAAAATGTGAAAGCCTATTCAAGTTCCCTTTAAAGGTATACTTCTTTACTTTAAGGTCGTGCAACTGCTTCATCCGACATTTGGCTACCTCCTGGTGTAATAAGCTCTGCAATTTCAGTTCATCCATGTGGGCTATGGTCGTGAAATGTTCAAAGAGGGAATCCTCATCTCCCAAAGAGTGGTTAATTGCAAACCGTATAGTTGGCAACTCGATTTTGAGGGGTAACACACACTCTTCCCCATAAACTAATTTAAATGGAGTATGGCCAGTAGCCCCTTGAATGTTGTATTGTACGCCCATACTGCCACATACAACTTCCTGTCCCAGTCTCATTTCTTCTCAGATACTATTTTAGACAAGATACCCACAAGCTGCTTATTAGTACTTTTGACTTGCCTGTTTGCTTGCGGAGCAGTGATTTACTGTTCAAAACTGAGAATTTCAGCACCAAATGTTGAGATATCGAGCTCCACTCGTGATACGCCAGGGTGACCGTTGTGTATTTATGTCACCGACTTGTCAGTTGCAGATGCGGTTGGTACACCGCCCCTGAATAATAGCTACATGATAGCTATCCTTATCTACTCTAGTTCGTGGCTCAGTTAGTATGCCACCTTAGTTAGTTGAGTTTGGTTTGAGACCCATATAGAGGGTTCTTCTATTTCTTTGTACTTGAGTTCTTTTGGCTTACACAACTAAGAAGAGGAAAACTGTTTTCAGCCTCCACCCTTGTGTGTCTTCCCCCATTGTGCAAGCAAGAAAGCTTCAAGCGAGACTCCTTCCTTCTCTCCCACAATCTTGACATGGTATCAGAGCCTTGTTCGTGGTAAGGAGCTCAAGAAAGCAAGCCAAGCTCGCGGTGGTCTGGTAAGAGGAGCAGTGTTGCTTTCATTTTCTGTTTTGGGAGCAGATCTCTGCAGGTAGCACAGCCGGAAAGTGCAGGAGTGCATTGTCTCAGGTTGAGACGCCCTTCGCGGTGAAGCAAGAGGGCAGTATATGCTGCGGGAGAAAGCTTTAGCTCTTGGCGACCTTGTTTTTTTGATTTGAGGCCATTTCGGGGCCTGTTTTGCAGACGGAAGTTTTCTGCACGCACTCAGGAAAAGGCTCAGTTTTATGCTGTGCAACCACTGTTCTACAGGTCAGTGAAAAGTTACTGTAGAAATCGCATCGTATGCTTGTGCGCAGAGACATTGGGAGTTACAGAATCATCCCTGTTGCCTGTTGATGCAAAATCGTCACTAGGAAGTGACTGTGTGGTCAAATACCACTTTCGCCAGTTTTGCAGATTTGCCCTTGTGAGGGTGAAGCTGAGTTTTTGCAGTGACAGAATTTTTCGCAGTGTTCTGTAATGGCGTCTGATTCTCTCTCACAGATTGTCACTGAAAAGCTTGACAAGAACAACTTCCAGGCATGGAAGTTTAGAATGACGAATTTCCTTATGGGAAAAGGATATTGGGAATTTGTTGCAGGAAATGAAGAAGAACCAGTTCTTCCTGATGTTCCAAATCAACAGCAAATGCAGGCATTTAAAGCATGGCATGAGAGAGCCAGGAAAGTTATGTATTGGCTGTCTATCAGCATTTCAGACTCTATGATTGTGCATATTCAGGATGCAAGTACGCCAAAGGAGGCATGGGATACTTTGTCAAAAATGTACAGCACAAATACTCAAGCCAGGAAAATGCAGCTCAAGCAAGAGTTGCATAATGTGCAAAGAGAAAATATGAGCATCAACGACTACCACATGAAGGTGAAGAAGATTGCAGATGCACTTTCTTCCATTGGGTCGCCAGTGGAAGATGATGATTTAGTTTCTGTGACCTTGAATGGTCTAGGAAAGGATTATGTACAGTTTCGGACATCCATTTCAGTTCGTGAAAGATTTCCTGATTTTGAGGAGTTGATTGCTCTTCTAATTTTTGAGGAGCAAAGAAATGGTGGTGCATCTTCTTCAGGAGGAACTTCAAAAGAAGCTGTCTTCTACTCAAATGCTGGAAGAGGTAGAGGCAGAGGTAGAGGAGGCCGATTTGGAGGCCGTGGCAGAAATCAGAATATGCAGCAAACTCAAGAAAACCAGTCCTATGGAGGAGGACGTGGTAACTCTAGAGGCAGGGGGAGCCAAAGAGGTCGTGGTGGATGGCAAAGAGGCCAAAATGCAAACAGTAATGTTGAATGCTACTACTGTGGTAAAATGGGTCATATGGCTAAAGACTGCTATAAAAAGCAGAATGACATCATGAATGGAAAATTGCAACAAGGGAATTATGCATCTTCTAGCAGACAGGGTGATGACAAAAATGAGCATTTGTTCATGGTGCAGCACATGAACAATTCTATGACAAGTGCAGAAGAAAGCAATGATGTATGGTATGTTGACTCAGGTGCATCAAACCACATGACAGGTCATGCAGAATGGATGGAGGATGCAAGGAAAATGGAAAAACCAGGATTTGTGGAGACTGGTGATGATACTGCACATCCTATTGTGCAGATTGGAAAAATTCCCTTGTCTATGCAGGATGGGAAAAAGAAATACCTGTCTGATGTATTTCATGTCCCGAATATCACCAAGAATCTGGTTTCTGTTGGTCAAATGGTTGAGCAGGGCTTGCAGGTCAGATTTAATCCTCATGGATGCTTTGTTGAGGATATGAAAAATAAAGGTCGCTTGATAGCAAAAGGAAAGAAGAAGGGCAGAATGTTTACATTGGATGCAGACATGCCTGAATTGAGTGCAGCAATGTTTGCACATGGGACCGGTGTAGTTGCAGATATTGATATCTGGCATAAACGCATTGGTCATGTTAATATACAGCGACTTAAATCAATGCAGGCCCAAAACATTGTTGCAGGATTGCCTAAGTTCAAGGTTGCAGAAATGCATAAGGTATGTGAAGCCTGTCAATTTGGAAAACAGGCAAGGAAACCATTTCCTAGACATGTTCAAGAGAGTAAGAAGCCATTGGAATTAATCCACTCTGATGTGTGGACTACTAAAGCTGCATCTCTTGGAGGCTGTCATTATTTTGTCAGTTTTATTGATGACTATAGCAGAAAAGTTTGGGTGTATTTTATGAAAAAGAAAAGTGAAGTTTTTGGGCATTTCAAAACTCTTAAAGCTATGGTTGAAAAAGAAACAGGCCTGCAAGTAAAATGCCTAAGGTCAGATGGAGGGGGAGAGTACCTCTCAAATGAGTTTGCAAGGTTCCTGCAGGAGCATGGCATAAAGCAGCAATATTCATGCAGTCATACCCCACAACAAAATGGAATTGCAGAAAGAAAAAACAGACATATTGGAGAGGTATCTCGTGCCATGCTCAATGAAAAAGACTTGCCAGATTTTTATTGGGCTGAAGCAGTTGCTACAGCAGTCTACATAATGAACAAGACTCCCACTGCAGCAATACATGGAATGACTCCAGAGGAGAGGTATACTGGTAGGAAACCAGATATTTCTCATTTGAAAATTTTTGGTTGCATTGCCTATGTACATGTGCCAGATGAGCTGAGATCCAAGTTGGATCCAAAAGCTGAGAAGTGCATCTTTATTGGTTACTCTCTGCAGCAAAAAGGGTATAGATGCTATAACCCTTCTACTCGTAAGTTTACAGTGAGCAGAGATGTTGTTTTTGATGAGATGAGTAGCTGGTATAAACCAGTAAATGTGATTGATGATGTAGATGCACAAAATGGTAATGCTGCACAAAATTCACAGCAGCAGTCACAAAATATTAGTGGACCTGGAGCGTCCTCTAGTAGTGGTTCACATTCTTCGCCATGGACAGGCAGATTGAGATCAGGAGAATCTTCTCAAAGTAATGCAGATAGTGGTATGCAGGTATCACGAAAAGGAAAAGAGAAGGTTGATCAGCCCATGTTTGATGTGAATGCAGGTCACTCTTATGTGGATGGTGAATCCAGTGGCTCAGAACAGAGCATTGATGATGAGTTGGGTATTCCTTCTATTGTTACACCTGGAGTAAGGAAGACCAGGGATGTTTTGAGAGCACCTGGGAGTGAACCCACTTTGCGCAGGTCTACCAGAGTTATCCTGTGGATAGGCTGAAATATGATGGATTTACAGCCATTCACTATGCATATATGGTCAAAGTGATACAGGAACCAGAACCCACTTCTTTTGAGCAAGCCATGGGAAAAGAAAAATGGGAGAAAGCCATGGATGAAGAAATGGATGCCTTGGAAGCAAATGCTACATGGGAATTGGTACCTTTGCCTAAAGGTAAGAATGCAATTGGCTGTAAGTGGGTTTATAAGGTGAAGCACAATGCTGATGGTTCTGTGAACAGATACAAGGCAAGATTAGTGGTCAAGGGGTATGCACAAACATATGGCATTGACTATGAAGAAACATTCAGTCCGGTTGCAAGGATGGCAACCGTAAGAGCAGTCATTGCTATGGCTGCATCAAAGGGATGGTCTTTACATCAGATGGATGTAAAGAATGCCTTCTTGCATGGTGATTTGCAAGAAGAGGTCTACATGGAGCAGCCACCAGGTTATGTGCATGCTGTTCATCCTGAGTTTGTTTGCAGGTTGAAGAAAGCCTTGTATGGCTTGAAGCAAGCACCTAGAGCATGGTCTGACAAGATAGGACAGTATCTTGTCACTATTGGCTTTCAGATTTCCAAGGCAGATTTCTCACTTTATGTGAGAAAAACAGAGAAAGGTATTATGCTACTTGTCATTTATGTTGATGATTTGATTATGACAGGTGACAGTGATGAAGATATCCTTCATGTGAAAATGCTATTGAAGCAGAAGTTTGAGATGAAGGATTTGGGAGAGCTGCGTTATTTCTTGGGCATTGAGGTGATTAGATCACCAAGTGGGATACAGCTCTTGCAGAGGCAGTATGGATTGGACATGCTGTCCAAATATGGGATGACAGGCTGTAAGCCTATTTCAGTTCCTTTGGAGCAGAATATGAAGCTGAGCGCAGATGCAGGTGAGCTTCTGGAAGACCCTACTATGTACAGACGCATAGTAGGAAGTTTGATTTATATGACTATTACCAGGCCAGATTTGAGCTATGCTGTTGGATTGGTAAGTCAGTTTATGCAGGCTCCAAGGAAACCACATTTGGATGCGGCTAGACGCATACTCAGGTATGTGAAGTCCACATTGCAGTATGGACTATTTTATGAGACTGGGGTTCAGATACAGTTGCATGGATACACTGATGCTGATTGGGCTGGTAGTATTTCTGATAGACGATCTACCAGTGGATATGTGTTCTCTTTTGGGAGTGCTGCAGTCACTTGGAGCAGCAAGAAACAGCCTACAGTTGCCTTGTCGAGCACAGAGGCTGAGTACAGGGGTGCAGCAATGGCTGCATGTGAGGTAGCTTGGTTGCATAAGCTACTTTATGATATGCATCAGTCTACAGATGGGCCAGTTGTCATTTATTGTGACAACATGAGTAGTATACACTTGGCAAATAACCCAGTCTATCATGCTAGAACAAAGCACATTGAGGTGCATTATCACTATGTGCGAGAGAGGGTTTTACTAGGTCTTATTGATCTAGTTTATGTCAGCACAGAGGATCAGGTAGCTGACATATTCACGAAGGCATTGGGCGCAGAGAAGCTGCGCAAGTTCAGAGACCTGCTTGGTGTGCAGGAATTGGGATTGAGCTCGAGGGGGAGTGTTGAGATATCGAGCTCCACTCGTGATACGCCAGGGTGACCGTTGTGTATTTATGTCACCGACTTGTCAGTTGCAGATGCGGTTGGTACACCGCCCCTGAATAATAGCTACATGATAGCTATCCTTATCTACTCTAGTTCGTGGCTCAGTTAGTATGCCACCTTAGTTAGTTGAGTTTGGTTTGAGACCCATATAGAGGGTTCTTCTATTTCTTTGTACTTGAGTTCTTTTGGCTTACACAACTAAGAAGAGGAAAACTGTTTTCAGCCTCCACCCTTGTGTGTCTTCCCCCATTGTGCAAGCAAGAAAGCTTCAAGCGAGACTCCTTCCTTCTCTCCCACAATCTTGACACCAAAATCTATAAAATATTACACGGCGCAACGAACAGAATCTGAGAAAGAGATAGAGAGTACACAACAGATAAGAGGAGAATTAGTAACTTCTTTAACTCCAAACAACTGATACAAAGATGGCTCTGTCCACCCGTGCGCTTCCACTGTGTGAAGCTTAGATGGCAATCTAGACAGAAGATAGGTGAAGAGCTTAAGGCTAGTTGGAACAACAACTCTGACTGGGTGAAAGATGAGTGATCGATGGCTGTGAAGGGGTTTAACTTTTATAGCCTGTGAAGGCCGTGAGGTTGGCCTGACCGACCTACCATATAAGTCTCCACTAGTTGGCCAGGGAATATTCCCTTTACCATCGGGCCAAGGGCGCTGCCCTCGGACCCCCGCCAGGGGGGCCGCTGGCCCCCCTGGGACCCTCCAGCCAAGGGCCACTTCCGCGGCCCCCGGACCCCACAATAGGGGCCCCCTTTTAACTCCCTTACACCGCAACTCGATGCAATGCGCCTCGAGTTGCTACCAGCTTAACCACTCCATCTAACCCAAAGATTAGACCCACAATGGTCACCTTTTTGCCATCCGGTCACATAGATCTCATCTGATATACAAGTCAGGACTCAACCAATGTCCGGGCTCACATTTGGCTTCTCCTCATAATGGGGGCCTTACAACTTTGAGCACCATGGATCATTGGTAGCACCTAATGAGGGTGGGGCATTGATCATATCTAACACCCCCCCTCAATGTCCACCCATAGGTGAACTATCTCCTCGGCCCAATGCCGAGTCTCTGAGACTTTTAGATTTTATAACATTTACTATTTTCATTGTAGGAGGAGTCCTAAAGATGATACTCTTATTGGGTTTGACGGATACAAGTCTTCAAACCATGAGTGTGGGACTTCATCCATGATAAAAATTGAAGAAGGAAAAGCAAGTTATGATGTGATTGCTAAAGCATTTGAGACTTGTATCGTTGGTGGTTATGCTAGAGTTTTTGTTTTGCAAATCCACTTCATGAAAAACTTTCACGCTTAGTTTGGTTGCTCATTGTAGTTGTAATCAATTTGATGCAAGTTTTGTTCACAGACAATGGATTGAAATTCTCGTATTGTGGAATGAGAAGCTGAATAGTAGGGACTATTATTGGGCATGGATCAAATGGAGATATTCGATGAAGAAAACTGATGTTTGCTGATTATGTAAATAAGCATGGTACCAGATACAATATCAAATGGGATGGATGGCCTCTTTCAATTAGCTCGTCAAATGGAGAGATTTCAGGTATACATGATCAAGATTTTATACACTAGAAAAAAGTGTTTGGGTTACTTTGAATCATGTTACCATTGTTTATGCTTTTTTTTCTGTTGATAAGAATATGCTTAAGAAATGAGATATCACACAAGATGATCATCAAAATTGGGCTTCACCACAAAGGATATATAGTAGGAAAGTCCAATGGTGTTTGGGAGAGTTAGCAAACAATGGAAAACATAGAAAAGAGCGGTGCATGATAGAAACATATGCTTATCTTGAAATTGCTAGAGACTACATTGATATTTTCTTGTCCCCGCACTTAAGCTTGATGGAGAGATTTAGTAGCAACAAAAGTAGCATTCTTCTTCCAAATCTAGAGATCTTGGATTATAAAACATACCTCCTATACACTATCAAAGATTTTTATTAGTAAGGAGGCATTCTTAGACATGCAATTCTCGTGTCACTTCATTGTATTGCTCATAAAATATTTTAGAGACTTTCATCCAAACAATATGCTTCCAGTACATCTCACAAGATTTGATGTAGTTGAAATCTTTTTCAACAAGGTTGGTAGCATGGTAGGGCAAGAGCGTACTTATGACTTGATGGACATGTTGCATATAATTAATAACACTTTTTATGTGTCAAAAGAGCAAATATTATACATCTACCTTATTTACTTTTTTATGGTTGTCTCGTCTTCTACCAGAATAAATGGAATACTTTCTATGATCCCATGTTTTTCTTTCTCCTTTTGATATATTTCAGCAATGTCATCAAAGATATATCCACGTATCCTTGGTATAAAGTGGGTGGCTTGTTTATGGCCCCTCTTTGTTATTGAGAGCAAAGGGCCATTTAGGTTATTATCAAGGAACTCATGCAACCTTGGTCCACCCCACATCTTCGTAACCTCAAACAAATCCTTTGTATTTGCACTGTATCATTGACCTTCCTTTGATCATACCATGTTTGTAGATATATCTTGTAAAAGGTCCCACAAAGCAAGCTTTCCACCAAAATTTCCTAATCTATGGGCTTCTATTATATTTTTATAAAATCTTTGAGGATCTAGTGAGATAGTCTAATCTTCTACCAAATCATGTTCCCCTATTTCGTCTATTCTCTTGTACCAGCTTCTCCCTATATACTCTCATCCTAAAGTCATTAAGCCTAGATATACATTTGCAATGTGGCTACAAGAGAAGTCTGTAAATGGTTTCCCATTAGTTGAAACACATAGACACTCAATATATCGAAAGCAACCATCTATTTGGAAGCATGTTTTTCCATCCTCTAGTTTTTTCCTATTAAAAGGCTTTGAAAACCAAAGCTTACCACTTACCACTGCATTGATCATCTAATAAAGGTTTCATGTTCATTTTCTTTTTGTTCACTACAATAACTAGACTCCATAAACCCCAACATAACAAGTTCAAACTTATTAATGGATTTCCATTGTCTTTATGGTTATTAAGAGAGTTCAATGGTAGGCTTCCCATCTTTGTAGAGAACACACTTTGCTTAGAGATGTTTGCTTTGGATCATGTACTAGTCCCTTTCAAGGACGTCCACATGAGCCTGCAAGTTTTTACCTCGTTTAAAAGTGCATTTGTGTGTAAAATTGACTTTATGTGTTCAATCAAAATAGTATATAAGTCAAACCTTGGAGGGCATAGATGCAACCATGTATCATCATACTTGCACCTTACACAAGCAAAGATTGTCTTTAAAGTCATGCAATGTAGCTACAATCACCTCAAAATTCCTATACAAAAAGCAAACTTAAATTTTATAACAAGTCTAGTATTAAAGAGCCTCATCTAGTCTACAATCCCATTTTTATAAGAGAAAAAAAATCACATATATAAACTCAAAGAAAGAAGATAAATAATGCATTCATGTTTCTCCATGTAATCATGCAACTTCTTTATCAAAGCCTCTATTTCTTTCCTATCATCTTATTCTTACTTGATTGTTGTAAATTCTATATCCAACTTTTTAATCCATTGAAACATAAGATAGTTTTTTTAATGCTGTTTACCATCCAAAATGTGTGTTCTCATGAAGTTAGATAAACAAGTATATGCGGTATTTTTCCCTCCTAGTGTGCCCTTTTCATAAAATGTGCTGCATTCATTACACCATATTCGAACTCCAGGTTTTCCATTAACATTATCACTGTGCAATTCAAACCTATAATCAGGGAGTAGTCGAAGTAGGAGTAGACCATGAGGAAGATGATGACGAAGTAGAAGATGATGTGGAAGAAGTTGAAGAAGACGGCATTGACGATAAAGTAGATGGTGACATCGATCAATCCATTGCAGTGCCACCACCATGTGCCGCAATGAAAGGTGGAGGGTGGAGGAGATACCACCACTCCACCTTCCCTCCATGCCTCCTTCCCCAATAATACCCCACGCTTCCACCCTCCCCTTCCCCCTCCCATGGAATCATAGGAGGCCTTGAAGGGCATAGCTTGGACACCTTGGCACACTACAGAAAAAGAAAGAGAGAGAAAGAGGATGAGAGAGAGGGAGAGAGAGAGAAAGAGGGTGATTGAGAGAGAGAGGGAGAGAGGGTGAGAGGGAGAGAGAAGGAATTTTCGAAGGGGTCTTTTTACCCTCCCCTCCTTAGAGGGTGACCATACGCTTATCCTTTGAGTTCTTTCCCACGAAACTACTCTTTACCCTGTGAGTTTGTCCCCTCTTTCGGGCAAGAGGCTACTGAAAATCCCGCATAGGGTGTGCCTAGGAACGAGGAAGATCGGGAATGGCCCCGAAGCGAAGAATGTCGAGTGCGGGAGAAGATTCAACAATCCGCAACGAAGCCTCGGGCGAGGACATCATTGCCAATCGAACTGTGATACCGGTTGTAAGTAATGAATTTCCAAATTAATAAGATGCTTTGATTCTTGCATGAGATATGTTAGGCTCCATACTATGTTGTGCTAGAATAGGTTGTTGAAAAGGATAAATCTCATCTCAAATTATTTGAAGAGGAAGTTTGTGAAGTGCTTGTATTAAGGGAATATAATTGCACCTAGTTGCTATATGCGACGAATCCATGCATAGCATAAGCAACATATAAGACTCTAAAGTATTAAGCATCGATTAGTCTTTACCTAGGACAATATTGTTTTGGGTTTGCAAGGTTATCCTAAGGATTGTGCACATAGACGGTATACATATGGAAAAGATTATATGAAACTTACATTGATGGTACATGAATTGATATTGTATTAAAGTCTTGCATCCATCCTATGAAGGTTTCGCATAAAAAAATGATCGAGTTATCTTGTGTTGCGAAACCATGAGTTGATTACAACATGCACAACAATTCATGGATTATTTTACATTGGAAGATAGCCTTGCATCGTTACACATTTGTCTCGCATTCTTTGCCTTAGGGGAAAGAAAGATGAAGTCATTTTGCCTAGTATCGCTCTTTGATATTCCAAAGAGGGAGAGAAAATATGTGATGGAAAGGTTATCACGACTAATCTTGCAATGCTTGGAAAAGAATACCATTGGTTTTATTGGTTCATCAAACAATACCCTAAATGCTTTTGCATTCACCTGTTTGTTGGTTTATCGTTTGGATGATTATTCCAAGTACTTGTGATTGATGGTAAATTCATGGTAGGGGTTTGTGATGACAAGTTGCTATGGGAATAAAAGAATGTTTTCTTGGAAGATGATATTAGAATAATTGCCTTGATTGTCCTTGATTCTTAACTGGATTAATTATGGACATGATATTGTGTGCATGAGCGGTAGATTTTGCCCGGGAAACATGCTTAAAAATAGCCCAAAAATCCAAATTTGAAGGAAAAAATAGACTTTGTCGAAGGCGACATAGGCAATCGAGTCAATTTTAAGCAACAAGCAACCGACGGGTGCCAAAAGTGCTTTAAAGACTCATCAAGAAACGATTGGAGAATTTTCATAATTTTCCATGATGTCGGATTGGATCCCAGGAGATACCACGCACTGGGGGGATTCAAGACGAATGCACAGGATTTTTCGAAGTACGAATTAGATGCCGGATGGCAGGCCAAAGATCGGGAAAATGGCCAAACTTAGTGAGAAGGGGCCCAAAATGAGAAGTGAAAGGGCTTGACCTTTAGGGCCACCCTCCAAAAAATCGATTTCATGGGGGGGGGGGGAAGTTTTCTCTACGCGTGGCAAAAAACAGTGCCATACTCCCCTCCATGGAAAAAATTAAGATGGGGGGCTGAAGAATAAACCCCCCAGTAATTGCAACAACGATTTTGTGTCTTTCTTCGCCCTCCATTGCCGTTCTCCGCTCCTTCAATGGTTGCCCGATTTGACAAATCAGAAAATAGTATTTTTCTCTTCTCTCTCTCTCTCCCCTCTATGGGATGTCCATGCACACTATTTTGAAGGAAGGATCGAGAATGAGATTGAAGCAAATGATAATGGAGATTAATGGAGATGTTGAATCTTGATGTACATGCAGCATGGAATTGAGAGCAATGGAAACTCCATTCAGTGGTCACACAGTCATTCAATGCATCTCATGTTTCATAGAAACATGGCATGACTATTTTTTATGAAGGGAATGAAGGTTTTTTGATATTTTATGATGGAAATGATGTTCTTATGCGATGAAAAATTGTTGGAGTGTTGGTTGCATCATGTTTAATTAATTTTTAACAAAAAATTTTGATTTCATAATGATTTACATGCGATATTTAAATCTCATAAAACTCGAAATGTGATTTTTAAGGGTAAATGATGGTTTTGTCGTTTGGAACGGGTAAAATGTGTTTCTATGGGAAAAAATGAAAAATAAAATTGGATTTAAGCATGTTGAAATGATTAGTATAAGAAAAATAAAAAAATAATAGTGATTATTTTTAAATGAATGTTAAAAATAAGAAAAATACGAATACACTTCATAAAAATTTAAAAAAAATATGATGAATGTTTGTGAATGTATGATAGTGGGAGAGCATGAGGTTTAGCCTCAATTTTGCCATATCTCTTTGTTGAAGTTTGTTATTTATCGCTTTTCATACATAAAAACATGACCAAATAAATCCCTACACCTATGCAACGGAAGCAATACCTAAAAGTAGGGCGTGGGGTGTTTGAATGATGTGATCTGGGTGCTGATTATTGCTGATTTTGTTGATGCATATCATAATATAGGGTTCATAATGTTTTAATTAAGAGAATAGCAGCATGAGCGTTGTCTCGGTGCTATCATTACATCGTCACAACGAGTTAGTAAATGAGTATTGGAAAGCTTGGTTGTGCACGACAGGTTTCTGATTGAAAATTATGTTTGAGCACATTAGGATCATCTACTTTTGGATATGTATATCAACTATCCGCAAGGATCATCCACTTTTGGAGATGTTTTTTATTATGATGACCTACGCTTGAGTGTGTGAGACAACCCAATTTGTAGGCTAATCGATCATCGTTTTTGGGAATTGTTTGGTAAGGATACATGGTATCTCCTGGAATACGTTCAAAATGAAAGAGTGAGGCTTGTCTCGTGTGTACTTTATGTTGGAGCAATACATCTTGGGGCCAATCTGCAAGGTGTAGGAGAGTCACTCCTCCACAACAGTCAGTCAGAGGTGCTTCTTTATGTCTGTGCTACGAGGTATTATTCCTATGTGTTATGGGATCTTCCTTTGAGGAGAAGGGATGGTAAACATTGGACTATGACCTAATACAAACGCTAAATCGACACTAGCATTTTGTGTAGAGCAAGTCTCAAATGCTCCAAGCTTGCGAGACCGTGTGGTGGGAGTTGTCTGTTGTGTGCATGAGGCCCAGCTAGTGCCATAGCCAGTGCCAGCATATTTTAGGTCCCATCAGTGGTGCATTTGTTGGGAGCTACCTAGAGGCGGTTTCCAAATCTTGATCATATACGGGACCAGTTAGGCTTATGCTTTAATTGAGAGGTGCCTTGAAGTGCTGGATGTCAAGTTAGATTGGTTAAAACTTTCGTCATCATTATGATAATTAATGCAAGAAATCCCTAGAACCAAAAGATACTTTGTCTATCCTAAATGGTCTAGTGGGATCTTGGACACGGCATGTGATTGACTATTTTAGCCTTTGTCCCTGAAAGTGACACCATGCTTGAGTTTGGGTCACTATGGGAAAATATCCATGGAGCTATCTCTAAGATTAACAGCCCATGGGGATTAGAGAAACGAGAAAGTGAAAGTAATGCTAAGATGGCACAGTCATCTATGATCATTCATGATGATAATGTCATAGAAGAAAAGATTGTGATAACAATGGTCAATATGCACATAAGAGGACAAACTGACTATGATCTCAAGAAATATCCAATGCTAGTGCTCGACACAGTTGGGTATCATAGTTTGATCGTCAAAATCCATAAAGCATTTGATTATGCCTATGTGTGTGGAACACCATTGTTAGCACAGAAGACTTTATTAGGATCTATCCTAAGTTCGAGCAAAGTGGGGGAAAATGAGAATAGGCTCACTAAAACACCACTAGAAGATGATGGGATAGATTCCATATTGCATAGTGTTGGCCTCCCTAAACCACTTTATGAGTTGATGGAAAGGGAAGTTCATGGAGCCAATGAGTTTTCAGCACATCAGTAAAGGTGGAAGTGGAAGAAATTAAAGACCATAACACCCTGGTAGTAGGTCAATAGGAATAGGAGGATTTTAATGCCCCAATGTTGATCCCAAAGGAAAGGACTAAATGCCCTCCTCCTTATAGGGATCTTGCATTGTTTCATGGGCTGGTTAATGAGGATCTGATGGTGCATTTACGAGAATATGGCCTAGCTTGCCTTGTAAGTGGGTATGATGATATTCATCGGATGCTCATATTCTCAAGTACCCTAAAGGGAGAGACTAGAAAATGGTACTAGAGCTTCCCAAGGGGGTCTATTAAATCCTTTGAGGAGTTGAGTGATCGATTTTTAGATGAATATGAGAAGAAGGTGCCTATGACCCAAGTTTTAGGACAGCTAATGCATATTAGGCACGAGTCCTATCCTTCTATTAAAGAATACGCTAGAGCCTTTGATGACATTCTGAGGCTTTGGCCAAGAAGAGCTATTGCATTACTAGGTGATGTGCTATGTGAACTCTTTTTGAGTGGCTTAGAGATTAACATGCAAATCCAAGTGGGAATGTAGAATCCTAAGTCATTAAGGGAGGCAAAGATGCATGCCATTGATTATGAGAGACATATTTAGAGATGTTGGAAAAACTTTTGGAGTTTTTCCCGCTTAGTACAAATGCATCCTAGCTTCCAACCATTTCTGCAAGGAGACAGTTCACTGGTTGATACCAAGGTGGCCTATGAGGGGAACCTTGGTAGCCAAAATCTCCAAGCAAAAAATGACAATAGTAGGGATAATATATCCCTTGGGGATAAAAAGATTCAAAGCCTAGTAAGTCCCATCAAGGTTTTCAATGCTCCCATGAGAGGTAGTTGTAACAGTAACATTGATAGAGCCATTGGGCCTGTGAGTGTGATAAGTATCCTATGGGTGGTTCTAGTTTTGCAAGTGGAAAGGCTCTAAAGAGACCTTTGCCATCTTTAAATGAGTCATGCTTTTGAGTAGATGTTCCTATGAGTAAGAGCATGGTTCCTATAAATAGGCAATTGTAGAGTGGACAAAGGCAAGTAAAGACATCTCACATAGAGAAGATGCAGCATGCCAAAGGTCCACCTTTATTAAATAGAAGCCATAAGGCTGTGAGGCCATCTAGTAATAGTGATAAATCCACAGTGAGTCCATTGGACCAATGTTGGCAGTCGAGGTATTTTAAGAATGTAAGACGGGATGTGAGATGGGTTTGGAAACCCAATATATTTCAAAATGTGGCTGGTGCGTTAGATACAAGGTCAATAACACCATATGGATATATTGTGATCAATTCCCATGTAGGTGTGGTAAAAGGCCATAACGATACATCTGAAAATATGCACCCCTCTAGGATATAATCATGTGATGGGTCTCGGATTGAAACCCTATCTAGTTTGGGTTGCAACACTCACTTATGTCAAAACCCAAATAGGGAAGGTTTGAATGAGCACAAAGCTATGATTCTTTCTACCGAAGGAGTCTCTAAGCTACTTGAATGACCAATTCATTTGGATGACAATAAATGTGGGACATGAGATCCCAATAAAGTCATTCACCTAGCCAATGGTACCCAAGGAAGGATAGGCCATATCGAGGTTATATCAGTAGAAGGGCTTGGGCTAGTGGATTTACAAAAGCTCAAGATCAAGCCTTGAGTTGTGTGGCATGAGTAGCATGGGACTTGTCGTCCTATTGTATGCTATCCTTGGTATCCTAGTTAGTTTGATAGGATGTGATGTATATGCCAAGGAGACCATATATTACATGGATTACAATGACCTATCTATTTTAAGCTAGGAAGGCTGGCTGCTTTGGATATTATGTGCAGACTACATTAGGCTAAGAGAGCCATTTATTTGTTTAGTACGGGTGTGGTTAACGATTTTTGTTTTAGTGTTGTGCTAAATAGATTGCATGGAACCTAGGGGGGAGCCTTTGCTGCACCGGCGCTTCTCATGGCCCGATCCAAGTGATATCTTTTCTTTACGAGTACCTTGTTTCTATACTATATATGTATGGTTCTTGTGAGGGATTTCTTTTCTTGTTGGGGACCAGCGATCGAGGCATGAAGTCCCAGGTTTAGGTTAGGCATGTTTGGGGGAGGTCTGAGTAGTCATTGCCTTTTGCAAAGGCATTGTCCGGTAGTGAAAGACCTATTTTAGATGGGAGTTTTAGTGACCCTATTATACTGACCTGCTAGGCGGCCATTCTAGGAGTTCCTCTTAGTATGAGGCAATTGGAAAAGCCTGCCAAACAAAATGATGATATAAGGAAAAAAGCCATAAATATATGCAAGAAAATATATGAATATACAGAGGTGTGTAAAAAGGGGTTCTAACCCTTATAAAAATAGAAAAGGAAAGAAAGAAAAATCCTCAAGCATTTGTTCATTGTCTTGCGAAGGCTTGGTAGGTTCTTGGCGACGAGCAAGACCTGGGGCCGATGCCTTGCCTTCCTGGGGGTGGTATCTAACTAAAAGAATAAGAATAAGAGACAGTTGGAGCAAAAATAAAAGTGAGCATAAAAAAATGATTCAGTGTCGCCTCGCGAAGGCTTAGTAGGTTCTTGGGTACTGATACAAGACTTGAGACCGATACCCTGTTCTCCTTGGGTCACTACGCTCATCTCTCTCCTTTTTACACGCTCGAGTATGAAAAATAAAGGCATAAAAGGAAACTATGCTGAAAAATATAATATTTCTTGATCAGGCTATTAGAGTCCTCGCTTAGTAGGAGCTTTTGTTTGCAATGTCCCTAGTTAGGTAGGTAGTTCAGACTACCACTTAGGATGACCTCTCTGATAGTTTTTTTTTAGCTTGGCCATGTTGGAGCAGTTGTTAGTGACTAGCTTTTAGCTTTCTGTCAGATTATGCTCGGTCTAATCCTTGTAGATTTCATGCCTTGGTTTTGACAAAGGTTTGGGTGAGAGTTGTGATGTGTTTTCCTGAGTATTTTTTATATGAGCTTGATGCTCTTTGTGGTTGTGTTTATGTGCAAATCTATTTATGGGATTCGACAGGCTGTTGCTCTATTCCGTGGTCATTAATGAGGGGTGGATTTTTCTCGAGAAACATAATTAAAAATAGCCAAAATTTTTGAATTTCAAGGGAAAAATAGACTTCGTCGAAGACGGCATATGTAATCGAGTTGATTTTAAGCAGCAAGTAGCCGATGGGTGTCAAAAGTGCTTTAAAGACCCATCGAGCGATGGTTGGATAATTTTCATAATTTTTCATGATGTCGGATTGGTTCTCGAGATATGCCAGGCAGTGAGGGGCTTCGAGATGGGCACATACGATTTTTTGGAATGCAAATTGGATATCGGATGGACAAATGGTCAAACTTGGTGAGAAGGGGCCCAAAATGAGAAGTAAAATGGGGTGACCTTTGGGGCCTTTCTCCAAAAAATCGATTTCATAGAGAGGGGATGCATTTTCTCTACATGCAGCAAAAAAACGGTGCCATACTCTCCTCCTCCATGGAAAAAATTGAGATGGGGGGCTAAAGAACAACCCCCCCAACAATTGCAGCAGTGATCTTGTATCTTTCTTCGCCCTCCATTGCCATTCTTTGCTCCTCCAATGGTTGCTCGGTTTGACATATCAGAAACTAGTCTTTCTCTCTCCTCCCTCTCTCTCCTCTCTAAGGGCTCTCACGTGCACTATCTTGAATGAAGGATCGTGAAGAAGATTGAAGCAAATGATGATGGAGATTAATAGAGATGCTGAAGCTTGATGTACATCATGGAATTGAGAGCAATAAAGGCTCTATTCGGTGGTCACACAATCATTTAATGTATCCAAGTTTCATAGAAACATAGTATGACTATTTGTTATGAAAGAAATGAAAGTTTTTTAAATATTTTATGATGAAAATAATATTTTTATGTGATGAAAAATTATTTGAGTGCTAGCAAAATTCGAAATACAATTTTTAAGAATAAAATTATTTTGTCATTTTGGGTGGGTGAAATATGTTTTTATGTGGAAAAATGAAAAATAAAATAAAATTTTAGTATATTGAAATGATTTGTATAAGAAAAATAAAAAATAATAGTAATTATTATCAAATAAATTTTAAAAAATAAGAAAAAATTAAAAATATACTTCATAAAAATAAAAAAAATATGATGAATATTTGTGAATGTATGGCAGTAGTAGAGCATGAGGTTTATTCTTAGTTTGTTCTATCTCTTTGTCAAAGTTTGTGATTTATCGCTTTTCATACATGACAAAATGAACCCCTACATCTATGCAACGGAAGCAATACCTAAAAGTAGGGGGTGGGGTGTTTGAATGATGCGATTTGGGTGTTGATTATTGTTGATTTTGTTGATGCATATCATGATATAGGGTTCGTAGTGTTTTAATTAAGAGGATAGCAGCATGAGAGTTGTCTCAATGCTATCCTTATATCGCTGCAACAAGTTAGTAAATGAGCATTGAAAAGCCTGGTTATGCACGACACGTTTCTGATTGAAAATTATGTTTGAGTACATTAAGATCATCCACTTTTATATGTGCATATCAACTATGGTATTGGAATATGAAAAACTGGATGCATTGCATCTGTTTCTCATTATGATGACCTACGCTTGAGTGTGTGAGACAACCCAATCTGTAGACTAGTCGATCTCATTTTTGGAAATTGTTTTGTAAGGACACATGGTATCTCCTAGAATACATTCAAAATGAAATAGTAGAGCTTGGGCGTACTTTATATTGGAGCGACACATCTTGGGTCCAATCCCCGAGGTGTAGGAGTCGCAGTGAAGCCACGACAGTTAGCCAAGAGGTTTTTCTATATGTTTGTGCTATGAGGTATTATGCATATATATTATGGGATCTCTCTTTGAGGTGAAGGGATGGTAAACATTGGACTATGACCTAATACCAACACAGAATCGACATTAGCATTTAGTGTAGAGTGAGTCTCAGATGCTCTTGGCCCACGAGACCATATGGTGGGGATTTTTTGTTGTATGCATGAGGCCTGATTAGTACCATAGCCAGTGCTGGTCCATTTTAGGTCCCATCAGCGCGGGTGGATTATCTTTAAGGTCACATCGTGTTTCAACCCGAGAGGGCATTGCTCGATTTATGGGCCAAAGGTCGAGTGGTGAAAAGGCCAACCATGGAAATTTTGTTTCACTTTTAGGTCACTTGGGGTCAAGTGGAGCTCTGAACATCCTTGCCTAGTCTAGAATGGAATTGAAGATTATCGTGAGCCCAACGTCTGTGGTGTTGGAAGATCCTATTCTAGATAAAGGATGGAAATTATGGTGCCATGTGATTTGGACCGGATAGTTCTACAAGGTAGAAGGGATATATAATTTCTCATGTATGGGCAAGAGACAAAGATTAACTTGAAGATAAGTCAAGGAACTTCATTGTCAAAAGGACTGCACTATTTTCGTGGCTGTGCTATGAATTACGCGAACAAACCATGTTCCCTAAAAGAATTAATTAAGGAAGCTGATTTTAAATCATATAAATGTGATAGGACTTAATTAAATAACTAAAGAATTCCTATTGAGAAAAAAAAGTGGGCAAAACCCCCGACGAGTCTTACGGTAGGCTAGTCCCAAAGAATTGGGAGGTTTCTCACAAGGTTTTACTGTCGTTTGATCTTTAGGTATTGTTAGGCTAGAACCCGATTCATGCCGTTTTAGGGGACCGACGGAATGGGACTATGCCCTATGGGCAGAGAGGTTAAGTGGCACATCCCTCTCATTTTCCATTCTCTTTGAACCAAGTGTGGCATGGGTCTGCTTCTGCTTGGCCATCTCTACGTAAAGTAGGATGTCCAAAATCCAATGATAGAATGTTGTCAGGAAACCTTGACCATTAAGGACCCAAATTTTAGGTACACTAGGCGTCAAACTCGAGAAACACTAGGCGTCAAACCTCGTAACATCCCATGGGACTGCTGAGCGGTGTCACTTAGATTCATGTCTTGATGGACTGCTAAAACGTACATGGACATACATGTTACAGTTGGTATCAGAGCAAAACTTTGTAATGTTGTATAATGCATGGCTTGTAGATATATCTTAAATAAAATAACCAAAATGGTATGGCTTAATTGTTAGGTACCTTCTGCACCCGTGAATATTGACATGCAAGAGACAAATTTCCTTCTCAAGAAAATCAAGGCAACGAAGCTTGATGGAATAGGGATAGACGTTGCAGTGAAGGCGGAGATATGCATTGAGTCGATAGATGACTATTTCACTGTTGTGGAAACTGCTACTACCAATCAAGCAATGATAGCCAAACTCAAGTTAGTTGGCCAGGCTCGGATATGGTGGAAGCACTGGTGCAAAGACCGAGGTGCTTCTGAAGCCCCTATCACTTGGGCTCAGCTAAAAGATTATGTAAGCGGACAATATCTTCTGCCAACCTACCTAACTTTGAGGATGAATGAATTCTTCAAGCTCAAGCAACTGGAATTAACCTTGGAAGCCTACTACTCAAAGTTTGTAACCCTACTAAAATATGCACCCCTTATGGATATTATACAGCAAAGTATCCAAGTTTTGCCATGGTCTGAACACTTCTCTAAACTACTGTCTTGAAGCAATGCGTCCAACAGATTTTCAAGATGTATTACTTTGAGTGAAGCCAATCATCCAAGAACTTGGATAGGGCAATTGTGACAAAGATGATTTTAGATATCATGACAAGAGATGCCACATGTGTGGAGAGATAGGGCACATTCGTAGGAGATGTCCCTACCATCAATGCTATCACTGCAATGAGCTAGGACACATCCAACCGGATTACCCTAACCTAAGTCTAGAAGACATTGAGGTTCCAAGGAAACGAAGCTACATAAGCGCAGTCTATGGATATATAGAGGAATATAATGAAAACGAAGACTTAAAACCCACTATACCTCTTCAGGATGATTAGCAATCCTAGAAATTCTATCAACATATAATAAAACTTATATTGGAAATAAATCCTACTCTTGTACCTATAGATAATTGCAATAATATGAGGCGCACTACTTGAGTCATTACCAATAGTGTAGCAGACACATGGTGGATTTTAACCCACAGGCCTTAGGTCCCATTAAAGCTTGTTTTTCCAAGTTCTTCCGAGATGAGGACATCTCGAGCTCTCTAAGGGGAAGAGGATGTAACATCTCACCCCCACTCCCACGTGGGAATCACCTTCCCAAAACAAATTAAAACATTTTTTTTTCAATCTCCTCCCTCCTGTCGTCACTGACATGTGGTGGGGGGAAAGAAGAGGGATGATGTCGGGGAGGAGCAATCGAAGTAGGAGTAGATGACGAGGGACATGACAATGAAGTAGGAACTGACGTGAAAGAAGTTGGAGAAGAGAACATTGATGATAAAGTAGATGGTGACGTCGATCAGTCCACTACAATGCCACTGCCATGCCCCACAATGACACGTGGAGGGTGGGGGAGATACCACCACTCCACCTTCCCTTCACGCCCCTCCTCTCTCCCCCTCCCCCCCAAATAATATCCCACCCATCCACTATAAAACCCTCCCCCAATGGAATCATAGAAGGAGGCCTTGAACGGCATGGCTTGGATGCCCTAGCACACTGCAGAAAAAGAGAGAGAGAGAGAGAAAGGGAGAGAGAAAAAGAGGGTGACAGAAAGGGAAAGAGAGCGTGAGAGGGAGAGAGAATAAATATTCCAAGGGGTCTTTTTGCCTTTTCTAGGGACCTAAAATGGACCCGACACTGGCTCTCTAGCACTAGCCAGACCTCTAAGATGCACAAGACACCCCACACGGCCTCGTGGCCAAGAGCGTCCAAGGCTCGCACTACACTAAACTATAATATTGATTTTGCATTTGTAATAGGACACAGTCCAACATTTACCTTTCCTTCTCCTCAGAGGGAGATCCCATAACATATAACACCTCATATCACAAACATAGGAAAGCACCTCTCAGCTTGCTGCCGTGGCTCCACTACAGTTCTTCTACATCAAGGAGATTGGCCCCAAGATGCGCTACCTAACATATAAAACATAATGCACAAACATTATTTTCTTGTTCTATACGATCCAAGAATATATAGATCCTCACCAAACAGTTCCAAGGAAACCGTACAACTAATCTACAGCTTAGGACTTCCTCACACTCTCAGCGTTGGTCAATGTTCAACATACAAGTGCTATGCATCCAAGAGATTATACCATGTCATGCGTCATGCATAGTGCATATGATCCTAATGCACAAACAATATTTATCAAATTAGCATTTTGTGATGTGCAAAACCAACCCTTTCATGATTTTTACTAAACGTATGCTTCGATGTATGAAGACTAGCACCGAGTTCTCGTGCTATTAGTCCCTTAAAACTTAAATTATTAGCGTCCTATATAACATACACAACAAAAAGATCAGACTTTTCATCATTTTTCACACTTAAACACTTTCACAATCCTTTTTTTTCTTATCGTTTATGTGTTGCATCATTGCATAGGTGTAGGATTTTTTTGTTATTTTTAATGTATAAACAATAAAAATACACTAAAATATACAAATAAGGGTGAGCTGAGGCTATACCTTATGCCTCAACCTTGCCAAACATGCACGGACATTATCCATATTTTTCTCTATTTTTTGGAGCACAAAAATCTATTTTTTTTTATTTTTCTCTATTTACTCTTATTTATTTATTAAGAAAATAAAGCATTTTTTGGTTTTTCTGATTATGACAACTGAGAATCCCTCATTTTTTATATTTTATTTCTCATGTATCATTTTAATCAAATTTAAAATAATAATAATAACTCTATTTTTTATAAAATGCATGTTTTTTAGGTTTTAAAAAATTATTTTCAACATTATCACATTATGTATTCTAATTCTTTTTCCACACAAGCCTCAAACAAACAGTAAACAATATTTCTATCAATTTTCATCCAATATGAATACCATTTGATCAATAAAATATTAAAAAAGAGCAAATTTTCTTCATAAAAGAGTTATTGGTTTTTTTTTCCTTGTTGTAGGTTTTTTAAAGTCTGATTCGGGACAGCAAAACTATCCACCATTGATGCTCAACCCTTCTCCAATCATCCATCTTCAGTCCTACTCGATTTGGAAGCAATCTAGTACCATGCCGGACGAGCAATCCGGCTTCTTCCACATGAATTGCCTCTTAAGGGAGAGAGAGGAGAGGAGAGAGAAAGACTAAAAATAAAAAATTTATTCTCTTCATCATGTTACACATGGTTACCATAAAAATCTTGTCCTCTTTGTATAGATCAGGGATCTCCCCCTCTCTTTACATGATTGAGCATCCAAGAGGCACAAAACCCCCCCAAAAATGGGGCGTGAATCAAAGAACGTCCCTCCCTACATCTCAATATATTTTTGCATGCTTTCATCATTTAGAGTTTCATTTTATTTCATTTATAAAATTTCAATTTCAAAAAAATTACTTTCACACGACTTGTTTGGGGGTGCAAATGGACTCCGATTCGTGATCCAACTGGACGATTGACTTCGTGACATCGAAATCTATAAATATGGGCATTGTCGCACACTTTTTGACTCTCGAATCTAGTGGCTACTTTACAACGTCAAACCTTGGAGGGATTAAATGGAGGGTCAAAGAACCAGCGATTGACAAAACCGAGACTTGCATTGGATTCCTAATGTCGAAATGCATCTAGGAAAACTCTAGCTCCGGCCATCTGCCACCATTTGATTTTTCATGAAAATTGACTTTTTAACGCATCTTGAGCACTTTTCAGCTCCAAAAATGGACTGCAACACTTTAAGAACGGGTCCAAATCGGGTCTTAAAATCCAGCTCTCATTGGCGACCACGGGATAGGGCGACTCGACCCGTTCAATCCCATGAACGAATTTGCACATAAACATAACTACAAAGAGCATCAAGCTAATACAAAATAGATACACAACAAAAGACATCACAGCTCTAACCGTATCCCCCTGCCAAAACCAAGGCATGAAATCCATAAGGAGTAGGCCTAGAATAATCTGACAGAAAGCCCAAAGCTAGTCACTAATCAATTGCTCAAACACGGCCAAGCTAAAAAGAATTATCGGAGAGGTCATCCTAAGTGGTGGTCTGAACGACGTCCCAAGTTGAGGACAACTCAACAAGGAGCTCCTATGAGGCAAGGACTTCTATAGCTGATCAAGAAATATTATCTTTTAATACTTTTTCCTTTTGGGATTTTATTTTTCATACTCGGGCATGTAAAAAGGAGGAAGCTGAGCGTAGTAACCCAAGGATAATAAGGTATCGGTCTCAAGTCATGTCTCGGTACCAAAGAACCTACCAAGCCCTCGCGAGGAGACATTGAATCCTTTTCTAATGCTCGCTTTTATTTTTGCTTCAACCTTCGCTTATTGTTATTTTGTCGGCTAGATGCCACCCCTAGGAAGACAAGGCATCGGTCCCCCTTGGTCTGACTCATTCCCAAGAACCTGCCATGCCTTTGCAAGGCAATGAACAACTACTCAAGGATTTTTTCTTTCTTTCATTTTTTATTTTTAGAGGGGTTAGAACCATTTTTTACACACCTCTGTATATTTATATATTGTCTTTCATATATTTAGGGTTTTTCCTTTGTATCATCATTTTGTTTAGCAGGCTTTTTTAACAGCCTCACACTAACAAAAACTCTAGAACGGTCGCCTAGCAGGTCAGCAGAACAGGGCCACTAGGATTGCCTTCTAAAACAAGTCTTTCAGTGCCTGAAAATTCCTTTGCAAGAGGCAATGACTACTCAAACTTCCCCCAGATATACTAACCTATACCTGGGACTTCATGCCTTGATTGCCGATCCCTAACAAGCAAAAGGAAAGTACCCCTTACATACACATGTATCATTAATAGCCTAAGGGAAAAGGGAAAAGACTCGAAAAGGGGGATGAAACCACCTAGAATGGCCACAAGAAGGTGATCCGTAGCCTCAGGAAATGTATATTACAAAGATGATTGCACCCTAGCCTCGTTGTTAGAGAAGTAGTTGTTGAGATGGAGAGATACACTTGAGATTTTGCAACCCTCTTTCGAACGTGCGATGTTGGTAAAATTGAGGTAACAGCTGCCGTGAGTGCCCGGTGTAGAGTGTAACCTAGAAAGAGAAAGTGGTTATGATCATGCTTTGGGCCATGCGATGTGGGCAATCAGCAAGGGTCATTTTCACTTTCGGCAGCGCGACTTTGTCGTGGCTCTTTGTGAGGTTGGTGGTCTCACGGTGACTTGGGCATTGAACACTTTCGCACAAAGACCTGCGTCGTCCTGCATCCACTTGTCACTTCATGAGAGTATATGCAAGTTGCATGCATCAAGCACAACAAACAGATGCAATCACGTCAAGACTCCCTCCAGGGTCTTCGTCAACTTCTATGATGCAATCACTAAATAAAAAACCATTAAACATGCATGCACCAAAGGGACAGACGGCCCTCTTTGCCTAAAGAGATCAAGCATTTCCTTGCAACTTAACTGGCCCTCTTGGCCTAACGCAGTTTAATTATAATATCCAAAGCAACTAGACTTCCTAGCCTAAAATAGATAGGTCATTGTAATCCATGCAATACATGGTCTCCTTGGCATATACATCACATCCTATCAAACTAGCGAGTTACCAAAGATATCATAAAATACGAGGACTAGCCTCATGCTACTCATGCGAATCACCTAAAAGCTTGATCTTGGGCTCTTTGTAAATCCACTAGCCCAAGCCTTTCTACTGATATAACCTCGATATGGCCTATTCTTCCTTGGGTACCATTGGCTAGGTGAATGACATCATTGGGCTCGCATATTCCATATTTATTGTCATCCAAATGAATTGGTCATTCAAGCGGCTTAGAGGCTCCTTCGACAGAAAGAATCACAACCTGGTGCTCATTCAAACCTTCCCTATTTGGGTTTTCACATAAGTCAATGTTGCAACCCAAACTAGGCAGGGTTTTAATCCCGGAGACCCATCACATGACTGTATCCTAGAGCGGTGCATATTGTTAGATGTATCATTATGGCATTTTATCACACCTTTGTGGGAATTGATCACAATATATCCACATGGTGCTATTGACCTTGTATCTAACGCACCAGTCACATTTTGAGAGATCTTGGATTTCCAAACCCATCTCACATCCCTTCTTACATTCTTAGGTTGCCTCGACTGCCCACATTGGTCCAATGGACTCATTATGGATTTATCACTATTACTAGATGGTCTCATAGCCTTATGACTTCTATTTAGTATAGGTGGCCCTTTGGCATGCCGCATCTTCTCTACGCGAGATGTCTTTACTTGCCTTTGTCCACTTTGCAATTGCCTATTTATAGGAACCATGCTCTTACTAATAGAAACAACATCCACTCGAAAGCATTGACCCATTTAAAGATGGAAAAGGTCTCTTTAGAGCCTTTCCCTTAGCAAAACTAGAACTACCCATAGGATACTTATCCACACTCACAGGCCTAATGGCTCTATCAATGTTACTGTTACAACTACCTCTCATGGGAGCATTGCAAACCTTGATGGGACTTACTAGGCTTTGAATCTTTTTATCCCCAGGGGGTATATTATCCCTAATATTGTCATTTTTTGCTTGGAGATTTTGGCTACCAAGGTTCCCCTCATAGGCCACCTTGGTATCAACCAATGAACTGTCTCCTTGTAGAAATGGTTGGAAGCTAGGATGCACTTGTACTAAGTGGGAAAAACTCCAAAAGTTTTTCCAACATCTCTAAATATGTTTCTCATAATCAATGGCATGCATCTTTGCCTCCCTTAACGACTTAGGATTCTACATTCCCACTTGGATTTGCATGTTAATCTCTAAGCCACTCAAAAAGAGCTCACATACACATCACCTGGTAATGTAGTAGCTCTTCTTGGCCAAAGCCTCAGAATATCATCAAAGGCTCTAGCATTTTCTTTAATAGAAGGATAGGACTCTTGCCTAATCTGCATAAGCTGCCCTAAAACTTGGGTCATAGGTATCTTCTTCTCATATTCATCTAAAAATCGATCACTCAACTCCTCAAAGGATTTAATAGACCCCCTTGGGAGGCTCTAGTACCATTTTATAGCCTCTCCCTTTAGGGTACTTGAGAATATGACCATCCAATGAATATCATCATACCCACTTGCAAGGCAAGCTAGGCCATATTCTCGTAAATGCACCATCAGATCCTCATTAACCAGGCCATGAAACACTGACAGATCCCTATAAGGAGGAGGGCATTTAGTCCTCTCCTTCGGGATCAGCACTGGGCATTAAAATCCTCCTATTCCTCTTGACCTAGTACCAGCATGTTAGGGTCTCTAATTTCTTCCATTTCCACCTTTATTGGTGTTGAAAAGTCATTGGCTCCATGAACTTCCCTTTCTGCCAACTCATAAAGTGGTTTAGGGAGGCCAATACTATGCAATATGGAATCTATCCCATCATCTTCTAGTGGTGTTTTAGTGAGCCTATTCTCATCTGCCCCCACTTTGCTCGAACTTAGGATAGATCCTAATAAAGTCTTCTGTGCTAACAATGGTGTTCCACACACATAGACATAATCAAATACTTTATGGATCTTGGCGATCACACTACGATACCCAACTGCGTCGAGTACTAGCATTGGATGTTTCTTGAGATCATAGTCAGTTTGTCCTCTTATGTGCATATTGACCATTGTTGTCACAGTCTTTTCTTCTATGGCATTATCATCATGAATGATCATAGATGACTGTGCCATCTTAGCATTACTTTCACTTTCTCGTTTCTCTAATCCCCATGGGCTATTAATCTTAGAGGTAGCTCCATGGATATTTTCCCATAGTGGCCCAAACTCAAGCATGGTGTCACTTTTAGGGCAAAGGCTAAAATAGTCAATCTTATGCCGCATCCAAGATCCCACTAGACCATTTAGGTTAGACAAAGTATCTTTTGTGTTTTGGGGATGTCTTGGATTAATCGTCATAATGTTCAAGGTTTTAACCAATCAAACTTGGCATCCACTACTTCAAGGAAGCTCTCAATTAAAGCATAAGGCTAACAGGTCTCGTATATGACCAAGATTTGGAAACTACCACTTCTAGGTAGCTCTCGGCAAATGCACCACATATTGGGACCTAAAATAGGCCCGCACTGGCTCTCTAGCACTAGCCCGACCTCTAAGATGCACAAGACACCCCACATGGCCTCGTGGCTAGGAGCGTCTAAGGCTCGCACTATACTAAACCATAATATCGATTTTGCATTTGTAATAGGACATGGTCCAAAGTTTATCTTCCCTTCTCAGAGGAAGATCCCATAACATATAAGTATAACACCTTGTATCACAAACATAGGGAAGCATGTCTTGGTTGACTGCTATGGCTCCATTACAGCTCTCCTACATTAAGGGGATTGGCCCCAGATATGAAATATAATGCACAAACTCCACTCTTTTCTTATTCTGTACGATCCAGGAATATATAGATTCTTACCAAACAGTCCCAAGAATACAAACAAGGGTGAGCTAAGGCTATACCTCATGCCTTAACCTTGCCAAACATACACGAACATTATCCATATTTTTAACTATTTTTCAGAGCACAAAAACTTATTTTTTTTTCTATTGTTTACTTATTTATCAATAAAATAAAGAATTTACTAGTTTTTCTAGCTTTTTTTATTATAAAAATTGAGAATCACTCATTTTTTACATTTCATTCCTCATGCATAATTTTTATCAAACTCAAAATGACAAAAAATCCCATTTTCTTTGTAAAATGCATGTTTTTCAAGTTTTAAAAATTTATTTTCAATATTATCACATTATGTATTTTAGTTTTTTTTCCACACAAGCCTAAAACAAATAGCAAACAACATGTCTACTAATTTTTATCCAATATGAACACCATTTGACCAATAAAATATAAAAAAGAGCCATTTTTCTTCATAAAATAGAGTTACCAGTTTTTTTTTCCTTATTGCGAGTTTTTTAAAGTCTGATTTGGGACAGCTAAACAATCCAGCATTGGTGCTCAGCCCTTCTCCAATCATCCATCTTCAGTCCTACTCGATTTGGAAGCAATCCGGTACCATGCCAAAGGAGCATTCATTAATCGAATTTCTTCCACATGAATTGCCTCTTAGGGGAGAGAGAGGAGAGGAGAGAGAAAGACTAAAAATCAAAATTTTATTCCCTTCATCATATTACACATGGTTACCAACATCAAAATCTTGCCCTCTTTGCATACATTAGGGACCCCCCCTCTCTCTACATGATTGAGCATCCAAGAGGCACAAAAACCCCCAAAAAATGGAGCGTCAATCAAAGAACGCCCCTCCTTGTATCTCAACATATTTTCTATGTTTTTTTCATTTAGAGTTTCATTTCATTTCATTTATAAAATGTCCACTTTAAAAAAACCACTTTCACACTCTCGTGAAAAGATTTTCGACTTGTTTGGAGGTGCAAACGAACTCCGATTCACGATCTGACTGGACGACTAACTTCATGACATTGAAATCTATAAACTTGGTCCCCATTGCACACTTTTCGGCTCCTGAATCCAGTGGGCTGCTTTACAATACGAAACCTTGTGGGGATTAAATGGGGAGTCAAACGACCTTCGATTGATGAACTGAGACTTGTGTTGGATTCCTGATGTCGAAATGCAGCAAGGAAAACTCTAGCTCGACCATCTGCCACCGTTTGATTTTTCATGAAAATTAGCTTTTTAATGCCTCTCGGGCACTTATCGGCTCAAAAAAATGAGCTCCATCACTTCAAGAACGGGTTCAAATTGGGTCCTAAAATCCAGCTCTCACCTTCCCCTCATTAGAGGGTGACCACATGCTTATCCTTTGACTTCTTTATCGCGAAACTACTCATTATCCCGTGAGTTTATCCCCCTCTCGGGCAAGAGGCTACTAAAAACCCTGCAGAGGTTGTGCCTAGGAATAAGAAAGATCGGGAATGGCCCCAAAGCAAAGAATATTGAGTGCGGGAGAAGATTCCACAATCCGCAATGAAGCCTCAGACAAGGGCATCACTACCAATCCAACTACGATACTGGTCGTAAGTAATGAATTTCCAAATTAATAAGATGCTTGTTTTGATTCCCGCATGAGATATGTTAGGCTCTGTACTATGTCGTGCTAGAATAGGTCATTCAAAAGGATAAATCTCATCTCAAATTATTAAAAGAGGAAGTTTGTGAAGTGCTTGTATCAAGGGAAGTTAATTGCACCTAGTTGCTATGCGATGAATCCATGCATAGCATAAGTAGCATATAAGACTCTAAAGTATTAAGCATCGATAAGTCTTCGATTAGGCTTCACCTAGGACAATATTGTTTAGGGTTCGCAAGGATACCCTAAGGGTTTGCACATAGATGGTACATGTATAGGAAAGATTATATGAAACTTAAATCGATGGTACACGAATTGATCTTGCATTAAAGTCTTGCATCCATCCTATGAAGGTTTCGCATAAAATAACAGTCAAGGAGTTATCTTGTGCTGCCAATTGATTACAACACACATAATAATTCAAGGATTATTTGACATTGGAAGATAGCCTTGCATCATTACACATTTGTCTCACATTCTTTGGCTTAGGGGAAAGAAAGATAAAGTTAAGTTAAAATTCTGCCTAGTATCACTCTTTGATCCCAAAGGGGGAGACCGAATATGCGATGGAAAGGTTATTGCGACTAATCTTGCAATGCTTGGAAAAGAATACCATTGGTTGTATTGGTTGATCGAACAATTTCCTAAATGCTTTTACATTCAATTGTTTGTTGGTTTATCGTTTGGATTATTATTCCAAGTACTTGTGATTGCTGGTAAATTCATGGCAAGGGTTTGTGATGACAAGTTGCCATGGGGATAAATGAATGTTTTCTTGAAAGATGATATTAGGATTATTGCCTTGATTGTGCTTGATTCTTAATTGGATTAATTAATAAAAGGATATTTTGCATCGGTGGATCATCTCCAAGGTCACACCGCATTTCAACTTGAGAGAACACTGCTCGATTCACGGACCGAAGATCGAGTGGTGAAAAGGCCAACCACGGAAATTGTGTTTCACTCCTAGGCCACTAGGGGTCAAGTGGAGCTCTAGACACCCCTTGCCTAGTGGCCTAGGAGTGAAACACAATTTCGGATTTTCACCACTCGATCTTGCGTTCCAGTGAATCGAGCAGTGTGCAATGTGATTTGGATTGGGTACTTCTTTAAAGGGCAGAAGGGATATATAATTTCTCATGTATGGGCATGAGACAAAGATTAACTTGAATATAAGTCAATGAACTTGTTTGTTGAAAGTACTACTTGCATTGTTTTTGTGTCTATGCTATGAATTATGTGAACAAGAACCCTGTTCCCTAAAAGGCTTCATTAAGGAAGTTGATTTTCAATGTCACACATTTAAAATGTGATAGGATCTAATTAAATAACTAAAGAACGCCTATGGAGGGAAGAAGGTGGGCAAAACCCCTAATGGGTCTTTCCTACCATAGGGTGGTCCCAGAGAATTGGGAGGCTTCTCACAAGGTTTTACTGTCATTCGACCTTTAGGTATTGTTAGGTTGGAACCCCATTCATGCCGTTTCAGGGGACCGGAATGGGACTATGCCCTACAGGTAGAGAGGTTGAGCGACGCATCTCTCTCATTTTCCATTCTCTTTGCCCCTAGTGTGGCATGGGTCTGCTTTGGCTTGGACATCTCTACGTAAAGTAGGATGTCCAAAACTCGACACTGGAATGCTACCAGGAGACCTTGACCACTAGGGACCCAAATTTTAGGTTGATCCCAGTAGGTATGGCCATGAACGTTCAGTTGGAAGACGGACTCGAGAAACCCTAGGTGACAAACCTCGTAACATTCCATGAGAGTACCGGGCAGTGTCGCTTAGGTTCGCGTCTCTCGATGGACCGCTAAAATGTGCCTGGATAGCCAACAGGAGGGCATGTTACATTTAGGCTTACTCTACTGCATTCTTATTTCCAAGTCTCAAGAATGCTTGGACTCATCAATTTACTTTCTAGCTTTGATGTGAGATGTCTTGGAGTGTCGTTTTTTTATTCTTCAACATGTTAAAGATTGTTGGTTATTTGAAGAAGAAAGTTCATTTATGATAGTATCACTCTTCTGGATATGAACTTGATGATGGTTACCAAGAGTCCATCACTTCTCTTGTCATTTCTTAATTAGATAGTTGTCCTCAATGAAGTCAAAACATCCATCTATAAGCTCATCACCCTCAATTTATTCACGGATTTGAGCAAAGGTAGGTTTAGATCTATCTTTTCTTACCCTCACAAGACCTAGATCTTCCTGACTTTCATTGAGGATCACTTGAATATTGTGAAAAGACCCCACGAAGCCCAATTACCAAGTTTGTTATTCTTTAAGTAGGAACTACATTCAACATTCAAATGATATTATAAAAATAGGAGTTCACTCACTCACTCACACACACACACACACACATATCAACAACACACATCTCTCTTTCCTCCTTCCCCTCAATAACACCCTCTCTCTCTCTTTCTCTTTTTTACATCCAGCTCTCTGTCTCTCTCTCTAACAATACATTCGTAGTTCTCTCTCCTTAATTGCTTCATATCACTAAGCTTATGTGATTATTTTTTATAATATTATCATAATGTTAGTAGTTTAAGTACACATACACAAGCGATATCACACTCACATAAACATTCACATTTCCCCTCTCTCAATTATTTTCATGAATGTTATAATTACATCTCGACGTATTAGTACTTCAATTGTGCACACATGAGCAAACCAAATACACTTACACTTACACATTCCGCTCTCTCTCTCTCTCTCTCTCTCTCTCTCTCTCTCTCTCTCTCTCTCTCTCTCTCTCTCTCTCTCTCTCTCTCTCTCTCTCTCTCTCTCTCTCTCTCTCTCTCTCTCTCTCTCTCTCTCTCTCTCTCTCTCTCTCTCTCTCTCTCTCTCTCTCTAACAATGCATTAGTAGTTCTCTTTCCTTAACTTATTTATATTACTAGATTAAGCTTATGTACTTATCTTTCATAATATTATCGCAATGTTAATGGTTCAATTATGCATACATATCAAATATCACACTACATATACATTCACATCTTCCCTCTCTCCCTTTGCACATATTTTATAATTACATATTGATGTATTAGTACTTCAATTATACATACATGAGTTGACCACAAACACATCTACTTATACTTACGCATTCCTCTCTCTCTTTCTCTTGCTTTCTCTCTCTCTTCCTTATTTGATTAGGCTTACATATGAACTGAAGTTATGCATTTGTTTACAATAGACCCTTGCGAGTAATTGCTTCACAATCTCTATAAAATATAGCCATGTATTGCTTCATTGCATGTAGTTGTTATTCCTCCCAAGAATTATTCATTTTAAACTCCAAAATTCAATAATCAAATATTTCAATATATTGATATATTTCAAGTTGTAATGCATGAAATTACTACAAAATTTTACTAAATTCCGAATGTATTTGCAATTTAATGAACTACTATTGTAACATCTCGCTGCGGACGTAAGAGGCCCCCCTTTTATTAATGTAATTAATTGAACTTTTTCTTTTATTACCACCCCTCCAACTAATGCAACTCTTGGTCCTTACGGGGGACATCCACAAGCACTTATAGGGAAGTGCAAAATCCTTGCGACAATTGAAACTGAAAGCTTGCCTATCCTATTTCACGTTTCTCCAAATAGTTCCAATTGTGGAAAGAAAATCCTTCTAGGGAGACTCTTCAAAAGGGCGACCAAGTGTGAGGCCAATTATGTAGCACAGAGAATACACTTGACACTATCAGGTGTGAGGATAATCACAACCTTTAGCAAGGGTGAACTCATTAAATCTCGAGGGAAAGACAAGGAATATTCTAACATGCCAAGCAAGCCTAGTAATGAGAGCAAGGACTTGTTGAAAGAGTTGGTACAAGCGCATGTTGACAGAGAGAACTAGTGAGCGAGGCCATACTTGAAACAAGAAGGTTAGGAGATAGTGCCAAGGATAGGCTTTGGACTTACAAATATTGTGGAAGACCACAAAAGAAGCCCAAGCCTTATGGATGAAGGTATCGATGGAGAGCCAACACAATAGCACGATGGATATCCAAACATTGCTACATGCTCAAGGATATTACGCAGCTAACTAATGGATTTGGGTGCCAAAACCCTCGGCTAAACCACCTTTGTCAGCTGAAGGCTAGATTGTATTAAGAGTGAAGAAGCGCATGAGGAAATCTAAATGAAAAACCAAGTCTCGAGTCAAAAACATTGGAGTGACCAAGCCCCTCACGATCGAAATCAAGAAACCAAATGGGACTAATCAAAGGGTAGATCCTTAGCCTAGCATGCTTGACAAGCAGATATCCAATGTAATCGTTGAGGGTACGCAAAAGCCACTAGTGCCCAAGGAGCCTTTGATTCCCCAAGTGGATAACAAGCATTATACGCACAACATTGCTCATGGCAAGGCTAAATGCTCAACAAAGCAAATGGAAAAATCATCTAACAACCACGAGCAAAACTTCCAGCCAGTGTCAAAGCCACTGAGGAGTCCTAAGTCTCCTACACCCTCTTTCTTGAAACGGACACAGGAAGCACAACAGCACTCGTCAAGTGTAACTACTCAATCCCAATCTCTATCTCCATCTAAGCTTCCAAAGGTCCAAGAGGTGGGACATGACACCACCCATAGCTCTCGGCCTAAGGATATGCTTATGCAATCTAATGTGAATAGATCAATTGAGGCTTGATCTACACAAGTGAATCCTCAAAGGGAAACAAAAGATACACCCACTTCCGATCTGCCTGAGAAACTAACACTGCAATTTACTAACAGTAGTAGCCTGTCCACTGAACTAACTGTTATTATTTCCAATCAAGAATCATAGTAGTCACAGCCTTTGGCTACGACGATGCCCCTTGTGGATCATGTCCTTAGCCATTCATCGGTAAAGAGGTGTCACAACCAACATCCTTGATATCTCCAGCATTGCTGAAGCATCTAAAGCCTAGGCTTGAGGAGAAACCCCTCGAAGGTGTGGCCAAGGAGATGGTGCATCTGACCAATCAACCTAGCAAGGCTGTTCAGTACGTTGCAGCTAAGTCCCATGAGAGCACACCAGAGAAAGAGAGTGCTAAGGCCCAACCAAGCACATCAATGGATGACCTAGTTTAGAGTCTTGAGTCTTTGAGAAAGACACCATTGCCCACAAACAAGAGGAGAACAGAACGAACACAACGGCAGTTACAAGTGGTTATGGATGCCAAGAACATTGAGACCAAGAGCATCGAAGAACTTGGGAATAAAGCATCGAGTCCACCCACTAAGGAACCCATTTCCATCTCCCCTAATAGCGGTGAAACCTCAGAAACATTCGTGTGTATTGGTAAGTCAAAGCGACCATCACCATCAGCGGTTGCTCACACCACTCAATCCACCAATAACAAAACTTGCATTGACCAATCAAGAGTGGATACAACACTGTCACAACAGGGTGACAAATCTATACCAATCACATCCAAGGAGAACAATGATGCAATAACAAATCCTCAAGAGAAACATGGAAACCCCAAGGACATAAGCAACCCTACAATTGACCAATCTTGCTCATCTAGGCGTGAATCCCTAGCCATGCTAAAGCCTAGGAAAACTCCTAGAACCTTGCATGAGAGCCCTTATTTTACATAGAAGTGTCGTAGAATGCTTAACTGAGTTGGATGCTAAGCTCAAAGTGTTCGCACATGTCTACATCCTAGCAGACATGGGTGCATTGCCTAAGGGGCAGCTAAAAGAATATTTTCCATTTTTCCTATCCTAGGAAGAGTAAGAACATCTTGAAGAGCACTATGAAAAGCTCTTGCATGAACGCATGTGACTCATCTCTGACGAGGAAGCCGACGAACCACACTTAACTGTGCCATTCAATGATCTACTCTGCCAACCAAATCTCTTAGAGATAGAGTAACTAAAGCGACAACCAGAGAGTCAAAGTCAATTTGAAAAACATTGGTTTGAAAACCGCATTATAATGGCTGAACTAGGAGCCCAGATTATGACAGTCTCAGAGGAGCAATTGGCCAAATGGCGGTCTCAAAGAGACCCAACCTATGTGGCGCCAACTTCCTTTCGAGTGCTGACTGCCATTCGGGGTATGGACTTAGCTGGAACTAGCCAAGAGAGCTCTCTAGCTGATAAGGTTCTCATGAGGAGGAGTTACATGTTGACAATAGACTCGGACAAGGTACCATGCTACTCGATGTTGCAAAATATATATTGTTATTGAGTAAGCTGCCACAAGTACTAGATGTGTGTGCCACATTCCAATATAATCTTGAGTTCTACGATTGGTTTTTATCATCATGAAGTGACATGGATTTATAAATATTTACATAAATAAACAATGAGTTTTGTGACCCTGTATAGATAATATCAACACACACAAGCAATGATAGGCAAGCGTAGGGAGAAGATTTGGATTTGACAGGCTGAGCTCCTTGGGTCCTCCTCTCACCACACATCTAGAATTCGTGTGACCATTCCCGCCTCCAGGTTGAGGGCATGCAACCCTCATTACTTTCATAGGAAGCCCTGACCAACATCTCTAACGGCGTAGACGGGGCACTGTCCCCTTCTATACATCTTTTCCCCTTTCGGTCTATCCTTCTGAGAATGATCCCTGCTCCACTCCATCACAACCAATCCACGCAACTTAGCATAAGCCAAGATCTACAAATGGCTGGAATACACCCCATAGTCGAAGCATGACCAATATCATCACGGGGGTCATCCCTCTACAACAAACACTGCATGCCTCACCTCAACCCTCCTTCTCACATACGCTTGATAATCCACTATTTAATCCCTTTCATGGAAATGATTCTATCCTATCTCAAAGCCTAACCTTGGTTCACATTTTGCAGATTTTCCCACAGTAGCTGTCATGGAGCACACAATGCAGCTGGCATTGTTGAGTGTTGAAATGACCTATTTTTTAGATGATTTTTGTTGTTTTTGAGAGCTGAATGGTTGATTTTATGAGATGATTTATTGTTTTGGAAGTGGTTTGAGAGTGTTTTGGATAGGTTGGAATGGTTTTATTAAGCTCGTGATGTTTATTAGTAGAGATGTGAAGTTCTGTTGATGTTCTGATATGTTCTGTTTGGTCCTGATAGCTTTTGTTGAGCTTCTGTTTTGTTCTGTTTTCTCTCTGTATGGAAGGATGGAGTATTGATTGATAGGGTTTGAGATGTTTTGAAAGCTTATTGAGTGATTTTTGATGGTTTGGAATGGTTTTGGTATGAGTTATGTGGTTATGATGCTTTATGTTGACCTTCTGTAACTTTCTATTGAGCTTTTGTGAGCCTCTGTAGACCTTCTGTATGCCTCTTATGTGTTCTGTTGGATGAGAGTGTAGCTTGGGAAAGTTTTCTAGCCTTGGAAAGAGGTGAATACAAGTGCAAAAGAGCTAAAAGAAGTCAAAGAAGTAGTTGCTGAAGACTCAAGTAAAGACTGGAGTGAAGTGACAGTGGTGAGCTATGAAGAGTCACTGTAGTGGCTCTGGTGCCTCTTCATATCAGACATACCCCTTGGGAGGTGCATCCACGACCTAAGAAGGATTATTGAGGGTTACTATGAGAGTATTGTAGTGAGGATATGATGTACTATTGAAAGAGAGAGAGAGAGAGTCAGAGATTGCCAATTCTATCAAACAATGTGATTGTATATGAGAGATTGAGAGAGAGAACTATGAAGACATTGAAGATGAATAATATGTGATTGATTTCCATTCAGAGATGGTGTATTCCTTTGTGTTCTTTGTTCTATTGATGGATTTTGTGAAGATGTTGGAGATTATGGTTAATTCTATCAAACCCGTGGGAGATATTTACTATGATGCTGCATGAAGAATTGTTGTTTTCTTTGTTTTGATGATCAAAAGAATGAAATAAAAGCTTGTTGATGTTACAAGATAGATTTTATTGCAAGAGAATTCCCTTTTCCTTGGTGTTCCTCTTGGGTCTCCATGTTTTTGGTGCGCAGCTGGGAAAACTTGCCATCAACAAGCACCAGAAGAGGTTGAAAATGAAGGAAATGGCATTGCCAAGAAGAGAAGAATTCAATGGATGTTTGTAAAGTTCCTTCTTCCATTGAAGAGTTGTAATTTCTCATAATCAAAGCCACTTTCCACAAGAAGTTCATCCCACAATGGCAGAAACATATCATCATCATGATGCATGCTCTATGTGGTGGACAGTTTCCTCTTCCTGTTGAAGCAGCAGAAACTTGCATCTTGGTGGCAAACTGTTTGGGGAACAAACTGAAGAGCAGAAACAGAGAGAATGACCATCCATGGAAGATTTGGCATTCATTGAGAAGTTTCCAGACATCATCAAGTGGGAGATTGTGAAGAAGCTTCAGGAGTCTTGATCTGTGGAGGTTCACAAAAATAAGAAGGAAAAGAGTTGGAATTTGTTCATGGATGCTTAACAGCAAGATACGTGGGATGCTTGGTGTTCTGATAATCTTCTATTTGTTCAATTAGCAACCCACTGGAAGTTGGTAGACAGAGTGTTCTTTACAATATACACTATTGAAACCATCAGAAGCTGGCATTACTATGATGATGGCACCACCACAATGCTTAGACGTATGCATTTTAACACCTTCAGAACCGAATACCTTCCTTTGTGCAGTGGCATGAAAGCAGAATTCAGAGACGTTGAAAAGGAGGAAGTAGAAGAAATGTTGGCAAAAGAGTCCTCCAGAGACTGAAGCCTTCTGTTATCCCTCTGTGGAGCACTAACAACATAGTGGAGCCAACCCCCTGATGAATGACGCAATAAAGAGGCAAGCGTTAGAACGAGCTCGTAGCAGAAGCCGTCTTCGACACCCTTGCGGAACTCTTTACAGAAGTCCCAATGGCACATCAAGCCCTTCCTCCTCCTGCTGGAGGTCCACTCCCAAGCCAGATCCGTCATGGAAATATTGATGATAGGCCAGCGCGAATGTAGTCCCGTTTTGCCAGTTTTTAAGGGAGAGTACAATGAAGACCCCGATCTTCATGTAGCAGAGTTTATGGTAGCATGTGTGGCTAACAATGCCAGAACCCCTGAGCATTGGTTGGCAATATTCCCCGCCACTTTCAAGGGCTCAGCGTTTCAGTGGTATGAGAGATAAGCAGCAGGAACTTTTGGCACATGGGACGACCTGAAGTTGGCCTTCCTCACTAAATTCAGGCATGAAGGTTTTGAAGAGCGGATGCGAGAGGAATTTATGAATTTAAGTCAGTCCTCTGGAGAAAGAGTAGAAGCTTATGTCTCACGAATGGAATCCATCCTGAAGAGATGGACTAACCATAATCTAGATGATGGCATTCAGAAGGGGGTGTTTCTCAGAGGATTACAACTAAAAGTCCGTAAGTTTGTGGAGCTGCAAAGACCAGCCATATTGCAAGCTGCAACCGAAGGTGCAAGACTATACGATGAAGTGGAAGCTAGATTGGCGATGAATCCAGGAAGAGGAGTCCTACCTCCTCTGATGCCAGGAATGATGTACCCACCAAATGCAATCCCAGGGACTGTCCCCTACCCCTATCAACAGATGCCTCCAGTATCACAGTACAGTGCACCAAATCCACGGTGGCCACAATCAATGCCTCAAATGATGGTTCAACCACAACAACAATGGTCCCAAACAATTTTCCCAATGCCAAATCAGCAGCAACAGTGGAACCCTACCAACTAGAGCCAACAGCCAAATAGTTCAAACAGGAGCTCTGAATTAGAATCAGAACAGAGACCCTTCTGCACCAGCCCAACCTGTTTATGCAGTGATTACAGAGACTCCTCAAAACCTTACTGCCAGTACCTTAGGAGGAGAAATCTTGAAGGATTATTTATCCAACTCAGTTGCAAATATCAAAAAGGAGTTGATGGATGTGATTACAGAGCAGCTACAGACACTGAAAGTGAATACCACTAGCATATCCAACGTTGCAGGAGCAAGAAGAGATGTGATGCGGTCAAATACTTGGTGTGGTAAGTGTCATCAAGCAGGCCATTTAGCCACTGAATGTACACGAAAACCAACCATTCCTAGAGCCTTCTATTCCTACTGTTTGCGGAAGAACCATACAAAGGATATTTGCTCTCTGAAGGAGATGCATGATAGGAGAAGGAAGGAAGAAGACGCAAGATTCAACTTGTTGGAATCCAAAATGACAACACAGGATATTGGACCAAATCCTAGGGAGTTTGGTCCTAATTTCGGACCCAGAAGATTTCTATCCCAAAGTTATAGAGGAAGACAGTCTGGCGGTGGTCAAAGATCAGAAGTGGAGTGTTATAGATGCGGAGAAAAGGGACACATTTCACCAAATTGTCAAAATCCCAGAAGGTCAGTGGATTATAAGCCCTTATGCAGTCGATGCAAAGGATAAGGCCACACTGCAAAAGACTGTCCAAGCCTAGCCCCAGTGAAAAACAGTGCTACTGATAGTCCGACCAAGGTCCAAGAGCCTACCTCCAATTTAGTGGAATTGGAAGTTGCTGCCATCACGCGTGCAAAGAAGAAGGAACCACCTGTCCAGAAAGAAAATAATCCTCCTGCCAGAACAGTAAAGTTCAATATTCCAACGGAAGAATAGAACAGAACAGAGCCTTACAGTGCCGTACAGAGCACTACAGTGCCACAAGGAGTCACAGAGACAGTTCCAGAGACAGGTCCAGAGGTCCAGGAGATAGAAGAGGAGGAGGTACCACAAGTGGCAGAAGAAGTCCCCATGATGCCCCTGTTGGAAGAAAAATGGAAAATGAAAATGGGTGTTGCCCCATTCCCTAACCGGTTAGAGAAGCCAGTGGATCCTATTAAGGAATACGATCTGGTCAGAGATCTAGATACCTTTAAACCAAACCTCACATTCCGACTATTGATGTTGTCTCCCTGTTGCCGAAAAAGGTTCAAAAGTATACTGACAAGAAGACGCTGCTTAAGGATTGCTCCCTCAATAGCAACAAAGTCCAACAAAGCTCCAGAGCCTGTAAAATAAGTGGACGTGGCTAACGCCTTCCTAGATCCAGGTACCCCAGAGATTGGCATGTGGATAGAAGGTTGCTTTATTGCAAATGCAGTGATTGATGGTGGCTCATCAGTGAACATTATAACGGATGTGACAATGAAGGATCTAGGCCTACAAGGTGTGCAACCAACCCAATGGCTCATCAGACTGGTGGATCAGAGCAGAATCAAGCCTTTGGGCATTCTCCCATATGTGAAAACTATAGTGGCTGGAAAAGATTATTGACTAACCTATTTGGTGGTGAAGCCAAACTCTTATGGTACATCCTACCCCCTATTACTGGGCAGACCATGGCTTTTTTAAGCCAGAGCAAGGACGGATTGGTTCAAAGGAACCTTGACCTTGGGTAGAGAACCCAATAAAGTGGTGCTGAAGTTATATGGTGCTCAAAAAGGACATGGATCCACCTCCTTGGAATTATCTTCCGACTCCCCCAATGAGGCTACAGATGGAACATCAGCAGACGAAGATGCTGTCAAACAAATCCTTCCCAAGAAAATAGAGGCACGTTCCTTAACAGTGGATACGGTAAGCCAACTCCCAAAAGATACAAAGTCCCTGTCAATGGGTGAATACTTCCTGCCTGAACCAGGAATGACTTCCGAAATCACTTCTGACAGTGAGATAGAAGCATGGATGTACTGCTCTCCCTGGTACATGGCCACAGCAGAGCCAGAGACAGAGGCAGAAGATGAAACAGAGAACTTGTTCTTCTCTTACAGAGCTCCTATAGAGACAGAGACAGAGACAGAGACAAATACAGAGACATAGTCTAAAGAGGATGGAGATGATACGGAAGAAGAAGGTTATGAAAGCGAGATGGAAGAATCTATCCCACCCGAAGAGGATACATATGAAGAAGAAGTTCCAAAAGCATCGGAAGCAGACGAGCTCATGCTGTGGGACAAAATGGCGATGGTACCATTTGGTCTAGTAAATGGATTTTCTCATATGCAAAATCTTTATAAGAAATGGGTTAAGAAGACCAAGCCGTCTTTCAGCAATGGCTCATGCTGCCCTCACCCACCTTTGCCAAGAAAAGATAATGATGATGCACCGTGTCAACAAGCACCAGTCCCACAAACCCAACAGAAATCAGAGGGTCCCTGTTATGTGATGTTCCTGGACGCGTCATCAGAAGATGAGTCTTCAAGCCAAGAGGTAACTAATCGTGAAACCAAACCCGAAACGGCTCTAATCCCATTTCATCATTTCAAGGGGCAACCTAAGTCCTTACTGCAAGAAGAAGTTGGGTCTAGTGGGACATCAGAAGAGGACACCACCCCCTTGAAGGAGTCAGATCTGTACCCAGAAGCAGTCCGTGGGACCTTCATCTGTGAAGTAGAAGGTGAAAGGCAGTTAACCTTTGTGGATGCAGATGGCACTGAATGCCATTTGAAGGTGGGTAGCAGCCTACCAGAAGAGGAGTTGTCAACTTTGTACAACTTGTTGAAAGAGAATTTGGATGTATTTGCATGGTCCTATAAAGACCTAAAGGGGATTGATCCCACAATATGTCAGCATCATATTGATTTGGAGCTTGATGCCAAGCCAGTATGGCAACAACAGAGGCGAATGAACCCGAATTATTCCACATTGGTGAAAGCAGAGCTGCTGAAGCTTCTGGAAGCCGAATTCATCTATCCAGTGACAAATACTGAATGGGTCTCACCCATCGTGGTAGTACCTAAGAAGAATGGAAAGCTTCGTATAGGTGTGGATTTCCACAAGTTGAACTCCAAGACCAAGAAGGATCACTTTCCTATCCCTTTCACAGACCAACTGTTGGACACAGTGGCAGAACATGAGCTTTATTCCCTTCTGGATGGATTCAATGGATATAACCAAGTGCAGATAGCAGAAGAAGACCAATCCAAAACAACCTTCACCACAGAATGGGGGACCTACGCTTACCGAGTGATGCCGTTTGGACTCTGCAATGCCCCTTCTACTTTCCAGCAAGTCATGATGGCCGCATTCCAAAATCATCTGCACGACTTTATTGAGGTATATTTGGATGACTTCTGTGTCTATAGTTTGATCCATGAACAATGGCGACATTTGGAACAATGCTTTGACTGATGCCGGGAGTATGGGATTTTCCTCAACCCCGACAAATGCATCTTTGGGGTCTCTTTTGGAGTTCTGTTGGGCCACATTGTCTCTGCACAAGGGATATCAATAGACCCTGCAAAGATCGAGAAGATTGCAGCTCTGACAGTACCCACCAACCTCAAACAGTTGAGGGGATTTCTAGGCCACGTGGGTTACTACAGAAGGTTCATAGCCCATTTTGCAACAAAGGCAACCTCCTTGCACAAGCTTCTAAGGAAAGATGCAGAGTTTATTTGGACAGAAGAATGTGACAAAGCCTTCAACACTCTGAAGAAGTGTCTAATTGAGGCACCCATTCTGCAACCTCCTGATTGGACGAAGGAGTTTCATGTACACACTGATGCATCAATTGAAGGGCTAGGTGCTGTCCTATGTCAAAAGGGCCCCTCGAAATTAGATCAACCAATCTATTACGCAAGCTGAAAAGTCACTGATAGGGAACGGAACTATACAGTGACAGAGCTGGAGTGCTTGGCAATGGTGTTTGCCCTAGAGAAGTTTCGCCACTATCTGCTGTCTACTCACTTTAAATTTTATGTGGATCACGAGGCCCTGTCCTTCCTGATGAACAAAGCAGATGTGAAAGGATGAATGATGAGATGGCTCCTTCTATTCCAGGAGTTCGACTTTGAGGCAATTACCAAACCTGGTCGTTCACATGTTCTGGCCGATCATCTATCGCGTATCCCACAGGCTGCAGACGAGGAGCAGGATGATCCAGACCTCCCTGATGCTTCCCTATTTCTGGTCGATACTGTAACTCCCTGGTATGCAGACATTGCCAATCTGCTGGCAACCCAACAGTACCCTCCTGGTATTTCTAGTCGGGACAGGAAGAAGCTTATGTTAGAATCAGCCCCCTACACCCTGTTAGGCGGTGCACTGTACAAGAAAGGCAAAGATGAAGTGCTCAGAAGATGTTTTGCAGGAGATGAGATTGGGATTGTTTTGAAGGCTTGCCATGACGAGCCGTGTGGATGCCACTTTGCAGGAGAAGCTAAGCCAGGAAAGCTCTATTAGCAGGTTACTAGTGGCTCATCCTCCACAAGGATGCTTATGATTACTGCAAGCGATGTGATGCTTGTCAGCGAATGGGGAAACCCACCAAAACAAGCACTATGCCACTACAACCTATCCTTCCTTTGAAGCCGTTCGAGAAGTGGGGCATCGACTTTGTTGGCCCAATCGATCCTCCCACTAGAAGGAAACAGAACAGATACATCTTGGTATGTACGGATTATGTCACAAAGTGGTGTGAAGCTAAAGCCCTAAAGCGAGACGATGGTAACAGCATGGCCCTATTCATGTACGAGAATATCATCACCCGTTTGGCAGTCCCCTAGAGGTGGTAAATGACAGAGGCACTCATTTCATTAATAAAGTCATGGAAGAGTTGGCAGAGCTGTATAAGATCCGCCATCGCAAGTCCACTCCTTATTACCCCAGAGCCAATGGCCAAGTCGAAGTCACCAATCGCATCCTCTGCTCGACCCTGACATGAACAATTGTCGCACATCGTCGTGATTGGGATGATCGACTTACAGAGGCCCTCTGGGCGTACAGAACCTCCCATAAAGCAGCAACAGGACAGACACCCTTCCAACTGGTGTATGGTACAGAAGTTGTTTTCCCTGTTGAACTGGAATTGCCCTCTTTGCAAGTGGCTATTAAAGAGCATTTGGGGGACGATGATTCACTACAACGCCATCTCCCGCACTTGGAATGTTTGGACGAAACTCGTAGGATGGCTCTACAGTGCATGGAAGCCACGCAAGCCCGACGTAAGGTCTACCATGACAGCTTCATCAAGCACAAGGAGTTCAAAGAATGTGATTTGGTCATGGCCTATGATTCACGATTTGGCAAGTTTCCTGGCAAGCTTCAACAGCGGTGGATGGCCCCATATAAGGTACTTGCTGTCAACCCTAATGGCTCTGTCCAAGTGCAGACTGTTGATGCCTCTAATGATCCCTTCTTGATCAATGGATATCGCCTGAAGAAGTACTTCCCTCCTTGGGGATCTTGACAATCACGGTCACCTGATCCTTTCCCCCGTAGGCGTGGCACTGTAACTCTTATGATACTACTTCTGATAGCCGTTCTTCAGCCACTCCTGATGAGGTGGACACAACCCTCTGTCCCCTCAACCCCACCTTCCAGCCCTGATCTCTTATCCTCTATTTTCCACCAGCGACAGTGGCGAGGATGGTTCTGACACATGGTATTTCTGACAGTGGCCAGGATGGTTCTGACACGTGGTATTTCTACCATTCTCCTTGTTACTTGAAGAAAAAATATATATATCGGTCATGGGAGAAAAGGACTTCGGTCCCTGTCATGCCGACCTATTCTTCGAGAAAAGGTGGAGACACCCTCGGGAATAGGGGAAAACAAGAAAAAAGAAGAAGAAAAAAAAAACAAAGAGAGAAAAAAAAAACTGTTATGGGAGAAAAGGAAGCAATTCCCTGTCATAGCAAGCCTCGTTCCAAGAAAAGGTGGTTAACACCCTTGGGCGGGAAGCTGGCTGTTGAACAGGTGGCAACACCCAGCAGTCCAGAAAGTGGATTCATCGATTGACATCCCCAGGATCCAATTCCGTAGCTGCTTCCCTTGGTACGCTATGTCATGTGCCTTTCTGCAGAGCATTTGACAGTCCTCTAGCAGACGCTATGTCCTATGTAACACAACGTTCGATCTGATGGCTACCTCCCTGGGTACGCCTCCTCAACAATTGTCGACGCGATCTTCATCGACAAACAAACGAGTGACGCGAGCTTTCATCCTTACAGGATGGGGAAGTGAGTATGGGTTGCCCTCTGTAACTATCAACAAAGAGCGAGACAGAGGGTGGGGCGAGTGACCAGTCTTTTCCCTTCAAATCAAATGAGAGGTACGATGTGTGAATGGAGTGTTGCATGCATGGGACGGGCCTCTCAATGCACAAAGCACGATTTTTTTTTGTGCACTGCACTATAAGGCTCCCTGGCCTTCCTTCTCGCACTGTATGCTGGCACAGGGCGGGATGCACAGTTGCACCATCAAATGTGCACAAGGCATACAACCTTTGCACAAGTGACCGTGAGGATTACATCAATAGGTTTCAGGACATGGCTGCCCTCATGTATCTTTCAACAGAGCGTGAGACAGAGGGTGGGCTGAGTGTGACTGGAGTTGCTTCAATCAATTACCGAGAGGTGAGATTGAGGGACGTTACGACCTGTGGAGTCAGGTACGTTCCCGTTTCCCTATGCACCCATGGGGTGGGTCTCTACCGTCATCACAAGACATGCCACCCTGTTCTATACACTGCACTGTAAGGCTCCCTTGCCTTCCTGCTTGCACCTATGCCAGACGGGTTGGACGCACTAATGCACCATCAACTGTGCACCCTGGCATACTCCCTCTGCACCATTCCCTTGTTGATTCCTAAACCGGGTGTGCGCTATGGGTTTCATCATGAGTGATATTAGTCATGAGGCGAGTGACTGCTCTTTCATTCCATATGAGTGATTGTGATTTTTGTGCAAAATCCCTCGTCCTCGACAAATTTCTTGCGATTCCTTCAACCAGCTACCTCCCTGGGTGTTGCCGCGTGGTCCCTGCCACGAAGGACGTGTGCTGGAGCGAACCTTGGTACCTCCTGCAGCAGCCGACAACAACACAGGACATGCCATCGACAATCAACCTTGATTCTCTACAATATGGGCCAAGTTTTTCTAACCCTACACCTTCTGTTGTCAGTGACGATCATGTTTTAAGTGTGGAGACGTTAGCGGTGGTCTGTTGAGTGGTCCTAGGTCCCTGTTGCTCAGTTAACCCTGTCCGTTAAGGTCTTAAGTGTGGGGACACGTCCCTACGCGTCTACATTGCATACCCCTCTGCATATAACTCAATCTACTAATGCCTCTATGCCATGACTTGCTTTTACCCTGTTGGGGTCCCTTCCCCACCCACCCGTTCATTTTTCACCCACTCTCGGGGTTGTTCCCTTGTAGTTTTCCTTCATTCCCTGATTTTGCTGTCCTGCCATGTGCACGTCCCCTACGTTCACCGAAATCCACATCCAACCTTATAGCCATGTTCATCTCTTTGAACTGACCATTTTTTCTTTTTACCCACCCCTGTTCCAACATCCGGTTCTAAAGTTAGTAATTTGTGAAGTATTTTGCGTGCTTTGGACGGTTTTCCATGTGAACACGCTTTTCTTGTTTCGAAACCGTGATCTGATGTCATAGACCTGACAATCACTTTCTCCTTTACATTTTTCCTTTTTACTCTGTGTCATTCTGATGCACGGTTTGTCCAATATTATTTTTTGCGGTTTCTCGAGACTTTTTCGTGCGTCTTTTTGACATTTTTCCATGTGAACCTACTCTGTTTGCATCGGAATTCCAATTTGATTTGACAGCCGTGTCCATGCGCCTTCCCCCACCTTTTTCCTTTTTCCTCCACCCTCTTTCGACTTCTGGATTTTTAATTATTAATTTTTAAATGTGTTTTCGGGTGTATTTTTTGTGTTTTTGCATGCGAACCCCTCCTACTTCTGTCGGAACTGCATTCTAACATGACAACCCTGTGGCACCCCTTCCTGTGGACATTTTTCATTTTTACTGCATGTCATTCCGGCAAGCAATTCGTCCAATATTAATTTCCGATTCCATTTTCGGGTCTGTTTTTTGGGTTTTTCCCATGTGAACGCATCTTCTCTCAGTCAGAACCATGTTTTGACATGATAGGATTGTTGGGCACATGCTTTTGCACATTTTTCCTTTTTCTTGCACTTCGTTCCGATGCACGGATCTTCCGCTATTAATTTTCGTTTGCGTTTTTTGACCCGTTTTTTGAGTTTTTTGCATGTGAACGCCCTGTCTTTCCCTCGGAACCCCCGTTGCATTTTTTCCCTGTCTTCTCCCTACCGTCTTGCACAATTTTTATTTTTACATCATTTTGTTTCGATGCTTGGATTGGCAGATATTAATTTTTCCTTGTTTATACGTATTTCGCGCGACTCGTCCCGTGCGTGCACGTGCCTGTTTTTTATTTCAGACGTTTCCACACACCCGGTCGCGTCCGCGTGCCCCGTACTGACATCCAGGCGCCAGTACGATCCCGTCACTGCAAATTTTTTTACCCCGCCCCGCGCACGTGCACGGGACGGGGGCACGCCTTTCTTTTATTTACTTTATTTATTATTTTAACCAAAACTTTTATTTTATTATTTTTATTTTTATTTTTTAACACTTTTTTTTATACCCCCTCCTCCCGCGTCCCTTCCCAACCACCCCCTCTCTCTCTCTCTCCTTCTTTCTTCTTCTTCTTCTTCTTCTCTTTCTCTCTCCCCGACCCTCCTCCTTCTGCGACCCCACCCTTCCACCATCTCCCCCACCTTCATCCCCCCCTACCCCCTCCCATCCTTCCTCCCCCTCCCTTCCCCTTCCTCTCCCTTCCCCACTCTGCCTCCCCTCTTCCCTTCACCCTCCTCCTCTTGCTTTCTCCCCATCCGCCCGCCCCTAGCGTCTTCTTCCACCTCCTACCCCTCCCTTCCTCCGCCTGCCCGCTGGCGGTTGACCGCCTGGGCCGCTGGTCCTGCCCGCGCCCGCTAACGCCCCGCCTGGGCGTTCCCGCCATCACGTGGGCGTTCTCGCCCCCACCTGGCTGTGGTACACCCGCGCCGTTCGCTTGGTTCCACCCGCCCGCCCTGTCTGTCCGCCCCGCCGCCTGGCGCTGCCCGCCTACCAGGTCGCCGCCGTCCTCGTCCACACGGCACCCCGCCGTCAGATTGGCCGCCGCCCGTCCTGGCACTGTCGCCCCGCCCATTAGCCGTTGGCCGCCCACCCTCCTGGAGTCTCCCCGCCTGGCGCCTTGCCTCCCTCCCTCCCACCCACCGCCGAGCCTTCGACTCCCAACCACCTCCCCATCCCCCCTTCCCACCACCATAGCCCCCGTTCCCACCTTCCCCAATCCCACCATTCCCACACACCCCCATTAACCCCCCCAATCACACATACCCTCCCCATTACCACCCCCATTCCCACACACACACACCTACCCCCCTCCAACCCCCATTACACACCCTTCATATCCCTTCCCCCACATAAACCCCCCAATTCCTTCACACACCCCTACCCAAATCCCAATTTCTACCACCCCCCCTTAATACCCCTTCCCACCACCCTTCCTCCACCCCACCACACCCTAACCCCTTCCTAAGCACACCTTCCCTACCCTAGCCCTATTCACCCTCCCGCAACGCGTCACATACGACTCCACCGATCAAACCCACCTACTACCCATGGTTCTCCCACGGCCACCCGTGGTGCAGTGATTATTTTATCTTGTCTGTTCGCGGTTGTTCATATGCGGTGTGCCGTGTTCGTACTATCTCCTCGCGGCCGCTCACGCGCGGGGATGCGCGTTCGCTTGTCCGTGCGGTGGTGTACACCAGCCAGCTGTTCACACGCAGCTGACACACAATCCATTCCCGGGTATATATTCCCAAATTTTAATTTCCAAACTCGAAAAACCCTAAAAACACATTTAAAAATTCAACAATTCATTAAAAATCAATTAAAATCCAAAGAAAATATACAGAAAATTCCTTTAAAAAAAATTCCAATATTTCTGTAGTCAATTGAAATATTTTTCCAAACTGAAAATCTCAGAAAAAACTTTCAGAAAATTCTAAAAGTAAAAATTCTTTCAAAAAATACATACAAAATGAGCAAAAAATCATTAAAATTGATAAAAATACCAATTTAATTACAAAAAAATTCCTAAAAATTCCATCAACTTCTTTGCTTATTTTTGGAATATTTATTAAGTTGAAAATGATGTGTCAATTTATTCCATTATTATTTTATGGCAAAAATGCTTCATTAAATGCCTAGATTCATGAAAAATCCTCTTTAATTCCAAACACAAGCTGAAAAATCTGGAAAAATCCAGATACCTTGATCACACGTGGTGGATTGATGCTGAAAATCTTCAACATTTTTATATGTGTTTCATTGTCAAAATTTGGCCACGAAGATCAACAAAAACACGAAAAAAAACATTACAACAAACAAAAACACATAAAAACCAAAATACACAATCAACAATACACAATATTTTAACAAAAAAAAAAACAACAACAACATATAAGCCATCAGTCATCCAAACAAATTCATATATACTAATCTTGCTATGTCGTGTGTCCAATTATTTTCAGTTCGTGGTTTTTCTTTTTGGATTGCTGATCTACATTTTGGGGATTGAGACGTGCTCATTCATTGCATACACATACACCCACTTTCATGTATATTTCATTTTATATTTTTTATTTTTTTCGCTCCCCCAAAATTCACGCTTAATTTTTAACATGAATCCTAAACACCACCATGGCACGCGCGCTCGCGCTAGACACACCTTTTTTCTAATTAAAATCAACCCGCCATTCACTTAGCACGCGCTACGTGCGCTTCAGAGGCACCTTAATATTTTTAATAACAATGAATCAGCCGTCACAAAAGCACGCGCTGGCAAAAAAGCGCTCCATATCACCTTAATTTTTAATAAATGAATTTGCATTTAGAGACCTCAGTCTGGTATCGAAGTCCGGGATTCGGATTAATGCACTGCTCCAACCTAATAATTTGTAATTAAAATTTTAAGAAGGAACTATCGTTTTCTTATTAAGGTTTATCACTTAATAAAATGTCACCCATTGTTAATAATTTATTACAATGAACCCTTCATTAAACTACTTCCCCCTCACTGCACTTATTTCCCCTTTTTAATGAACTCGCTTTGTGGGATGGGTGCGTACAAATCTATTAGTTGACACTGATGGTCAAGTTATGGTTCAGTCTTGATGTCCGTTTTTTTGGTAGTCTGATTTGTCCATTTGATACGGTTAAGGGTACGGTGTGTAGTTTTTTTTTCTTTATTGCCTGATACGGGGATTTGGGTGTTTGCATGTTGCATCGCATGAAGCTTTCGGTCGCATATGTGTAGAGGTCATGTCGAATTTTTTCTAGGCTGTGGTTTGCTTGGGGATAGTTGGTCGAGTCACGTTTTACCACCTTGGTTGATATCTTATCCTTGGTTTTCGTCTATTGTTTTGCAGGCATTCTCTTTGTTTGTCTGTGTTTGTGGTGTGTGTGTGTAACCATCTGAATGGAGCCCTCTCGTACTCCTCCCCCGATCCAGTATGTTCCTTTGGCTTTACATGATTATTCTTTGTTACTGGATTCGGACGTTGTCGCTAAAGCGGACTTGTTCAAGCTCGTGAGCCTTTCTTTCCCACTGGTTCCAGATGATCCTACCATTTGTGACGAGTTTTTAACCTCTTACAGTAAGAGGTCTGGTCCAGTCCATGGCACTACTGTTCTTCTGACATCGAAGAGTCTAGGCAAGGCTCTTGGTCTGCCATATCGTGGGGAGTCTGTCCGTGCTGCCAGACAGTTGTTCGCCAATGATGATATTTTGAAGCTGTTGCAAAAGCAGACTCAAGATGTTCTTGATCCGAAGAAGGTCATTACCGCGTCAGGAGTCAGTGTTGTCAAGAATCGTGTGGTGGGGGGAGTTGCTCAAGATGCTGCGCAGAACACACACAGAATGCACAAGGAGAAGCTCACTCAAGAGACAAGAAGAGAGATGGAGGCCAAAACGTTTTCTTGCTGATTTCTTCTTCTTCTTCCACACTTTTTACAATGTACACGAAGTATAGATAAGATACAACATAAAAGGAAAGTGGCCTACTAAGTCAAACAATGCATAACCGACTACACTAGTCGACTGGCGCTATAACTATGCCAGCTGTAAATAGGTGTAACAACCTGAATATAATAAGTAATGAGTCAGTGGCCATGTGAGAGTCATAATGATCACCGGCGTGCTAAGTGTAGACGTGTGGACCCATCTAACCAGGCGGTCCATCATCAATGTCCGCATGTGTTGAGCTTGTCATCTCAACACTCCCCCTCAAGCTCAACTGCATCTCTGCAACTCCAAGTAAGCTTCGAAACTTTTGAAGCTTCTCTGTACCCAATGCCTTCGTGAAGATGTCAGCTGTCTGATCCTGTGTGCTGACATACACCAAGTCAATCTCACCTGCTAGTACCTTCTCTCTCACAAAGTGGTAGTGTACCTCAATATGTTTTGTCCTGGCATGGAACACAGGGTTCCTAGCCAACTGTATACTACTCATGTTGTCACAATAAATGACAACTAGACCACATCCAAATCAGCCAATAACTTTTGCAGCCATACTACCTCACATGCTGCAACAGCAACACCTCTATACTCAGCCTCTATACTCGACAAAGCAACTGTAGATTGCTTTTTGCTGCTCCAAGCAACTGCTGCACTACCAAGAGAGAACATGTATCCGCTGGTAGATCTTCTATCAGACATACTACCAGCCCAATCTGCATCTGTGTATCCAAACACCTGTACATCTGTACCTACCTCATAGAAAAGTCCATAATGTAATGTGGACTTCACATATCTCAATATGCGTCTGACTGCATCCAAGTGTGGCTTTCTAGGTACTTGCATAAACTGACTCACAAGACCAACAGTGTAGCTCAAGTCTGGCCTTGTAATGGTCATGTAGATCAAACTCCCCACTATCCTCCTGAACATAGTAGGGTCTTCTATCTCATCCCCAACATCAGCACTCAACTTTAGATTCTGCTCCAACGGGACTGAAAGTGGTTTGCATGCAGTCATACCATACTTGGGCAACATATCCAAGCCATACTGTCTTTGGGACAGCCATATACCATCATCACATCTGATCACCTCAATGCCAAGGAAGTACCTTAGCTCACCTAGATCCTTCATCTCAAACTTCATCTTCAAACAGCCCTTGACTTCAGCAATCCCACTATCACTATCACCTGTAATAATCAAGTCATCCACATAGATGACTATGATGACCAAATCTGCATCTCCCTTTCTCACATAAAGTGAGTGATCAGCATCAGAAACATAAAAACCAATATTGACAAGATACTCTCTAATCTTGTCAGACCATGCTCTAGGTGCTTGCTTGAGCCCATAGAGTGCCTTCTTCAACCTGCACACATACGTGGGATGCTCTAAATCTTCATAACCTGCTGGCTGATCCATATACACTTCTTCCTGCAAATCACCATGCAAGAAGGCATTCTTCACATCCATTTGCTGCAACCTCCAACCTTTGGCTGCTGCTGCCAAAGCAATCACACATCTGATAGTTGCTATCCTAGCAACTGGGTTGAAGGTTTCATCATAATCTATGCCATATGTCTGGGCATAGCCTTTTGCAGCTAGCCTAGCTTTGTACCTACTAATAGAACCATCTGCATTGTGCTTAATCTTGTAAACCCACTTACATCCAATAGCTTTCTTGCCCTTTGGCAATGATACTAGATCCCAAGTCTTATTGGCCTCTAATGCAGCCATCTCCTCATCCATTGCTGCATCCCAATGAGTATGACCAATAGCCTCCTCAAAACATGTGGGCTCAACATCCTCAACTACTTTCACCATATAAGCATAATGGTGAGCTGCATAACCTTCAAAACCAAATCTTTTAACAGGGTATCTCACCCTGCTAGACCTGTGTACCACTGGATCACTCAATGGAGTCTTTGCATTAACGCATGCTCTCTGCACACCTGGAGTCCTCACTGAAGGAATGCCAAGCTCATCATCCAAGCTCTCTGAGCCACTGAAGTCTCCATCAAGAACTACATCAATGCCTTCTGACACTTTATTCTTTCCTTTGTCTTTACCTGTAGTGCTACTAGATGCACCTGAAGATGTAGAGGTACTCCTTAGTCTCCCAGACCAAGGACTACCAGATGATGTCTCTGGTCCACTAAGAGTCCGTGATTCTTGCTTTTCAGCCTGCACATGAGTGTCATGATCATCATCATCATCCAATGCATCACCACTAGATGCATACCAACTGCTCATTTCATCAAAGATGACATCCCTGCTCACTCTGAACTTACATGTGATAGGGTTGTAACAACGATACCCTTTCTACTCTAAAGAGTATCCAATAAAGACACACTTTTCAGCCTTTGGATCCAGTTTCTTTCGCAACTCATCTGGCACATGAACATATGCAATGCAGCCAAACACTTTCAAGTGTGAAACATCAGGCTTCTTACTTGTAAAACATTCTTCGGGGGTCATACCATGAACTGCAGCTGTGGAAGTTCTGTTCATAATATAAACAGTAGTATGAACAGCCTCATACCAAAAATGCTTAGGCATATTCTTTTCAGCCACCATCAAGGCGCGTGCAACTTCTGCAATATGCCTGTTTTTCCTTTCTGCAACCCCATTTTGCTGTGGGGCATACCTGCATGTGAACTGTCTCTTTATCCCATGAGACCTCAGAAAATCACTGAACTCATTTGAGAGGTACTCTCCCCCTCCATCTGACCTCAAGCACTTTACTTTCAAGCCTGTTTCTCTTTCAACTGCAGCCTTGAAAGTTCTAAAGTGCTCAAACGCTTCACTCTTTTCCTTCATAAAATATACCCACAGCTTTCTAGAACAATCATCAATGAATGTGACAAAGTATGAACTGCCTCCAAGAGATACATTTTGTGTAGGCCCCCAAATGTCTGTATGCACAACATCAAGGATATTTCTACTTACATCTCTATCATGTGAAAAGGGTTGTCTTGCTTGCTTACCAAACTGACATGCTTCGCATACCTTCTGAAATTCTGCAACTCTAAATGTAGGCAAACCTGTAACCAACCCTTTGGACTGCATTAATTTCAGCCTCTATACATTTGCATGTCCAATGCGTTCGTTTGTGCCAAATTTCAATGTCTGCAACAACACCTTTTCCTTTGGCATACATAGCAGCATTCATAGTAGGAATTCCAGCATCCAGAGTAAACATACGTCCAACTCTACTTCCCTTTGCTACCAACCTGCACTTGTCATTGAAGTCTTCTACAAAGCAGTCCTTTGCATTAAATCTGACTTGCAGCCCTTGCTCTACCATTTGACCTACTGACACCAAGGTCTTTGTAATAGATGGCACATGTAATACATCAGAAAGACTCTTTGTCTTACCATCATGCAAGGACAAGGGAACTTTTCCAATGTGTGAAATTGGGTGGCATGAGTCATCACCCGTCTACACATAACCTGCATTCTACAAATCCTGCATCTCTCCAAACCATTCTGCATGGCTGGTCATTGGATGCACATGAATCAACATACCAAACATCTTCATGTGTTCCCTTTCCTGTAACAGCATTCAGCATATGCTGCATAACAAACAAACGTTCATTTTTGTCTTCATTCTGTCGTGAAGACAATGCATAGTTTCCTTGCTGCAACTTACCACTGCGGATATCATCTTTCTTAGCATAACATTGGGCTGCAATATGACTTGTTTTGCCACAGTAGTGGCACACAATACCAGAGTTGTTAGAACCTCTGTTCTGCCATCCACCTCTTCCTCTAAAGCTCCCCCTGCCTCTAAAGTTACCACGACCTCCTGAAACCTGCATATCGCCAAATTGCTGATTCAATCTGTTTTGCTGGTTATCACTACCACGTCCTGTACCCCGGCCTCTTGAAGAGAACCTGCCACATCCCCTTCCTGAACTGGAGTAGAAAGCTTGGACCTGTTTACCGCTTCTTTCAGATGTCTCACTCTGCATGTTGATCTCTTCAGTGATCATAAGGGAGACCAACTCATCGAAATCTGGAAATGGCTTTCTGACATATACGGAAGTTACAAAAGACTTCCAAGCCTTTTCATTGTTAAGTCCACCCAAGGTAGACGACACCAAATCATCATCATCGGGCATTGCATCAATTGCTGCCAAGGCATTTGCAATGCTCCTTACCTTCAATGCATACTCATTGATAGACATCTTCCCTTTCTTCAATGTATTCAACTCTTGCTTGAGTTGAATCATTCGTGCCTTTGTATTTACAGAAAACATACTTTCAAGTATGGTCCAAGCTGCATATGCATTCTCTACATTTCTAATGTGTCCCAATATATTATTATCAATTACTGCAGACAACCAATACATGACCTTCTTGTCTTTTGCATTCCATTCCTTTCGTGCCTTTGTCTCTTTTGCAGTTGGAGAATCACTCACCTCCGGCTCCTTTTCTTCACCTGAAACGAACTCGTAGAGGCCTTTTCCAATAAGGAAGTTCGTAACACGGAACTTCCATGAAGGGTAGTTGTTCTTGTTGAGCTTCTCAACGATGGGGCTTCCACTATTCTCTGCCATTATCACAAGAATAATACCAAACAGCAAGCAAATCTTCTGCAACCCTCGACCTGTAGTGCACAACAATACACCAGACAGCCTTTTTCATTGTCTGCTCAACAATACATGTAATCTGTAACCTCTTTGCAGATAAACCTTGTGTTTACTCACTGGTAAACACCTTTGAACTTACAGATCTGAAATCTGTAACTTGCGCATCCACGTTCGGTCAATACAGTCGAAGTCACAGTGTACCCTGAAACTGTTGTCCGTAACCTTGCGGCTCCAAAACGGGCCCTGAAATGGCCTCAGATGCCCAAAATCTCTGCGGGACAGCCCTAAAGGGCTAATTCGGAGAATACACAGCGCTCTTTATGCACACCAAATCTCACCGCAATCTAAGATTTTTGCTTTGCCCTGCTTTCGGTGCCTCCACAGGCACTATCCAAGAGAAGGAGTGGAAGAATGGGAGAGATTCTTACCCGCAGCTTGCTTGCTCGATCCTTGCTTCTTCTCCTTCAATTCAGCCTTCAAAATCAGCCTCTCTCAGTGGCGCGGCTCTGATACCATGTCAAGAATCACGTGGTGGGGGGAGTTGCTCAAGATGCTGCGCTGAACACACACAGAATGCACAAGGAGAAGCTCACTCAAGAGACAAGAAGAGAGATGGAGGCCAAAACGTTTTCTTGTTGATTTCTTCTTCTTCTTCCACACTCTTTATAATGTACACGAAGTATAGATAAGATACAACATAAAAGGAAAGTGGCCTACTAAGTCAAACAATGCATAACCGACTACACTAGTCGACTGGTGCTATAACTATGCCAGTTGTAAATAGGTGTAACAACCTGAATATAATAAGTAATGAGTCAGTGGCCATGTGAGAGTCATAATGACCACTGACGTGCTAAGTGTAGACGTGTGGACCCATCTAACCAGGCGGTCCATCATCAATGTCCGCATGTGTTGAGCTTGTCATCTCAACAAGTGTCTCCATGATTTCCAATCCCCTATGGAAACAGCTATGCCAATTTCTTCAGGACAGGTTCATGCCTACAAAATCCCCATCTCATTATCTTTCCAAGGAGTATTCCTTCTGTTCACCGCCTGGTAACAAGAGATGCTATTCTGTTCCTGTGCAAGGATATCCAGAGTTCTATTGAACTTTCGATGACTGCCTGTGAGAAGCTGGGAATAACAAATTAGTGTTAATAATATTGATATTATGCCATGTCACACTGACATTGGTATAAAAGGAGAGAAGATGTAAATTTTCACATCTTTTTGACACATTAATACAATTATAATCTTTCTCTCCCCTTCTTGCTCACAGCTTCTATGGCTTCCCCTTCTTTCCTGTCTTTCTCTCTCTAAAACTAGTCTTTCTCTCTCCTCGTCACTCTTCTTTTCTCTCTTCCTGCAGTCTTTCTCTCTTCTGTAGTCTTCTCTCTCCTCTTTCTCTCTCCCTAGTTCTCTCTCTGACAAGTGGTATCAGAGCTTGAGTCTTTGATCCATTCTTTTCTTCCATTTTCAGTCTCATTTTCCTATTTCAAAATCAATTTAAGACAAAAAATGGTACAAGACAGTGACTAGTGGAGTGTTGCAGGACATCTACAGTTAGTAAGACACTACATCTGGAGATATCCAAGGTCAGATATGGCAGATAATGGCTTAAATGGCTGGACGTCATCAAATTTTATGCAAAATTGAAGGTAATTAGGGTAAAGGATTATTAACCGAGCTTAGTTTGGGAACAAACTGTGGTTACTTTGAAAAGAGGGGTTTCTCTTTCCCCTTTCCTGGAGTTTCCTAGTTCATGGAAGTTCAGCCCTAAGATCTGTTCATTTCTCTCAAACCCCTGAACTTCTTGGCCAACAATCACTTGGAGTAACTTCCCCTGATCAAGAGCTTCAGAATGAGCACAAGGTTGCTCAACCTTGGCTCAGCCAGGTAGCCATGAGCAGCCCCACGAAAATTGCGGCGCAATTTTCGAGCTGATTTCAGCCTTCAGCCTGCTCTTCCCCTCAGCTCTGGCACTCTTCCTGGTCCCTTGCAAGCATAAATCCTCAGCAAGATGAAGGTTCTCAGCTCCATTCAAGGATTCCTCAGCCTCTTCATAAACCCTAGGTGAACAATCCATGGCAGCCATGAAAGCTTTAGCCTGACCTTTCAATTTTCAACAATTTCTTAAAGATTCTTCATCCTTTTAGCCCGTGGGATCATCTTAGCAAGTATTCTTCAACAAATTGCAAGGATTAAGCACGAAATGGTTAAAGATTGAAGATCAAGAGCTTTTATGGAGCAAAAATTTGGGGAAAACGGGTTTAATGCTTCAATTTCAAGCATTTGAGGCTCCAAGATTGTTCTTAAGCACCGAATAAACAAGCTTTATGGATTATTTTACCAACATTGGACAACCAGGGGCTCTATCAAGCATATGAGATTGATCAAGTCATCTTCAGCCATGTCAAAGGTACTCTTCTTCAATTCTTAGTCTCTCTCATTAATCCAATTGCTAAGCTTAATCCATTTGATTGAAAGATTAAAGAATTGAACATTATTCATCAAATTCTTAGCCAACCTTTGCTTGAGTCCATCTATTCATGAATGCAATGCTTTCTTTATGCATATTAGTTCCAATCAGTGAACTAGAGGCTTCAATCTGAAATTTCAGCATAATACTTGAATCCTATTGACTAAATCCATTGATTGATGAATTTGTTTACTCTAATCTGATTGATTGGCTGAATTTCTTTTGCCCAAGTTGAAATATTGTAAAAGGGTAAGTACTAGCAATCAGTGAGTCACTAAATTGCATCGGTAAGACCCTTCTCTTATCCCAAATTTTCAAAATCTCATTCAATTGCATCTCATGAAAGGCTGAATGAATATTTCAGAAATGCATATCATGCTGATTACTTAGAACTCTAGCCTCTGCCATGTTGATATTCCCACCGAGGAAAAAAGTGGATGTCGGGGGAGATAGTGGGACAAAAGAGAGGTGACCCTCCCTCACTATCGAAGATCCCGAAGGGGTACAACCAACCGACCCGAGGGGAACTTTGCCCACCTCCCGGTGATTCGGAGCCCATGTAGGGAGCCTGTCATGCCGTTTTATCCCTTACACAGGTACAGTGAGTGGAGGATTGAAGATTGAAGACTTTCCAAGGACTCAAGTACCTACAGGACCAAAACAGGGTAAAAGAGGAAATTTACAAGTCACTTACAGGGTATTTACAGGTGGTTACAGGTACATCATTTATTACTGAAGCACAGGTGCATGTACTACAGGATACCCACAGGTTCTATATACCCTTTTGCAGGGTTTGGTAGCCATTTGGGGTTACTATATTGCATCACAGGGTCAAAACAGGGCACTTACAGGTCTAGACAGGGTGCAGGACTGGACAGTTCAGACTCTGAAATTCAGCTATAGAATTTTCTATCTTAAACTTGTTATAGCGTGCTATAGCTCATCTCGAAGAGGGCATTCTTAGCTTTGATTCGCACAAAAATTTTCTGAAATTGGAGTTTCCTAGCCAAAGTTATAGCCGTTTTTCTGACAGGGGGTACTGCAGGACTGTACTAATATGACAGGACATAAAGGCAAAAATAAGGTCCAGGAGGATTATGCTCAGCAAATCAAGTATTCTATGATGGATAGCACACTTCAAGAGAACCCTAAAGAGCTTCAACAACAAGGAGAAGTCAGTATACTCAATAATACTTTGTGTGCCCATGAACAAAGACATAGGGAACGACATGAGGCCATCTTGTCAAGAATGGAGTAGATGGTTCTATCTACTGATCAGACCAAAGCTTCTATTGATAAGTTGGTAGAATCCAATGAACAACTCATGGAAAAAATCTCTAAATTCATGCAGTTGCAAATGGCATCAAAAGAAGTTAATGAGAAGGCTTGTTCAAACAATGGCCCTTCAGTCCCACTTCAGCCATCTAACCAAAATGGTCATGGAAATGGGATTATTGGAAGAAGAGGCATTCCAAATAGTCAGTATGAAGTAGGAGAAGCTTCACAAAGGCATGATGACTATTTGGGCAGTTTGAATGGGGCCAATACTCAAGCTTTTGGACTGCATACTCAAAATTCCAGGGGTACTCTACCTACAGGAAGATTACATAGTAATTCTCAGCCACCTGCTGGAAGATTTCAGTCTCAATTTAGAGGTTCTGTACTTGGTAATCCTGATCAGCCAATTTTGAGACAGAAACCCTTTCATGAAAGGGAGTTTAAGGATAAAATTGTTTTAGCCAAATTTAATGGCCAGTCATCTTCACCATCAAACTTAGAGGAATGGACCTCTAAGATGGAGTCCTACTTTGATATATACCCTAAAACTGATGATATGAAGATTCACTTTGCTTCCTTGCATCTAGAAGGATTTTCCCATACTTGGTGGAGGTATATCAAGAAAGAGAATATACTTGTAGAGAATTGGGAAGCTTTCAAGGCACTTATGGCTGAAGTCTTTATTTCGTCTCTTGAGAAAGAGAAGTTAGCACGGAGATGGTATGGGGCCTAAGTGTAAGAGAGTATACAAATCAATTCCTCAACTTGACCATGTATGTGGAAAGCATCAGTGATGAGGCTAAGCTTCACAAGTTTATGTATGGTTTGGAGCCATCTTTTTCAGTTGATGTTATGGCGTAAAATCCTACTTCACTTTTCAAGGCTATTGAGCTTGCGGAGCGCTATGGAAGAAAGCATAGGAAAGAATCTTCATTTCAGCCTAGTTATGGACAGCCAAGGACTGTTTTAAAGCAGGGACAAGTTGGTAATACTTGTGGCAGCTGTTATGTGTCTAATGGGAGCTTACGGGTACCAACTTATCCTCCATTTAATGCTTCTAGGCCTCAAAGTAATTTTAGGACAGCAAACAGTCCAGAGGTTGAATTCAAACAGGGGGACAACAAGCCTAAGTCCATTTCAGCTAATACAAATCCCAAATCTATTCCCATGGATCTTTACAAGGAAAGGAAGGACAAGGGCTTATGTTTCAAGTGTGGAGAAAAGTATACACCTGATCATGCTTCAAAGTGTGTATACAAAAATGTCAAGCCAAAGCTTCAGAGTATGCTAGTTTTTGAGGACTTTGAAGATGACATAGATGAAGCTAATGCAATGGAAACTATTGCTGAAAATGAAGATCTTGAGGAGGAAGTTGGATAGGAGTACTTTTATGATCCAGCCGACTCTTTTCCTTTTGATCCAGGTGGAGATGTTCCGTTTGACCCTGGTGGATCTTGTGATGAGTCGCTTGCTGCCACTAATTGTTCTATCTCTATGGATGCTTGGACGGGATCTAAGAGCCCTAATACACTTCATATGAAGGGAAGCATATATTTTTGTCAATAAGTCAATCATGGACAAGTTAAATTGTGTTCCCACAGACTTACAACAGCCCATTAGAGTACAAGTGGCTAATGGTGAAGAAGAAATCAGCACACAGATTTGCCCACAGGTTTCTTTGCAGTTGGCTGAAAATTTTGAAGCCAAAGTAAACCTGATCACTCTGGAAATGGGGCCCATAGATATTGTACTTGGTTGTGATTGGTTGATGACACTAGGCAGGATCACTATGATTTCTCATAGTTATATATGGAGTTTATCTCCAATGGACAGCTTATCCATTTATAGGGAATTCCTAGTAGATCTGATTTTCAGCTTAACACCATTCAACAACTCAAAAGAGAGTACAAGAAGCGCTCACAAATATTAGTTTTGCATTTGAACAAAGAAACACAGGATCAGCCCAATAATTCAGCAAACCATCCAGCCTTGACAGCTCTTCTTGAGGAGTATAGAGATTTGTTTGAAGTACCTACTTCATTGCCTCCTAAGAGAGCGGTGGATCACCCCATTGATTTGGAGCCCAACTCAAAGACAATCAATAAGCCACCTTACAGATTATCAAAGTGTGAACAAGAGGAAGTAGCCAAGCAAATCAAAGAACTTCTTGAAATGGGTTTCATTGAACCAAGTTCTTCACCTTACGCATCTCCAGTTCTGTTAGTCAAAAAGAAAGATGGATCTTTCAGAATGTGCATTGACTACAGGGATCTCAATAAGATAACAGTGATGAAGAACAGGTATCCTATACCCAGGATTGATGATTTGCTTGATGAGCTTAAGGGGGCTCGATTCTTCACGAAGATTGATTTGAGATCAGGATATCATCAGATTCGCATGCGAGAGGGTGATGAAGTCAAGACTGCTTTCAGGACTGATCGTGGGCTCTATCATTTCTTGGTGATGCCATTTGGACTTACAAACGCTCCAGCTACCTTTCAAAGCCTGATGAATAAGATCTTGCAATCTTTCCTCTTTCAGTTTGTCTTGGTGTTCTTTGATGACATTTTGATCTATAGCAAGACTTTACAGGATCACTTGGCACATATGAGGAGGGTTTTTGATGTATTGAGATATCATAGGCTTTTTGCTAAGGAGAAGAAGTGCTCTTTCATGTAGACTGAAGTGGAATACTTGGGACATATAGTCAATGAAAAAGGAATACAGGCTGATCCCAAGAAGGTGCAATGCATAAGAGATTGGCCAACGCCTACTACTACTACCTTTGTTAGAGGATTCCTTGGTCTATCTTCATTCTATCGCCGATTTATAAAGCATTATGCGGCAATTGCAGCTCCTTTGACTGACAGGTTGAAGAAGGAGGCTTTCTTTTGGGATGCTCTTGCAAATAGCAGCTTTAACCAGTTAAAGGAACTCCTTACTTCTGCTCCTATCTTAGTATGCCCAGATTTCTCCAAAGAGTTTACTATACAGTGTGATGCTAGTGGCCATGGCATTAGGGCTGTTTTGCTTCAGGAGCATGGAGTAATTGCATTTGAGAGCCGTAAGCTTACAGATAAGGAGATGGCCATGAATGTTTACGACCAGGAGATGTTGGCTATCCTGCATGCAATCAAGAAGTGGCACCATTACTTATATGGCAACTGACTCATAGTACATAGTGATCACCGGGTACTCAAGTATTTTCTTACTCAGTCAAATCTCACTCCAAAACAACGTCGCTGGGTAGCTACATTACAGAATTATGATTTTGACATCACTCATACAAGGGGAAAAGATAATATAGTGGCTGATTCTCTTTCTCGTATGTGGGCTTGCAAAGTGTCAGCTATGACAGAATTACATAATGACTGGATTGAAGAACTACAGGAGGCCTATCTTTTAGATGAGGAATTCAGCCAAATCTTTCAGAAATTACAGCAAGGTCTTATGGAAGAAAACTCGCATTACCAACTTAAAAATGGTCTTATTTGGTAGAAAGGCAAGATTGTTATTCCCTCTACTTCTTCTTTTAAGCAGAAAATTATGGAGGAGTTACATTCTTCGCCTTTAGCTGGACACTTGGGAGTTTTCAAGACTTATGACAGGATCAGCAAAAGCTTTTATTGGAGAGGACTGTGGAAAGATGTCAAGGACTTCGTTATGAAGTGTATGCCTTGTCAACAAAATAAGGATAGCACCCATAAGCCAGGAGGTTTGTTACAGCCATTGCCTATTCCTACGGGTAAATGGACTCATATTACTATGGATTTCATTACTGGCTTACCTACTACTAAGAAGGGGTGGAATAGTATTTATGTGGTGGTTGACAGACTCACCAAAGCAGCTCATTTTATCCCAACAAAGATTCAGTTTACTGCTTCTCAAGTGGCCAACCAGTTTATGGAGTATATTTTTAGACTACATGGATTATCTCAGGTGATTGTCCATGATAGGGACTCAAAGTTTATGAGTAACTTTTGGCAGGCGGTATTTACATCTATGGGCACTAAATTGGCTCCATCTACGGCTTATCATCCCCAAACTGATGGACAGATAGAAAGAGTTAATAAATGGTTGGAGACTTATCTTCGCCATTTTTGCTATGATGTCCAAACCTCATGGGATTCTTGGTTACACCTGGCTGAGTTTGCTTACAACAATTCCACTCATGCGAGCATAGGAGTTTTACCCTTTGAGGCTTTGTATGGTTACAAGGTGCCCTTACCCACAGTCATCTTTAATGAAAAGATCAATCCTCATGGGAAGGAGGAGTTGGAAAGAATGCAGACCCTTCTTCAGCAATGTAAGGTGAATCTAAGGAAGGCTCAAGATCAAATGAAGATGTATGCTGATGAGAAGAGGAGGCCTTTAGAGTTCCAAGAAGGAGAGCTGATTTTGTTGAAGGTGCCCAAATCCAAGTACTCTACGTTAAAAGATAGATCCAGTAACAAGCTTGCCCACAGGTTTTATGGCCCTTATAGGATCCTTAAGCGAATTGGAGATTTAGCATACAAACTAGAGCTTCCCTCTTCTACAAAGATTCATAACATCTTCCATGTTAGTTAGCTCAAGCCCTATTATGGTGATCCAGTGGATATAGTTGATGAGCTGCCACCCATTGATGAAGATGGTCTTGTTCAGTACATCCCAGAGGCTGTTATAGGTCAGTGTGAAAAGAAGCTTCGATCACGTTCTATTGTGGAATATTTGATCAAATGGAGAGGTTTACCATATGAAGAGGCTTCTTGGAGACCTGATTCTATTTTGGATGAGTATCCATACTTGAGGGAGACATTGGTGGCTGAAGCCTATTGCTTATGGAGCTAGTAATGATGCAGACTGGTTCAGGACAGCACGCTGTTTTAGAACAGTTTTTATCGTACCTAATTTTCAGAATTAAGCTATCTATATGGGCTTAAAGTACTCTTCAAGAGCTTCGTTTTGATATATGGTACATCTCATTTGGACACTTCTATCAAAAGTTATGGTAGATTTGGTCCAACAGGGACTGTTTACTCAGCAAGCTGTCTACTTTGTTCTGGGATTATTTGTTGAAGACTTTATGGCTCCATTTGCTTCTAAAGTATTTCAAATCATGTATATCGCTAGGGCTTACTTCCATTCTTCAAATTCAGCTCATGTAGTGGTCATTTTTCATTCATTTTCCATTTGTAAAGCTAAAACAGAGTAGTACTCTGTTCTATCCATCTTCTTTCTAGTTGTTTCTAGGTTTGTTTTTTAGGACAAAAACTTTTGGGAAGGGATGGATTGTAAGAAGCTGGGAATAACAAATTAGTGTTAATAATATTGATATTATGCCATGTCACACTGACATTGGTATAAAAGGAGAGAAGATGTAATTTTTCACATCTTTTTGACACATTAATATAATTACAATCTTTCTCTCCCCTTCTTGCTCACAACTTCTATGGCTTCCCCTTCTTTCCTGTCTTTCTCTCTCTAAAACTAGTCTTTCTCTCTCCTCATCACTCTTCTTCTCTCACTTCCTGCAGTTTTTCTCTCTCTTCTGTAGTCTTCTCTCTCCCTAGTTCTCTCTCTGACACTGCATGTATCCAGCAATTATATTCTTCATTTTATGATGAAGTTCAGCAGTCTAAGGAGGAACTGAATAAGACCAATACTGAGTTAGTCTCTGCTCAGGAGAAATTCTCTGACCTTTGTACGCAAATGGAGCAGCAGAGTAAGCTCATGGATATTCAGAAAGCTGAAATCTCTAAGTTGAAAGCTGAGTTGGCAGAAGCTAGGTCTCAAGTGGTTGTTGTAACAAAGGAAAGGGATAAGTTACAGAAGGAGAGTCAAGAGATGAAGGAGGTGATAACTGCCCAAGCAGAGAAGTTTAAATCCACCACAGCTATCTTAGACCAGAGCAACGCTCAAATCTAGCAACTCAAAGATCAGTTGGCTCAGCCTCGGTCTAATACACAGAGTCCTGTGCAACCAATTTCTCTTTTATCCCTTGCAAACTTGGCAGCTCTTCAGAGACAGGCTACATTATGTCCCTTATTTCAGGCCAAGGTGGAAATATTGCAATCTCGCATGGATTTATTATGGTTTTCTTTTGAGCAGTATCAAGAATATGTTCCACCAGATCATTCCTTTCTTGTCCATTATCAACAACAGAAGTTGGCCTTCTATATAAAACTTTCCACGATGGATTTACCTATTCCAGAGGATGGATGGAGTGGGGCCTGGTCATCTGATTTGCTGATAGAAGTAGTGAGGATAGTTTTTGAAGACTCTGTCACTCCAGATACGATGCTTCTGTTCTATATGTATTTGAGGGGTGATTTACTGATTCCAGATGATGAAGATCTGGCTTGGTATGTCAGAGATGTGGTATTTCAAGCTTCTTTGTATGTCCGACATTTGGAGTTGAGGATTGATGAGATGTTCTAGGGATATTCTTCAAAGGTGGCTGAGTGTCCTGAGTTTTCATGGCACACTATGATTGATGATGTCATTTTGAATCACCGTCAGGTCAAAGCTTCAGCTCATGCCCAGAACATTAACCAACTGAGGGTGGATCTTTTAGCCTATCTCTCCAACCAACCCCCATTTGATACTTCTTTCTTTGAAGCCTATCATCGTATATCAGCTTTAGGTCCGTCCTTACCATGCCTAACTCATTATCAACAAATGGCTCATAGATATGATGCTTATATTTCCCTTTTTCAATCTAACCCAAAGGTCATTTTATCCCTTCTTTTCCAACCTCAAGGATCTCCTCAAATTCCTATATTTACCCATTGTTCTTTTATTGAAGATCGACTTTTTCTACCTCCTGATCCTTGTCCTTCCCCATCCCTTGACATTCTATCAACTTTTCCTGCTTATCTTTTAACGCCTTTCTTAACGGAATCTCCTCAATTTTCAGCAAATCCATCTTTAATCCATTCTTCATTTTATGATTTTGCCTATCCATCGCTTCATTCTCTTTCATTAGTCCCTCTTCCGTCTCCTAACACTTCTATTCCTAATCCTCCTCAGTTGGTTAGTGGGTATCAAGGTTTTGATCAAAAGATTCTTCGAAGAAGAGGCTGGAGTTCAAATGATTCCCTTGCTGGACCTCAAATCAATTGGCCATTGATCCCAGAAGAATGGATAAGTGCTAGTCAGGCTTATCAGAATTATCTGCATTTTGCTCAGCAATATTCTCAGTCTGTAGATCCTTCTATGCGCTTAACTGCTCATTTTACTTGGTACCTGGCGTATATGCATAGGCATTCCCATAATGATTCAAAATCTATTCCAAAGTTATGCATGAATGTCAATGTGAGCATTGATTCCTAGCAACTGGATGTCTTGTACTTTCATGCCCTCTGTTTGCCTAGCAGATATCTCATCTTATTGGAAAGGATGTGCTGCCTTCAATTCTTTCAGAATCCTCCCAAGACATTTGTAGATGAATCCTTGTCCATGGATCGTTTTCGAAATCACCAAGCCTTCAAAAGGGATCATCTTCATTGATACCTTTGCAATGTATTGTGGATGATTTTTAATGATAAATCTCTCTTTTAGGAGGAGTCATTCAGATGGTTGTGTTGTGTGTAGTATTTGTGTTGTGGGTTAATTTATGTGATAAGATTGTGGTGATTGCCTATTCGATTTGCTTTTGTGCGAGCTACGTTTTTGGAAAATTGCGGTGATAATGTTGTTGGTTGGATAGTTGAAGATGCTGATGCAGAAGAAGAAACCTCTTATATCCTTTACAAGTTTGTTGTGATTTCCAGTTTGATAAGAAGTGTTAATGTATAAAGGGTTTTCCTTTCGTTGTATTCTTTATATCAGATACAGGTTATAAGTTGGGGTCGTGGTTGGCTGGACTGTTTTTGAAGATTTATTGAATATTAAAGTTGAGCTCTTGAATGAACTTGTATTCCCTTTTTCCTAGGTCGCGAGGACGCTTCCTTATTAAGTGTGGGGATATGTTGAGTGTTGAAATGACCTATTTTTTGGTTGATTTTTGTTGTTTTTGAGAGCTGAATGGTTGATTTTATGAGATGATTGATTGGTTTGGAAGTGGTTTGAGAGTGTTTTGGATTGGTTGGATTGGTTTTATTAAGCTCATGATGTTTATTAGTAGAGATGTGAAGTTCTATTGATGTTCTGATATGTTCTCTTTGGTCCTGATAGCTTCTGTTGAGCTTCTGTTTTGTTCTGTTTTCTCTCTGTATGGAAGGATGGAGTATTGATTGATAGGGTTTGAGATTGTTTGAAAGCTTATTGAGTGATTTTTTATGGTTTGGAATGGTTTTGGTATGAGTTATGTGGTTCTGATGCTTTCTGTTGACCTTCTGTAACTTTCTGTTGAGCTTCTATGAGCCTCTGTAGACCTTCTGTATGCCTCTATATGTGTTCTGTTGGATGAGAATGTAGCTTGGGAAATTTTTCTAGCCTTGGAAAGAGGTGAATACAAGTGCAAAAGAGCTAAAAGAAGTCAAAGAAGTAGCTGCTGAAGACTCAAGTAAAGACTGGAGTGAAGTGACAGTGGTGAGCTATGAAGAGTCACTGTAGTGGCTCTGGTACCTCTTCATATCAGACATACCTCTTGGGAGGTGCATCCACGACCTAAGAAGGATTATTGAGGGTTATTATGAGAGCATTGTAGTGAGGATATGATGTACTATTGAGAGAGAGAGAGAGAGAGAGTCAAAGATAGTCAATTCTATCAAACAATGTGATTGTATATGAGAGATTGAGAGAGAGAACTATGAAGACATTGAAGATGAATAATATGTGATTGATTTCCATTCAAAGATGGTGTATTCCTTTGTGTTCTTTGTTCTATTGATGGATTTTGTGAAGATGTTGGAGATTATGGTTAATTCTATCAAACCCGTGGGAGATATTTACTATGATGCTACGTGAAGAATTGCTGTTTTCTTTGTTTTGATGATCAAAAGAATGAAATAAAAGCTTTTTTATGTTACAAGATAGATTTTCTTGCAAGAGAATTCCCTTTTCCTTGGTGTTCCTCTTGGGGCTCCAGGCATACAAGGAAACTCTCCTCCACAAAAGGAAGCATAAGGCACAAGTGCCTCCACCAAAGCGATATGTGCCTACCCTTAAGTGGTATGCACCAAAAAGGGACGCTAAGCAACATCGCCCCGGATGCAAAGGCTCAAGGGAATGCCGAGGGGGTGGCAACCCCGACCGCGCAGGCCCTCACCAAACGCTCGGGCACCAGGTGCTCAAAAAAGGAGAATGCAGCTAGAAACAAGAGGGAATTTGATAAATTATTTAAAATCATTCTTGAAATAGTTGCGGCCAGGGACTACACCATATGGGTCCCTACCGATATCTTCCCTGCTCGGCCTGATGGGAGTCCCGCCTCCACACCTCCACAGCCCTAGTCACCCGACCACCCAAATTCACCCCACCTCATACAAATAGAATAGGCCCTATGTTGTATAAGTTGCTTTCCAAATGCCATTTTGTCATAACTTTTTGTCCTTAAGTGGTTAAAGGGGCAGGCTTCCCAATTGTACAAACCTCCCTTACCGACTACTAATACATGTCACGTCTTTAACAAGCACCGATGATATGCATCATAGTCAACACCATAGGATTTAGATAAATTAATATCTTCTTGCGTTGCATTTGTTCATTATAATTGATGCATGTGACTTGAATGTACTCTTACGAAGTGTCAAGTGGATGCAAGATGACACATGTCTTTGTATGAAAGTGTTCAACGTCCAAGTCACTGCAAGACCACCAACCTCACAAAGAGCCAAGACAAAGCCTCACCACCAAAAGCGAAAATCACCCTTGCCGATCACCCACATCGCATGGCCCAAAGCATGATCAGTGGTGGCCACTCTCTCTTTCAGGGTCAAACTCTACACCTAGCACTCACGACAACTGTTACCTCAATTGTACCAACATCGCACGTTACAAAGAAGTGTGCAAAATCTCCAGTGTATCTCCCCATCTCAACAACTGTTTCTATAGCAATCAGGCTAGGGCACAATCTTCGCTGTAATATCCATTTCCTGAGCCTTCCAATCTCGACATTTTCCAACCCATTGAAAGGCTGATAGCCTCAACATATTGTAAGTTATACTCAGGCAAGTATTTTTTATTTAAATTTAAAAAGAAAAGAAAAGAAAATAAGCACCCACGATCATAGCACAGCACCTAGGGATCCTCAAATTAGGTACGTCCAATGACCTTGGTCGGCTGGCTCTGTCCTTAGTCCCCTAGCCCTTTAACATCACCCACAATTGTTCAAGGCATATCAAGGGCAGGACATACCTAGGGAGCTTATCTCGTTTATGGTTAGACCTGTCACACTGACCCATTTGCATGATTCTCTTTTGCACTCTACCTTAATACCATTGCAATCGATCATGGTAAGCACCTCACGAATAGCCATGAAAAGTACACCGTACTCGTCGAGCAAGTCCAATAGCTACTAGCTACCAAAAGTGCAGTGTCCATGTGTTAAATTATGCTACATCGTGTTGTCACAATGCAAAGGATGTCTCATACACCTTCTTGTGTACTCCTCAACATGGACAACTTTGCTTCATCCACATGTTGTTATGAGGAATCAGACCCGTGGTCTTCTAACTACGTAATATCTAGGTATGCACGAGTACTCACATAATATCTGCACCCAAATATATACACAGTCTGGGTCCTCAAGTGCCGGACAATACTCTCAGCTTGATTAGAGTTTGATTAGAGTTCGACCTGTCTCCCAAACTAATCAAACTACGTCTTGTGCATGATAAGAAGACTAGCACTACCCCCAGGGAGAGACCACATATGTGAGGTTTTCAATTGCAGGTACTAAAGACTCCATCAAATGCATTGTCAGCTCTTCATCATCACTCAATTCTGACCTCTTGACCATTCATATCATACAACCCACCAAACAATCGGCATGTGCAGAATCCCCACAAACCACCACTTGTGCCAGCCCCCAGCGCAATTCCCAACAACGAACATCCCTACCCCCAACTCCAACCACCCTACCACCAGCCACCCATGCCAACAATGTGGCCCCAATGACCTTCATTTGCCCACCACCAAAAATCCTCCAAGGCAACCACAGTCGTCCTTGCCACCCACATCTTCGGTGTATGCTAAAGCCTACTATATACAATGGTGAGTGCCATGGGACTGGCACTCATCTAGGAGGGGGATAATGTTAACCCTCAAACAAAAAAGATGGAAAAGCTAGAAAATCTAAGCAAGAGACAAGGCCAAGGAAAAAGTTAAATAAAGACGAAGGCACGCCAAGAAGAATTTGGAAACATGAGAAGTGCAGAAAAGTCCTAAATCAAGGAGAAAGGCACACAAGAAAAAGCGCAATACTCATGTAAAAGAGCACAAGGCATACTAGGATTTATTTTAAAGAGCATTAGGCTCTCACCCATGCAAATTGTAAAGGTAGATAAGTGGTAGGAAGAAAGCTAGGAAGATAGGAGGACAATGTGAAAAATGGCCTAATCGGCCATGTAAAAAAGGGGATAAGGGAATGACCGCCCAAAAGGGATTTATGGTTTTGTATATAAAGTTGAAAAGTGAATGAGAAGCTCATTCTTGTGTGTGGCCAAAAGTGGATTTCCTCCTCCTCTTCTTCTTCTTATTCTTCTTCTTCTTCTTATTCTTATTCTTCTTCTTATTCTTATTATTCTTCTTCTTCTTCTTCTTCTTCTTGCTTGCTTGCTTGAGCTTGTGCTTGAGAGAGGGAGTGTGAGAGTGTGAGGGAGTGAGTGTGTGAGGGTGAGGGACTAGGGAGGAGAAGCTCTCCATCTTCTCTTCTCTTCTCTTCTCTTCTATTCTATTCTATTCTATTCTCTTCTCTTCTCTTCTCTCCTCTTCTCTTCTCTTCTGTTGCTCGCAGCAATGGAGCTTGGAGCGTGAAGCTTGAGGATGGAGCTTGCTTGAAGCTTGCACTTGGATCGTGGAGCTATCGGAGTGCTTGGGAGAGGAGGTAACTTGCTCGGTCATGGAGGTAAGCTCACTACACCCATAGAGATGGATGGCACGTCGGCTATGTGAGAGGTAGTCACATTAGTGCTCGGCTTGGAACGCTTGAAACAATAAGCAGTCTGTGGGTCACAGAGAGGATGTAATGCCTCGTCGCAGACATAGGAGGTCCCTCCCTTTATTAATATAATTAATTGAATATATTTTTTATTACCACCCCTCCCCTATTGTCGGCGCGATAGGAAAAGGGAGTGGAGTTGGCGAACGGGATGACAAGAAAGGGAGAGGACGGTGTGATGAATAAGGGAGAGATGATGCACGTGATGATGTTGATGGAGGGGGAGGCCGTGGGCCTACCACCCCTCCTTAACCTCCTCGACAAGTTCACAGCTTGCCGCCATGCAAAGCTACATGTGGTGGGTAGGAAAGACCACCACCACCACATCACTTCCATGACCCCCATTGTCATTTTTTCTACCCCCAATAATAACCTCTCCCCCCCCTATAGAACACCCCCCCTTAAAGCAAAGGAAGAAGATACCACCTCCTTACCCCCCTACTGCCCATTGAGACAAAGGAAGAACAAGAGAGAGGGAGAGAGAGAGGAGAAGAAGAAGAGAAGAGGAGAGAGGGAGAGAGAGAGGAGAAGAAGAAGAGGGAGGAGGGAGAGAGAGAGAGAGAGAGAGAGAGGGGAAGGTTCTCAGAGATTTTTTCCCCTTCCCCTCCTTAGAGGGTGACCACACGCGTTGCTTTTCTCTTTGTTTCCCCGCAAGTTTAAAACCGTCTCCCCGTGAGTCTAATCCTTTCGAGGAGAATCACCCCGGCACACCATTTCCTCGACAAGAGAAAAGAGTGATTTATAAGCTAGAAGTATGGCCCCTAAATGAAGAGAGACATGCATTAGCAGTAATCCCGCATCCAACAATGGAGCCATGGCCAAGGCATTTCTGCAAATACGAATACTGTTAGAAGTAAAGCTCAGTAGGTACGTCCTTATGTGTGACCGACATCTGTGACAGCTAGGTGTGTGCTGTCTCCATGTGACTACATTGAATAAGTCGGGTTTGTGTTAGTAGATGACCTGACTAGAGTTAGTCAGTCTAGTCAACACTAAGACTAGGTTACTTTACATTGTATTGTGTGCTTCTCAATTAGTGTGGAATAATGAAGAAAGCTATGGGAATAATGAAGAAAGCTTCTCAATTTTCACTATGTTGGTCACACAGAGGTATGCATTGTTGAAGGAGAGTAGCCATTGGTCAAGAGGCTCTTGGAGACCCTGCTAGAGCATCTGAGAGGCTCTATTGAGCCTATGCAAGCCTTGTATAGGCTCAGATCAGCCATTGTATACAACAGCAACCCCTGCTGAATCAGCATGAACTGCGCCTATTGAGCTGGATGGACTGCAACTTGTCAAACATCAATGGGGCACTTGGACAAGACTCATAAGCCATGTATGCTCACTCTTGAAGGTATCTGAAGAGTACAAGAGGTAAATACTTGTGTGGGAGCTCTATTATGAGCTGGAGTAACAAACACAGATCTGTAATCAGTTTTGAACTGCTGTGAACATGAATGGACAGTATGCATTCAGTCATTATTGACATGCAGAAGCCTTGTACTACACTTAGAAGGCATCTTTGAAGCACAAGAATGTGCCAAAGCATGTATACATTGGATTAAATGTCTTGGAGCTGAGATTTCTTGCTCAGAATACTCAGATTTGAAAATCATTAACAGGCTGAAAATTGTCATACACTGTGAATAGCAAGTGTTGTATCTTGCTGAAGCAATACATGTCACCGTGGAGCTTCTATCACCTAAATGAACTGACATATGCATGTTGAATGTATGGAGGATTGTGGAAAGCATTGGATGTTGTTGAATACTCAGATCTAGACTTGAAATAATTGCTTTGACAATGCTTGGGCTGGTTATGAACATTCATGTATTCCTTGACAGTGATCAATGAACACAGGTTGTCTATACCTACCCAAATGCTCATGTATTGAACTTGCCACTACAAAGTAAATGTATGACATGTCTTGAGGACTTTTGAAGCTGGAATACATATTGGTTGCCATAATATTGGTTGTTGGTAATCTGTAAGCAAATTTATGTCATTTATACTTGCTGGTTATGCACTGTTTTGTGCCTCTGTGCTTATGTCTTGACTGCCAAATGTACTAGCAGCTATCTGGGAAGTTTTGGGACATGTATGACTTGAATACCACTCAGCTTTGACCTTAGAATTGTTGCTAGTTACTCACAGTTTACAGTTTTCAGACTGCATGTATTCACCCTGGCAGTGAGGTTGCAGAAGCTTAAGCTGAAGCAAGTACATAGCTTATGTATTGACAGTTATACCTGCAGGCTGAGACCACTTATTTGTGGGCTGTTTTGGGTTATCAGTGGGCTGAAATACCCTGGTTTTTTACTGCAATTAATTGCAAAAAACTTTCATAAACTGTTGTGGACTGAACTTGGTCAGTGATACTTATCAACTTGCAGGGAGTCAGGCACTTGATAGACAGTCTATTGCATCATGGCTAATGCACATGGGACTAACAATATCATTCAGATAGTTGGAGAAAAGTTAGACAACAAGAACTTTGCATTATGGAAATTCAGGATGAAAAGCTTTCTAGTTGGCAGAGGTTATTGGGATCTATGTACAGGAGATGAGGCTGCTCCTGGATTGCCTGCAATGAATCCAACTAATGAACAGAAAAGAGCTCATAGGCTATGGAATGAGAGAGCATGCAAGGTGTTGCATTGGTTTTCTCTATGTATATCTAATGCTATGGTAATTCAAATCACTGGATGTGAGACTCCAAAGGATGCTTGGGACATACTGATGAAAAATTATGGAACCATGACACATGCACGAAAGATCCAGTTGAAACAACAGTTCAACAACATGTCTAGGAATGGCAGGAGCATCCAGGTGTATACCACGGAGATTAAGACCATAGCTTATCAACTTGCTACCATTGGCTCAAGTGTATCAGAAGATGATATGATTGCTATTGCCTTGAATGGATTAGGGAAAGAGTACAAATCTTTTGACACATACATCTCTGTTAGAGAAGAGCCCCCTACCTGGGAAGAGCTAGTTGCTTTGTTGCTGCATGAGGAGGTCAAACTTGGTTTGAATACAAGTTCCAGTGCATCTCAGAGTAGAGACACGGTGTTATACTCTAGCCAGCGTGGCAGAGGATTTAGAGGTCGTGGTTCATTTTGAGGTCGTGGTGACACTTGTAATGCTTATGGACAGCAGCAATAGCAGGGTAATTGGCATGGTGCAAATACACAAGGCCAGCATGGATCTGGCAGGTTTAGAGGCAGGGGGAGATCACCCTGAGGTAGAGGTGGTGGATCTAGTTCATGGCAGTCATCTGATCAATCCAATAGGGACAAGGATTGCCATTATTGTGGCAAGTATGGGCATATTGCAAAGGATTGCTACAAGAAGCAAGGAGATATGAAGGCTAAGAGCAGACAGCATGGGCACTATGCATCGTCCAGTGGTGCCCATGATGAGCAAGATGATAGTCTATTTGCCATGCAACATGTATCCAAAAATGCATCGAGACATAATAGAGATGATAGATGGTACATTGACTCTGAAGCGTCAAACCACATGACACCGCATGGAGAGTGGTTTGATGAGATGGTTGCAGGTACACATGGTCATGTATGTACTGGGGATGACACCCAACATGACATAAAGCATAAAGGGATTGTTCCTCTCATGATGCCTGATGGCAAGAAGAAAGGCCTGCATGATGTATTACATGTACCGACCATAACAAAGAATCTTTTGTATATAGGTCAAATGGCAGAACAGAATTTGCAAGTAAGATTTAACAAAGATGGATGTTTCATTGAGGAGTATGGAAATGGTTGCAAGCTAATTGCTAAGGGCAAAAGAGATGGCAGGATGTTTACTTTGGATGTGACCATTCCGGGACTTAAGGTAGCCATGTTTGCTCATGATGAGAGTGCCATTCGAGATATAGAAATTTGGCACAAGCGGATTGGACATGTCAATGTACAAAAGCTGAAATCTATGCAGCAGAAGGAAGTAGTACTTGGATTACCTAAATTCAAGTATAATGGCTTTGGTCATGTATGCCCTGCATGTCAATTTGGAAAGCAGGCACGGTTTCCTTTCATGAAACATGTAAAAAACAGCACTAGGCCTTTACAATTGGTGCACTCTGATGTCTAGGGTCCTTCACATAATGCTTCTTTTGGAGGTGCACGGTATTATGTCTCATTTATTGATGATTTTAGCAGATACACTTGGCTTTATGTTTTGAAGCATAAAGATTATGTGTTTGATGCATTCAAAGACTTCAAGAAGCATGCTGAAAATGAGTTAGGTTGCTACATATCCTGTTTGAGATCAGATGGAGGAGGTGAATATGTCTCTAATTACTTTGATAGGTATCTTGCTAAATATGGGATCAGAAGATAGCTCACATGTAGCTATACACCACAGCAAAACGATGTTGCAGAGAGGAAAAACAGGGTCTTGATGGAATCAGTTAAAGCTATGCTGAATGAGAAATGTCTGCCAAATGGTTATTGGGCTGAAGCAGTGATGACTGTTGTCTATGTGCTAAATCGAACCCCTACAGCAGGGATTCATGATGTCACTCCATATGAGAAGCTGTATGGTCATAAACCTGATATTTCGCACTTGAAGGTATTTGGCAGCATTGCATATGTGCATATACCGGATGAAAAGAGAAAGAAATTGGATCCTAAGGCAGTGAAGAGTGTGTTTCTGGGATATGCACATGAACGGAAAGCTTATAAGTGTTATGTACCTTATACACATGAGACACTCATAAGCAGAGATGTGGTATTTGATGAGTTAGCATCCTGGTATGGGAATCCTATTGCAGTGCCTACTGATGGCTCACCCAATATGAGTCATGCTGAAAATACTCCTACAGAGAGTACTTCCATGAGTGGTCAAACAGGTGATGTGTCATCTACAGTGAGTCCTTGGATAGGACGGTTGCATAGTCACACTACTGCATCCACTGACACGGATATGTCAGTGAGGGGGAGAACAGATAAGGGAAAAGAAAAGGTTTTTGAAGATGTAACATGTCCACTTATTACTGCAAGTTATGAGTCATCTAGCAGTGATAGCTTAGACAGTGAATTGGGGATTCCGTCTATTATGACGCCAGGTGCTAGGCAGAGTCATTATGTGCTGCCTCATGAGAGGCAAGCTCACAATAAGCCATAGCTCAGGAGATCAGAGAGGGTCATACGACCTGTTGATAGGTATACTTACACTGGATATTCAGCCCGTCATTACGCTTATATGACGAAAGTAGCAGGTTTTAGAGAACCAAGTAAGTTTGATGAGGCAGTTTTGTAGATGAGGATTGGCGTGCTGCTATGGATGAGGAATATTCAGCTTTGGCTGAAAATGGCACATGGGATTTGGTACAATTGCCTGAGGGCAAAACACCTATCGACTGCAAGTGGGTGTATAAGGTAAAATGTAAATCAGATGGATCATTGGAAAGATACAAGGCCAGGCTGGTTGCAAAAGGGTATGTGCTGCAGTATGGTCTTGATTATGAGGAGATTTTCAGCCCTGTAGCAAAGATGGCTACAGTTAGAATTGTGATTGCTGTGGCAGCAGCTAAAGGCTGGAAACTATGGTAGATGGATGTAAAGAATGCTTTTTTGAATGGAGAGTTACAGGAAGAAGTTTACATGGAACAGCTTGAAGGCTATGTGCATCCAGAATTTCCAGCACATGTATGCCGGCTGAAAAAGGCATTATATGGGCTGAAACAGGCACCCAGAGCATGGAATGCTTGCATCAGCAGTTATTTGCAACAACATGGTTTTCGATTGGGTGATGCTGATCATAGTTTGTTTGTGAAGAAGACAGATCGTGGCTATGTATTTCTAGTGGTCTATGTTGATGACTTAATCATTACAGGAGATGATGAAAGTGGGATTGCTGAAGTAAAGACATGTTTACAGGCTGAGTTTGAGGTCAAGGACCTAGGAGAGCTGAAATATTTTTTGGGGATTGAGGTTGTCTCTACACCTCAAGGCAGAAGCAGTATGCTCAGGACATGTTACAGAAATATGGTATGGCTGATTGCAAGCCTATGGATATGCCTTTAGAGCAGAATGTCAAGCTACAGATTGATGTTGGGACAGAGATTGAGAATGTTACCATGTACAGACAGATGGTAGGCAGCTTTATTTATCTCACGATCACTAGACCTAACTTGAGTTATGCAGTGGGGCTGATCAGTCAGTTTATGCAGAAGCCTCGCAAACCACACTTGGATGCAGTTAGGAGAATTCTGAGATACGTAAATAGTACCATAGATCATGGCCTATTTTATACATATGGGAAACCCCTTGACTTGATGGGATATACTGATGCTGACTGGGCTGGTTGCACGTATGACAGGAGATCAACCAGTGGTCATGCATTTGGATTGGGTAGTAGCATGATCAGTTGGCAGAGTAAGAAACAACCTACAGTTGCACTGTCCAGTACGGAAGCAGAGTATCGTGGTGCGGCCTTTGCGGCCTATAAAGCTATGTGGTTACAGAAGTTGCTGAATGACTTGGGAATACACTTGGACAGTAAAGTAAGGCTGTACTGTGACAATTTAAGCAATGTCATGTTAGCAAGCAATCCTATTTATCATGCAAGATCGAAACACATTGAGGTCCACTACCATTTCATCAGGGAAATGGATTTAGCAGATCAGATTGACTTGGAGCATGTGAAGACTGAAGACCTGGTATCAAACATCTTTACCAAATCACTTGGTAAAGATAAGTTCATTCACTTTATACAGCTACTTGGAGTGATGCAGATGACTTAAGTTTTGTTTTTGAGCTTGAGCGGGAGTGTTAGAAGTCAAGCTCATTAGGTACATCCTTATGTATGACCGACATCTATGACAGCTAGGTGTGTGCTGTCTCCATGTGACTACATTGAATAAGTCGGGTTTGTGTTAGTAGGTGACCTGACTAGAGTTAGTCAATCTAATCAACACTAAGACTAGGCTACTTTACATTGTATTGTGTGCTTCTTAGTTAGTGTGGAATAATGAAGAAAGCTATGGGAACCTAAAGGTTCATGGAGATTGAGTTTCCCTGTCTCTCTCTCTCTCATCTTTGAACAAATACAGCTTCAGATATGGATAGTTCATACCCGAACATTCAGGTACAAATTTCCATCTCCGCTATTCATTGAGGCATAGGTATGTGTATAAATTCATTTAAAAAAGTAGCTTGAATTTATTTTTCGATGGTTAAGGAACTCATAGGGGATCATAGGTTAATTCTTTCTGCAACCTTACATAACCTCGCATATATTTAATGCAAATGTCGCATTGAGGTTCGCACAAACACATGTACTCAAAATGTCTTGTATCCCAATGCTACGCGACGAAGTCATACATGGCATAAAGAACATAAAGGTTACTTAAGGCGTATGCACATAGATGGTGCATGTATGGGAAAGGTTATATGACACATGCATCGATGGTACACAAGTTGAACTTGCAATAAAAGTCTTGCTAATATCCCGAACTATTAGTCCATTGGGATCTTGAAGTTATGTGTAACTAGTACAAACAACATTCATTAGGATAAAGACTACAATGCCTTGAGATCTATCTGATAGCGACTATGTTCCTCAAACCTATTTGGGAGTTGGGCTAGATGCAACAACAACTCTAGGGAAAGCAAAGAGCTCAAGGATTAGGAAACCCTAAGTCAAGGAAATACCGATACTTTTTGTACTTGTAGGGAAGAAGACTGAGTTATGAATCGATGTAAGTGTGCAATAGAACTTATGTTTTGTATAACATGTAAAACCCTAACATACGACTGAGCCAAATTAAGGGTGTGCTAAGTAGATTTTATGAAAAATGGCTCCTGATCCCAAGGGGGATAGTAAATACGCGATGGAAAGGTTATCGCGACTATTCCTACAATGTTTGAGAAGGATACAATGGTCTTTGTTGAATGATCAAATAACGTCCCAAATGCTTTTGCATTAAACTGATCATTGGATGTGATTTGGATAATTATTTCAAGTGCTTGTATTTGATGCTAAATGCATGGCAAAGGTCAGTAATGACAAGTAGCCATAGAAAATAAAGGAATGTTTCACTAGAAGATGATATTAAGTTGATTGCCTTGATCCTCCTTGATTTCTAAATGGATTAATTCAGGAAGGATATTTTACACAGATGGATCATCTCCAAGATGGCACCACGAATTACCCTGAGAGAGCACTGCTCAATTCACAGGTCAAAGATCGAGTGGTAAAAAGGCCAACCACAGAAAGTATCTCACTCTTAGGTGGCTTGGGGTCAGTAGAGCTCTGGACACCCCTTGCCTCCTAGACCGGAAACGGACTTGTAGACTACTATGAGCCCAATGTCTAGGATGTTGGAGGATCCTATTCTAGATAAAGGATGAAAATTATGGTGCCATGTGATTTTGACCAAGTACTTCTGATGGATAAAAGGGATACATAATTTTCTTGTATTGGCAGGAGACAAAGATTAACTTGAAGGATAAGTTAAGGAACTCATTTGTCAAAAGGACTGCTTGTCTTGTTTTCATGTCTACACTATAAATTACGAGAGTGAACCATGTTCCCTAAAAGGCTTAATTAATGAAGCCAATTTTAAATATCGCACATAAATGTGGTAGGAGTTAATTAGAAAACTAAAGCTATCAAGGTAAGCGGGTGGATGAAATCCCCAATGGGTCTGTCCTACAGCAGGGTGGTCCTAGAGAACTGGGAGGCTTCTCATAAGGATTTATCACCATTCGACTTTAGGTATTGTTAAGTAAGAACCCGATTCATGTTGTTTTAGGGGACCGGAATGGGACTATGCCCTACGGGTAGAGAGGTGGAGGGGCGCATCCCTCTCGTTTACCATTCTCTTTGAACCAAGTGCGGTATGGACCTGGTTCGAATTGGGTATCTCTGCATAAAGTAGGATGTCCAAAATCCAGTGCTAGAATACTGTTAGGAGACCTTGGCCCTAGGAACCTAGATTTCAGATCTATCCTAGTGGGTTTGGCCATAGACATTCTATTGCCAGTTAGACTCAAGAAACACTAGGCAACAAACCCCGTGACATTCCATGGGAGTGCTGGGCAGCATCGCTTAGACAAAGATTAACTTGAAGATAAGTTAAGGAACTTGTTTGTCAAAAGAATTGCTTGTTTTGTTTTCATGTCTGTGCTATAAATTACACGATTGAACTATGTTCCCTAAAATGCTTAATTAATGAAGTTGATTTTAAATGTCACACATAAATGTGGTAGGACCTAATTAGAAAACTAAACCTATCAAGGGAAGTATGTGAACAAAATCCCCGACGGGTCCGTCCTACGCCAGGGTGGTCCCAAAGAACTGGGAGGCTTCTCACAAGGATTTATCACCATTCGACTTTAGGTATTGTTAAGCTAGAACCCGATTCATGCCATTTTAGGGGACCAGAATGGGACTATGCCCTATGAGCAGAGAGGTTGAGTGGCGCATCTCTCTCGTTTTCCATTCTCTTTGAACCAAGTGTGATATGGATCTACTTCAGATTGGTTATCTCTACATAAACTAGGATGTCCAAAACCCGATGCAAGAATACTATTAGGAGACCTTGACCCTAGAAACCCAGATTTCAGGTCGATCCTAGTGGGTTCCAACCGCGGACGTTCTGTTGCGAGGTGGACTTGGAAAACCCTACACAACAAACTCCGTGACATTCCATAGGAGTTTTGGGCGGCGTTGCTTAGACTCGTCTCTCGATGGACCGCTAAAAGCGTGCCTGGATAGAGGCAGGCAAGGTTATGGTTGGTATCAAAGCAAAGCTTTGTAATGTTCCGTGACTGATTAATGTATGGTTCATAGACATATCCTAAAGAGAATAACCTAGGTGGTATGGCTTGATTGTCACACACCTTCCGCACCCACAAATGCTGGTATGCAAGAGAAGAAAATCCTTCTCAAGCAAATTAAGGCACCCAAGTTTGATGGAGAAGGATTAGACGTCGCAGCAAAGGCGAAGACATGGATTGAGTCGATGGATGACTATTTCTCTGCTTTGTGAACTTCCTCTACCAATCAAGCAATGATAGACAAACTTAAGTAGTTGGCCATGCTCGGTTATGGTGGAAGCAATGGTGCAAAGATCAAGGTGTTTCTGAAGCTGCTATCACTTGGGCTCAGCTGAGAGATGTTGTACACGTACGATACCTTCCGCCAACCTACCAGACTTTGAAGATGAATGAATTTTTCAAGCTTAAGTATCTTTAATTAACCTAGAAATCTTACTACTCAAAGTTTGTGACCCTACTAAAATACGCACTGCCTATGGATATTGCACAGTAAGTATCCAAGTTTTTCCATGGCCTAAACACTCCTCTGAACCACCATCTTGAAGCAATGCGTCCAACAGACTTGCAAGATGAATTACTCCAAGCAAATTCCATAGTCCAAGAACTTAAATCAGGCAATTGTAGCAAAGATGACTTCGAGATCAGGGCAAGAGATGCCACACGTGCGGAGAGATAGGGCACATCTGCAAGAGATATCCCTACTGTCAATGCTACCACTGTAATGAGCTAGGACACATCCAAGCAAACTGCCTTGACCTAAGTCCAAAGGACATTGAGCCTCCAAGAAAACGAAGCTACACATGTGCAATCTTCCAATATATAGAAGAATCAGATGAAGACAAAGACCTAGAGCCCACTACGCCTCTTCAAGGTGATTAGAAATCCTAGAAATTTTATCGACATGAAATACAAATCATATTTGAATAAACTTTACTCTTGTAACTACAGTTAACCTGAGTAATATTTGTGGCATCTATTTTGAGCCTAGAACTTGCAAGTGATTAGAGATACTCTAGCGAGGAATGACAGTTATAACTTGCAATGAATTTCTCTTAAGTCATTTCTTCTCAACTAATATGGATTGGGTCTTACCAGAATGTCAAAGCTTGGAAGTATTCTTTAGTATTTCATGCAAAGCCGATTGGCCATGGAACTCCATCCCGAACTAAGAAGAGGACAATCAGGAAACATAGTTTTCCAGATAAAGGATCACTTCTATTTAGTTAAGTCATTAAAAAAGGGAATGTCCAAAGCACCCTAAACACCGATGCTCCGAGTGCCACAACATTGGACATGACTACACCAATTGTCCCAATAGGACTCAAGGAGAACCTAAACTTACAAGGAATGAAATTGTACAAGCTGTAGTGATCCAGAATATATCAGATACTTAGGAAAAACCTAGAAGATATCCATGAGATGTAACTAAAATAAACTTTTCTCTTGTAATCCAGACTCAGAAAGATTTAATACAATAAATTTCTTTTTCAAAAGACTGCATGTTTATGAGTGATCAAAGTATGTCTTAACCCACAGGTCCTAAGTCCCACTAATGCTTGTCTACCCTAGTTCTTCTGAGATGAGGACATCTCAAGTTCTCTAAGGGGGAGAGGATGTAACATCCTATTGCGGACGTAGGAGGCCCCCCCTTATTAATATAATTAATTGAAAATTTTCTTTTATTACCACCCCTCCCCTGTCGTCGACGATAGGAAGAGGGAGTTGAGTCGGCGAATGGGATGACAAGAAAGGGAGATGGTTGTGTGACGATTGAGGGAGAGATGATGCAGGTGATGGTGTTGATGGAGGGGGAGGCCACGGGTCTACCACCCCTCCTTAACCTCCTCGACAAGTTCGCAGCCTGCCGCCATGCAGAGCGACAGGTGGTGGGTAGGAAGGACCACCACCACCACCACATCACTTTCACGACCCCCACTATCATTTTTTCTACCCCCAATAATAATCTCTCCCCCCTCCCCCCCCTTTAAGAAAAGGAAGAAGATAACACCTTCTTATCCCCTGCTGCTGCTAAGACACAGGGAGAAGAGGAGAGAGGGAGAGAGAGAGGAGAAGAAGAAGAGAAGAGGGAGAAGAGGGAGAAGAGGGAGAAGAGGAGAGAGGGGGAGAGAGAGGAGAAGAAGAGAGAGGGAGAGAAAGAGGAGAAGAAGAGAAGGAAAAGAGGGAGAGAGAGAGAGAGAGGGAAGGTTCTCGAAGATTTTCCCCCCTTCCCCTCCTTAGAGGGTGACCATATGCATTGTTTTTCTCTTCGTTTCCGTGCAAGTTTAAAATCGTCTCCCCGCGAGTCTAATCCTTTCGAGGAAAATCACCCCAGCACACCATCTCCCCGATGAGAGAAAAGAGTGATTTATAAGTCAGAAGTATGGCCCCCAAACAAAGAGAGACACGCATTAGCAATAATCCCGCATCCAACAATGGAGCCACCGACCAATGTATTTTTGCAAATACAAATACAACGTCAGGTATGGATAGTTCATATCCGAATATCCAGGTACAAATTTCCATCGTCGCTATTCATTGAGGCATATGTATATGTATAAATTCATTTCAACAAGTAGCTTGAATTTATTTTTCGATGGTTAAGGTACTCATAGGGGATCATAGGTTAATTCTTTCCGCAACCTTAGATAACCTCACATAGATTTATGCATATGGCGCATTGAGGTTCACACAAACACATGTACTCAAAATATCCTGTATCCCAGTGCTACGCAACGAAGTCATACGTGGCATAAAGAACATAAAGGTTACTTAAGGTGCATGCACATAGACGATGCATGTATGGGAAAGGTAATATGACACATGCATCGATGGTACACAAGTTGAACTTGCATTAAAAGTCTTGCTAATATCCCGAACTATTAGACCATTGGGATCTTGAAGTTATGTGTAACTAGTACAAACAACATTCATTAGGATAAAAACTACGATGCCTTGAGATCCATCCAATATTGAATATGTTCATCAAACCTATTCGAGAGTTGGGCTAGATGCAACAACACCTCTAGGGCAAGCAAAGAGCTCAAGGATTAGGAAACCCTAAGTCAAGGAAAGACCAATGCTTTTTGTACTTGTAGGAAAGAAGACTGGGTTATCAATTGATGTAAGTGTTCAATAGACCTTATGTCTTGTATAGTGTTTGAAACCAAAACGGCTCCTAATCCCAAGGGGGAGAGTAAATACGTGATGGAAAGGTTATTGCGACTATTCTTGTAGTGTTGGAGAAGGATACCATTGTTTTTCTTGAATGAGCAAATAACGTCCTAAATGCTTTTGCATTAAACTGATTGTTGGATATGATTTGGATAATTATTCCAAGTGCTTGTGTTTGATGGTAAATTCATGGCAAGGGTCAATAATTACAAGTAGCCATGGGAAATAAAGGAATGTTTCATTGGAAGATGATATTAGGTTGATTGCCTTTATCATGGTTGATTCCTAAATGGATTAATTAAGGAAGGATATTTTACATGGGTGGATCATCTCCAAGATTGCACCGCGGATTACTCTGAGAGGGCATTGCTCGATTCACAGAGGCCGAAGGTCAAGTGGTGAAAAGGCCAACCATGAAAAGTGTGTCTCGCTCCTAGGTCACTTGGGGTCAGTGGAGCTCTGGACACTCCTTTCCCTCCTAGACCGGAACGGAATTGTAGACTACCATGAGCCTAACGTCTAGGACATTGGAAGATCCTATTCTAGATAAAGGATGTAAATTATGGTGCCATGTGATTTGGGCCAAGTACTTCTGTTGGACAGAAGGGATACATAATTCTCCTATATGGGCAGGAGACAAAGATTAACTTGAAGATAAGTTAAGGAACTTGTTTGTCAAAAGGAGTGCTTGTTTTGTTTTCATGTTTGTAATGTAAATTATGTGAACGAACCCTATTCCCTAAAAGGCTTAATTAATGAAGCTGATTTTAAATGTCGCACATAAATGTAGGACCTAATTAGAAAACTAAACCTATCAAGGGAAGTGGGTGGACAAAATCCCTGACGGGTCCGTCCTACGGCAGGGTGGTCCAAAAGAATTGGGAGGCTTCTCACAAGGATTTATAGCCATTCGACTTTAGGTATTGTTAAGTTAGAACCCGATTCATGCAGTTTTAGGGGACCAGAATGGGACTATGCCCTACGGGTAGAGAGGTTGAGGGGTGCATCCCTCTCGTTTCCCATTCTCTTTGAGCCAAATGCGGTATGGATCTGCTTTGGATTAAGTATCTATGCATAAAGTAGGATATCAAAACCCGACGCTAGAATGCTGTTAGAAGACCTTAGCCCTAGAAACCCAAATTTCAGGTCAATCCTAGTGGGTTCCGCCATTAACGTTCCGTTGTGAGGCGGATTCGGGAAACCCTAGGCAACAAACCCCATGACATTCCATTGGAGTGTCGGGTGGCGTCGCTTAGACTCATCTCTCGATGGACCGCTAAAAGCATGCCTGGACAGTCATTAGGCATGCACATTAGAACTGTGCATAAAGAAAATTGGCATATTCATTGCAAACATTAAATATCAATCTAACTCCATTGTTGGAGGTTGAAATGGGTGTTCTCTAACAAATTCCTAGACCCCCTCGTGAAAACCTACTTGCTCAATCAAACAATAGGGAAGCATATTCATGGGATTTTCCTCAATTAAATAGGAAAGCATATGTTTGAAGAGGATGGTATCCGTGGGATTTTCTTGAAATGTAGATAGACATATATAGGGGTTAGGTGGGCTACATTGCATCTTCTTTATGCTTTCATCCACAAATAGTATCATTGTATGGCTAAAGTGTGTCCAATCAACATCATCAAAACATTTTAGAAATTGTAGCTTCACCTTGAATCCTTCCCAAATAATGAGTTACGATAAGAAATGCATTGGAGGTATCACTTTCCTACAATCAACCATAGTCTCTTTAGAAGAAGACATAAAAGTATGACATTTTCTAAAGAATATATATGGAATTACTTAGTGCGAATTTGGATCCTTATGTCTCTTGCACCTCTTTTTATTAAGGTATTTTTTGTATATTACCTTCTCATTGGAGGGGAATTCACCTCTAGGTAGTCAAGGAAGATAGGATATCTCATGTATACCTCCTCATTCCATGCTACTCAATTTGGTGATCCTTATATATGAGCTACTCCTCCTTCAAATGAACCTAATCTTGGCATTTCCTTGGCTGCAAAGTTTGCAACACCCCCTTCTCCAATTGCACATGCATAAACCTGTCAGTCATAGTTATATTACATATAGAGAACACATTGACAATATACCATTAGAAGGATACCAAGTTATGCTTGTAGAGAAGTCTCCGTGTTGCTAACTTGCACAAATTTTGAGACTCAATATCATCATTTGGTTTGAAATTATATTTATCTCCTATGTGAACTAAAAGAACAAATCTTTGTCCATTTGAAAGTTATAGTAGTTTTCTCATTAAAAACTAGAGAGAGAGAGAGAGAGAGAGAGAGATTATATGACTTTATCATCATCTCTGTAAAGGGATGTGAATTCTTTTTTTGCCAGACACTGGTTCCTGACAACCCCTTCTTGATGAGAGAGAGAGAGAGAGAGAGAGAGAGAGAGAGAGAGAGAGATTTGAATCACAACTACCCTCCATCATCTCTCCAAGGGGACATGAAATTTTTTGTTGCCATACAAGCATTGCCAGCAACCCCTTCTCGGTGAAAATTTTTCATAAGTTGCCTCCTTCATCTCTCTAAGGGGACTTAGGAAATTTTTTTAGGCTAGGAAGGGATTGCTGATCGCCCCCTATTTAGTGAAAAAAAAAATTAGAAAGGACTTGTGATTTTTATTTATTTTTTTGCAAGAAGGGGTTGTTGGCAATTGCTTATTCAGTGTTAAAAATTTTCACAAGTGCCCTCAAAGAAATTAAAAAGGAAACTTGTGAAAAAAATTTCATCTTGAGAAGGGATTATTGGCAACCCTCTTCTCTACAAGTTACTAGCAACCCCCTTCTCAACCAAACAAAAATTCAAAGCATCTCTCTCTCTCTCTCTCTCTCTCTCTCTCTCTCTCTCTCTCTCTCTCTCTCTCTCTCTCTCTCTCTCTCTCTCTCTCTCTCTCTCTCTCTCTCTCTCTCTCTCTCTCGTTTGTCTCACTTTTTCCTTCTCTCATTTATCTCTCTCTCTCTCTCTGTCTCTCTTTAAATTTTTATTTAGTAATTAACTAAAAGTAATTAGTAATTAAGTTATTAACTAAGCAATAAATTAAGTAGTGCATATGTGCGTGTCTCTCTCTCTATGTGTATGTGTGTGTGTGTTTATGCATCACCCTTATCTTCATCTCTCTCTCTCTCTCTCTCTCTCTCTCTCTCTCTCTCTCTCTCTCTCTCTCTCTCTCTCTCTCTCTCTCTCTCTCTCTCTCTCTCTCTCTCTCTAATCATTGGGACTCAATAGAGTCAAAAGATAAAGAGAAAAGAGAGAGAGATATATAACAATAATTTTTTGATAAGAGAGAAGACAGAAGAGGAGAGTGAACTTTTAAAATAATGTTTGATGAGAGAAAAGAGATAAAAAATACTTACTATCTAAGAATATTATATTATGTGTGTCTTTATGATATGTTTTAATGTGAGACATAGTAGATTGAGACTTTGTGAATGAATTATATCGAAATGTTTGGACCTTTTGAACATAAAATAGTCATCTCTTTTGGGAATTTTTTTCCTTCTAGCATAGAAAACTAATAATTAACATAATGTATAATGGCTATTGTCTTTTGCATTGTGTATTTGGAAAAATAAAGACCTTATAAAATATTAAGAAAGTTTTATACTATTGAAAATTTTTAAAGGTGACTTTTTAGTCTAATTGTACTTAGACCAAAAACTTTTAAATAGAGGAATTTGATCTCAAGTTGGGGGGAGAGAGAGAGAGAGAGAGAGAGAGAGAGAGTATTTTGATAAAGGTCCAAAGTTATTAATGTAAGAGAAGCCCAAAGGTAGTATTGTAGTATTATAGGAGAGAGTTGCTAGAATTGTTTTAAGCCACCCACACACACAATGTGTGTTAATAAAGATACAAATATATTAATGTGTAGGAAAAGCGCAAATGTAGTACTGTAAGATAAAGCTGCTAGAATTTTTTTAAGCCAAATACGCATGCATACACACATATAGAATGTGTGTGTGTGTGTGTGTGTGTGTGTGTGTGTGTGTGTGTGTGTGTGTGTGTGTGTGTGTGTGTGTGTGTGTGTGTGTGTGTGTGTGTGTGTGTGTGTGTGTGTGTGTGTGTGTGTGTGTGTGTGTGTGTGTGTGTGTGTGTGTGTGTGTGTGTGTGTGTGTGTGTGTTTGATAAAGGTCCAAAGTTATTAATATAGAAAAAGTCCAAAGGTAGTATTGTGGGATTATAAGAGAGAGTTGCTAGAATTTTAGAGAGAGAGAGAGAGTGTGTGTGTGTGTGTGTGTATGTGTGTTTTGAAATAAATTCAAAGCCAATAATGTGTAATAAAGGCCTAAAGATAATATTATAGCATTGAGAGAGAGAGAGAGTGTGTGTGTGTGTGTGTGTGTGTAAAGATCTAAGGCTATTAATCTAGGAGAGAGTTTAAGGTAGTATTATAGGAGAGAGTGTGCTTGCACCCCCTTCTTTCTCTTCAAGAATTTTTAGCACTCTCCTATAATACTATACTCCAAACTTTTGGGCCTCTTCTTACTACTTTTTACATTTCTTTCTCTTCTCTCTTATCAATGATTTTTAAAAATGCACCTCTCTCTTGTCTCTCATAAATAATTATTTTTATCTCCTCTCTCTCTCATCCAAAAGTTATTTTTCTCTGTCTCCTCTCTCTCTTCTCCATTGAGTCCATCCTTCTTTCAAATCTTTATAAGTTTATTTTTTATGGCAAAAACCCTTGGGATGGGATGGATTGTAAGATATTGGGAAGAATAAGGATTTAAGGTGTAAATAATAAAGATTTCATGTCACATAAACATGTATAAAAGGAGGGGACATGTAATTTTTCACATCTTTTGACACATTAATACACTACAGTCCTTCTTCTCATTACCTTGCTCTCAGCTTCAATGGATTCTTTCTCTTTCTTGTCTTTCTCTCTCCTATTCTAGTCTTTCTCTCTCCTTGTCATTCTCTTTCTCTCACTTCTACACTTCTTCTCTCTCTTCTACAATCTTCTCTCTCCTCTCCCTCCAGTTCACTTAACAGTGGAACAATAATAGAGGGGTTGCCAAAAAAAAAAACTCGTTCAAAAGCTCACTCAAAAACTTACTTCTTCTTCCCCTTTCCCAAGAGGAGAGGAGGCTAGGAAGGATGGCATTGCAACACATAGCGAGCTATAGCTAGGAGTAATGGGCTCAAAGGTTATGCTAGAAGAGAGAGCTCAACAAGGTTCACAGGATCCTAGAGCCATCTCATGTAGAAATAAAATGAAAGGCAACATCAATATAGGGAGAGAGCTTCAGAAGCAAATCTTATCATGAATGAGTTGATCAAGGAATTGCTAGGTAACACCAAAGCTAAGCAAAGTGGTAAAACCTTAGCAGCATCATTGCTAACTAGACTAGGAGTCCCCCCAAATTCCAAGAGCCAAACAAAGATACCCATAGTTGCCAAGCAACTCGAGAAATATCAAGCAAGCAATAACCCTTGCAACTTTGTCGAGAAGTTTGAGTAGGTGTGCGAGGCTAACAACCTCATGGACCTTGCTCAACAGGCATAAGCCTTTAGTCTTTGCTTAGGAGACAAGGGTTAGACATGGTTTATCAATCTAAATAATGATGAATGCAATGATTTCACTTATCTAAAGGATCTCTTCATCAAGATATTCTCAAAGGTAGAATACTCGGACAACCTCATCATTAAGTTGATGAACATTAGACAAAAAGAGAAAGAGAGCATACGAGACTATGTCACTCATGTGAGGAGTCTCTACAAGAGGATACTTTCTAAGCAACCCAATGAGAGAGCAGTCTCCACTGTGTTCATCAATGGGATCCATAACAAAGAACTATAAGGCCTTAGTGAGCAACTCAAACCTACAAAGGGATGTGCTGGCAAGAGTCTTTAAGGAGGCTATATGAGTGGATGACTTACTCAGAGAGAGAAGCTCTAGGGCTACGCAACAAAGGAAACAACAATATGTTTAGAAATGTTGAGAGAACTTCAGCACTTCGAGAACAATTAGCCCCTAGTGAGCAAGATAAAAGAAATAATGTTGATCAGACCCAAGCGATAGCTAATCTAGAGGACCAGACTATAGGATTCATTGTGAAGTCCAGTGTGACCTCACATGCAGTGTGTACATTATGGAGGGAACCACCTACCATCTGAGTGTTTTGATCCCAAATCCCAGATCCCAGTCTTGTGTCAACTGTGGAAGATTCAGGCCTGATGTTATGCAATATTTTTGATTGCCAAGACAGTTGCCATACCAACAACCCTATTCTCAACGATACTATCTAGGAGTTAGGCATCCTTACTTTGGAAGGGGATCCCCTTTGGCTCTACCCGCACATAACAATTCAAAGCTACCTGCTCCGACATCAACCCACCGACATCAACCCAACAAGAATCCCTAGACTACCAGGACCTATAGTAACCCATCCACCAAAAGCAATGCTCCAATGCACTTTTTAGATAAACCACTAGAGGAAGACTCATATGTGAGCCCTTATGTCTCTTATGATGAGGAGGGTAATTCCATATTGATGGACTTTAGGCATGTGCAAGTCATGGATTTAGACAGAGGAAAAGATAGAGGCCTATGAGGAGGTTAAAACCATAAGTCCATAGCATATGGGACGTGTGGCCATCCAAGGTATATCTCATCCCACTGCCCTGAAAAAGAGCAAGCAAATAGAGAAAAGGCAGACTTGAGGTGTCTCAAATGTAGAGTCACACACCTATTCATCGATTGCCCTAAGCGAAAACCCTCCACTAGTTTGATCATCGTGCTACCTGTGTCGCTTAGACTCTCTTGTGTTGAATCACCTAACAACAATGCCACACCCATCCCCATAAATGTCATGACAAGAGCCCAAATGAAGTAGGTTGGTATTTCATTACCCAAACCTAGCAACCTAGATGTAGCCTCTATAGGGAAGAAGATCCGACAAAGGAGAAGAAAGAAAACTAACACAAAAATAACACTCAAGATAGAGAGTGTAACCACTTTAACAAATGGAAATCAAGTTACTAATGCAGAAGCAAAAATTTATGCTCCTAAGATGAGAGAGAAAAGTGCTAAGGTTGGAGAGCACCATAATCCCAACCAACAGCTAAAGGTTGTGAATATGGTCAAAGAATGGATAAAAGAAGCAAAGCTCACTTGGAAGAGACTGAGCCTATCATTGAGGACGAGATCAATGAAATCTCAACCATGAGCCCACTAGTCTCTCCCATGTACTTGAGAGTAGGACATGAAACATCACCACGTGTATAGCCACATAGGAAAAATATGGATACCATGAATAGACGACCTGCCCAAGAGCATTGGCAAGAAGTTCATGAAGTAGAGGAGGAAAAGATGGTTGGCAATTTTCTCACGACACTTACATCAACTCTCATAACATTACCACTAGGAGAATTGCTTAGGCAAATCCCTGCATTGTGATAAGTGTTGAAGCAATGGGTAGAACAAACTGATAGACATGAATTGCAAGACTTTCTTGACCATGACGTTGTGACGCACATACTAAGCCTAATGTTGAATCCAATGTCTAATTCCTTACAAGTGAATGCCTTTTGTGAAGGAATTGAAATGCACACAATCTTACCTATCATTGCCCTAGGCGATACAACACGAAAGGGAATAGTAAAGACAAGAGTAGAAGTTAGTGTACTTAGCTGTGCAGCCTTGCAAGCTTGGGGAAACCCATCAGTAGAAACTGCATAGTTGAATGTCACCCTAGCAAATGGGATGAAGGTTAGACCCTTGAGAGTTCTAAAGGATTATGATATAGCATGAATTCAATTCTCCATAAAATTCATAGTTATGAAGGGAGTGGATTATGATATTCTACTAGACGGACCTTGGATGTGGAATGCCCGAGTGATAGAGGATTGGGGTAATGGTCTAATATTCTTAGGCAATAGGTCAAAAACTGTCCAAGTATAGATGGACACTTGAAAAACTGCACCAATGAATCTAGAGGCCATCTATGCCATGCTAAAGGGTGATGCAAAGGCCAAACACAATTATGGATCCCTGACTAAGTACATTCCTTGTCGTGAGGATGAGCAAGACTGGATACATGTGTTGGCAACCATTGATCTCCCATTATTGGATGATGAGGATGAAAACATGCCAACTGTGGTCTCAGCTAGCAAATCCAACAAAGCCACAACTTCTAACCTATCCACAATGCCCTATGCATGATAGCCAAGAGTTCCATCAATTGACCAATGCCAATTATCTATCATGTCCCAACTAATAAATTAGAACTCCATAGAATCCTCGATTACCTATCAAGTGAGCTAGCTAGCAACCCAATTGCAAACCTAAAGCCATTCAAGGATCTCATGGAGAGCAAGGAGTGGCGATGGATTGCAAACTTGTTATACAAGTGGACTCTCATTAAGAGTGAGAAAAACTTGAGGACGGAAACTGTGAAAATAATGCATGGTCTCTAAGTATGAGGATTCTGACCATGAGTACAAAGGCTGTTGTTCCATCATTGAGGAAAGCAAAGAGGAAGTGGAGACCATGGAATATTCCACATATGGAAGATTACTTGAGCAAATTAGAGCAGATTCTAAACCCAGAGAGGTCAACACTTTTAGAGTGAACGAAGGAGTTTCCTTGGCTAGAATACCTAGAGGTAGTAGACTATGAGTAAGTAGGATTAGTCCAACCTAGCACCACATCGTTATTTAGAGTGGAGTCAGCCTCAGATCTACAACCACCAGGGGAGACAGCATCTTCTAGTGAGGATTGTGAGTACAACTCTAAGTTGGAGGTAAGCTCTGATAGTGATCTTGAAATGCCTCGATCATCTAGGACCAAATGCATCAAGGGGGACCTCGTAGTCCACCTAAGGCACAAGAGGCTAAAGGACAAGAGAAGGGAACAATCAAAGTCTATAGAAATTGACTGCCAGAAGAAACCCCAAGATGCCCAAGCGCTTCATGAAGTTTAAAAAGGGTGATCAAATAGTGGTGTTATTAGGATCCAAGTAGAAAGGGCAAGCAAGTGAACCCATCAGCCAAAGTTAAGAAAGTCAACGTGGCAAGGAAAGGGGATAAGTTTTGGCCCGTGTACATAGTAGACAACCTAACTAAGGAAGAAGAGATGAATCTCATAAAACTCTTAGGAAAATTCTCCAACGTGTTTGCATGATCCTTAGACAAGCTAAGAGGAATAGATCTAAGTATCGTGATTCATTATATTCCCATGGCCCCGATGCAGTACCAGTTAAGCAATGACCATACTCAATGAATCCTAAGCATGCACATGCAATGAAGGAAGAGATTGATAAGCTTCTAAATGCATGATTCATTTATGAGATAGAGCACACGGATTGGGTATCTCCCATAGTGATAGTCTTGAAAAAGAATGGGAAGATTGGAGTGTGCATGAACTATAAAAAGGTCAATATAGCTACAAAGAGAGACAACTATCCATTACCATACATTGAGCACATGCTAGAGAGAGTGCCAAGAAAGGTAGCCAATAATTTTCTAGATGGCTTCTCAAGCTATAACCAAGTGCAAGTCCACCCGAACAACGAGCACAAGATGGCATTTGCCACACCGAATGGGAGGTGTTTGCCTACATAGTTATATCATTTAAGCTAAACAATGCCCTTGCTACCTTCCAGCACCTCATGTACGCCATCTTCAAGGACATGCTCAGAAAATAGTTGGAGGTATTCATTGATGACTCATGCATCCACACCAACTAGGAAGAGCACTTAGAAAAGCTATGAATAGTCTTTGAATGGTGTAGGCAATACACTTTCTCGTTGAACTTCTTTAAGTGCCAGTTTTGGGTGAAGCATGGTTGTATTTTAGGGCATGTTGTGTCAAGCAATGGGATAGCCATAGACTCCTCAAAAGTTTGGGTAATTGTAGACCTTCATCCTTTGACCAACTTCAAGGGAGTTCAATGCTTCTTAGGCTACATATAGGGTACTAGGGATAGTTTCTACTGAAGGATGCATTGATTGCTAGGTCATTGTACAAGATATTGATAGTATTTGAGTGGACCAAAGAATGTTAGCAAGCCTATGAAAGGCTTAAACATACTCTAACTTCAGATCCTATCTTAAGAGCCCCAGAGTGGTCCATTACCTTCCATGTACACATTGATGCATCAAAGTTTACCATGGGAGCAGTGTTGTGCCAACTTGGTGAGCATGACCTAGATTATCAAGTGAGCTTTACTAGTAGACAACTCATTGATACAAAAATGAACTATTCCACAATAGAGAGAAAAGGATTGGCCATGGTGTTTGTCGTAAAGAAGTTTAGACACTATCTTTTAGCGATACCCTTTACCTTCTTCATGGATCATCAAGCATTGCTTTATCTTGTGAACAAATCCTAGGCAACAAGATGCATTATTGCTCAATGGTTACTTCTACTTTTGGATTTGAATTCACTTTAGTAGTACGCAAGGGAAAACAACACTATATGGCAAATCATACTTCATGCATACCCACAAGTGTAGCAGATCTAGACAGAGCATCATTAATGACCTATCGAATGCACATCTTTTTAGAATGTCCAACAGATGAGACTTGTTTAGAGTAGACCTCACATCGTATTGGGCAAATGATATTGTCTATATCCTGAAGAATGGATCGCCTAAATGATCTATAGAAAAAGCTTGGTTAAAAAGACTAATCTTGAAGATTCAACCCTATTAGTTGATTGCCAATCAATTATATCAATTTGGACAAGATGGACTCTTAAGGAGATGTGTCTAGAAACACAAAATGCACAATGTGCTAACAAAAGCACATGGCAGGATTGCTGAAGGACATTTCAATGGAGACACCACAATACGCAAGGTGCTCCAGTCTCAACTATGGTGGCTTATGTTATTCCATGATGCAACTAAGTTTGTGAAGCACTGTGATGAGTGCCAACAAACCAAAATCCCTATTTGTAAGGACAAAATGGAGTTGACCCCAATGATCACATGTCAACCATTTGAGAAATGGGAAATTGACTTCATTGGTCCAATCAACCCTATATCACAGTATTCACAAGCCAAGTGCATCATTGTTATTACCAAGTATCCCACCAAGTGGGCCAAAGCTTGAGCAACTCGCAAAAATGATGCTAGGACCATGGCCAAGTTTCTTTGGGAGCAGATAATCTCACGGTTTGGTTGTCCCATAGAGTTGGTTAGTGACCAAGACTCACACTTCATCAATAAAGTGATTTCTCACTTGTTATCCACACTCTTAATAATCCATAGGAAATCCTAACTCTATTATCCTCAAGCTAACAATCAAGCTGAATCCACAAACAAGATCTTAGTGAATGTCCTAACAAAGACAATCTCTGCTTCACATAGTGACTAAGACAACAAGCTCATGGCAGCTTTATGGGTATATAGAGTGGCCTACAGAATGGCCATAGAACGGACCTTGTTCAAATTGACCTATGAAACTAAGTGATTCTACTAGTGGAATTCTTTGTTCCAAGCTTGAGAATAGCAGTCCAGGAGAGATGGGAGGGCAAAGAAGCATGCACAAATCATTTGGTACATCTAGAATGCTTATCCGAGACTCGTATCATTGCAACCCGTGCCCTAAAATGTGAGAAGACGTCATGCAAGAGTTGGTTTGACAAGCTCGTCAAACAATGAGACTTCGAGTCACAATGTCAGTAGAACAGGCAATGTAGAACTCGAAAGCCTAAAGGGGGAGGGCATAGGCTTTTTCAACAAAAGTCACATAAAAAAGTATTGCCCTCCATCACATCCACTCCATGAACCTACGATGATAGAACCACCAATGAATGTGAGTGTTGCAGCCAATCACTGAAATAGAGGATGAGGATGAGGAAGCTGTAGCACCAGTCTACTTGTGTATAACAATGACTACTGAGAAGGCATACAGATTTGACACATTAATTGATGAGGGAGCTGACTATGTTAAGATTCAACCAATCGCAACCAACCAACACAAAATTCAACCCATTTGGGGGGCAGTCCTATCCATTCTTGGGGAAGTGCAAACTAATGGTTTTTATCGATACTTAGAGTCTACCCATCAACTTTTATATACTACATAACAAACAAAGTGTTGGCAAGGAATCATTGTTGAGTCACATGTTCAGAAAACAAGTTCACTATAATGTTGACTATGACTCATTGCGCATCCACCTTGCAAGAGGAAATGTTAGAATAGTAACGGCTTTTAGCAAGGGCACTACAATCACCCAAAAAATTGGAGTGCCACTAATAGTTAACCTTAGTGTCAACCCTAAGAAGAGGATTAGTGCACCACAATGTACACCCATTGTGAAGTCCCACCAGCATCTAGAAACCACAATCAAAGCCATGGGCCAAACACTCAAGCGGGTCCCCAAGCGTAGACCATAGCCTCACAAAAGCCAATCATTTGGAACTCATAGTTTTCATGCCTCATACTCTAGAACTAAATGGAGGAGTTGGCACTCCTATGGTACACAGGTGACTATGCCACACTAGGTTCCAAAAGCCATGTTGCATACCCAAGGCTACTATGAAGGTAAAACCTTGGTGTGGCTTTCCAAACTCACAAGTACCATGTATGATCCTCAATCTCATGCTCCAAAAAATAAGACTCAAAAATGTAAATCAATACACGCTTTCGACCAGTTGAAATATTGCAACATCCATAACCTGGGGGAGTTGGTGACATCAGAAGGCGATAGCTAAGTGGATAATAGAACAATGAAATCTTTCCAAGTACCTGGAGAAGGTGGGCTAGGACATAGACCATAGCAAATGCACAGAATTTTTGAAAACCTTTGACGCCCATAAAAACAATGCCATGGTGATAATCAAACAGGGAGATGCCACTAGAAGAGTGGAAGCCAAACTTAGCTCAGAAATAGTGGAGAAGGCCTTGGGGATAATGGACAAACTAGAGAAGAGGCCAAAGAGAGATGTCTACATGATGTTGGGACAGAAAATCTACACGAATGACAGAATCATTCTAGTTGATATTTCCAAACCCACCATCAGAAGCAGCAACAGACTGCAAGAGAAGAAGGTCTACACCCTCTTCTCAAGTCAAAGATATAACACCCTCATGAATAGAATAAGAGTGCCTTTGCTTGAAATCCTTGCAACAAATGCATTGGATGAGGTGAACTAGAATGCCTCCATTCGAAAAATGATCCAGCCATCGACAAAGGTGTTAGCAACAACACCAAGGGCAGTAAGGGGAGAGTCTCCAACTACAACAATGGAGTTAAAGAGGAAGAAACCAATGTCCAATGCATCGACCATAGGGTTTGAAGGGATGTTGTGATGGCAATAATCCAGGAAGCCTTGTTGGAGGTGGAAAGAGAAGAGGCAGTGGAGGAAACCCACAAAACGATCATCAACCCAAGAAGAGCACTACTCTCTCACTCTAGTGAGCCCTCCCGCTTCATTCTCAACAAGCAATCTTGGGGAGGAAGAATTTAACAAAGTTCAACAAAAGGAGGTAGAACAAGCCGCTAAGGAGAAAGAAGCGAACCACCCTAGCAAGAAACCTCTAATGAAAGGATAGTCAGCGAACAGCAAGGCTTAGAGCCATCAAGCCAAGGGGAAAGAAGAAGAATCGTGATGTACATTCCTAGCAGGAGAACTAGGTCGACCATCAAGAAAACATAGAATTGTAGAGGATTGAAGAAGAATCTAGGAAACTCAAAGAGAAACACAAAAAGAGACAAGAGGAAGATGAAAAAAGATTAAGACAAGAGGAGGAGGAGAAAATAGCTATTGTCATTAGAAGATAAGTGGAGCAACCCTCCCAATCATAGAAGTTTAGCCATGATGAGCCCATGCAAGAGCACGTGCCAAGCACTAGTGCTCCCATCTGTAGAAGAGGCGAGACAAAGACCAATGGTGGAAGGCAAAGAAAAGGCTCCCCTACACCCACTCCACCAATCATGGCCCCGACGACCACTTCAATGCAAGAAACCATTGAGGGGGCAGTTAATAAAAGCAATGTCATGGGCAATATCTCATAATAAAGTGTAACAACTTGCATCGGCACCTTGAAGGAGCTCCACTTGCATGAACTGAAAGGCTAGTAGCAGTAGCTAATGCGAAATCACGCAAAGGGCCTAAGGTATCCCACCTAGAAGTATCTACTACTTTGGTGCCCTCAACCATGCACAACACAGAACAATACAATGAACTAGTGAAGCAGCTTCAAAGCCAACATGATAAGATGAATGAAGAAAGAATGGATGCACTTGTTGAGCTAGACGAAGAAAGGAATTCCTTCACAACCTACTACCTAGAAAAAACAAGGCAAATGACCATAATAACTAGGGAGGTGATGACATTAGAAGAAGCTTTAAAGACGAGGCATGGCGAAGAAAGTCTAAAAACTTGTATGATGAAGAAAGGGAGAGCCGCATTACTCTAAAGGCACAATGTGCTCTCATATCTCAAGACAAGCAATGCCTTGAGGAAGAAGTCAGTAGCTTGAAGCCATAAAGGGAATATCTATTTAAAGAACTACAAGAGGCAAAGGCACAAAGTGAGTAGGAAGTAAAGAGAAAGATAGTGAAACTACATAACCAACTTCACACAATAATCCACAAGAGCAGGCCATCCTAAGGAAACCGAAACCAAGAAAAGTAACAAATGAATATATTATGGTGAGAGCAAGAGCAAGTAATTGCTACCCTAGCCCAATACTAGAACCAAGATTTGGAGCAGATGAAAGGAAAGGTAGAAGAATAGGTAGCCAAGAATGAAGATAGGATTAAAGACTCAGCTTACCAACTAGCCCATTCAAAGAGTTAATGCATTATGGTGGAAAGCAAAGCTACAACGGTGGAGACAAGGATTCTAGAACAGCAAAAAGCCTTCTTAAACACCATATTGAATGTCGTCCACTCAAGAGAATAAGAAACAGTTGAGGAACTCAAAAGTAAATTGAAACTGGCAAGGAGAGTACTTCAACATGGACTCCATGCCAAGGTGTCCAAACTTAGCACCAACTTAGGAGTGGAGGAACAAAGACCCCATTTGATCATGGCTAGATTAACCATGCAATAACTTGAATTACTAGGGCTTGGGGAGCCAAAGCAACAAGCACAAACTCTTCCTGAAGAGCCAAGAGAGCCAATGCATGAAGAGGGGCCAAACTTTGAGCTTGACCACGACATATTTTTAAAGGTTGTCCAAGTTGCATGTGAATTTTTTACATTTTTTATATGCCCCAACATAGTGTTATCAATTACTCTACAATAACTAATTACTTTTGTTTTTTAGATTTCATTATTTTCATACCTTTGACTTTTTTGCCTTCAGAGGGTCACTTAGTTTTGGTTTCTTTTCTTCACATAAAACAAACTCATAGAGGCCTTTTCCAATAAAGAATTTCATTACACAAAACTTTCATAATGGATAGTTATTCTTGTCTAGATTCTCAATAATAGGATTTACACTATCCTTAGCCATTATGACATAATTGAATACCAAGTATTAAGTATGTATTTCACAACCTTTTACAAGGTAAGCACAACAATAAACTAGACACCCTTTTTCATTGTTTACTCAATAATATATAAAATATGCAACCTTGTTTGCATAAAAATCTTGTATTTGATTCCTAACAAACACCACAAAACTTATAAATTTCAAATGTGTAACATGTGCACTTGCAAATTATTAACACAACCAAAAGTATAATGTCTTGAAACTATTGTGTGTTACCTTCTAGAGCTAATGGGTGCCTGAAATGGCCCGAAATGACCAAAAACATAGTAGAAGATCCTAAAAAGCTAATTCACAAAATATATACCATTCTACTTGTACATCAAATCCCATATGAGATTTTTGCTCTACCTTGCTTCTAGTGTCTCCATAAGCACTATCGAAGGGAAAGAGAGAGAATATGAGAGATTTTTACTGGTTGCTTGCTCACTTGAATCCTTGCTCCTTCTCTCTTACTTTAGTCTCCAAGTTCAACCTCTCTCAATGGTCCTCCTTTGACACCATGTCATGAACCACATGGTGGATAAATTTTCTTGAGCTACTACGCCAACACCCACAATACATGCAAGAAGAAACCCACCTAGAACACAAGAAGAGAGATGGATACCAAAACATTTTATTCTTGGTTTTTCTTTATTCTTCTTAACAAAATACAATGTACACAAATTATAGATAAGATACAACATAAATAAAAGTGTCCTACTAAGTCAAGCTATGCATAACTAACTATACTACTCAAATGATTATAACTATGCCAGTTACTGTAGGCAGGTGTAACTAACCAAATATAATAAGTGATAAGTCAATGACCATGTGAAGATGTGCTAATTGTAGAAAAGTGGATCCATTGAATTAGGTGGTCCATCACCAATGTCCACATGTATCAAGCATGCTTTCTCAATATGATACTAGACTTGCCTCTAGGGTTTGGCACCTACTACCTTGGATGAAGCTCTTACTCCCACCCACTATCTAGACCCTCGTGCCCATTGATCCCATCCCTCACTAGGTGAATCCTATTGCTAATGATTGTCTCTCCCCATCTACTACACCCCAATAGCCTAGGATACCCATGAATCCTATTGGCTTCTTGTACTTGATTGACTACCATATAGGTTAGCTAATTATGAATAATGAAGGAATAAGAGTCGTCATGATGATGCATGAGCTTGTTATGTAGGTGTATAAGCATAGCATAACAGAGCAATGGAGAGATTAGGACCTCCAAAAAATGGATTATATTATAAGCACTCTATGTGAAAGTTTTCATAGCCCTTTGCTACATACACAAATTTTCTAATGATTATATGCAAACATGTATGGTGAAACATCTCTCCCACCTTTATTCAAAAGCACCTGATGCCTAAAAAATGGGTTATGAAAACCTACTTGGCTCAATTCAGGGAAGTGGGAAAAAATAAGTAAAGAAATAAAGTAAAATTCTCATAGATTGAGGTAGTAGGAGGAGGCGACACGTGCTAAGTTGTAGCTGGCTCATCATTGCATCTTGGAAGCAGTATTGGACCTCTTTTGAGATGGACTTTGTAAATTTATTTTCTTAATTTATGTTTATTTTATATTTATATTTTAAAATGTATTTCAATAAAGTATCCATTTTTTTTAAATATCTATTGAGTGTCTACTATTTTTTAGTATGGGAAAACTAGTCGTATCGTGATTAAATTGGAGAAAAAGTATGTGATGTGCCATAAAACTACAACACTCTTGGAGAGGCTATGGACACTTGGAGATGTCATCAATTTTTATATACTTAAGTGTTATATACTTAAGTGATTGCATTTTATGTTTTAAGGTTACCTATAATCTATGTCTGTTTATTATTACAACATTGGGCAAAGAAGAAGTTTCATGAGGATGAGATCTATGATTAAACATCTCATCACTTTTTACTTTATATGCAAACATACACTCATTTATTTCATTAGTTAGAATTGGTAGTTTCAATTCCTTCATAGATTTAGTTATATCTCTTGTGTTCCTACCATTCAGATTTATATCACTAGTTAGATTTGGTAGTTTCAATTCCTTCATAGATCTAGTTATATCTCTTGTATTCCTACCATTTAGATTTAAACATATTCATTTGTTGTTATTATATCACTGCTATATTACACAAATGCAATGCCTTCATTGGACACTCATTACTATTTTCATTGTCTTATACGAAACCTAAGTATTTCTTGTTCGAATACTTCGGTTTTATGCATGGTTTTATAATTCTCCATATCCGACATGATAACATACATGGAGAGCAAATCCCTACTTTAAAAAATTTATTGTAAACATTAGTACACATTGATATAAATCACTAAAACCGATTTGGAAATGTTTCTACTCATGTCAAAAGTTGTCGTAAAAAATATACATACTTGCATGTATTCCAGTGCTTGCATTAATGAATATACTAATACCCTCACATTGATGCTTATTCTAAGTTATTCACCTTCATAAGATTACTTCATCAAGCATAGTGAAATGGACCAAGCTCAAGCGTAAAAGTACACCAATATGATTGACTTCAACCTCATGCAAAATGTACATCTTTGATCCTACATCATTCCGAACTAGTGAAGTCTACTCTTCCACTCGACATTGTTACTAGTATGTTGGAGCAACTAGTCACTGAAAGTCTCACCACCCCTCACAATACCATATCTACAGCCAATACCTTGATAGAGAATGCTCACATTCCCTTTTAGCTTATCCATGAGAGTTTTGGAATTGTTGGTTTGCACAAATATTTTTGAGGCATTGACCTCAACCAACACAACCATGTTCATATTTCAAACATGTAGATCTTAATATCAATAGGATCAATAAAATCCAATGGAAGCTGTGAGTACCTAAGAGAAGTATGCTCACCAAAAATAAACACCCTAAGCATCTACATAATGAATTTTTAAAAAAATTAATTTGATATAATGAGTCATAGCTATAAAAAACGCATGGCAACCTTTACTATATACAAATACTCGATGTAGCAATGTTGCATATGCTCAACAAGAGAAATCACATCTCTATTGCTTGCAAACATGACTTGCAGCAAGCGTTGATGTCTGCCCACCACCACTAGTTACCAAGGCAACATTGCTTATTCAAAATCTCAATCGAGTCATAAATGCCCTATCGTTCCTTTTGCTTGTTATAAATTCCAATCCTTTGTGAGGATACTCCGGATAGTGCCGCAAACGGCCTCAACCATCCTTGGTAAAGTTTGATTGGTATTCGATGTGGCACAGTCATCTATGAACATCACGTGATCATTTCAAGGGTCCGATGACGTGCATTGGGAGGATGATTGTTGATTGGTAAGGTGCCAACTTGCATGAACATATCCTCGTTCTAAGCAGCCATAATTATCATCCTACCAACCCTTCCTCCTTATATTGTCTCGCCCGGGGGCCGTACCCCCTCCATATCTCTGTCTTTCCCGCTATGTCCTAATGAAAAGAGCGGTCTTTTCTAAGAAACTGGGATCTCTCTGACATTAGCTGAGAGATCCCGAAGATCGTTGGAACTATTTCCATGCTGGTTCATCAAATTTGATGCTCCATGCCGAGGCAGCCAATTATGAGGCCAACAGATAACATACCAGTGATTGCATCCGCAGATATGTTCAAGAACGTCTGCTCGTGAGAAAGTGGTATCCCAGCTCATCACAAAGCAGGTGAGTATTGAGGATCTCCTATTAGGATTAAATCGAGATAAAAAATACCTTCGACGGTGCCAACGGGGTTTGTGGCGTAGTGAATCAAGCGTGGGTTAGGATGTAGTGGGTGAGAGTTCGATCCTTGCATCCCGCCTTCCCCTGCAGCACATATCTAATCGCGTCCAAGATAAATTTGTAATGAAAACTTGTAAAACCACTGAAAGCCTTCCGATAAGCGTATTAAAACCACTGAAAGCTTTCCGATAAGTGTATTTCCAAATTGCATAATTTCCCACATTAAGAAGTCTACGTTTGACAATAATATTTTTCAGGAACACTAGAAGGTTAACTCAACCTTAGCCGGCACTACAGCAAGCACAGACATACGAACTGAAAATGTCGCAAACGCTGGCATAAAACTGCATATCTGCTGCAAATGTATCCAAGATGAACCAGGATTAGCTCCAATTGAGCGAAGCTGAAAACCGTTGACAAATGAATGTGCAATGTAAGCATTGGAATTAAGGTGTGAATTACGAGGTAATGAACAGTCAGAAATTGTACGAGGAACTCTTTTCCTGGATTCTCCATTCCCACAAAGGGTTGGTAGAGAAGAAACGTCATGTACAATCAGTCGCATGCCTGGTCAAAACAATTATTAGCAAGGACAGACAGCCTTGCACCGAGAAACATGAAACTGGAGCTCATCTCCATCATCATGCAGAGAGTTGCAACTTGTCAAACACACTTCTTCGCAATCTTATAATTGAGTGCGAGAAATTGTGCAAAGCTATGAAGATACAATTGCTTGTGGCACCAATATGATTCCATAACCATCATGGATGTCTGCTTGGAACTGTTAATTGCATGAAATTTATCATACATTTATGAACATGCACATGTTCTGACAGCTCCAGCTCTAAAAGCACCAGCAGCAAGTAACATTCTTTATGAGGTGCTGCAGCAAGATGACTTGTCTGTACTGCCGTTCTTCCCAGGCCTCGATGGGTCTGTCTTGTTTATTTTGATGCTTGTAGGCTGAGAATTAAAAGTTATTAAGTGAGCTAGACACCAACGAGACAAACCAGTCTACATTAGGATAACAAAATGAAAGGGTCACCTCTGGCTTTGCATCAGCTTCAGCAATCCGTTGCTTTATATCTCGGGCAATAGTTATAAAGGCATTCTCAACGTTTGTGTTTGTCTTGGCACTCTACAAAGTAAAAAAACAGAAATCACTGGCCAACCCTGGGGAAAGCATACCAAAAATGTAACGCAAACATGTACAGAAACACGTAGGTAGTCAATCAAATGCCAGAAGTCCTCACGGTCTCAAAGAATTTGATTCCATATTCATCAGCAAGGGCTTTGCCGCGCTCAGTTGGAACAGCCTGTCAGACAAGATCAAGCTTCTTCATAAATATACAGAACAGCTTAGATAAATACCAGCACTAAACAAGTGCAGATAACTCCGGACCATAGCAGATGAAAGTGAAATAGGCTGGCTAATACTATTGTGTACCCTTTTGCCATCTACGTCTGCTTTATTGCCAACCAATATTATGTTAACATTACTGGACGCATGATCTTCAATATTCTTTATCCAATTCCGGACACCTTGAAGATTCAATGTCAAGGATACGCCAACCTTGTTATATTAAAAAGCAAGTCAACTGCAACTCATTTCAAAACCGTGGCACGAGGATACTGTCGAAAGTTGATTCCTCGGTAACATCATAAACAAGGAGGACTCCCATAGCTCCGCGATAATATGCTACAACAGCATTCCCCAGGTTTCAGATTATGTTATCCGGCAATGACTGCAAAAGCTTAAGCCATTGGCATGAAATGCTTCATGTGGCTCATATTTTATTGATTTGTATCGTTTTCGGGCTAACCAGTTGTTATGGTGCGGAACCGTTCCTGCCCAGCGGTGTCCCAAATTTGAAGCTTGACACGCTTCCCATCCAATTCAATTGTTTTGATCTTGAAGTCTATTCTGGAATACACAAATGCGCAAGCTAGCATCTAACACAAGCAAGACCAAAAACACCTGGAGCATATAGAAGGAAAACTCTGCATACCCTATAGTCGAAATGAAACTTGTTGTGAAAGAATCGTCGCTAAAGCGTAGAAGTAAGCAGCTTTTCCCCACACCTGCGGAAAACACAAGGAAACGTGTTTATCCAGGATGCACGACAAGACAGTCTTTTTCTTCCCCTTCGTAAAGATGTATGTAATCTTGAAAAACCGCACAAATGCTTGATTGTGCGGCCACATGGAAGCACACCAAAGAAGGCATTATTGCGAGGATCTTGACAAGGATGAGTCGTGATCGATTAAAGAGGCACGAATTTACGGAAAGAAAACCCTAAGACGACGCAGAAGGAGAGATAGAAGGCGCACCACTATCTCCGATGAGAAGAAGCTTGACAAGGTAGTCGTAATCGGTGCGCCCGCGCGCTGCCATGGCTGAAGGAGGAGACCAGTGCGAGGGCAAAATGGGAGGAAGGGATGATAATAGTAGACGAAGAAGAAGAAGATGGATGGATAGACGGACGGACGGACGGACGGGAAGACGAAAAGAAAGAAATTCGCAGGTGGCAATGGCGCCAATGAAATGGCGAAAACGGCGCCCCAGAGAGAGAGAGAGAGAAAGGGTGGGGGAGGGGAGGGGAGGGGGGAGGGGGAGGGGGAGGGTGAATGGAAGAGACGACTTTCCCAAGTTAACCCGGTTTTGTAACGCAAACTTAAAATTTTTACAGGATAGCCTCCGAGGCTATTATTATGAGTTTTCTTTTCTTTGAGATTTTATTTTTTAGCCTTCCTGTCGCACTAGTGAAGAGTTTTGGGCAACATTTGTATAGACTATATCTATACTATTTATTATTTAGAAGTTGCCTTAGTGATTCCCGCACCAAAGAAAAAGCCTTAGACATATGTGGCCCAATGAGGACACTCTCTCACTCACTCACTCTGCCTCTCACAAGCCACCGTGAAACTCTTGCCCTTGCATAGGCAAGCAAGCTGACCTATAGCTCTATGTCTATGTGTGTACCTTGACGTTCTCTCTCACCCTTGCACAAGCAAGCAAGTTCACATGCACCTCTCTCTCTCTCTCTCTCCCCACCCTTGCTGTGAAGCTCTCCCTTGCCCTTTCAACTCTCTTGCTTATGCAGCTCTCTCCCACTCACATACCCGTGCAGCTCTCTCTCTCTCCGCAAATCAATGAACTAAGTATGATGGATGTGTGGGGCAAGTTACACTTCTAGTTATAGAGGTCGGCTTCCATGCTGTAGGGCAAGGCTTAGAGAAGGGTAAGGTGTTACTAGTTATACAAGTGGTGCTTCTATGCTATAGAGAGAGCCTATGCAAAAGGTAAGGTGGTGTTGCATGTAGTAAACCCCTCCTCCCACCTCTCTCTCTCTCTCTCTCTCTCTCTCTCTCTCTCTCTCTCTCTCTCTCTCTCTCTCTCTCTCTCTCTCTCTCTCTACTTGATTGCACATGGCAATGAGTTGGAGGCTTGGTTTTGTGCAAGATACACCAACTACATGCAACTATTTTAGAATGTCTCAGACTCCTTCCTCTTGGGATCCTACTATGTCTTATATGGCAACGAGTTGGAGGCTTGGTTTTGTGTGAGATACACCACCTACACATAACCATTTTAAAATGTTTGAGACTCCTTCCTCTTGGGACCTACTATGTCTCATTTGGCTTCTCTATTGTCGAAGACCCTCTAGAGGCATTAAGCTAACAAGGACTATCTATGTGAGGCAACAATGGGCAAGGTGGCACCTAGTAGAAGCTTTGCAGTAATGTGTTATTTTCATCTTCATAAAATGAAGAGAATTAGAAATATGTTACTTAATACTTGCTATCAAGATGGCACAAGTATATACTCTTGGAAGTTACTTTATGTATATCCTCTACATCACGTGCATTCAAGGCCTATTGATCAATGTCATTTAGTAGTGTGACTGATCAGATCAAGCCAAGGGCATGGAGCCCATAAACACAATGTATGGCAAGAAGGCTGCCATTCATCACAAGATCAAGGCTACATGAATTCCTTACACTTACATCTCCAGCATGCCTTCGCAGGAGGGTATATTCTCAGCAACTTGATGCATAGCAGTCACAAACTTGCCACAAACTTGCATAGTATGTTGCTACTCTATCACTAGAGCAAGCATTTTTCATCTTCATAAAAGCAGGCCTTGGAGTCGCCTTGAAGATCATCGGGTTGATGATCTACATTTCTACTCATCAAGCCAGTTCGTCATCATGTAGGAAGCCCAAAATTGCAAACGTGCTTCATCAGACACCAAGCATTTGAGATCTAGAAGTAAAGAAAGCTACCCACAACTCGGCACAAGGCATCTGTTTCATGTCAGTAGTCTTGTCAATTCTTTTGGAACAATGACAAGTTTATTTTAAGCTTCTTTTGTCAGTTCAATGCAGGACAATTAAAAATCTCTTGTTCAACAGGATGGCAAGCTCCTACGCAATGTGTCAATTGCTAGCAAGATTGCAAAAACCGTCAAGATGGAGTATCCCATGTTATCCATGATCCTACAACATTGTACGACTATGTTTTCATGACTCTAGTAGCAACCCACAACCCATTAAAATAGCCCACAATTGTCCCCAATCCATCACTAATTGGGCACTTGGATAGACTGCCACAACCCTACCAACATACCCTCTTTTGCCTACCCTCATCCACACACTTTAGTTTGTGATGTATACTCCATAACCAACAACCCCAACCACTCATCCCTTTCTTTAATTATCTTCTTTTTTTATTTAGAAAGCTCTATCTCTAACAAGTACCAATGTATAAGATATGGATTTAGACTAACAATGACTTTCATGACAACTACAATCAGAAGATACTATAGTTGAAAACATTTACAGGAGATTGTGGCAAATTTGGAGGGAATGAGACCAAAATAGCCAAGTCAACCCACTTATGGATAGCCAATGATTTTTTTAAAGTAGGGCCAAGTTGGCAATACTTATGGCAGTAATCATGCACCTAGTGGGAGCTTTAGAGTACTAGCCTATCCACCATTCAATGCTACTAAGCAAGAGTTGACTTTAGGTCAATAAAAGATATTGAAATAGTGAGCTACTAAGCAGGAGTTGACTTTGGGTCAATAAAAGATATTGAAATAGTGGGAGCTTTAGAGTACTAGCCTATCCACCATTCAATGCTACTAAGCAAGAGTTGACTTTAGGTCAAGGATTTTTTTAAAGTAGGGCCAAGTTGGCAATACTTATGGCAGTAATCATGCACCTAGTGGGAGCTTTAGAGTACTAGCCTATCCACCATTCAATGCTACTAAGAAAGAGTTGACTTTAGGTCAATAAAAGATATTGAAATAGTGCTCCCCATCCCTTGAAGTGTCTTAATGTTGTAACATTTTAATGACTTTCAAAAAAATCATAAAATACATTAAATACTTGTAATATTAATAGTTATATTTTGAAAAAAAAATAATATTGAAAATTTTCCACTTTAAATTTAATTGTTTAATTAATATTTGATCAATTTTAATGTTAGTATTTGAGTAACCATATATTTTAAATTTTTTAACACTAATTTTTATCACATCAAGTAATATTTGGTTATTAATATATTTATTATATTGAAATTAATAATCAATTTCAATCATATATATTTTAATGACTGTTTTACTATTAATTATCACTATTATAATAGAATGGTAGCTTATAATGAACATATATTATATTTAAAAATTTATTAACTATTTATTGAATTTCTAACACAAATTACTTTTCTCTTTAAAAATTCATTAAACATTCACTATAAACACTAATTATGAATCATAAAATTTGTGTCTATAACGATATTAATCTTTCTATCAAAACTTTATACGATTAATAATTTTTTATATTAATATATTATATTGTTTATTATTTTATTATATTAATAATTTTATTAATGGTAATATTATTTCATATCATATACTATGTTAATATACTAATATGTAAAAGCATCATTATTGTGTAATAATACTAATTTATAATAAAGGGGTTGGTTAGGGTGCCATGTGTTATGCACTCACATGCCCTCAAACCCCTTAATAAAATGTTTTGAGATGGGCCATATATAAACAAAATGCAACCCTCTCTCCTATCTTGACCCTTCTACACTTGTCTTGAATACTCCATGGGGGACTCACTAGTAGTAATAAGGAGACGTCACCTACGTGCAAGAAATATATGAAAATACCCCTTATCTACCCCATATTTATGGGACCTTACCTTATAAAATGTACCTTCCTTCCCTTAAATAACCCCCTCCCTTACACTCACGTGGTACCATACGGTAAACCCTAGTGGACCCCCTGGGGAATACTCATTCATGCTTGCATCCGACCACCGGGGAATACTCATTCATGCTTGCATCTGACCACCCATCCATGCACATGTTCACCTGCCTACACTTCCATGTGTTAAGCAACTTCTCCCATTTGTGTGTGTACGCCCATGTGTTTTGCTTAATGTGCTACCTAACCACCAAAATACAATGCTTATATGAAAACTCTCTTGAGTCTTGTTGCACGAAGTGTGTCTTGGGACATGATGCATCCCAAACCACATTGATGTGAAGGATTAAGAGCGTATACGTGCATATTGCCTAGTTTTTTCTTGGTGCATAGATTTTGGGTAACATTTTTCCTTAGAACATAGATTCTAAAATTAAAAATATAATACCTTTTCATATTTATTAATAAGTTTTTTAAGTTCGCCTTTTGGTCTCTTGTAATACTTGAAATCTATCATTGTCAACAGTAAGGTTCTTCTCATCTTATTTCTCCTCGCATGTACCTTGCAATTAAGGATTGCATGACTGCTCTTCCATCAAATCTCATAGTTCCTCTCTCTCTCTCTCTCTCTCTCTCTCTCTCTCTCTCTCTCTCTCTCTCTCTCTCTCTCTCTCTCTCTCTCTCTCTCTCTCTCTCTCTCTCTCTCTCTCTCTCTCTCTCTCTCTCTCTCTCTCTCTCTCTCTCTCTCTCTCTCTCTCTCTCTCTCATATTATCAATCAATAAGTCCTATTTAATGAATATGATTGATTGGTGAGGAGTAAGCCCATTAGAGTATGTGACAATATAGCAAACTCTAGAAAATTCTACTTGGTGTATGTTGCACTCCATGAGCTCAACTTTGGGACTTAGGACACAACTCTTACTATTTCAAGTGCATGATATGCCTAGTCAATGGCTATGTTCTTTCATATAGCCTTCTCATATGCTATCCTAACAACAAATCAAAGTCTTCCACTTGCACAATAGATCAATTCAAGTGGTTGTAGTTAGTGAGAACACTTACCAAACTTACCACATTGTTGTACTCACATGAGTTGTATACATCGTTAAGTGTTGCTCTACAATCCATGTGCATTGCTCCTCACCTATATGCTTGCTTCCATTGTTGCACACCCCATGAGAGGAGTCATTGTAGGCAAGTTAATGGAGAAGAAGAGAATAACAAAGCTTCTTGCCATGTGTTCTTCATTGTCTCACACTCTCAAACTCACATCCTCTCAAACGCACACTAAACCCACCAAGATGATATGTAGAAGAAGATTGGAGAACGATGAAAATATTCACTCCCTATCCCTCATTCTCTCACACTCTCACACACTCCCCCTCCTTCACTCTCCACTAAAAGAATAAGAATAAAGTGACGGTGATGGGCGCCCGCCATGTGCAGTGCGTAGTGGCAGGTACTGTCAGTGTAGTAATATATGGGTGGTTAGGCAGAGGCACCTTTACCCCCAACAACCTCCCACTTAAAGGAAAATCTACCCCAGTGAGGAGTGAAAAGAAAAAGAAAAGATAGTACAATGTACACATGTACAACAGGATGAGGAAAAACATCATCTCATCCAACACCCATCAATCTCCTGAGGAAGGAAAAGCACTTAGTAGTGAGGCTTTTCGTGAGTAAATCTGCAGGATTTTTGTCAATGGAGATCTTGACAAGGTCAACAGACTTGTTCTCCATGCCCCACATATAAAGTGATACCTCACCTCAATGTATTTCGTCTTCGCATGGAAGATCGGATTCTTGGCTAGTTGAATAGCACTCATAGAATCTGAATGTAGCGTAGGTATAGAATCAATCCCAAGGTCATGAACCAAATGGCCAAACCATATGGCCTCCTTGCAAGCCTTAGTGGCTGTAGCAACATACTCGACCTCAGTGGTAGAGAGAGCCGTACACTTTTGAACCTTGGATATCCAAGAGACAACACCTCCAGCATAGGTGAATACATAGCCAAAAGTGGACTTCCTACTATCTGCATATCCTACATAATCGGAGTTTGTGTACCCCACAACTCCAGTATCCTGGCTGCCATAGGAAATACACATATCTATTGTGCCTTTCAGGTATCTCATGATACCCTTCATGGCATCCCAATGTTTCTTACCAGGTGTAGCAATATAGCCTGCCACAAATATCTAGACAAATGGCTATCATAGCATACATCAAAGTGCCCAGAGCTAATGAATAAGGTATCTTGGCCATCTCGACCCTTTGCTCATCTAGATGCAGACCTGTCTACGGACAATCGGCCTATGAAACCTTTACATAAGAAGGTAATGGACAGCCAATAGGCTTCACATCTTGCATGCAAAAATGCTCAAGGACTTTATGAATGTACTCTCTCTATGAGAGGTACAGTAGGCCCTGATGTCTGTCGTGCTTAATGCGCATACCAAGAATGTGAGGGGCCTATCCCAAATCCTTTATCTCAAAGCTCTTCTTGAACTGAGATTTAAGAGCATCCAGCTCATCATGAGCTTTCCCTGCTATCATATCATCCACATAAAGTACCAAATTAAGCAATGAGCCATCAAGGGCTATCTTAGTGTAAAGACATGGATCCATAGCACTCCTACTACAGCCTTGTGACTGTATAAAGGCATCAAACTTATGATACCACTCCCTAAGTACCTGCTTCAAGCCATTAAGACTTTTCTTCAACTTGCACACTAGGTGCTCCTTGCAAGGTTCTACAAAGCCCTTGGGCTGCTCCATGTAAATCTCATCATGCAAATCCCCATGCAAGAATGTAGCCTTGACATTCATCTGATACATGTCCAAGTCAAGCTGCGCGACTAAGGCTAAAACCAAGTGTAGGGTAGTCATCTTGACCACAGGAGAAAAGACTTCATCAAAGTCAACTCCATGCTCCTGCTTAAAACCCTTTGCAACAAGTCTTGCCTTATAAGCCGGCTTAGGGTGCCCAGGGGTAGTTTTCAGCTTGTACACCCATTTTCATGGCAAAGTCTTCTTGTCGTTAGGCAATGCAACCAAATCCCAAGTCATATTCTTATGGAGGTAGTCCATCTCAGACTGCATAGCCCTCTCCCAGTAGTGATTGTCACCCCTGCGCATAGCCTTATCATAGGTGAGAGGCTCTCCTGCATCTGTAACCAAGACATAATGCATTGAGGGCTCAAATCTATCAGGTGGATGTCTAGCTCTAGTAGAAGGTCGTCTCACTGCAGGCTCTGTTGCATGTCTAGCATCCTATCCACCGATACCCTGGCCATGTGTACTAACTATTATTGTAGGCTATCCAACTGGCTATGTAGGAGCACGTGGCTCCTCTTGAAATATACCCCTACATATCTCTACCACCTTCTCAAGCTGCCTATGCATCTTATCTTCATGGAAGACTACATCATGGCTGTGGATGACTTTCCACGCTTGCATTTCCCAGAGGCAATAACCCATTTTGCCTACATTTCCATAGCCAAGGAAAATGCATTTAACACTCTTCAGATCTAGCTTAGTGCGCTTGCCTTTGGGCACATGGCAAAATACCCCACATCCAAAGACACAGAGATGCACATGAGACGAAGGTTTCCCAGTCCATACCTCCTCTACAACTTGGAAATCCAAACCATTGGAAGGTGATCTATTTATGACATGCACACCTGTACTGATTGCCTCATCCCAAAAGCTTTGTGGTAGGCCTGCATGGCTAAGCCAAACTGCGTACATGCTCCTAGATGGTTCTATTCATCCACTCAGCCAAACCATTTTGGGATGGGGTATAGGGGGAGTCAACTAACACTTAATACCACTCTTGTCACATAGCTTCTCAAAGGCACGTGACACATATTCTCCCCCATTGTCAATCCTAAGTCATTTCAGCCTATGCCCAATCTTGTTCTCAACCAATGCAAGCCATCTATAAAAAACCATTGACATTTGACTTAAGCTTAATGGGGTAAGCCTAGACTTTACGCAAAAAATCGTGAATGAACGTCACAAAATACTTTGCACCACCCATAGACTGACAGAGCATGGGCCCACAAACATCCAAATGTACCAATGCCAAGGGCTCACTCATGCGTGTCCTACCAGACAATGCTCACATGAATCAAAACATGCATAGTCAAGGGAGAGGAAAGACAAAGTACAGGAAAAGTCCTATAATCATAGCATTATGCCTGCGAAATCCAGTGTGAAAATCGAGGAGATAAATGTCATGCAGATTGATGGCTCTGATGGGGAGTACATACTTGTAGCTAGTTCTTGTGATGCTATGCCGTCGACCAAGGTTCACTCTATTTATGCGCAATACTAGCTTTTGGATTCTAGTGCTTCATTTCATGTTATACCATGTTGTGAGTGGTTCCATTCCTACCACACTATCTCTAGTTCAGTTTGCTTGGGTGATGATATGTCACTTGCAATTGTTGGCATTGGGGATGTACGACTACAGTTCTCTACCAGCAGTACTTTTTTGTTACAGGATGTACATCATGTACCTACACTTACACGCAGTCTTATGTTTGCAGGGTAGCTTGATGGTGTTGGATTTCATGTTTCATTTGGGGATTCTGCCTGGAAGATCGCCCGTGGGGGCAGACTTGTGCTTGCTAGAGGTGCCAAGGCTAGTAGCTTCTATCCTCTTGTAGTTGATGGGTGCTGTGTTGACCATGTTTGTTAGTCAATTCCATCCCACATGTATCTCTTTGGCATGCCCGTTTGGGACATATGTCCTTGAAGGAAATGAAAATGCTTTCTGGTTTTAGTACTTACCACCCCCATTGAAGGTAATGCCCTGCGAAGTCAAGTTCTTGAGAATAGCATGGAACTGGCTCAAATGAGCAGACATTGTCATATTCTCCTTCACACGCAGGTCCATAAGTTGCTTCAGCCAATACATCTAACTTGCTAGACTTTTCTTGTCATAGAGGTTCTTAATTTTATCCCAAAGCTGCTAAGCACTCTGCGCTTCCTCAACCACATTGTAATGCACCTATTCAATGAGAGACAAGAAGAGGGTGGACTTGCATAACTCATCAAGCTCATCCTATTCATCATCAATCATAGTTTCAGGCTGCTCACCGTGCATCCTTAGTGGCCTAATCTGATATTTCTGCACCAATACCTACCAAACTTGGCTCTTCCAATATGCATAATTTGTACCATCAAGCTTATTGATGTTGAAGATAGCACTGCCAGTGGAAGAAGATGCCATACTGCAGTCCAAAATGGTGCAAACAATTCAAAACTGCTTGTTGTTTTCTGCTGTAAACAGCCAAAATACCACCAAAACCAAGGCAAAATGACCACGAACTAATAGCTAATGATATTGCCCACCAAGTACCATCAAAAGTACAAAAAATTAGGATGATTCAACATGAAAATTCCACGTCATTCCATGCATAACTGCTTGCTATAATAAATTACATCCATGTAAAATGAGAGCAAACTGTAGGCAAAATGAATGCACCAAGTTAACCACTGACTGCCAAAGCATAACCACCATCAAGCGGGCATAAATCATCATGTGACCGTCATACGAGAATCGAGAAAACACCTAAGCATGTCAAATAAATCTGTTAGTAAGCCGGCACATCCCCTATGTAATAGGGAAAAGTGTACACAACACTGGCAAGACCTGACACAAAGAGGTGTATGCTTAGGGAGTGCAAAGCCCAAATCAGCCCAAGTACATCTGTGAGAACCATTGCATATCAACCATGCAACATCCAAGTGAAGATCTCAGTCTTAAGTATCTGAATTCTCAAGTAGCATAAACAGCCTGCTCAATGTCTGTCAAGTGTATTAAGACGCTCCCACTGGCACAAAAGCCGTAAATATCAAGCAAAGAATCTCAACAAGGACATATGATAGCACTAGTGCCATAAGATCCAAGATCAAGCATCAATAAGACCTCATGAGCATATAGGTCATGTAGCATCCATACATAGCATCCATAAACATCAAGTACATCCAAACTATAACTATGGAAAGCAGAGAAATAGCTAAATTAAGCTCTGGGAAAATCAAATGTCAAGCCAAAGCAAGGCTCAGTATCATCCAACTCCAAACAATGTAACTGGCATGTAGTAGTGGAATAGGCCAAGCATGTCAAGACTGGTCAGGCATAAGCAAAGTACATTCCATATGTACATCATAGATGAAGTTCCAAATTCGGGGAGCATTCGGGACCAACCGAGCAACCAATGTCAATGCCAAAGTGGTCCAGACATAAAATGCTAATGTAACATTGTTGTGGGCTACCTATAAACTGTGTATAATAGTCCTGAACCTTAAGTAAATCACATCAATGCTCAATGCCAAGTCTCGGGATCAAATTCCAAGCATAAATCAAATGTATAGTGCCCAAATGAGGTGTTTTCAAGCTGCCAATAAGTGCCAAGGGAGGGCTGAAGTAAAAAAACGAATTTTTTGTAGGTCTTCAAGCTGGTCCAAACTTATCTGGGGCCTATGGAAGGGCTGGCAAGTTCAAGGCAAGGTTGGGAGAGTAGTTAAGGACCCCCAGGAGCTCCCTCTTAAAGGGCAAAGTCGCCGGTAGAGAGTAGGCATCACAAGAAGCAAGAGGACATGGATGCCTTGCTTCACAAAACCTGTGGATTGAAGTAAAATAACAAAAGAGAGCTCCAATACCTCTGAAGGAATGCGGTGAGAGTGTCCAAATGGGCCTGATAGGTGCTCGGGAAGCTGGGGAATGACAGGAGCTCAGGAGAGTCAACTATGGTTGCCGGGAAGGAAACCCAATAAGTGTAGGTAATCAATAGGAAGCTTAAGGAATTACGAACCAAGTCGAAATGCTCAAGAAACCATGCTATGATACCAGTTGAAGGTAAGAAGGATCAAAGCTTGCTTGGAAGAGCTATGGCGGGAGAGCAAGAGCAAGAAAGAGAGAGAGAGAGACCAAATGGGAACTCAACAGTCACAATGTGTGACTGGGCCTTCCTTTATTCAAACTATCACTAAAAGAATAAGAATAAAGTGACAGTGACAGGCGCCTGCCACCTACAGTGTATAGTGGCAGGTATTGCCATTGTAGTAATACACGGGCGGCAAGGCAGAGGCGCCTTTACCCCCAACACACTCTAATTCAATAGAAAATAGAGTAGCAAGTGAATGTAAGATTGAGTTAGCACACACATGAATAGCTTGCTTTATCTTTTTCATCATTTTTATACATGTCTTTTAGCATTTCCACCCCTATTGGGCATCTAGCCCACTTTTGTGGCATCATGATTAGTCCTTGTCATGCCTATATACATTTAGAGACTTAGTTTGGACTCTACTCTTATTATAATTTGCACAAGAGTGAGCTTGAATATTGATTTTTCAATTGAATATAATATCTTCGAAAACACAATTAAGTATTTTTGTTGGATGAAATTCTTACACTTGTATTTGTAAAATTTATTTCTCAATTTCTTTTCTTCCACTTTGCTCCAAAATGTGGGGTTGATGGGGAGAGGGCTAGGAGGTTACAAGCAAAGGTGGAAAATTGAGACCCCTAGATGTAGTGATTGTTCAATGAGCCTATCTCAATTGGAGCTTTTTATCTCTCTCTCTCTTTCTTTTTCTTGTTTATGTGATGATTTTGTTCTTTATGAAGCAGCTAAAAGGTGCAATTAAGACATCATTTTGCTAAGTATATAAGGTTTCATCGCTTCTCATAGCTTAATGGAGGACTCTAGGAAGAAGCAGTGGGTACAAAATGCAAGCCAAATGTCCACCATATCCTCTAGTTGCACCATGTATAATAGGGTGGGAAGAGTGGGATCCATAGGTGCAATCAAGTCATAACTATCCTATATATACCTAAATTGATGTCAAAATACAATGGTGGTAGCACATCTTCATATGATGTCGGCCCTTACTCCAACAACATGACTAGAAGTAAAAGGTAGCGCGAGAGGTAGCGACATGTGCTAATGAAGGAAAGGTCACAGAAGCTGGTGAAGTTCCTAAGGAACTTACTAGTCAAAGGTAGTCATAGGTGGTAATGAAGGTCAACGTAGTTGGTGAAGTTCCGAAAAAAACTTATTGGAGGGTCAAAGTTCCCATGGTTAGAACTTGTACAACTTATCACCTATAGGGGCGTTGATGCTTTTTCTTGCCTTGATCAATGTCTATATTGTGCTTGGAGATAGAGCCTTTCAAATCTTGTTTTCTTCTAAAACCTTGAGGTCAAAAATTATAGCCTCTCTCCTCCTTTCTCTTGGCATCTCTTTACTAGCTATTCTAAATCTTCACATTGTACTTCACATCCTCGATAGTCAAGAGGAGGAAGATAGAGGCTTGTAATGCACTCAATAGTTTCATGCAATGATCCTATATCTCAAGTGTCATCTCCACTACTGGTTGTGAACCTTGAGGCATGTCCTGAGCACTCTCCATTGACTCCTCAAATTCTTGTGGTTTCACATAGTCTGTCATGACACGATCTTAGGTGGCTCTATGGGTATGAATTGTTTTGGTTTAGAGGGCTCTAGTTCTTTGAATCCTATAGCTTCCAAGTCCTGATCTCCATATTAAGATTACGTATAAGAGGCTCTTTTGTTGGGGCTAGGCTCAAAGAATTAGGTGCTTGGCCCAAACTTAGATTGTTCAGAGCTACACTATGCCTTCAATTATGCTACATCTTTAGTACTAGAGGTGGAAATTGTTTGTATGACCTTTCTAGAAAGCATATAATGTTGTGTAATTGTATATATTTTCATGCATCTTAATTTGAATTTCTTTGTATAGTGAGGTTGTCATGGCCAACTTTGTTAATATCTCTAAATAGATCTTCCTTACTTTATCTTCAATCTTGGTGATAGCTCTAATCAAACTTGCATCAACCATTTATTGCAGACTATTACAAGCTACTTTGAGTTGTTATTGGGCCCACTTATTCTCTTAGATTTCTTTTCCATAGAGAGTTTTTTTGTCCTTCTCCTACTCTAATTGGATAGTGAATTTTGTTCCTTGGGCTTGCATTATATTTTTCCTCTTCTCTAGCCCTTCTATTTCTTGATTTTTAGACTTTAATACCATGTCACATATTCATAACCATGTGTGGAAGTCTTGTATCTATAGGTTGGCATGAATATGAGCTTTCTATACACCTTCTAGTATCATCTAATCTTGTGTATAACTCCTTTCCCTAGAGTAGTTCTATTTTAGCCCATTTGAGTTCTTCCCGCAACAACTCTAGGGTGCTTAGGTTTCTCCTACACTTAGTACTAGGTTGTGCTCTTATAGACCCAAGTAGGACACTGCTTATTACATTGTGACATCATGGTAGCCTCTTTTATAGTTTTTACCTTCTCTACCTCATTGATTTTAGTCTGAATATTTTTTATTTGCATCACTACCTGTGTTTTCCCTCCCCAAGTCTTGTCATTCACTGCTTAGTCAAATTCCTATGGCTTGCCCATTGAATGATTTCTCAATTTTTGGTCTACTCATGTTTTTGCTCCCTAAGTCTTGTCATTTTTTGCCTAGTCAAGTTCCTATGGCTTGCTCAATGTTTTTCATGTGGTTTTTTGACTTACTTAAGGAATGCTCACATGTTCTCTTAAACTCAAGTTATGTTCAAGCGTGTTCAAGTGCATAGTGCATAAGTAGGATTTCGCTCTTTCCAAAACAATTTGTAAATTCATAAAAAAATATTTATGGAACTTTTAAAAAATTGTGATGCAAATCGTAATGTTGTTTTAGCTTTCAATTGAATGGGTTTGATTCTTGGAAGTATACTCTTTAGGTTTTCTTGGTTAATGTGATCTAGCTTTTTGGCTTATACCTATTCCCCAAGGCTTTGTCCACTTTGGTTAAGTGTGTCCTTTTCGAATCGCTTTATGCTAAGATCTCATGTGTTTTCGGTCTCATGTTCACTAACTGCATGCAAGGGAGTGCACGTGTGCACAAGGGTGAGTAAAAGCCTATGTGCATTAGGACTGCAACTAATCAAGGGTCCATGGAAATGTAATAGTGCGCTGCAAATGTTAGGATGTGTGGGGGTTTGTCTGTACAAGAGTTGCACTAGTTTACATGTGCCGAATTGCGTGATAATGGATGCATGAGTCAAATATGCCTATGCATGCATGATGGAGTGATGTGTAGAGGATGTGCGGTAGGATTATGTGCATAGGAGTTGTAGAAAATGTCAGATCTAGAGCATGGCTATGGAGGTTGAAAGAGGAAGAGTGAGCTTATGAGGTAACAGACATCAAGACCAAATGTCACACAAGTGAATTAGGTTCCAAGATGGAAGCTTGGACTCATAAACACAATCTTGTGTAGTGGACTGACAATGACACAGACACTTTGCTAGAAGTAAAAAAGTACTATGACATTGCATTCAAAATGAGAGCAAGTACAATGCTTTATAGGAATAGACTAGCCTGCACTTTCCACCACTGTTCATATGGGATTCTGCACCCTAAGCCCACACTACTCCATATAAAGAGTCTAAGCTAGGTGTGATTGCCAATATCTCAACACCCCTCCTCAATCACAACTAGAGAAGTACAAAGTGGGTAGAGGCTTTAGTGAGCAACCACCTGCAAAGTGTGGGCACACCATAAACATGGTAAACACTAGAGGCTATCACAGAAGAGGCTAAGTGTGGGTACCAAAGACATGGTGGACATTGAGAGACTATAACAGGGGCCTTAGAAAGTGTACAAAGGCTGTAGTACAAGGTTACATGAGGAGTTTACAAGCTTATTTTAGAAGCATCTGGGCTAGGCAATACAAGGCTAAAAAAGTCTATCAGAATAGAAGGATTGATGAGGCTTCTCGTGGCCCGTCTTCTTCTACTTCTTCTTCTTCTTTATGGTCTTCTTATTCTTTAATAGCAACTAGATAGGCCTTTTGGGACCTCTTCCTGGCATGACAAAATTTCTCAGTGTGCCTAATCCTTTTGGATGTAACTATCATCCAATTCCAGCTTAATGATGGCATGTTCTTTTTTGTCATTCTTTTTCCAAGTAACTGCAAGGTCTGCATCTTGAGGCTTCTTCTCCTTCCCATCGGTAATGGCCCAAAGACCCTTCTTCATCAGAATGAGCTTCATGTGGGTTTGCCAGGTGTGAAACCCAACCGCTTTGAACCCAACATTTGGAGAGCCTTTGCCCATGCTAGAATAGCAAATCAGCACCAAAACACTCAAATTTGAGCAGTAGAATATTTAATTGTGTCAAGAGACACAAGGAATGTAGCGTCAAATAACATTTGATAAGTATCAATAGATACTATTCTCTTAGGCACTTGAGTTTGATGCTTTGATGCTTGGATTTCTCACCTCCTTGCTAATTTGATGTCAATGTGCACTGCTGAGATACAAGATTTGAATCATGGAACAATGCTAAAGCATTAAGGAGTGTAGATCGAGGTTGGAAGGAGTGTCAACGGGCTGTTGGGAAGCATTAGCGGGCCTTCAATCACGAGATACGTATAATATAAGATACAGTTTTATGAGTAAGTCGTAAATATAATTGTTTTATAATAAATTCCTTTGGTAAATGGTTGGAAATGGTTTCACATTCTAAACCAACTATGTGATTTGAGAGCCAGAAAGTACATGATGGAGGCCAAGTGATAGTTTTGGACATTGTGAAGTCAGTCGTCTAGTCCATCTGCAAATCGGAGTTCGTTTGGGCCTCAGTTCAGCAAAAGACCATTGCATATTGTATGAAAACTCAAATATTTTTGAGCTAGTTATTTTGGGATTAAGGCTTAATAGGCTAACTAAAAGGCTTAAAACTCAAAAACTAAATCATGGGGGGGAGGGAGCACCATTTTTTTCGGCACCCCTTTTTTTATTTTAAAAATGGCTTCTTGCAAACAATTGTTGGCATCAGCCAAGGGAAGGCAAGAAGGGGTTGAGATGAACATTTTCCACACCTTCCATCACTTCAATCCACACAGCAAATGATGCAATAAATGGAAAGATCAAATTCTAATCTTTCTCTCTCCTGTCTCCTCTCTCCTTTTGTTGTGTTTCCACGGTTGATTCTATGAGAGAAGGAGGTTGGCTGGGATGCAAGATTTTGATCATGGAATGATGTTGAAGCATGAAGGAGTGTAGATCGAGGTTGGAAGGAGCGTCAACGGCCGCTATTGGGAAGCATCAACGGGTCTCCACTCATGAGGTACGTACGATATAAGATGTGGTTTTATGAGTAAGTCATAAATATAATCATTTTATAATAAATTCCTTTGGTAAATGGTTGTATTTGGTTGTCAATGTTGTGATCTATCAAAAATGTTAAGAAAATTAAGAAAAATCAGTCATCTAATACTTTCTTTATAAATATGCAAAACCCGCAACATTGCAATTTAAGGGAAATCATGCAGTTTTGGAGTTTTATTGTGCGTATGGTGTTTCTATGGGATAGAATGTAATGGAAAAGTAATTCTCAACAAGATCAATTAGTCCAAATCATAATTCAAAAAATATTGATATTTATCAATAAATAAATAGCAAAAATAGAACAAAAAAATAATATTTTTTCATTCGAAAAATGGAAAAACCTACATTTCTGTTTGTGGATGTATGATAAGGTTGAGGCATGAGGGTGAGCCTCAATTCAGCCCTATCTTTATGTTAAAGTGGGTATTTACTACTTTTATGAAGGAAAAATACATTAAAAATGCTCTCCAAACCTACCACCGAATGCAGTATCTTAAGCAGTATGGAGAAGGGGCGTGTCAAGTGTTGATAATACACTTTTTTTTTTTAAAATACATGGCATATAGGATACATTTGGTTTAAAATTAAGAGAGTCCAGTAGCACGAGAGTGCTCGATGCTAGCTCTAGGCAACATAGCAATCTCGTTTAGAGTAAAGGCATAAAAAGAAATATTTTTTTACATTTAAAATGTTAGTTGTTGATGGAAAAAATGTTTAAGCACTATAAATCATACACAATTTCATTGTACGCAACACATGGAATCATCTTGGATGCAGAGCAATTGTTTTTATGAATGATGACCTATGTTAAGGAACTAAGGTACCCTAAGTTGTAAGGTTAGTGGTTCATTTCCTTTGGAGAGTACTTAGTAATGAATATATTGCATCTCCTAGAACGACTGATTAAAAGAGAGGATTATGTGTCATATGTGCTTTATGTGTTCAGGGTGCATCTTGGGGCCAATCCCTGAGGTGTAGGAGAGCCATAGTAGTGGGGCTGTGGCAATCAGTCGAGGGGTGCTCCCTTTTTCTGTGCTTATGTGTGGTATTACACTAATATGTGTAAGGACTCCCTTTGAGGAGTGTGGGAAGGGTTATCCGTTGGATTGCAATCCATACAAATGTTAAGTTTTGTATTAGAGGTTAGGGTAATATACCCCTTAGACGCTCCTGGCCGCAAGGCTATGAGGGGTAGTTTGGCTATGTAGTAGAGGCTCGGCTAGTGCCAATCTCAGTCGATAGGGACCAGTTTATTAAATTATGCCAAAAGGCAGTGAAATAAATTCAAAAGACCATCAAACCGAGCTTCAGAAGCAACAAAGTGTTGAATTGACTCGACGACGGGCTAAAATTATCCGAAGATATTCTCCACAAAGGAGTGATTTGATATCCCTATAAGGGAGGGGTCTTAGTAACCCTAGCCCCACACATAGTGCGTTAGAAGGAGGTGGAAGTTCTAGTACTTCCCCTCTTCCAGTTAGTCAACCGACTTCAAGTGGGATAGTAGTGCTATTTGCTCAAACTCCTTTGGCAAATCTGATTGTTATCATGGCGCAACCCATTGCAATCCCACCAAGAATTTCGGACTTGCTAGCCTTGGGATTTCCTCTATCCATTTTTAATCGATTAGCAAAGGAAGATGCAGAACTTCATATTAATAAATTCCAAAATTTAATGTTTAACTGTCGAATCCAAGATGAAGGACACTTGGTGATATTCTTTAATATGACTCTGAAATGACGAGTTGCAATATGGTATCACATCCTAGAGGTTGGAACCATAACTATGGTTGATTTATTCTTTTGACCTTTTGAAGAGAGTTTGCCCCAGTAACCATAAATATTAACTATTGAAAATAGAGTGTCATGATTGACAACAAGAAAATAACTAGAAGAGTTCAAGGATGGGTATAGAAAAATGGTAGACTAATCTTTTGAGATATTTAAGAGTTGAGAATCTCTTGAATTTTTACGTATATTTCTTTTTCACATTCATGACTAATCCACCGTATTATAGAGTCTTGTAAAATACTTATGGCATGCAAAGAAAGTTATGGTAAAATCTAAGTGCCAAGCTCACTCTCTTGCAAATTGTATATATTTATGGATAGAACTAAAGTGTCCAATATGCCTATACATAGCTTACATGTTGAATTGGGAAATCCCATATATATGTATTTGATATGTATTGGTAAGGTGTGAACAAAAGCTCGCTGTAAAAGATTGGGCATTGTGTTGGGGGTAAAGGCGTCTGTATCTAGTCGCTAGTGTATTAGTTATATTGACAGTACTCGCATACCCACACACCCGTACATTGTAGTTGGTGAGCACCCATCATTGTCACTTCATTCTTTATTCTTTCAGTGACATTTGAATAAAGGGAAGGTGGGTCACAGGTTGTGATTGTTGGAGTTCCCACAATATGTGTGTCTCTCTCTCTTACTCTTGCTCCTTCCACCACAGCTCTTTCTTCTGCTTTGTGTGCTTCCACTTCAGGGCTTACTCCCTTCAATTGGTATTAGAGCCATCTTTTCCGAGTGTTTGAGCATGACTCGGCATACTTGTGGAGAAAAGCTTCAATTCACAGTTTCAATGGTAACCATGGATTCTTTACCCCAAGATATGCATTGAGCTCTATCTTCTACTTGGCTTCTTCCCCTCCTTTTGCAACTTGTTCTAGGGTATCACTTAGTTTGTTTGAGCATCTTACAATGATTGCAGGGCCTCAATACCAATCAGCAAGAGCAACACAATAGCATCAACAACAACAACAACAACATGTATCGCATTTTTGCTGCTCCGTCCTCCAACTCTTGGCACTCTTGGCGGCACTTGGCAATCTTTGGAATCTTTCTTGACATCGATCTTGTCATGTTACACCTCATTCAAAGCTCCCAAGATGAGCCATTGATTCATAGTTTGTTGTCATATAGTTTAGGATAGCACTTCACTCATTGTCTAGAGGTCATTTATGCTTCTTAGGATGTCTGGCTCCGACTAGCAGTGAGTGAATGTGCAACTGGCATCGAGAACTATCAAAGAATTAGTGTGTCAAACTGAGACACATCCCATAGGCATAACCATCATGCATAGAGTGGGTCTCAAGGTAACATAAGAGACCAACTACAAGCACAATGGACTAAGCAATGTAATAGAAACTCAATACATAACCAACCAAGATGCATACATCACTAACAATACCGTGACAAAGATAGCTGCCAATCCAAGAGTAATGTCAAATCAGCCCACTAAGCATCAACTGCATACATAAAGCATGACAAGAGCATGTACATGTCACTAAGTCCCACGGTCTCAATAAAAGACCCTCAAGCTCAATCGCATAACCAAAAGCTCAATGTAATATCCAAATGTCAAGAAGTGGCTCCCACTAGAACAAAAGTTGAATGCCAAATGAGCAAACAAAGCTCAAAACATCATGTGGAAGGCATCCATGCATCCAAGATCCAAGTAGCATATATCTCAAAGCATTTGACCCGAGTATCTTGCAAAGCTCTTATTGGAGCATCAAACACCCATATACAACAATAAATGACAGCCAATGTCAGGTTTCAAAGCTCCAATATCAACTCAAAAGCAATCCAAGAGCATAACCAAGTATGTAACATGAACCACACAAGTGGTTGGTAAGAACCCAAGAAGTAATAGGCATGTATTTCATTGACCAAATAAGCTTTACTCTTGGTTATTACACTAGTAAAAACCTTTATAAAACTAAGCAAAAGAGTGCTCAAGTCACTTCCATAGCATTCCAATACATTGACTATTCTTTGTATTGACTTTATGCACAATTCATTACTTGGTTAGTATTCCCTTGTTTTTTGCTTGATTTATAGTGTTTTTAGGGTTGTTTGCAGTAATTACAATAGCCTATTTTGACAATTTATACACTTGTTTGCCTTCATTATGGCTGGTGGCTCGAGTGGTAGTGCTATCTTTAATATTGACAAGTTGGATGGCACCAAAACAACTACAACTATTGGAAGGCCCAAATTTGGCAAGTTCCAGTGCAAAAATGCAGGTTAGGCCTTTGAAACATAAGGGTGTCAAGCCCAAACCTATTGATCTAGAGGATTGGGTTGAATTAGATAAGCTATGTAAGTCTACCATCATATTGTCCCTCTCTAAGCAAGTGTTCTATAATGTTGTCTTTGATGGATAGTCCACATGGAAATTATGGGAAAAGATGCGCAATGTCTATAACAAATAGAGGCCAACTTCTCATATGTATTGGGGGCTAAAGCAACTCATGGACCTTCACATGAAGGAGGACACTTCTATGTCAACTCACTCAAATGAGTTTCATTCCATTATTAGTCATTTGTCTTCGCAGGGGATCAAATTCAAGGGCACTCTTCTTCCCTTGTTCCTCTTAGTTACACTAGTTGAATCATGGGATACCTTTCGCTCTGCTACGTATGCCAATATACCTATTTATGTTAACAGTTGTAGGATGTAGTAGATGCACTCTTTATTGAAGAGGTTAACAAAAAGAATGTTGATGCTTCCTGCACCTCTCATGCTTTGATAGTTAGAGACAATACTGGTAAGGGCGGTAATGCCCACCATGGGAGAGACTCTCAATAGTCTTGCTCTCAATCACATGGATAGTCTTGCATAAGTCCCGTGGTTGTCAGTCCTCATTGACTTGTCATCCTATGGGAAAGTAGGACATATTCAGCTACACTACCATAAAATGCGCGAAGACAGGCATAAGGAAAATGGCAAGGGTAAAGTATAGGACAAAAATGATGATCCCATCACTTTCCTTAACAAATTTAGTGTTAAATTGAAGGGATTAATGTTGTATAGACTAATTGTGATGATGATTTCATACTTTTCGTTTCTTCTCTTGATCCTTCCCATATGCTTTGTCAAGGTACACTTAGTGTTGGCTGATAGATTCAGGGTCTTCCTTTCATGTGATCCCTCATAAAGAGTGGTTTCACTCCTATCGCAGTATGACTGGATCTATCTTTTTGGGTAATGACCTAGCATTGGAGATAGTCAGTATTGGTGATGTCTAGCTATAGTTTGGTTCAGGATTCATGTTTACTCTTCATGATGTACATCATGTATCGACTCTCATGAAGAGCCTTATCTCTATTGGCACTTTTTTGGATGATGTAGATTATGTAGTTTCTTTTCATGATTCCTCATGAAAGATTACCCATGGGAATCTTATCATTCCACATGGTGCTAAGTCCAATACTCTCTACCCCTTGCTTGTATCTAGGTCAATTGACCATATTTTGGTAGTGGATGCAGTTCCATATATATATATATATATATATATTTGTGGCATCATCGCCTTGGACACATGTTCTTGAAAGGAATGAAAATGCTTACTCATTTACAATATATTCTGCCCCTTGACGATAAATGTTTTGAGTCTTTTGATCATCGTTTATATGGCAAGTAGACACGCAATACACATATAAAGTCAGGCACAGCATGCATAGGTGAGCATTTGTCTCTTGTTCACTTGGATTATGTGGTCCCATGCCTTGCAAGTTGTTAAGTGGTGTGAAGTATTTTGTTACTTTCATTGATGACTATACACATGAGGTCTGGACATATCTTATTAAGTATGATTCAAAAGTCTTAGCTATATTTTAGCATTGGCTTGCTTTGGTTGAGAACTAGCCTAAATGCCTATGCTCAAATAATGGGGGTGAGTATGTCTTTAAAGCCTTTGAGCAGTTTTATGGCAAGAGGGGTGTTAAGCGTCAATTGACTGCCCCATACATCCCACCCTAGAATTGTATGGCTAAGCGCATGAATATGACAATTCAAGAGCGAGTTTGTAATATGCTTAGTAGGTAGGCTTACCACAATATTTTTGGGCTAAGGTAGTTGCCACTGCCATACACTTGATAAATCGGTCCCTATGTATTGCTTTTGACTATTAGGTTGTAGAGGAGGTGTGGTATGGAAAACATCCCTCTCATATGCTCATTTGTGTATCTTTGGTTGCAAGACTTTTTGTCATGTACCCAAAGACAAGCACAATAAGTTGCATCCTAAGTCTAGAAAATGCATCTTTCTTGGTTATGGGAATGTAGGTGAGATGGGCTATTACCTATGGGATATGTAGAATTGGAAAGTAATTCATAGCCATGATGTTATTTTCCACAAGGAGAAAATGCATAAATATCTAGAGCTTGTCGTTGAGGTATGTAGGGTGATATTTCAGGAGGAGCCTCTTGCTACTATACAACTAGGTAGACAGCTTGTAGCCGCATAGTTGATGCCTCTATGGCCCAGGTCCCTAATGCTCCATAGGATGTACATACCCCACAACCACTAGAAATAGATGATAGCCTACATGATTTGAGCCTTGTATGGATTATGTTATGGTGGCAGATTGTTGGTGAGCCTCTTACTTATGATGAGGCTATGAATAGAGGTGACAATCACTCTTGGGAGAGGACCACGAAGTCAAAGCATGACTCACTGTGCAAAAAAACCATACGTGAGATTTGGTCCCTTTGCCTAGTGGCAAGCGTGCTTTGCCATGTGTGGGAGCTTTCGCTCAACCGCCAAGACCCACAGACCACTTATTGTTTCAAGCATTCCAAGAGAGATCTAATGGCTATCTCTCACCTAGTCGACGCGCCGTCGATCCTACGAGTGTAGTGAGCTTACCTTGATGCCCGATCGAGTACCCTCCTCTCTCTTGCACTCCGGTAGCTCCACGATTCTTGATGTTAGCTCAAGCATCCTCAAGCCTCCTCCATCTCCAAGCTCCATCCTCCATAGCCGCGCGTGCAAGAGAAGAGAAGAGAAGAGAAGAGAAGAGAAGAGAAGAGAAGAGAAGAAGAGAGGAGGAGATGGTGAAGAGCTTCACCCTCTTGATCCCTCACTCTCACACACACTCACTCCCTCACACTCTCACACTCCCTCTCTCAAGAGCACACACAAGCAAGAAGGAGAGAAGAAGAGAGGAAGAAGAAGATCTTTTTGCCACACACCAAAGAATGAGCTTCTCATTCACTTTTCAACTTTATATACAAAGCCCTAAATCCTTTTTGGGCGGTCATCCCCTTTTCCCTCTTTTACATGGCCGGCAGTAGCCTAGGCTCTTTTTCCCATTTCCCACCATTCTAACTAATGCATACACTTTGCACAGGAGTGAGCCTGGCACTTTTTTACAAAGATTCGGGGGCGCTTCCGCATTTTAATTCTTTTGTTGCCTCGGGCCGACACCGAAGCTTCCTGAGGGTCGTGCCCGAACATTTGAATTTTTCAGGGATTGGCTCCCGGTCAAGGCGCTTTTTTCTGCTTTTATCCTGTGCCTTTTTTGCTATTTTCATTTTTTCCATTTTCCGCTGCTCTGTGCTGCGGGAACACGGTAACATTACCCCCCTCCTAGCCAAGTGCCAGTCCCATGGCACTGCGGTGGGATGTAGTGGCTAGTTAGGTCGGCTGCTGGGCAGAACAGGTAGGTGGGTGGTTGGGGGAATGATAGGTGATGGGGGTTGGGGACGATGACCAGGAAAGATTTCGGCGTGCTTTAGGCTCCATGAAGATACTCGGCATCTTTCACACTGTTGTGGCACCCCTTATGTAGCCGGTCATCTTTTGAGTATCAGAAACGCTTTATCCAGTTGGAAGGCGGCCACTGATTCCTTCTCGACTGCCAACTCAGCCACGGCTATCTTGTGCTCCTCCTTCGCTTTCTCCAATTGGGAGAGCAGATCGGCGATGTATTCGTCGTAATTAGTCGGTGGTGTCATTGTTGTGTGAATGGGCGAGGTTGAGGCTTCGACTTTTTGCTTTTTGGGCTCTTGCCTGGACTTCGCATCCGTGGCTGGCCTCTTCTGTCCTGTGGCCGTAGTCTCCATGCTCTGCCCCTGGCCCATCTCCTTGTTGATGAAATATTGCATCCATGCCACGAAGTTTGACACATCTGTGCTAGTCGGGATGCTGGGGGTGAGTTCCGTGGAAGGCACCAGGAGGGTAGGGATCGGATGGAGCGGGGCCTTGCCCTTGTGGCACAAACTTTGGCACTTGTGTACTAGACCCTGCCCCCTCTTCTCTGTGCGGGCTCAGGTTCCTTAGTTCATCTGCTTGGCACTCTTGTTCAATGGACCGGCGGGTGGCCTCCGCCAGGTCCTCTTCCTCCTTGCTTCGTAGCTTCTCCTCTTCCTCATCTGCTTTTCTCTTCCTCTCCTCCTTCCTTTTTTTCTGCTCCTCCTTCTTTTTCCCTTTCTGTTCTTTTTCCCTCCTTTTCTCCTCTTTTGCTTCTTGTTTTGACACCTCCTTTGCTTTCCGTAACTCCTCTTTTTCCCTCTCCTCCTCCTGTCTCTTTGTTCTCTCTCTCTCCTTTGCTTCTTTCAGGGATTTATTCTTCGCCCTTTCCAAGTCTTCCCTTTCCTTCTTCCTGCCTTCCTCATTCTTCTTCTTCCTCTGCGTCGCCTTCTTCTTCGTTGTCCTGATTGTCTTTCTGCTAGTCTGTCCCTTCTCTTCTTCTTCTGTTTCTGTTCTATCGGTGGACCTGTCTTTGTCCTGGTGAGGAGGCGACCTCTCCGGCGTTTCTCCTTCTCCCTCCTCCGCCTCCTGTGCTTCCTTTACTGCCTCCTAAATGAGTGCGGTCAAGACTCCTCCATACCCGATGAAGGAGGCCTTAGAGGAGGCTTTCTTCCTTTTCGTAACTTTAGAAGCCGGAGATTTTGCTCCTGTTGGTGCACTTCCCAGGGCTAGCACTTTGGCCGCTTGATCAATCGTTTTTCGCACGTACCCATTCCAATCCACTTCGTCTAGGGTGTGGGCTGCTACATTCTCCAGCACTGGCACTCTAATTCGATGCATTAAGGAATTGTAACGTTGGCTGGAGAAGAGCACGTGCACCAACTTGGCCTGCAACCTGGCTTCTGTGTCAGGGATGTCCTGGATGCTTATGCCGTCATTCGTGAGCACCTCTTCCTTCTTCATTTTTAGCAAGGCATAAACATCCCTTTTTTGTCTCCTTTCTATCCTTGGTACCAATCCCAAAGCCTTCTCCACCAAGGCTGGATCCAACTGGACTTGCACCTGCTTTGCACCCTCTCCTCGGCCCATTGTTACAATGCCACCTTCTTGGTCCAGATTGTATGTTCTGAGGAATTCTACGCATTTTAGGTGATCCGGCTCCTGCGAGAATTTTTCAATACACTTTGTAAGGTTGCATTGTTCCACTACCCTCCTGGCTGCTTCCTCCTTGGCCACCATGACTCCGATGTTGTGGATGGTTCGGAACTTGAGCTGGCCAATGGCGCGGTTCTCTAGATGGATGTGAACGAGAGTCGATGGGCGCGGTCTTGCTATGACATTTTCTGCTCCTGCCATAATTCGTAATTTTCGTTAGCATTTTCCACATATCACTTTGATGTTTACGTGAGAGTAAAAACTCTTGAATGAATTTCTTAGGAAGCCATTTTTTCATAATATATGCTTATGCTTTTCACTACCTTTACTTTACTGTACCCCCTTTTTATTCATTTCCTATCTGATTCCTTCCACCTTCACCACATACCCACATACCCCTTTTCCTTCCGGCTTAGAAAAAAAATCCTTCCTAGGATTGGGGGTTAAAAGGTGAGGGGCTTTGGGCGTGTTGGGGTAGGAGTTATGTGTGAAGAAGCCACATGTAGAATTTTGGATTGTATTCCAGTTGAGCATGACAATCAAGAGCAGACGGTTGGATGGAGACTTGGGAGATGTAGGTCAAGACATCGTGAAGGAGATCTCCAATATTAAGGCGGCTGGCAACATGTAATTCCTCTTCCGTGAGGAATTGGTCAATGTAGGGGTGAGCGAGCACATGGTCATCTAAATGCTGGTTGTGGATGATGGCCAAAACCCTAAACGAGATAGGTGCCACATAAGTAGGGTCATATTCGATGGTTTTAACTGCCCTGCGTTGCTCAGCATTGGTCATTATCCGGCAACCTTTTTTCTCCCATTGGATTCTCAGAGCAAACCACTACTGCAAGAACGTGGAAAGCGAGCTTGCCATCTGCGTGAGCTCTTGCAACTTGTGTTCAGGAACAGAAGGAGGAGGCTTACGATATGAAGTGATTAGTCTTCTTAGAGCAGCTTGCTCCTTTGAGACTTCGTCGTTTGCTATCAGTTCGGCAGCAATTTTGGGGGATTTAGTGGTCATAAGTTCGTATTCTTCCCAAGTACATGGTAATGCACGAACATCCGAAGCAAGTGTTTTGTCAAGAAGACCTAGGTCTAGCCTCTCATAACTTCTAGCGAATGTAGTGAAAGTTTTGTCCAACATCTTGATGCAGGTTACTAAGTCATCCCCAGAAGTCGCGGCGAGGTCTTTAGCCAAGGAGAGGAAAGGTCGTACAACGTAGGAAGGTTTAAGACCTGCTGGTGGGGATGGTGCAAATGGACTGGATAGTGGTGACTCCATCATTGGTGTCACAGGTTGGGCTTTGCACTCCGAAGCACTTTGAGATGCTGTAGGAAGTTTTGGGGGCATGGGAGTTGTGCTGGGTTCTGAGTGAGCAGTCATGGGGGTTTTTAAGTTCTCTGGATTAGATAAGTCTAAGGCTTGTGGCGTTTGCTTTGGTCGATAGATGAGCTGGGGCTTACTAGCCACAGCGGGCAATGGTTTGCTGATTATGCCCTGGGCACCACGCATGCAAGCCTCCCTCACTGGGGTGAGATTGCTTGTAGATGATCTTTTTAACTTGCCATTTTTAGGCACCCAAATCCAGGGGTTTCCCCCGTAGTATCCTTGTGCTCACAAGAGATCTTTGGGGATCCATCGCGGCGTGGTTGTGTGTCTACGTCGATAGCGTCTAGACTGCCTCTTAGGCCATGATGGGGCTAATTATTTTGGCGTTTAGAATCACATTTGGGTGGTCTACCCAGATGTGGTCTTTGCTGTTTTGGCACCCATATAAGCTTGCACTCATTGGCCTTGTGAGCACTCTCGGTGGGTTTGGGCCTAGGGTCGAGAGCCTGGCATGAGGCCTTAGTTTTCATCTATTTAGACTCGGGCTGAAGCGTGGTCATAGGGGTTTCTACCGGTGGCTTTGTACTGTTGGAGGAGTCGGGACAGCCCTTGCTGAAAGTCGTCACTATACGCACATTGCCTATAGCAAGATGAATGCGGTTTAGGTTGTAATCCACATTACAGTTCGTTTGCTTCTTGAAAGTACGACCTAATAGTGACATATTACTGGCTCCTTTAGTGTCAGGCAACACATGGAAGAAAGTTGGTAAGCTTTCAGACTCGATAGAAACGACTACCTTGCACTTCCTTAGGAGTGAATAAGCATTACCCCCAAACGGGGTGAGTTTGGCATTAGTGGGCTGTAGTTTCGGTTGACCAATGCGTGTCCAATGGTCATGCATCAAGATGTTGTAGTCGGCACCTTCATCAATCAAGGCATCGAAAGAATACGTCGCTTCTGCTGTGATTATGATTCGTAGATACGCCGGTGCCACTGCTTCTTTGTCTTGATCTAGAAGGTCGGTTATAGTAGCCATGCAGACGTTTATTGGGGGTTCTAGCATGGGTGGCTCATGTAATGGATGGGAAGGAGGATAGTACTTCTTTATGCAGCTGCCATTAAAAAAGCCTATTCCTTCGCCTTCAAGTGTCTCTAACTCAACATTCCCTGTTCTACCAATCATGCGTACTCTGAAAGGCCCTAGCCCCCGAAACTCCATCTTCTGTTTATGTCCTTTTACAGAGTATAGCAGAACAAGGTCCCCTTGTTCAAAGTCTCACTGTTTCACATGCTTGTCAAACCACATCTTTCATCGATCCTTCTCACAAATCGGAGAGTGAGTGGCAAGGAGTCGGGTCTCCGTTAGGCGCTCTAGCTCCACTAAGCGATTGGTCCAAGCCTCTCTTCCCTCCCAACGCTCTTGGACTGCTATTCTTAAGTTAGGGATGAAGAATTCTAAGGGTAAAATGGCTTCAGTTCCGTACGTCAGCCTAAAACGCGTTTGTCCTACAGCCGTGCGATAGGCCCACAAGGCCGCCATTATCTTGTTGTCCCAGTCACTTCTTGAAGTAGACACTACCTTTGTAAGCACGTTGACTAAGATTTTATTTGTGGATTCGGCTTGGCCATTAGCCTGAGGGTAATAGGGAGAGGACTTCCGATGAATTATTAGGAAGGTAGAGAGTAAGTGGGAAATCACCTCATTAATGAAGTGCGTGCCTTGGTCGCTTACACGTTCGATTGGACAGCCAAACCGTGAAATGACCTGCTCCCACAAGAACTTTGCAGTGGTTCTAGCATCATTCTTCCTCATGGATCGTGCCTCTGTCCACTTCGTTAGATAATCAGTTGCCACTACGATGTAGCGAGCTTGGGAATATTGTGCCGCAGGACTGATAGGTCCAATAAAATCGATGCCCCATTTTTCAAAGGGTTATCGGGCTATGACAGGGGTCAACTCCCTTTCCTCATAGGCACTTTGGTCCTTTGGCACTCATCGCAGTGCTTTATGAATTTAGCTACGTCGCGGAAAAGGGTGGGCCACCATAGTTGGGATTGTAGCACCTTTCGACTATTGTGTCCCCGCTAAAGTGTCCTCCAACGATTCCGCCATGTGCTTCTTTCAATGCGTCGTGCATCTCGTGCTCACATACGCATCTGCGCAATAAACCGTCTTGTTCCAACCTATAGAGTTGGCCGGCTATCAGTTGGTATGGTTGAATTTTCAAGATAAGTCTTCTCAGCCTGGCCTTCTCAATGGGTCGCTCAGGTAGTCCGCTCTCTAGCACTTGCACTATGTCATCTGCCCAGTATGGCATCAGATCAATCTTAAATAGATCTCTCTCACTGGACAGGTGGAATAAGTGGGCGTCAGGTAACTCGTCAATGATGCCCTGTCCAATGGCTTCTCCTATGGGTATACGGGACATGTGATCAGCCATGTAATGCTGTTTTCCCTTTCGTACCACCACGGAGAAATCGAACTCTAGGAGCAGGAGGAGCCATCGAGCTATGCGTCTTGTAGCACAGGGTTTGTTCACTAAATAGAGCAGGGCTTGATGGTCCACAAAGAAGATGAAAGGGGTGGCCAATATGTAATGCCAGAACTTCTTCATGGCAAACACCATGGCTAATCCCTCCCTTTCCGTTGTCGAATAATTCATCTCCATCTCAGTGAGTTGTCTGCTAGCAAAGCTCACTGGGTAGTCTAGGTTATGCTCACCAGGTTGGCACAACACTGCCCCCACGGCAAACTTAGAAGCATCGATGTGTACGTGGAAGGTAATGGTCCAATCTGGGGCTCATAGAATTGGTGCTGTTGTGAGAGCCTTTTTCAATTCTTCGTATTCCCGTTGGCATGCCTCGGTCCACTCGAAGACAATCAGCAGCTTATACAATGGCATGGCGATCAGCGCATAGTTCAGCACAAACCACCAATAGTATCCTGTGTGACCTAAAAAGCATTGAACTCCCTTGTAATTAATTGGGGGTGGAAGGTCAACGATAACCCTGACCTTCGAGAAGTCAGTGGCAATGTCGTTCTTCGATACCACGTGTCCTAAGATGCACCCGTGCTTCACCCAAAACTGACACTTCAAGGGGTTCAAGGAGAGACGATATAAGCAGCACCGTTCAAAGACTGCGCGGAGTTTGTCTAAGTGTTCGCGATCCAGGTCGAATGGACACACAGATTGTCGACAAAGACCTTTAACTCCTTGCGAAGCATGTCTTTAAAGATGGTGCACATGAGGCATTGGAAAGTGGCAGGGGCATTGGTCAACCCAAAGGGCATGACTATGTATGCAAAGACGCCCCACTCAGTGGCAAAGGCGGTCTTGTGCCTGTCTGTAGGATGCACTTGCACCTGGTTATACCCTGAGAAGCCATCCAAAAAATTGTAGGCTTCCTTGCTTGCCACCCTCTCAAGCATGTGCTCGGTGTACGGCAAGGGATAGTTGTCTCTCTTTGTAGCAGCGTTCACCTTCTTATAATTGACGCACACTCGAATTTTGCCGTTCTTCTTCATCACAATGACTATGGGTGATACCCAGTCTGTGTGCTCAATTTCATAAATGAATCTAGCTCTCATCGGCTTGTCAATTTCCTCTTTGACAGCATATTCCATACTCGCAACCCTACGGCCAGCCTTATCTAGCTAACAGGCCGCAACCATTCTTCGGAAGGGGAGCCCCATTGGCTCTACCTGTGCCTAACGATATGAAACCAGCTGTCCCTAGAATGGACATAAATCCTATAGGCATTCCTAGACCGCCTGGTCCTTATGTGACCCACCCACCGAGCGACGCTCCAGTACACTACGTGGAGGAGCCGAATGATGAAGAGACCAACATATACCCTTACGTCTCACATGACGACGAGGGCAACGCAATCCTCATGGATTATCAACTCGTGCCGGTGATGGCGTTAGGACGAGGACGGGGTAGAGGCCTAGGAGGGCAGCCACAGGATCCAGTCACTTGTTGGACTTGTGGACACCCCGGTCATGTCTCATCACGCTGCCCTGAGAGAGAGTAGCAAAACAGGGACAAGGCTGACCAAAGGTGCGTAGAGTGCGGAATCACCCATCTTTTCATTGACTGCCCAAAGTAGAAGCCATCCTCTAGCTTAGTTAATTTGCCATCTGTCCCATTGGGGCTGTTTGGTGTCGAAAACCCCGATGGGGAGGCCACACCTATTCCCTTGCGAGTTATGGCCCGAGCCCAAATGAAGCAGGTTGACATCTCTCTGCCAGGACCTAGCAATCTTGACGAAACCTCAATAGGAAAGAAAAGCCGCAGGCGGAAAAAGAAGAGATCGGAAGCTAAGGTCGCATTAAAGACCGCCGAGAGTGCTACGACTTTACCTACTGGGAAGAAAGTCTCAGACGCGGAGGCAGAGACTTCAGCCCCTAAGACAGCCGAAAAGGGAAGTGCTAAGATGGGGGAATGCCCGCATCCAAAGCGACAATTAGAGGCCATAGAAAAGGTGAAGGAATGGGTGAGGGAGGCTCAACAGCATCTCAAAGATGCTAAACCCATCATAGAGGACAAGATTGATGATCTCTCCAGCATAAGCACGCCGATGTCACTACCTCAACCTAAGTCGGCCGAAGCCACTGTGCCACAAGCAATGCCACTGAGACCAAGCCTAGACACAACAGAGCCGCAGATCAGTCGCGGCCATTGGCCCGGACAGTCTAGGCTAAAAGAAGGACGAGTATCTAACGATCTCTTGACCACGCTAGTGACCACCCCTGTAACACTTAGCATGGGGGATCTGCTTAAGCAGCACCCTGCCCTATGGCAAGACCTTAAGCAGTGGGTCGAGGGATCACAAGAGCAGGTCATGGCAGACCCTCGAGACCAGGATGCAGAAACACAATTGCCAAGTCTGACGCTGCACTCCGTGCCTAAATCTTTGCACATCAATGCCTTTTGGGAAGGCTCTGAGATGCACGCAGTCCTGCCGATCCTAGCCCTGATCCTAGCCCTAGGTGACACAACAAGGAAGGGAATCATAGACATGGGAGCTGGGGTTAGTGTGCTTAGCCACGCAGTGCTGCAGACTTGGGGAAACCCACCTGTCGAAGCTGCTAGGTTTAACGTCACGCTAGCAAATGGTATGAGAGTGAATCCATTCGGGGTCCTAAAGAATTGGCCAGTGAAGATCGCAGGAGTCCAGTACTCTGTCGACTTTATAGTCATGAAGGGAGTGGACTATGATGCCCTATTAGGCCGACCCTAGATGCGCAATGCTAGAGTCATTGAAGATTGGGGTAACGGCTTGATCTTTCTTGGCAATAGAACTGGCACCTTAAGAATAGAGATGGACACTTGGAAGACCTCACCAATCGACCTAGACGCCATCTCTGCTATGCTCAAAGGGAACACTCAGGTCAGGGAGCCCTATGGGTCCTTGACCAAGTATATCCCGTGCCCAGAGGATGAGCGGGATTGGATGCACGTTCTCGCTACAATTGACCTGCCATTCTCAGACCATGAGGCATATGAGCAGGCCATCAAAATGATCGGCAAGACAAACGAAGCACTCTTTACACCACTCTACATGATGGCAGCAAGCCTCCATGGAAGGCCTAAGTCTGTTACCTTCCAAGTGCCATCCAACAAAAGGGAACTCCAGGGGGTACTGGAATACCTAACGGACCAGCTAGCTGGCAACCCAGCTGCCAACTTCAAACCACTCCAGGACCTCTTAGAGGATTCCAAGTGGCAATGGTCCAGGGTGCACGAGCTGAACCTCATGTATAATTGGGCCTTGGTTCCTGACCAACGACACGGGGCATACCAAGCCCTAGGAGACGATGAGCAGTCGAATGACAAAGATTCCTGCGATGAATACGAAGACTGCCAATCCTTTAGTGATGAGAGTGAGGGTGAAGTGGATACCATAGAGTACGACACTCAAGGACGAGAAATTGAGCAGATACGAGAAGACGCCAAGCCGCAGAAAAGGCACGCCCTTAGACTAGAGCAAGAAGTTATGCGCATGAAATGTGATCGTGCGTGGTTGGAATGTATAGGAGCCATAGAACTTGAGCAAGCAGGCCTAGCCCAATCAAAAACGACATCAATACTTAGAACCGAATCGCCATCCGAATTGCGGCCACCAGGGGAGACCACCTCTTCTAGCGAAGATGGAGGGTTTGACTCTGAATAGGAAGTTACTTCGGATAGCGACCTAGAGATCCCTAGGCCGCCCATGACAAGACGCACCAAGGGGGACTTACCCATCCACCTGAGGCGCAGACAGTCAAGGCAGGATGGGGCAAAGCACCCTAGGGATGCACGATCAGAAGAACAGCGAAAGCCGTAGGACCTCCCTAAACGCTTCACTAAATTCAAAAAAGGGGATAGGGTAGTGGTTCTGCTAGGTGCCAAGCGTCAAGGGCAGACAAGCGAACCAATTGAAGGACCAGCCAAGGTCAAGAAGGTAAACCTAGCCTTGGAAGGAGAGATACCCCGACCAGTGTTCATCACCGATGACTTGACTGGTGAAGAAGAGTTGAGTCTTGTCGCTCTCTTGCGGGAGTACATAGACGTATTTGCCTGGTCCTTAGAAGAGCTACGGGGGGTAGATCCGAGTGTTGTGACTCACAACATACGCATGACGTCGGATGCAATGGTGGTCAAGCAGCGGACCGTACCCCATGAATCCTAAACACAGTCTTCGTGGTAGTCTGCAATGTGCGATATCGTGGCCAAACCTATCGCAGTTAGCGCAAGGTCTTGACCTAGGGTCTTGACACTCTGCCGGCAAGTGGTTTCTACCACAATACACGCACTGAATGTGCTGGCACGTTGGTCGTCTCAACATGTCTTGTATCTTGGCTAATTCCATCTTGACCTCAGCCAATGTCTCGGTGACCTTCCCCTTATCTTGGGATGATGGGTTTGACCGCTCACTAGAGGCTAACGTTCTCTCTAAGCTTCGCGGGTTGGTCTCTTCTAGATTTGAGCTCCTAGAGCTCCGCTCTTTTAGCTGGTCATCGACTCTGATGGCTTTCTCAAAAACTCTAGCCACCATGTCCCGCTGCAAGCTTGAATTGCCTGCCAATGCCTTATATAACTCCTCGTCTCTAATTCCGCTGATGAATATAGTTGAAACTGCTTTGTCAGTCGGTCGCTCGCCTAGAGGAATTCTCTTAAAGAGACTTCTCACATGGGTCACGTAGTTGTGGATGTCCTCCTTCTCTTTCTGCTTGACATTCATCAAGCGTACTAGCAGGTTATCGGAGTATCCGGGCTTGGCGAACCTCTTGACGAAGAGATCCTTGAGATTATTGAAGTTGGCTCGTTCCACGGCATCCAGGCTTGTATACCATGTCCTACCCTTGTTCCCTAAGCAAAGCCCGAATGCTTGCGAACGTTGAGTCTAGTCGTTGAGGCCGTTGGCTTCACAGACTTGCTCAAACTGCTCAACAAAGCTGTATGGATCGTCATGCGGTTGGTACTTGTCGAGTTGCTTGGCAACAATCAGTATTTTGGCCTGGCTCTTGGAGCCCTGGTTTGCCCCTAATCCTGCAAGCAGAGATGTCGCTAGTGCGGTGGCACTCTGCTCTACTGCGGTGTTATCAAGCAGCCGTTTCATGAGGAGCTCGCTCAATGTCAGGTCTCCTTCTAGCGCTCTCTCATGGTCTGTTTGGTTTCAGCCAGCCAAGTTCAGCACTCGCTGCACCTCATGCAGCTCCATGCTTTGACTTTGGCTCCTAGCCTATTGATCCCTATTATAATCAGCTATGCCTTGCAATGCCTTGTGGGCTAGCCTTCTCTCCTCCTCTAGGTCTGCAATGATTGCATCTGTTGTCCTGCCGCGGTGCTCGTACTGGGCGTGCGCGTCGTAACTGCTCACCATCTGCTGTATAGCATTTGGGAATACACTCAAATAGAGCTCCTCATTAAACCGATGGTCTGAGCTTTCTTCCATCATGGTTGAATTCTTGCGCCCCGCTGCGCTATCAATCGTCGTGAACAGATCCTCGTCGTTGGCGCTCCTTGCTTGGTTCTACCCTGCGCTTCACTTGTTTGTCTATGTCTTGGGTCCTCTCCTATTGGTGGGTTCCTTGAGCAATTTATCTGAGTGAGTTCCTTTGATTATTGAATACAAACCTCAATTTATGGTCACTCAATGAGTGTGTTGTTTCTCGTGCACTTGTGTCCAATCAGGCTTTCAACTTTCTTAAGTGTACTTCAAGTGCAGAAATTCAATGTGAGTGCCGCAAGCAATTCCTCAGCGTCTTACTCACTCTCGCTCGTTTCGGGCCTGATAGGCTTGTAGGTCCATTTTTCGACCGTTTAGTCAGGGTTTAGAGTCTCCTTGTATGTTGCCTTGTTCGCTTTCGATCGATCAGGTTTTACAGTTTAGCGGCTCGCGTCCAAGTCCTTGGGTCCCTCAACTGTCTACTGCCAACCGCTAAGCGGCTGTGTACTATAATTTCTCTTATCATGTGTGCCAGAATCAAGTTTTGAGCGCCCGAAGGGTTTCAACAAGTTGCTCTAATGTGTATATGCCGGGTCGGGTCAAATTTCAGATTTGACAAAAATTTGCACTCGGACCAATTGGTCCGAATTGTAGGGTCTGAGTAGGTCACTCAGATGGGCTGAGGCACGGGGTCGAGGACCGAATTTCTGGATTTGACCCGGACGATTTTTATTCGGACGGGCCGAATGGCAGGTTCGAACAGGGTAATTCGGATGGGCCGAACGGCACTTGGCCGAGGGCCGAATCCCGGGTGTGGCCGAGTGCCGAATTCGAGACTCGGATGGGTCGCTCGGACAGGCCGAGGACCAGATGTGCCACGTGGCAAAGAGCTTTGACTCGGACGGCCGAGTGAGTTGACTCGGACAGTTGCCTCGGATGCCGAGGACCGACTAGGGTCTGGCCAAGTGGGCCGAGTGATGAGGGGGCCAAGGGCCGATTCTGGGACTCGGCCCAGGAGAGGCCACTCGGACGGGCCTTTGATCGTTTCACCCAATGTAGGCCGGCACCATGGTCATGCACTTCCAGATCCTATCTAGGGAAGTAGAGGGAGAGGTTTGTATACCTGAACGGGTCGATAAGTGCGTCGGTGATGCGATCGAATCACACGGACTGGGGCTCTCTAGCTCTCTCTCTCTCTCTCTCTCTCTCACTGAAATGGCACAAATGAGCTCTCTGTTGGCCTCCTGGCTCTTATATGCCTTCCCAAATGCGACGTTGATGCCCCTGATCGCTCTTTTGTAAATCTTAGGTCTCATTAAAGAGCATTTTGTGCATTTTGCACGATTTTTTCCTGTTTTGCCCTGTTTTGAAACAGTAAACCCTACCCTTTTCCGGTTTGATTTCCTAACTCTAACCTACGCTAAATGCAATGAAGATCGAAGGTAAAAAACTGAAATAGATCCTCCATGCCTTCCAATCATCAACAAACCAAAATATCCCAAAATACTTACTTGTTTTGAAGATTAAAAACACCCAACTTCCTACCTATCTCAAGCTCCGTTTCGGGGATGAGTACCCTACTTCGATGCTCGATATGAGGCGTGCAAGTGCTCAAGCTTGAATCAGTTGGTCTCGGCAACAACGGAACCAAAATGTGGGAGCTTTCGCTCAACCGCCAAGACCCACGGACCGCTTATTGTTTCAAGCGTTCCAAGTGAGCTCTAATGGCTATCTCTCACCTAGCCGACGCGTCGTCGATCCTACGAGTGTAGTGAGCTTACCTTGATGCCCGATCGAGTACCCTCCTCTCTCTTGCACTCCGGTAGCTCCATGATTCTTGATGCTAGCTCAAGCATCCTCAAGCCTCCTCCATCTCCAAGCTCCATCCTCCATAGCCGTGTGCGCAAGAGAAGAGAAGAGAAGAGAAGAGAAGAAGAGAGGAGGAGATGGTGAAGAGCTTCACCCTCTTGATCCCTCACTCTCACACACACTCACTCCCTCACACTCTCACACTCCCTCTCTCAAGAGCACACACAAGCAAGAAGGAGAGAAGAAGAGAGGAAGAAGAAGACTCTTTTTGCCACACACCAAAGAATGAGCTTCTCATTCACTTTTCAACTTTATATACAAAGCCCTAAATCCTTTTTGGGCGGTCATCCCCTTTTCCCTCTTTTACATGGCTGGCAGTAGCCTAGGCCCTTTTTCCCATTTCCCACCATTCTAATTTATCCTATTCCCAACTAATGCGTACACTTTGCACAAGAGCGAGCCTGGCACTCCTTTACAAAGATTCGGGGGCGCTTCCGCATTTTAATTCTTTTGTTGCCTCGGGCCGACACCGAAGCTTCCTGAGGGTCGTGCCCGAACATTTGAATTTTTCAGGGACTAGCTCCCGATCAAGGCGCCTTTTTCTGCTTTTATCCTGCGCCTTTTTTGCTATTTTCATTTTTTCCATTTTCCGCTCCTCTGTGGTGCGGGAACACGGTAACACCATGCAAGTGGGTTTACAAGTTGAAAAGTACTAGCTATGTCTTCACCTTTGCTAGAGATGTTGTTTCTTAAATGTCTAAGGTGCATAAATTAATGCCCCTATCTACTACATAGATAGAGTATATTGTAGCCCCACTGAGGCTTGCAAGGAGGCCCTCTGGCTAGGCTATATGTTGGGTAGCCCTTGGTATTACTAATGTGGTCCCTATACTGCATTGGGATTCTATGAGTGCTATTCAGTTGGCTAGGAATTTGGTCTTTCATGTGAAGATGAAGCACATTGAGGTGTATTACCAATTTATTCAAGAGGTCATTGAGGACAAGCTCATTGACCTTGTCAAGATCTCAATTGACCAAAATCCAGTAGATCTTCTTACTAAAAATCTCTTAGTGAGGCGTTTTGCCTTCCTTAGGAAGTTAACGAGCATTGGATGAGATGATGTCTTTCCTCATCTTGTTGTACTTATATATATTTATACTTTGTCACTTTTTTTTCTTGTTCTCTCCTCACTAGGGGCATATTCGCCTTTAAGTGGGAGGTTGTTGGGAGTAAAGGTGCCTATGCCTAGTTATTCGTGTATTAGTTATATTGACAGTATCTACATACTCGCACACCTGTACACTGTAGGTGGTAGGAGCCCATCACAGTCACTTCATTCTTTATTATTTTAGTAACATTTGAATAAAGGGAAGGCCAATCACATATTGTGACTATTGAAGCTTTCCTACTGTCTGTCTGTCTCTCTCTTGCTCTTGCTCCTTTTACCATAGCTCATTGCTTCCGCTCCATGCTTCCACTTCAAGGCTCACTCCCTTCACATTGTAAGTGGAAAAAAGAGAAGGACATGTCATGAATGGAAAAGGGTAAAGGATTTTCAAATCTAAGTTGAAACCCCAAACCCATCTATATAATTTGTAAAAGTAATTAAAGAGATCATTCTTGTGTCTATAAACAATAAAAGAGAGATGAAACAAATGCAAGAATATATGTTTATCAATGTACCATTGTTGAGCTTTCATATAAAATTTTGCTTCCATTGTGGGGATTTGGATAGAATCTAGTCTCTTGAGGTTTACTTGAACTTAGAGCGATATGCCAAAATGAGGGTCTCACCGAAAAGCTATGGAACAACTAGATACAATGCCTCATTGAGAAGGATGTATGCCTATAATAGGATAGAAAATAATAGTATAATAAATCAGAATAAGTAGAGTTTAGAGTAGATTAGATTCTTCATATTTTCAAGAAATCTAAAAACAAAACCTCTAAAAGATCAAATTGTCAAATTTTATGAGAGCCATGTTGTGCCTTTTGATTCATTGATTGCTTGCATAAGGCTAATTGTGCTTCTTGCTTGACATGCGAGAGCTTGACAAGGTGTTGAGAGGTGGTTTGGGTGACTATTTGAGGCCATGGCTAAGTGGTAGAGTCTCAATCTTGCCATCTATTGATCTACCCAATTGCTTGAGCTAGACCACAACTAAGTGGGAGACTCGATTTGCCCATCTACTTGTCTACCTATTTGCGTGTGTACCTAAGCTAGCCCACAACTTACAAATGAAGAGCTTGTCTACATGTCCACTTGAGTCTCAACCTATGTCTATTGTCTTAGTACAACTAAGAGTTAGTTTGCACATCTACTTGCTCATAGACCACCTACCACTTCACTCACTTAGATGCATCTACCTAATCACAAGAGTCATTCAAGTGTATACATCACGATTAAGGCTACACATAACTAGCAAAAGAGGGTTGCTTTTGAGATTATAATCTTGTTTTATACTTTCTTGATACATAGATAGCAATACAACTGTAGAAAAGTTGACCATGACTAAAAAGGGGGGAGAAAACCATGAAAACACTAGGAAACTCTAATTTTGGATGTTCTAGTGCTTAAATGAATGGAATAATGCAATTTGCAAGGCAACATAGGTACAATTATAAAGTTCAATTTTCATTAAGAATATTGCAAAATTTATGTGTAGTTTCTACTTGACCATGAGTGCCATCCCTAAAATGGCTATTGCTAACCCTAAGATGAACATGACTAAGACCACAACCTTGGACACACACGTACATGCTATATTGATAGCTTGGGTGTGAGAGAAAGAGAGAAGAGAGGTATCGAGAGAAGAAAGCTTGAAAAAGCTACAAGATTTAAAAGGGGTGTGGCATGTAGCTCTTTTGAATGTTATATTATAACCCTAAATAGTTAGATACAACTTCCTATCCCAATCACCTTTACATTTAGATATAGTCTTAGATAAAATCCCCACAAGCTGCTTATTGGTACTCTCTACTTGCCCATTTGCTTGGGGTTACAAGACATAGTCTTATTATGCTTAATCTTCAGCACTTCCGTTAAAGCCTCAATCACTTTATTCAAAAAATGTGTCACAAACTCCTTAGGTAGACCAAAAGGATAAACAATCTGTTCCAAAATAAAACTAGCCAATTCCTTGGCATTATCCTTCATCATTGTAGCATAGACTACTTTAGACCAATTTGTGAAATAGTCTATCACCACAATGACATAGTGCTTCCGCATAGTTGACAAATGATGTATAGGTCCAACAAAATCAATGCTCAACTTCTCAAATGGTAGTATAGCCATGATAGGAGTCAGTGGGTACTTCCTATTCTCCCTATTATCATGTCTCTAACATGTATCATATCGCTTGACATATGCAAATGCATCCTAGAAAATGGATGACCACCAATGTTTGGCTCTCAAAGCTTTCTATATAGTCCAACTATCTAGAAAATTGCCCTTCACATACGGAGTCATGACATCCTTCTAAGATAAATGGAACCTCATCTGACATATCACATCGACCCTTATTGCCGATATAGTGTTCCTACAATCAAGGCAAATTTCAAGGCTTGCTACCAAATTTTTATCTTTTCATCCTTCAAGAAAGTGGCTCAAGCTTCTCTTGTGGATAGTTATAGCAACATACCATGATGGAATGGAGGCCCTATTGATTTTGAATAGACTCTCAAGGTCACTTTCTTAAGCTAAGACTTCCTTCGACTCCCCAAAATCTACAAGACATTCAACAATGCCCTGCAACTTTGGTGACTTACTCCTAGTTTCGTAATCAAACTCCTACAAAGTGATCAACTAGTTCACAAGGCGATCATGTGGCTACAACCTATTCAACAATAGCTTGAGCCCCTCTACCTTCATATAAAATACTACATTTTCATACATGATGTAGTGCTTGGATTTCTTCATTGTAAAGACCATACCAAGGTACAATTTCACCATGTAGGTATAATTAATCTCGGATACCCCCAATTTACATGATTGGAAAATGCAATCGAATGGTACCACTTCTCCTTCCAAATTCGGCCTAAAGAGCAGCTAATACTATACATTGTAGCTGTAAAAATACATAAAATATCTCACCTCTTTTAGGTGCTTTCAAGATTGGTGCTTTTGCCAATTCCTACTTAACATCCTCGAAGGATACTTGATATGGACCACTGCAAACAAATAGATAGTTAAAGGACAATAGCTTCATCAATGGCAATGTCCTCTTAGTAAGTGCATTAATAAATCATCGATAATAATCGACCGATGAGACAAAAAGCTATGCACTTCTTTAAGAGTACATGGTAGACTCATAGTGATAAGATAACATTTATCTTTTTAGGATTGGTCACAATACCAACCGAGCTGACCACATGACCCAATACCAATCCATAGGGTACTCCAAAGACATAATTTCTTGGATTGAGAGCAATGTAGAGTTGTCTACACCGCTTGAAACATTATCTTAGAATAATTAGTTGTCTCTCACTTGTGGTCGCTATCCTTAGGTCATCAATAAAGACTTTCATCTCCTCTAAATATCATCAAAAGTTTTGTTAGCAGTACTTTGCCAAGACCTTGGTACATTACATAGGCCAAAAACCATAATGTGATATGCAAAGGTGCCAAATATAGTGATAAATGTTGTTTTTAACTTATCTTTCTTTGCGATAGCCATTTTCTTATAACCGACAGAGCAGTCCATAAATGAATAGATATCCCTACTTGATAACTCATCTAGAATTTGATCAATAAATAGTAGTGGACAGTAATCTTTGACTGTCTATTTATTGAGCTCCCTAAAATCTACACAAGGCTGGATTTGATTATTCTTGTTTTTCTTGATAACTACCAGTGAACACCACTCAGTGTGTTATATATGCAATATTAGGTTAGCCTTATGCAATTGTTATAGCTCCTCAAATAGTCTGTCCTTTAGTTCAAAAGGCATACATCTCACTTTTTGTCGACAAGGCAGCTACCCTCCTTCAAAGGAATAGTATCCATAGCCAAACTAGGAGAAATACCCCTCAATTCATCATAGCTCCAATAAAAAATATCACAAAATTCTTGGATTAAGAACATGTAGTCCTTTCTCTCTTCCAAAATAAGCATAGATCCTAGTTTGATCGATCATGGCTCATCCAACATAATGAGATCTAGCTCAATCATATATGCGTTTCTGATTCTATCTTGACTGTCTATTAGCTCATTTAGAGTCTCTTGGTAAATATATTCTATAGTGAGTGGACCCCTCTCTTGATTCATTGCTTGACATAGTCTCACTCCTAGAAGGATCCTCTAATGCATCTAATTCTGCCAAAGATAATGGTACTCTCTCACTTTGATGGGATTCAGGATATGCATCCACTATTACGCGTCTAGCATCTTTGTCAAAAATCAGATGACCAATGGATATATCAACTTGATAGTCGGATTGCAAGATCTAGGGCCTTCCTAATAATACTTGATAGCTTGGATGACTTACAAACCTAATAGCCATAAAGTCTAAAATGTATTCCACAGTAGCAATAGTCACATGGACTTTGGTGATGCAACCTTTTGGTTTCTTAAACTGCCATCGGCCCCATCAAAGAATTGTGGAGGCATTCTTTTGGATATCCAGTCCCAGTCTTTCCATCAGTTTTGAACTCATAATGTTGATGGAGGATCCCATATCCACAATGGCATGATCCAGTAATATGCCATCAACATATGCTACCACCCTTAGACAATGCTTCCAAACTCATAATGTTGATGGAGGATCCCATATTCATAATGGCATGATCCCATTAATATATGTTGCCACCCTTAGACAATACTTTTCAGCATGTTCAAACTAGTCATCTTCCACACAGGCTATTCCCAAGGATTCAATGATATACCTAGTGTAAAGAATCTTCTTGAACTCTTTATACACTCTTAGGGATAACTTGATCAACTGCAGAAGGTTCACATCAGGCTTTACCTCACAAAGAGAATATGCTAAATCAAATTCATGATAATTAGCAATGGTTCTCTTCTCTCCCTAGACCATTCTTTCTCTTGGTCTCACTGAACAGGCTTAGGTACCTCTTTCATGGCTTTTATCTTCTTCTTTGACAGCTCCTTATTAGAGTTAGCTTTACCACCAGCTTTTACAGGACCCGTATTTAACAATTTCCTTAAAATGTCTGCTTATAATGTGGCATGTTGCTTCAATGGTTTAATATAAAATATGACTTAGCAAACAACTTTTAATATCACATTTTCCATAACTAAGTCATGTACTGTTCGTTCTGCAACCTTTACATCTGCCCTTTGAACATTTCCGAAATTTTGTACGTAAAGAATATAGTGTCCAAATAAAATTATTGCCTTTGGAATATCAAACCGAATTAATTGGACCTAGTTGATAACTCCCTTGCTGAAGAGAGCTAATCTTACTCCAGAAGTCCTAGATGCTAGATGGGCAGACTTCCCACATATGTCACATTTGACATTAGGATGGTTTCTCAGAAAGTGCTGATCACCACACCACTTACAACTAAATCTTGATGGACCATCCTCTTCAAGACATTGATTTTTAATCAAGTTTTGCTACTTCTTTAAGAAATTAACATCCATGGCTATTTTTCTATATTGTTTCGTTATCATATTAGTGTAATGCTTCATCATGCCCTTAACTTTGCCAAGTAATGCATTAAAATCATAACCCTGATCATCTGCTTGTTGTTGTTCAACTAGCCTGACCACTTGATTAGGGATCAACCCTTGGTTAATTGGCATGACATTAGGGTTTGTTATTTGGTTTCCATTATTTAGTGGAACCATTTGGCTAGCCATTGGCATAGCAACATTAGGAGGAGCCGACAGCATGGATACATTCTACATTATGCTTCCTCTTCCATTTGAATTGGTCATGGGTATACTAGTCACACATTGACTTCCATTGGTCAATGCCAAATTATTTCTAGGACCTAGACTCAAAACTAGGTTTACCCTAGATGTGTAGGCTACTTGTAAGTGAGACTCTATCACCTTTGCTCATGTAATAGCAGTGTCTATATCAGTAAGAGCAACATTATCTCAATTGCACATGGATATTGAAGTCTAATCCATGCAAGAAGTATTGCAATTAGACAATAGAAGGTGGAATAGGAATAGAGGTTTGCAATTTGTGAAACACTTCTTTTAGTTTCTGGGCGTATACTTGAGAATTCTCATGGGGCTCTTGAGATGTTGTAGAGGCAAACTGCCAAGACCCACAGACTGTTTATTGTTCAAGCATTTCAAGCAAGCAATAATGGCTACCTCTCACATAGCCAACGCACTATCCCTCTCTACGAGTGTAGTGAGCTTACCTTAATGCCCAATTGAGTTGCTTCCTCTCTCAAGCACTTCGATAGCTCTACGATTTGTGATGCACGCTCAAGCATCCTCAAGCCTTTTCCTCCAAGCTCCATCCTCCATAGCCATGTGCAAGAAGAAGAAGAAGAAGAAGAAGAAGAAGAGAGGAGATGGTGGAGGGCTTCACCTCCAAGATCCCTCACCCTCACACACTCACTCCCTCACCCACTCACACTCCCTCCCTTAAGCACTCATAAGCAAGCAAGAGAAGAGAAGAAGAGGAGAAGAAGAGTCCACTTTTCCACACCCAAAGAATGAGCTCTCATTCAATTTTTTAACTTTATATACAAAACCCTAAATCCCTTTTGGGCGATGATCCCCTTATCCCCCTTTTCTTCCATGGCCGACTGCACTTTTTCCCATTGTCCTCCTCTCTTCCTAGCTTAGTCCTATCGCCCGTTCATGGTTACAAATTGCACAGGAGGGAGCCTGGCACTCTTTTAGAGAGGTTTCCTTCTTGCTTTTGGCTTCTTGCAATTTCCATGGTTGTGTCTTGTACTCCTGGTGGTTGTTCCCATGCTTTTAGATTTGTTCTGAGTCCATTATCCTTGTAGGGTGCCTTTTCCTTTTTTTTTTTGCCTTGTGCTTTTCCTCTTGATACCTTGTTTTCCACTTCCTTTTCTTTGCAGTGAACATTACCCCCTCCTAGTTGAGTGCCAGTTCCATGGCACTGCTAGGTGGTGAGTCAACAGTGTTGTTGGGGTAGCCAGGTGGTTTTTTGAGTTTCTATACGAGTCCTATTAGAAGGTGTGTTGGAGGAATTTATGGTTCTAGAAGGCCCTTGAGTTGGATATGAGCTCTGGTATTGGAGGGATTTATGGTTCTAAAAGGTCCTTGAGTTGGACATGAGCCCTGGTGTTGGAGAGATTTATGGTTCTGAAAGGCCCTTATATGAGCCCTGGTGGAAGATGTGTTGGAGGGATTTATGCCTTTGAAATTGAAGATAAAGTTGGGCAAATCCCTATGTGGAGAGAGGCGGATGTGTGGATCCATCTTTGAAATTGAAGATATTGTTGGATAAATCTGTCGTTTGGCCCTCCTTGGTTGCCTTCTCCTGCGCTATTTCAAATGAGCTTCTTCATTCACTTTTTGACTGGGGCTGTTGCATTTGGCCCTTGCTTTGTTGTGCCTACATGGTGACATGTCGGATAAGATGGGGAGTGCATTGCATGCATGATGGGGCCTCTAGAGCTGGTGGTCAGGGCCTTTGTTTGTACTTGGAAAGAAAAGAAAGGTGCGCTACTTGGGGCTGTTTCTACCTTACTGTGGAGTGCGTGGTGCCCATACTTGTGGAACTGGGAGATGGGTCTAACCTTGTGCAAGCCCTCAGTGGTGTCCCACACTTGAGGACCTAGTTTGTGCATAAGGGAGGTGAGGTGTAGGGGCCTTAGGGTGACAGGTCTAACCCTAGGCAAGAATTACCTTCCTAGGTATGCCCTGCCCTTGATGTGCCCTAAGCAAGTGTCATGGGGAATCCAAAGCTAGGGGATTAAGCACGAAGCCAGTCAACCAAGGCCATTGGACGCACCCAACTTGAGGACCCTAGGTGCAGTGACTGTGATTGATGTGCAGCTTGTGGTGTCTACATGTGATATCTTTTTTTTTGCCCAAGTTACATAGTCATGATAGAAGTTAGTCTTCATCATCAAAGTGAGGTGGAAAAGGGGGCTTAATAGATTTGTTAAGAAACTGGCTGCTTTGGAGATACCCCTTGAGGTTTAGGCAGACCTAAAGGGTGGTGATGGAGAGGAATGAATGATTGCAGTGGGTGAAGCTGCTATCATTCATGTCCTCTAGAAGGGCTAAGCAAAATGAAGGTAATAGAGCAGCCCACATCATTAATCAAGCCATCGCACAACTATCTATAGCGTTAGGATCAAAATGGAGTATTGGAAGGCTGTGCTCCTGTGGGGTGGGGTCTTGCCTAAGGAATATCCTAAGCAGTCTAAGGAAATTACAAGTAGTAATAAAGGCAGGGTCAAGGCATGAAGAGAATTCATTAGTGAATTGGATTAGGGTATCATACAAGTTCTTTGATGTAAAGATGAGGGCCTCCTCATATGTAGTACAATGAGGATTATAGATTATAGGGAAGTTGTAGCGGCCGTGGACATTGGAGTCAAAATCCACTCCCACCCTTTGAGGTAAGGCATAAAGGTTGGGTCATTCTGCTCGAAGGGTTGAGTATTGCAAAAGGTCATCCAAGTGTCCAGGTTGGAGTTGCAGACCCTTTTTTTCCATTTAGGTTGACATTCGTAGCCGGCCATCGAGATTGGCACTTCAAAAACCTTATTCTGCCAAGATTTAGCATCTTTAGTGGCCCATAAGGTGGGATTCTGCTCTCTCTTCTCCTGCCATATCTGTCTGAGCTTGCTTTCGATGTTAAACACCTCCTCCACCACCTTGATGGGAAAAACCCTATGCAAGGTGGTGGGGAATTGGAAGTTAAAGTTGAAGGGGCTCCTAGACGTTTCTTGCCTCTCCTAGATTACAAGGTTGGCGTGGAAGCTCGCTGGGGCATCATCCTTGCATGGTGGGATAAGTGCCTGGGGCACCCTCACTCCCTTGGCATTCCATTTTCTCCTTGTGTTCTCCACCATTTGTTTTCTTCTTTCCTTCAGTGCCGCCTTCCTTTCTGTGGAGGTGTCTGTGTGTTGCTGCTCTTTAGGCCGTGGGGAAGGAGGCGGTGGGATAAGCTCTTCTTTGTGTGATCCCATTCCAAAGTTCACATCCACCTCCCTTTCTTGGGTGTAGGCCTTAGGGATCCACAGCCAAGTGTTGCCCACGTAGTAGCGTTGCACATGCAAGAGGGCTTTAGGGACCCATCTTTGCTTGATCATGCAGCGCTTTCTCTGACTGCATCTTGGCCTCCTAGGTTTAGAGTTTTTGGTTTTATGGGGATAGGAGCATCGACTCCTAGGTGGTGGTTGCGGCTGCTTAGGCTACCATTGAAATCTAAGCTGTTGGGCCTTAGGTTTTGCTGTTGTGGGCTATGATTCATGAAATCTGGGAGGTGGCAGCCGCGCAGTACCCCCCTCCTTGGACTTGGTTACGGATATTTCTACCGGTGGTGTTACGGATAGTGATGAGGTCGCGCAGCCCTTGCTGAAAGCTGTGACAATGTGAACATTGCCTATTGCAAGGTGGATGCGCTGCGACTCATAATCAACATTGCAGTGACTCTGCTTTTTGAAAGTTTTCCCCAGCAGTGACTCCGTGCCTGCGTTTTTAGCATTTGGCAACACGTAAAAAATCATTGGGACAGTCTCAAACTCGATAGAAACGGTGGCTATGCACTTGCCGAGAAGTGCGTAGGAATGGGCCCCATATGGGCTTAATTTCGCATTAGTGGGTTGAAGTGGTGGTCTGCCAACTTGAGTCCAATGATCGTGAGTTAAGACATTGAAGTCTGCTCCCTCGTCGATCAAAGCGTTGAAAGCGCATGTTTGTTTTGCAATGACCATGATATGGAGATATGCGGGCTCTACGGCTTCCTCATCCTCATCATCAATCTCACTGATTGTGGCCACTCGTATCTTGACAGGCGATTTTAACATCCCATCGGGGGCTTGTGCAAAGCATGGGTGGGAGGGTAGTACTTCTTGACACGACTGCCATTGAAGAAGCCTATGCCCTCACCGTTTAAGGTCTCGGGCTCGACATTGCCTATGCGGCTGATCGCACGAACTTTGAAAGGTCCAAGACCTCTAAATTTCATTTTTTGCTTATGCCCCTTAATTGAGTAGAGGAGCACTAAGTCGCCATGTTCAAAGTCACGCTGCTTGACATGCTTGTCAAACCAACTCTTGCATCGGACCTTCTCACATATAAGCGCATGGGTGGCTACAAGGCGAGTCTTTGAGAGGCATTTGAGTTCGACCAAGCATTGCGTCCATGCCTCCTTCCCTTCCCATCGTTCTTGAAGTGCTATTCTCAGGGTAGGAACGAAGAATTCTAATGGTAGAATCGCTTCAGTTCCATATGTCAGCCTGAAGGGGGTTTGACCAACAACCATTTTATAAGCTGTGCGGCAAGCCCACAAAGCTGCCATTAGCTTGTTGTCCCAGTCGCTACGTGAGGCTGAGACCACCTTGGTCAGGACATTGACAAGAATCTTATTCATAGATTCTGCCTGACCATTCTCCTGAGGGTAGTATGGCGAGGATTTGCGATGGATGATGAGAAAGGTGGACAAGAGATGCGCTATCACTTCGTTGATGAAGTGCGTGCCTTGGTCACTGACCAGTTCGATGGGGCAGCCAAATCGCAAGATCACTTGCTCCCATAAGAACTTGGCAGTCATCCTAGTATCATTTTTTCATATCGCTCTTGCCTTTGCCCATTTCGTGAGGTAGTCCGTGGCCACAATGATGTACTTGGCCTTTGAATACTGTGCTGCAGGATTGATGGGTCCTACGAAGTCAATTTTCCATTTTCCGAAGGGTTGTCGTGCAATAACTAGGGTCAACTCCATTTGATCCTTGCGAATCGAGACTTTTGTCCGTTGGCACTCGTCACAATGCTTGACGAATCGTGCTGCATCATGGAAAAGCGTGGGCCACCACAGTTGAGATTGCAATACCTTTCATGCTGTCGTATCTCCACTAAAGTGCCCTCCAACAATGCCGCTATGTGCCTCTGAGAGCACATCGTGCATCTCATGTTCGCATACGCATCTGTGCAGCAATCCGTCTTTCCCCAGCCTATAGAGTTGGCCTGCGATCAGCTGATAGGGCTGGATCTTAAGGATTAATTGCCTAAGTCGGGCTTTTTCTATCGGTGGATCAAGCAGTCTGTGTTCAAGAACTTGGACTATGTCATCTGCCCAATATGGCGTTAGATCAGCCTTGAATAAATCTCTCTCGCTGGACAGGTTAAATAGATAGGCCTCATGTAATTCGTCAACAATGCCTTGTCCAGCGGCTTCTCCCGTGGGAATGCGTGACATATAGTCACCCATGTAGTGTTGTTTTCCTTTTCGTACAACCACAGAGAAGTCAAATTCCAAGAGCAGAACGAGCCATCGAGCTATGCGTCCTATAACGCAAGGTTTGTTTACTAGATAGAGCAAGGCTTAATGGTCCACAAAAAAGGTAAAAGGTGTGGCCAATAGATAGTGCCGGAATTTCTTCACAGCAAATACCATGGCTAATCCTTCTCTTTCTGTCGTCGAGTAGTTCATCTCCATCTCAATGAGTTGTTTACTAGCAAAGCTCACTGGATAGTCTAAGTTGTGTTCGCCAGGTTGGCACAACATTGCCCCCACGGCAAACTTAGAAGCATCGATATGCACGTGGAAAGTAATGGTCAATCTGGGGCTCATAGAATTGGTGCTGTGGTTAGAGCCTTTTTCAACTCTTCATATGCTCGTTGGCATGCCTCGGTCCATTCGAAGACGATCAGCAGCTTATACAAAGGTCTGGCGATCAATGCATAGTTCAGTACAACCCGCCGATAGTACCCCGTATGGCCTAGAAAGCATTGAACTCCCTTGTAGTTGATTGGGGTGGAAGGTCAACAATAACCCTGACTTTTGAGAAGTTAGTGGCAATGCCATTCTTTGACACCACGTGCCCTAAGATGCATCCATGCTTTACCCAAAACTGGCACTTTAAGGGGTTCAAGGAGAGACGATATAAGCAACACCGCTCAAAGACTGCACGGAGTTTGTCTAAGTATTCGATCCAGGTCGAGTGGACACAGAGGTTGTCGACAAAGACTTCCAACTCCTTGCGAAGCATGTCTTTAAAGATGGTGCACATGAGGTATTGGAAGCTGGCAGGGGCATTAGTCAACCCGAAGGGCATGACTATGTAAGCAAAGACGCCCCACTCAGTGGTGGTAAAGGCAGTCTTGTGCCTGTCTGTAGGATGCATTTGCACCTTGTTGTACCCTAAGAAGCCATCCAGAAAATTGTAGGCTTCCTTGCCTACCACTCTCTCAAGCATGTGCTTGGTGTACGGCAATGGATAGTTATCCCTCTTAGTAGCAACGTTCACCTTCTTGTAATTGATGCACACTCGGATTTTTCCATTCTTCTTCATCACAATGACTATGGGCGATACCCATTCTGTGTGTTCAATTTCGTAAATGAATCCTGCTCTCATAAGCTTATCAATCTCCTCTTTGACAGCATAAGCGTGTTTTGGATTCATAGGATACGATCGTCGCTGCTTGACCGGCATTGCGTCTAGCGTCATGGGTATGTTGTGAGTCACGACACTCGAATCTACCCCCTTAAGCTCTTCTAAGGACCAGGCGAGCACGTCTATGTACTCTCGCAAGACAAGGCTCGTTTCTTCTTCCTCAGTCAAGTCATCGGCAATGAAGACTGGTCAAGGTGTTTCCCCTTCCTGGGCTAGGTTCACCTCCTTGACCTTGGTTGGTCCCTCAATCGGTTAGCTTGTTTGCCCTTGATGCTTGGCACCTAACAGAACTACTATCCTATCCCCTTTTCTGAATTTCGTAAATCGTTTAGGGAGGTCCTACGGTTTTCGTTGTTCTTCTGTTCGTATATCCCTGTGTTGTTTTGCCTTTTTCTGCCTTAATCGTCTGTGCCTCAGGTGGACGGGTAGGTCCCCCTTGGTGCGTCAGGCCATGGGCGGCCTAGGGATTTCTGGATCACTATCCAAACTAACCTCCGACTCAGAGTCGAACTCCCCATCCTCGCTAGAAGAGGTGGTCTCCCCTGGTGGGCACAGTTCGGACAGCGACTCTGTCTATGCTTTGCAAAGCCTTGTGGGCTAGTTTTCTCTCTTCCTCTAGGTCTGCGATGATAGTGTATGTCGTCCTGCCGCGGTGCTCATACCAAGCGTGTGCATCGTAGTTGTTGACCAGCTGCTGAATAGCCTCTGGGGAGACATTCAAGTCGAGTTCCTCATTAGACCTATGGTCTAAGCCTCCTTCTACCATAGTCGTGTTGTCATGCTCCACCAAGCTGTCGATCAAGTTGAGTAGATTTGTCAAATCCATGTCGTTGACGCCACCTACTTGGTCCTACTTCGCGCATTGATGGTTTGTCTACGTCTTGGTCCTCTCCTACTAGTGGGTTCCTTGAGTGGTTTATCTGAGTGAGTTTCTTCAGTTATTGAATACAATCCTCAATTTATGGTCACTCAATGTGTGTGTCGCTTCTCGTGCACTTGTGTTCAATCAGGCTTTCAATTTCCTTAAGTGCATTCAAGTGCACAAATTCAAGGTGAGTGCAGCAACCAATCTCGAACCGTCTTACGCACTCTTGCTTTGTTTCGGGCCTGATAGGCTTATTGGTCAATTTTCTGGCCGCCTTGACAGGGTTCAAGGTTTTTCTAATATGTTGCCTCGTTTGTTTTTGGCCTATCAGATTTTAACTGCTCAACGCTTTGCGTCTAGGTCTCTAGGTCTCGATGTTGCCTACTTCAAGCTGCTAAGCAGCTGCTCCCTACGATTTCGTCTATTTCGTGTGCCAGCATCAAGTTCTGAACGTCAAAAGGACTTTCAACAGTTTGTGCTGCTGAGCTCTAGCCGGCTCAGGTCAAATTTCTGAGAATTTGATAAAACTTTACACTCGGCCTAGCTGGTCCGAATTGCAGGGTCCGATTGGGTCACTTGGACGGACCGAGGGCCGAATTCGTGACTCGGACAGGGTAGACTCAAATGGGTCAAATGGTCAATTCGGATGAGGTCACTCGGATGGGCCAAGGCATTTGGGCCGAGAGCCAAATATGACATGTGGCCGAGGGCCGAATCCTATGGCTCAGACAGTCCGAATTAGTAGATGGTCCGAATAGTTGACTCGGACGGGCCGAGTAGGTCTGGGCCGAGGGCTAATTAGGGTTTCAGGCCGAGTGGGCCGAACGAAGGAGGGCCGAGGGATGATTCTGGGACTCGGTCCAGAAGCGATCGCTCGGATGGGCCTATTGCGGCGCGACGACGACAGCGAGAGGTCGATTTTGCTCGATTCTTGCGATTTAATCAATCATAGCAAGTATAAACCTCTAGATCCTATCTAGGAGGATAGGGGAAGAGATTCATATACCTGAATAGAGCGGTAGGCTCATCGATGGTGCGATGGGATCAAATCGTGCGATGGCTCTCTCTCTCTCTCTCTCTCTCTCTCTCTCTCTCTCTCTCTCTCTCTCTCTCTCTCTCTCTCTCTCTCTCTCTCTCTCTCTCTCTCTCTCTCTCTCTCTCTCTCTCTCTCTCTCTCATTGAAATGGTCACAAATGAGCTCTCCCTTGGCCTCTTAGCTCTTATTCCCCTTCTCGGGTATGGTGTTGATGCCCCCAATCACTCACTTGCCGATCTTAGGCATCACAAGCGAGCTTTTTACCATTTTTTGCACGATTTTTGCCATGTTTTGAAACAGTAAACCCTACCCTTCTTCGATGCGATTTCCTAATCCTAACCTATGCTAAATGCAACAAGAATCGAAAGTTAAAAACTCAAATAATTTCTCCATGTTTCCCAATCATCAAACAAACAAAATATTCCAAAATACTTACTTGTTTTGAAGATCAAAAACACCCAAACTTCCTACCTATCTGAAGCTCCATTTTGGGGATGAATCCCTTACTTTGATGCTTGATATGAGGTGCGCAAGTCCTCAAGCTTGAATCCGTTGGTCCCAGCAATGGAACAAAAATGTAGTGGGGACTCACGCTCAACTGCCAAGACCCACGAACTGCTTATTGCTTCAAGCGTTTCAAGTGAGCTCTAATGAATATCTCTCACCTAGCCGACGAGCCGTCAATCCTATGAGTGTAGTGAGCTTACCTTGATGCTGATACGAGTTGCCTCCTCTCTCACACACCCCGGTAGCTCCACGATCCTAGATGCGAGCTCAAGCATCCTCAAGCCTCCTCCATCTCCAAGCTCCATCCTCCATAGCTGCGCGCGCGAGAAAAGAGAAGAGAAGAGAAGAAGAGGAGAGGAGATGATGAAGAGCTTCACCCTCTTGATCCCTCACTCTCACACACTCACTCCCTCACACTCTCACACTCCCTCTCTCAAGAGCACACACAAGCAAGAAGATGAGGAGAAGAGAAGAAGAAGAGAGCTCTTGTTAGTCACACACCAAAGAGTGAGCTTTCATTCATTTTTTGAACTTTATATACAAGCCCTAAAATCCCATGGGCACCCATCCCTTTTTTACATGACCGGCCATTGTGGCAAGGTCCTTTTTCCATTTCCCTCTTCTAGCCTTATGCCTCTAGCCTACACCTGTCTAATATTTTATAATTGGCACAGGAGGAAGCCTAGTGCTCTTTTATAAGAGTTTTCCAAGTTTTGTGAGGCGCCTTTCATTTAATTTGCACTTTTTGCCCCGGCTTAGCTTTGGAGGTCGCCTACGTGTCTTTGCTCTTTTTCCATATATTTTTTAGCTTTTTTCTTCCTTTTTTTGCCATCTTGACTTGGGGTTAACATCCCTTGATTGGTTCGCTCATCTGCCCGTGCCGTTTGGCACCCAACAAGATCACTACCCTATCTCTTTTCTTGCATTTTGTAATTTTTTTAGGGAGGTCTTGCGATTTTTGTGGTTCGTCTATTTGTGTGTCCCTGGATTGTTTCACCCTTTCCTGCTTCAATCGTCTGCACCTCAGGTGAACAGGTAGGTTCGTCTTGGTGCGTCGGGTCTTGAGAGGCCTAGGTATTTCTGGGTCGCTATCTGAACTGACCTCTGACTCAGAGTCGTACTCCTCGTCTTCGCTAGAAGAGGTGGTCTCCCCTGGTGGTCGTAGCTCAAATGGTGATTCTGTCCTAAGCACTAGTGTCGTTCTCTGTCTAACCAGGCGCGATCACAATCCATGCACATGACCCCTCGCTTTATCCTGAAGACACTCTTTTTCTATGGCTTGGAGTCTGCCCGTATTTGTTCTATTTCATGTCCCTCAGTGTCGTATTCTATGGTATCTATCTAACCCTCGCTTTCATCACTGAAGGATTGGCAGTCTTCATACTTGTCATTAGAGTCCTCTGCGTCAAACTGCTCATCGTCTCCGAGGGCTTGGTATATCTCTTGTAGTTGATTCAAGACTAGGACCCAGTCGTACATGAGATTTAAGTCATGCACCCTGGTCCATTGCCACTTGGATTCATCTAAGAGATCCTGGAGTGGTTTGAAGTTTGCTGCTGGATTGTCAGCTAGCTTGGAAGTTGACGGGCTTAGGTCTCCCATGATGGGTTCCTACCATCATGCAAACTAGTACAGAGGGCGTGCCATTAGACTTGCCCATCATCTTGATGGCTTGCTCATATGCATCATGATCCAAGAACGGCAGGTCAGACGTAGCAAGGACATGCATCCAATTTTGCTCATCCTCTAGGCATGGGACATACTTGGTCAAGGGCCCATAAGTCTTCTTGACTTGAGAGTTACCTTTGAGCATCGCAGAGATGGCATCCAAGTCAACTGGTGAGGTCTTCCAAGTGTCCATCTCTCACAGCTTCCATTCTGTTGCCTAGGAAGATCAAGTTGTTACCCCAATCTTCGATAACTCTGGCATTGCACATCCAGGGTCGGCCTAATAGGATATCGTAGTCCACCCCCTTCATGACTATAAATTCAACAGAGAAATGGACACCTGCGATTTTCATTGGCCAGTTTTGAGTACCCCGAATTTCTTTACTCTCATGCCGTTTGCTAATGTGACATTAAACCGAGCGGTCTCGACAGGTGGGTTTCCCCAAGTTTGAAGCACTGCGTGGCTCAGCACACTCACCCCAGCTCCCATTTCTACGATCCCCTTTCTCATTAAGTCGCCTAAGGCTAGGACCGATAACATTGCATGCATCTCCGTGCCTTCCCAAAAAGCATTAACGTGCAAGGATTTTGGCACAGAGTGCAGTGTTAGACTCGGTATTTGTGTTTCTGCATCATTGTCATGTAGATCAGCAGCTTGTTCTCGTGACCCCTCAACCCACTGCTTCAGGTCTTGCCATAGGGTGGGATGATGCTTAAGCAGGTCTCCCAGGCTTAACATCATGGGGTGGTCACTAACATAGTAAGGAGGTCGTTGGCTGCTCATCTCTCTCCTAAACCGGATTGTCCTGGCCAATGGCTGTGACTGGTTTGCGAGCCTGCAGCATCAAGGCTTGGCCTAAGCGGTGCTGCTTGTGGTGCAATCGCATCTCCTGACTTTGGTCGAGGGGGTGAGACTGGCGTGCTTATGCTGGGGAGATCATCGATCTCGTCCTCTAGTGTTCAGCATCCCTTAAGTGCTCTTGGGCCTCTTTCACCCAGTCCTTCACTTTCTCTACGGCCTCTAGCTGGCGCTTCGGATGCAGGTATTCACCTACCTTGGCACTTCCCTTTTTGGCCGTCTTAGGGGCTAAAGTTTCTGCCTCTGCGTCTGTGACCTTCTTTCCAACAGGCAGAGTTATAGCACTCTCAGTTTTCAGTGCAATCTTAGCTTCCGACCTCTTCTTTCTCTACCTGCGGCTCTTATTTCCTATCAAGGCTGCATCGAGGTTGCTAGGTCCTGGTAGTGATATGCCGGCCTGCCTCATCTGGGCCCGGGTCATGATGTGCAATGGGATAGGTGTGGCCTCCCCATCGAGGTTCTCAACACCAAACAGCCCTAATGGGACAGATGGTACGTTGGCTGAACTTGAAGAAGGTTTCCGCTTTGGGCAATCGACGAAGAGATGGGTGATTCTGCACTCAACGCATCTTAGGTCAGCTTTGTCTCTATTCTACTACTCCCTCTCAGGGCAATGTGATGAGACATGCCCTGGGTGACCACAAGCCCAACAGATGATTGGATCCTGCGTCTGCCGTCCTAGGCCTCTACCTCGTCCTCTCCCTAACGATATCACCGGTACTGGTCGATAGTCCATAAGGACTACGTTGCCCTCATCGTCATGAGAGATATAAGGGTATAAGTAAGTCTCTTCCTCATTTGGCTCTTCAACATAGTGGACTAGAGCATCACTCGATGGATGGATCACGTAGGGACCAGGCGGTCTAGGTATGCCTATAGGGTTTATGTCCACCCTAGGGACAGCCGGCTTAATGTCGTTAGGCGCAGGAAGGGCCAATGGGGCTCCCCTCCGAAGAGTGGCTACGGCTTGTTCGCTAGTAGGTAAGGCTGGCCGTATGGTTGCAAGTACGAAAGTCTTCTCAGCAATCTGCAATGCGCGACGTCGTGACCGAACCGGCCGCAGTTAGCACAAGGTCTCGACCTAGGGCCTTGACACTCGGCTAGCAAGTGGTTTCCGCCACAGTACACGCATTGGACGTGTGGGCAAGTTGGTTGTCTCAACATATCTTGCAGCTTGGCTATCTCCATCTTGACATCAACCAAGTCTTGGTTCGTCTCGATGGCTTTCCCCTTATCTTGGGATGATGGGGCTGGTCGTTCACTAGAGACTAACGCTCTCTCTGAACTTTGCGAGTTGGTTTCTTCTAAGTTGGAGCTCCTGGAGCTCCACTCTTTCAATTGATCGTCAATTATGATGGCTTCCAAAAAAACCCTAACTAGCGCATCTTGTTGCAAGCTCGAGTTGCCTGCCAAAGCCTTATACAGTTCATTGTTTCGAATTCCGCTGATAAATACGATCGAAATTGCTCTTTCAATCGGTCATTCACCCCCCCGTAGGCCCGTAGGGATTCTCTTGAAGAGACTCCTCACGTGGGTTACGTAATCGCGAATGTCCTCCTTCTCTTTCTACTTGTCATTCATCAGTCGTACTAGCAGATTGTCGGAATATCCAGGCTCGGCAAATCTCTTAATGAAGAGATTCTTGAGGCCATTGAAATCGGCTCGCTCTGCGGTATCTATGCTTGTATACCAAGTTCTACCCTTGTTGTCACCTAAGCAGAGCCCAAATGCTTGAGAGCGCTCAGTCAGGTCACTGAGGCCGTTGGCTTCGGCTCGAACTGCTCTACAAAGCTATATGGATCATCGTGGGGTTGGTAATTGTCGAGCTACTTTGCAACTATTGGGATTTTAGACTGGCTCTTAGAGCCTTAGGTTGCTCCTAATCCTGCCAGTAGTGATGTCGCCAATGCTGCGGCACTTTGCTCTGTTGCGATGTTATCTACCAGCTTCATGAGAAATTTGCTCAGTGTTAAGTCTCCTTCTAGGGCCCTCTCGTGATCCGTTCGGTTTCTACCCGCTAAGTTCAGCACCCGTTGCACCTCACGCAACTCCGTGCTTTGCCTTTGGCTCCTAGCCTGCTGGTCTCTATTGTATTCGACTATGCTTTGCAATGCCTTGTGGACTAGCTGTCTCTCTTCTTCTAAGTCTGCGATGATAGCATCTGTTGTCCTGCCGCGGTGCTCATACCAAGCATGCGCATCCTAGCTGCTGACCAGCTGCTGAATAGCCTCCAGGAAGACGCCTGAGTCTAGTTCCTCGTTAGACCTACGGTCTGAGCTTTCTTCTGCCATAGTCAAGTTCTCATGCTCCACCAAGCTATCGACCAGGTTGAGTAGGTTTGTCAAATCCACTTCGTTGGCGCCGTTTGCTTGGTTCTACTTCACGTGTTGATGGTTTGTCTACGTCTTTGGGTTCTCTCCTATTGGTGGGTTCCTTGAGTGGTTTATTTGAGTGAGTTCCTTGACTTATTAAATACAATCCTCAATTTATCTCCACTCAATGTGTGTGTTCTTTCCAGTGCACTTGTGCTCAATCAGGCTTTCAGTTTTCCTTAAGTGTACTTCAAGTGCAGAAATTCAAGGTGAGTGCGGCAAACAATCTCTAAGCGTCTTACGCACTTTTGCTTCGTCTTGGGCTTGATAGGCTTTGTCGATCAATTCTCCGGCCATCTTGAGCGGGTTTAGGGTTTTTATGTTACGTTGCCTTGCTCATTTTTGGGTCCAATCAGGGTTTCATGGCTCAATGGGTTGTCCCTAGGTCTCTCGGTCTCTAGGTCTCACGATAGCCCACTCAAGCTGCTAAGCAGCTGCACCTTACGATTTTGTCTATTCCGTGTGCCAAAATCAAGTTTTGAGCGACAGTTTGAGTTGCTGAGCTCTAGCCGGGTCAGGTCAAATTTCTGAAAGTTTAAGACAAATTCACACTCGGCCCAACTGGTCCGAATTGCAGGGGCTGTGAGTGGGTGACTCGAATGGGCCGAATCACACTGGTCTGAGGGCAAGGGCTGAACTTTTCGTGGGCTGAGGGCCGAGTGCCGTCAATCGGATGGGTCGAGGACTGAGTCGGATCTTGGACCGAGGGCCAAGTTGGTCAAGGGGCCGAGTGTCATCACTCAGACGGGCCGAGTAGACTATGGGCCAAGAGCCGATAAGGGTTTCCAGGTCAAGCCGGCCAAATGGCAAGGACCGAGGGTCGAGTCTAGGACTCGGCCCAAAAAAGGGTGCTCGAACGGGCCAAACGTGGTGCGATGAATGCCACACGACAATGATTTCGATCAAATCTCATGATTTAAACAATCACTCCAAGCACAAACTTCCAGATCCTAACTAAGGTTCCAAGGGAAGTGATTGATATACCTAAGGTGAGCGGTAGGCTCTCCAATGACAAGATCGAATCGAATCTTTGCGGGCTCTCTCTCTCTCTCTCTCTCTCTCTCTCTCTCTCTCTCTCTCTCTCTCTCTCTCTCTCTCTCTCTCTCTCTCTCTCTCTCTCTCTCTCTCTCTCTCTCTCTCTCTCTCTCTCTCTCTCTCTCTCTCTCTCTCTCTCTCTCTCTCTCTCTTTGTGCAATGGTTGCAAATGAGCTCTCCCTTGGGCTCTTGGCTCTTAAACCCCCTCTCGGGTAAGGTTTTGATGCTCCCAATCACTCACTTGCCGACGTTAAGCATCCCAAGCAAGCTTTTTGCCATTTTTTGAATGATTTATGCCCTGTTTTGCAACAGTAAACCCTACCCTTTCTCGATTTGATTTCGTAATCCTATCCTACACTAAATGCAACAAGAATCAAAAGCAACAAACTGAAATAATTTTTCCATGTTTTCCAATCATCAAGCAAACAAACTAACCCATATTACTTACTTGTTTCAAAGATCAAAACACCCAAACTTCCTACCTATCTCAAGCTCCGTTTCAGGGATGAATCCCTTACTTCGATGCTCGATATGAGGCGCGCAAGCGCTCAAGCTTGAATCCGTTGGTCCCGGCAATGGAACCAAAATGTGGGAGCTTTCGCTCAACTGCCAAGACCCACGGACCGCTTATTGTTTCAAGTGTTCCAAGCGAGCTCTAATGGCTATCTCTCACCTAGACGACGCGCTGTCAATCCTATGAGTGTAGTAAGCTTACCTTGATGCCGATATGAGTTGCCTTCTCCCTCGCACACACCAATAGCTCCACGATCCTAGATGCTAGCTCAAGCATCCTCAAGCCTCCTCCATCTCCAAGCTGCATCCACCATAGCCGCATGCGCAAGAGAAGAGAAGAGAAGAGAAGAAGAGAATAGAAGATGGTGAAGAGCTTCACCCTCTTGATCTCTCACTCCCACACACTCACTCTCTCACACTCTCACACTTCCTCTCTTAAGAGCACACATAAGCAAGGGGAAGAGAAGAAGAAGAAGAGAGCTCTTGTTAGCCACACACCAAAGAATGAGCTTCCATTCACTTTTTGAACTTTATATACAAGCCCTAAAATCCCATGGGCACCCATCCCTTTTTTTACATGACCAGCCATTGTGGCAAGGTCCTTTCTCTATTTCCAGCCTTGTGCCTCTAGCCTACACCCATCTAATACTTTACAATTGGCACAGGAGGGAGCCTGGCGCTCTTTTACACGAGCTTTTGGAGTTTTTTGAGGTGCCTTTCATTTAAAATTACGCTTTTGGCCCCAGCTTAGCTTTAGAGGCCACCTGCGTGTCTTTGCTCTTTTTCCATCCTTTTTCTGCTTTTTCATTCATTTTTCCGCCTTCTTAACTTGGGGTTAACAAATCCAAGACGAAGAACACCTAATGATGTTATTCAATATGATGTTAAAGAAAGGGCAGCAGTATGGTATCACAGTCTAGAGGCTGGAGCCATAACTAGCACTGACCGATTATTCACGACCTTCCGTAGAGAGTTTGCTCTTGAGAGGGGTGGACAGCATTGGTTGTGTGTCTTAAATGTAACATGCCAAGAGCAAAATGAGAATGTCTAGGCTTATGCCAAGAAGCTAAAGCAAGTTATTCACAAACTTAATACTTATATCTCCATTCCACCGACTGCACAATTGCAATATTTCCTACATGGATTGGATTTCAATATCCAGGTACAGCTCAGTAATGTCGCTTTGGCCGACATTGACATTGCTATTACCCAAGGAGAAGGAGTAGAGTCACTCTTGCAAGCGGCTTACGCAGCAAGGATAAATTTGAATGGTAATAATTTGGCACTAACCAATGGGATTCAAGGGAACCCCATGTCAAATGTGAATTGCAGAGGGAGTATCATGTCAAATTTACCTACGTTACCACCTCCTCCCAATAGTATGACTATACCTATGGCTAGTTAGGTGGGCCCACTAAATAGTGGAGGCTAAATGATGAATCATAGTATTGACCTAATAGGTCAATGGCCAATTCCTAATCAAGTGGTTAGACCGATGGAACGACAAACAAACAATCGTGACTATGAGTCGAGTGCCTCTAATGTCCTTGGCAAAGTTAAGGACATGATGAAGCACTACACCAATATGATTTCTGAACAATATAGACAAATAGCTGTGGATGTCAATTTTCTTAAGAAGCAGCAGAATTTGATAGGGAGTTGACGCCCTGAAGAGGGTGCCCCCTCAAGATTCAGCTATAAGTCGTGTGGTGGCCAACATTTCCCTAGGAATTGTCAGAATGTCAAATGCAATATTTGTGGGAAGTCTGGCCACTTAACTACTACCTGTTGGAGTAAGATTAGTTCTCTCCAACAAGGGAGTAAACTGCCAAGTCCAGTTAACCATCACGCACAAGGGAATAATCTCCAGCAAGATGAGGGACCAAGACAAATATTGCAACAAGGAAAGGCTATTGTAGAGGAGTTGCCTCATGGCAGTGGAGCCAGTCTTATTGAGGCTGTATGTGTCAGTGGAGCCAGCCTTATTGTAGAGGAGTTGCCTCATGGCAGTGGAGCCAGCCTTATTGAGGCTGTATGTGCCAATGACGTTGAAACTTCTAATCTACGAGTCGTAACAAGAGGTCAAAAGATTAAAGAGGGTGATAAAGGAACTGTAAAACCTGTCGAGGGAAACCCTAAGCAAGATGCTAGGGGAAAGCAAGTTCTGAATCCTGATATGGAAGGTGGACCTCTAAGGCCTGTTGATAGTAAAGTTGATCCCGAGAAGGATAAGGGATTATCAAGAAAGAAGGCAAAAGTTAAAAAAGAGACACTAAAGCTGGTCCAAAGATCAAAGGAGAGAATGGTTTGGCACGAGAAGAGAACTTTGGCTAACTACCATGACTTTGACCTAGCAAGTTCTCTTTGTGAAGTTAAACCAGATGTGAATCTCCTGCAATTGATTAAACTTTCTCCAAGAGTATGCAAGGAATTCAAGAAAATACTGCATATCGAGTATATTGTAGAACCTTTGGGCATAGCATGAGTGGAAGAAGATTGGTTCAATCATGCTGAAAAGCATTGCCCTAGGGTTCCATCATACGTGGATGGAATATTAGTAGCGCATGCTATCGTGGACACTGGATCCTATGCCAATATCATGAGTTCAGACTTGATGGAGAGGCTAGGTTTCAAAATTCAAAAAGACAGCTCCACACTTCTTAGGATGGCAGATGACAGAAGTCTAAGACAACCAGAAGGTTGCATCACTAAAGTCCACGTTACAGTTGTGAGCGTGGAATGCTATCTAGACTTTAGGGCGATAAGGTTTCTAGACGTCCTAGCTATTGAGTTTTGCTAGGTCGACCATGGATCTTATGAATAGACTGCCAAGTCGATATACCCCTGGTCGAGTGATTCTAGGTAGATGTGCTAATCATGTAATAGTGGATGCTTACCATGAGTCGCCTCAGAGTGAGAGGGCTCCTTTATCCTCTACTGAACTAGAAACAGTAGAAGATCCATTTGGTAGTGAGACGTCATCGAGCGATGGATCTAAAGAAGGGTCCACTACAGAGAGGACATTTATCAAATAACATTGAATGAGTCGATAGAGCCTCAAGATCGAATAAGAGACATGGACGTAATTGAGTTGGACCTTGGTACGCCTAATGATTCGCGGCCAATTAAATTAGGTTCCATGCTCAGTTCGGAAGAGAGAGAGGACTATGTGTCCATGATTCAAGAGTTCTGTGACATCTTCACTTGGAGCTGTGACGAACTTAGGGGCATTTCTCCTAGTTTGGTTCTGCATACTATTCCTATAAAGGAAGGTACCCGGCATGTACATCAGAAAGTAAGGCGTATGCCTTTTGAACTAAGGGATGGGTTGTTTGAAGAGCTACAGAAGTTGTGAAAAGCATGTTTGATCTTCCCTATTCAGCATACTAAATGGTGTTCACCAGTCCTGATTAGAAAGAAGAAGAATAATCAAATTTGGCTTTGTGTAGACTTTAGAGAGTTGAATAAACAGACTATTAAAGACTACTATCCATTGCCTTTATTGACCAAATTTTAGATCAACTAGCGAGTAGGGAAGTATATTCGTTCATGGATTGCATTGCGGGATATAATCAAATGGCAATTGTTGAGCAAGACAAGCTTAAAACGACATTTATTACTATTTTTGGTACCTTTGCGTACCATGTGATGGCATTTGGTTTATGTAATGCACCTGGTTCGTGGCAAAGAACAGTCGACAAGACCTTTGGTGACATCTCCCCAGAGGAGTTGAAAGTATTCATTGATGACCTAAGGGCAGCCACCATAAGAGAAAGGCAATTGATTATTTTTCGGAAGTGTTTTGAGCGTTGCAAACAATTTTGCATAGCTCTCAACCCACGAAAGTGCATCTTTGGAGTCCCTTATGGGCTATTATTAGGCCATGTGGTCAGTTCAGTAGGGATTGCGACCGACGCTGAAAATATCAAGGTCATAGTCGCCATGAGTCTGCTATGTACTTCAAAGGAGGTGCATAGCTTTCTCTCATCGATAGGGTATTATCGGAGGTTTATAAATGCCTTGGCAGAAAGAGCATTGCCACTGGCAAACCTATTGTCTTTCAACTATCAGTTTACATGGAGTGATGCTTGCAAAGTATCTTTTAACGATGTGAAGCAGGAGCTTGCGAAAGCACCTGTTTTAAAAGCACTTAAAAGGGGCGATATATTCTATATATTTTCAGCAGCCACCATGTATAGTATCAGCTCTACTGCTGCTTATCCCAAATTTGGGAGGAAAAGTGGCACCATCCGATAACCTTTGCTAGTCGAAAGTTGGGCATATCAAAAAGTAATTATACCCATATGGAGAAGTTATACCTTGCGATGGTATTTGCGATCAAAAAGTTCAGGTATTACATTCTTTATGAGAAGGTGGTTTTTTATACGAAGGGGGAAGGGCTTCGATTGTTGTTGAATAAGTTACAATTGTCAAATCATTTAGCAAAGTGGTTAATCACTTTGTAGGAGTTTGATTATGAGATTAAGAGCAAGCCACCGAGGCTACAAAGGGCATTATGGAATGCCTTGTGGATTTTGGAGAGCCAAAAGAGGTCTTGGCTAAAGGAAGTGACATGAAAACATTGTTCAAGATTGATACATTGTCTATTCCCTCCTGGTATGCTACTATAACGCACTATTTATCTATGGGAGAGACTAGAGCTACTTTATCCAAATCCAAGAATAGGAAAATTAAACATCAGGCATTGAAATTTTCCTTAATCATAGGAACACTATATCGGCAGGGCGTCGATGATATCTATCGCCGATGTGTGATGCCTGATGAGGTTCCATTTATCTCGGATGAGTGTCATGACTCCGCTTGTGGAGGGCACTTTGCTGGGCAGTTGACGGTGTAGAAATCTTTAAGAGCTAGATATTGGTGGTTGTCCATCTTCTAAGATTTATTTGAGTATGTTTAGAGATGCAATACATATCAAAGACATGACAATTGAGAGAATAGGAAGTGTTCACTTATGCCTATTATGGCTATTCTTCCATTTGAGAAGTGGGGCATCAACTTTGTGGGTCCCATTACCCTGTTGTCCACTACTCAAAAGAGATATATTATAGTATCCACTCATTACTTTACAAAGTGGTCAGAAGCACGAGCGACGAGGCAAAGATAATGCGAAAGAGACTGTCAGTTTCCTACTTGAGCAGATCATATGCCATTTCAATCCCCCAAAGAAAATAGTATCGAATTGTGGAATACACTTTTTGAATAAGGTGATTAAAAGTTTGAATAAACCATGGAAGATCAAGCATAACAAGACGGCCCCCTATAATCTGCAAGCCAATGGACAAGTTGAAAGTACCAATACGCAGCTTGTGGATATCCTATCCAAGATAGTCTCCGAAAAGAAACGGGACTAGGATACAAAATTATATGTGGTGGTTTGGGCGTATAACACAACATTTAAACGAGCCGCTGGCCACACCCCATTCAAATTAGTTTATGGGAAGAAGTGTGTCTTGCCCTTGGAAATTGAGTTGTCAACCATAAGATTCGCAATCAATCATTCTTTGGGTGATAAAGATGCCATATTCGAGCGATTTACGACTATAGCCCACCTGGATGATGTTAAATTGCAGAGTTTGTTGCACCTAGAAGTGACTAAGCGTCAGATGAAGCAGCTACATGATCTAAAAGCGAAGAAATATACCTTTAAGAAAGGACAGTTAGTTCTATACTACGATACACGTAGGGAGCTATTTCCAGGGAAGTTGGAACCTAGATGGGATGGCCCTTACAAGATAGTTAGGATAGGTAAAAATAAGTCCACGGCTTTATTAGCTAATCTTTAGGGAGTGGAATTTAAAAATAAGGTTAGTCTCAATAAGATTAAACCTTATTATTTTTTAGTATGCTAACGTGCTAAATGTATTGCAAGTCCGTGCTGGGGTTGATTTGAGACCTGCAGGAGATCTTAAACTGGTTGATGGGGTGGTTAATTCCTTATGTGGAGCACCCATATCCAAAGTAAAGATATCATCAGGGGAAGCTAATCTGGTGGAGCAAAGGATACAAAGTGATTGAGCAAAAAGACGGTACCTTTGTGTGGGAGATTAACGTTTTCTGCCACCATCACTGTTTACAAATCCTGACAAGCATCCCTATTGAGTTTAATGAAGAAGGTGGGATGGAGCCTTTAATTCATCCTCTAAATATGTTGAATTTTGACTATCATAATTACGAATAGGGGGAGTGGAGGGGAGCTACAGAGCTCTACCCCGAGACCTACGGACTGCTTATTGATCAAGCGTTTCAAGTCGAGCGGCCATGGCTACCTCTCACATAGCCGATACGCAATGCCTACCTTACGGGTGTAGTGAGCTTACCTTGATGCTCGATCAAGTCCCCTCCTCTCTCTTGCACTCCGGTAGCTCTACGATCCTTGTGGCAAGCTCAAGAAACCTCAAGCCCCCTCCATCAAGCTCCATCCTCCATAGCCGTGCAAGAGAAGAGAAGAGAAGAGAAGAAGAGAAGATGGAGAGAGAAGATGGGGAGCTTCTTCTCCACGATCCCTCACTCTCACACACACTCACTCCCTCACACTCCCTCAATCCCTCACTCAAGCACAAGCAAGAAGGCAAGAAACAAGAGAAGAAGAAGAAGAAGCTTTGGCCACACACAAGAATGAACTTCTCATTTCCTTTTGAACTTTATATACATGCCCTACTTTTTGGGCGGTCATCCCCACTTTTTACATGGCCGGCCATTAGCCTAGGCCCTCTTTTCCTATTTCCCACCGTTCTACTTATCCCTTTCCCACTAGTGCATACAATTTGCATAGGAGTGAGCCCGGCGCTCTTTTTACAAGGATTCGAGAGCGCCTTCATATTTAATGGCGCGCTTTTACTCTTTTCTTTTCTTGAGGTGACACCGTCATTCAAATTTTCAGGGTCTGACCTCCATCCAGAGTGCCTTTTCCTTCCTTTGTCCTGTGCCTTTTTGGTTATCTCCTTCTTCTATTTTTCTCGCACTTCTGCTCCATTTTCCGTTCCTTTGTGCTGCGGTAAACATTACCCCACTCCTAACGGAGTGCCAGTCCCATGGCACTGGGGTGGGGAGCAGTAGGGTAGTTGGGGTTGGTGCTAAGTGGAATTGGTGGGTAGATGACCACAATAAAAAAGGTGGTGCTGTGAATGAGAGATGATGGCGTGTTGATTCCTGATGATTTGGAGAGATTCCAGTGTGCTTTGATCTTCATGAAGATGCTCGGTCTTTGTCACACAGTTGGAATTTTTCTTCTGCGATGACTATCAAAACCAGGGCTCCATAATCAGTTGAAGAACACGTGGTTCCAAGATCTATGCCAATGGTGGGTCCCATCTGAGTTACGAACAGCATGCAAGAGAAAGTTGTGCACTCCCTAAGGGGTGTGTCTGTCTTACGGTGTGGTGTAAGTGCATGTGCAGTGGAACTAGGAGATGGGTCTAACCTTGGGCAGGCCCTCGGTAATGTTCCACACTTGAGGACCCAGTTCGTGTGTTGTTGGAGGTGCAGTGTAGAGCTTAGGGTGATAGGTCTGGAAGTCTTGCCCTTGATGTGCCCTAAGCGTGAAGTGGGAAAAGGGGCTAGGGGTGAACCCTAGGTGTGTTGAGCAAAGTGAGCCTTCGTGCCTCTTTTTCTCTCTTTCTCTTTTTCTTTTTTTTTTTAAGATTGTATACATAGAAGGCATTTTGGCTAGTGCCTATCACCTTCAACCGAAGCGCGGGGTGGTCACAGGCATTGGGATAGAAAGGCGCGGCTTTGTAGGTATTCTTTAATAGCGGCCTGGGCCTTCAGAGGTGTGGATGACAAGAAGGGATGGTTACACCTCGTGAAGCAGGTATCATTCATATTCTCGAGGATCTCTAGGCAAAAGGAGGGAAACAAGGTTGCCCTCATCATTAATCTAGTCATAGCCCTACTATCTATTCCTAGGTTGATGTCAAAAAAGAGGGGGGAAAGGTGGGCTTCCTCGGCTATAGGCCTCTGCATTAATAGGAATTTGATGAGCCTAAGATAATTGTAGGTGGTTAGGAAGGCAGGATCCAAGCAAGAAGAAAAGTCCGTGAGGAAGCGGTTGATGGATGGAAGGAGATCCTCTACTCTAAAAACTAGGCATTCCTCGGGAGTTTGGGCATTTACATTATATATTCTAGGAAAATCAAAATCCCCATGAATAGTGTGGTCATAATCGATTCCATGTCTACGGGGGTAGGGCATGTAGGTGGGGTCGTTACATTCTTCAGGAAGTGAGCTGCAAAAGGCGATCTAGGGGTCAAAATTGGCATCCCAAATCCTCCTCCACCACTTCGGCTGTGCCTCGTAGCCTAGGACGGATTTGGGAACCCAGTTCACCTTGTCTTGCGAGTAATCTGTAGGCTCTTGCCTCCAACTGGTTATAATAAGGCTCCTCTCTTCTATCCATCTGTTCGCTAGGTCATTGGCTAGGTCCTTGATCTTGGATAGGATGCCTAGAGGCAACGCACGGTCCAGCGAGCATGGATAGGCAAATGACAGCTCAAATGGTCTCGTCTAGAACTCCCGGTCACGCCATATGATCAATTCTTGCAGCCAATAGATAGGGTTGGGATCCCCTCGTAGTGGCACCGGCTCGTCAGGGAATTGTCTGGGTAGTGACCGTACTCTACGTTGTGCGTCCTCTGCCAGTTCCTGCCTTCTTCTTCTGGCTACCACAATGCGCTCAGGCATGTGGGCATCTTCGGGGTCTTCTAGTGGGAGGTCTGGTAGAGGCTGACTGGGCGTTCTTCGTTGTTCTTCTTTGGCATCCTTCTCCAAGTCCGGGCCCTCTTAGGCATTTTTCTCGGCCACTGCTGGGGTCACTTGTGGTGGTGGTGCGAGCTCAACGGTGGAGAGGCCGGCACAGTGCAGGTAGTGGAATTGTTGCTCCTTGGTGATTCCCGTGCCAGTGGGAAGCTCCGGTTCCTGAAGGTCATATCTTAGTGCTCGGGTAGTCAACTCCAGCTTCCTTCTCACCCTCTCCATTGAATCATTGCCCTCTGCTTGGGTAACATGTAGCATGGTGCTAAGAAAGGCTTGCCTCTGTGCGTTGGCACATACATCGGCTGCTTCAGCCCTAGATTTGGCAAGCACTCTCTCGCACTCGACCACTGCCAAGTGCTCCGTTAATTGCCTGATTCTTTCAAAGTTGTTCTCTTCCCTAGCTCTTTCATCCATCTTTCTCCTTCCCTCTTCCAGCTCACTTGCTAATGTGGTTACCACCTGCTGCTGTTCATTTGTTTAGACCCAGAGTTAGTGCCACTCCCTGGATTTCTAAGCCAATTGTTCTTCGGTGATTTCTTTCGCTTGATTTCCGAGCCAGCTGTTCTTCTGACCCAGAGTTGGTGCAGTCTTTGTTGCGTGAAGGCCATGGCCATGAGGGCCTCTGTGTCTTCTTTGGCAACTTCCAATGCACCTTGCAGTCATTGTGCCTCCTGTTGCTGCCCTTGTGCTTCTGCTGCGAGGGTTGCCGGCATTTCCCGTGCTAGGAACTCTATCTCTCTCTCCATCATGTCTTGTTCCTCGAGTTCATATTGTAGCTTTGCTATGGTATTCTCCCGCCGCTCGCTCCGCTCGCCCTCTTGAGCTGTTAACTGTCCATACCCTTCTAGTCTAGCTATTCTCTGTTCCAGGTCAGCATATTGCTGCACTAGCAACTTTAAGCTTCGCTGATCGACCACCAGGTTTTTCTCTTCGTCCTCTAGCCTCTGTCTTAGGTAGCTTTCATTATCCTAGGCTTCTTTCGTTTTTGCCTCTAGCCGATCTTGCAGCACTTTCACCTCCCTTTGCCGGTTGGCTCCTTGCCTTGAAACTTCGAGCCTCAGGGCTGCCGAAGTTTCCCTTTCCTTTTCCAGCTCCAACAGGGACACCTTCTTTTCTTCCTTTGCTTTATCCAGCTATGCTAGGAGCTCAGTCACGTAAGCGTCGTAGTCCGCACCAGGTGGCATGGGAATAGGAGCTATGGTGGTTGACGCTTCTAACTTTTGTCGTTTCGGGTCTTTCCTCGACTCAACATCTGCAGTGGTGGGTCTTTTCGCTCCAGTCTCTGGGACAATCTCAACCACTTTACTGACGAGCATCTGCATCATGCTCATCAGCCGGGCCGTGTCGAGAGAGGGTGTGGGTTGCAGGGCAATTGTGGTGTCGATTGGCACCAGCACGAAGGAGGAAGGCAGGGGGTGTAACAATGACTTTCCCTTGCCTACAATCACTAGGGCTACTCTCGCGCTGCCACTTACTTCGGCCTCATGGTGGGGACTCAAGGGGTTGATCTCTCCTCTTCCATGAGTTTCCTCAATAGATCTTGAGTGGCCTCTGCCAACTCAGCTAGTTCTTTCATCCTCAGCTTGTTGGCTTCCTCCTCCGCCCTTCTTTGCCTTTCCTCTTCTGCGTTTTTTGACTCTTCTCTAACTCTTTCGAGTTCTTCCTCCTCCTTCTTCTGTCGTTGCTCCTCCACCCTCCTTGACTCTCTTCAAGCCCTCTTCACCTTGGCCTGCTCCTCTTTGCTCAGTCTCTCCTCCTTTTTCTGGCTCTTGTCGGTCTTCATTTGCTTCTGTGGCTCAGTCATTTGAGTGGGTGGTATTTCAGGCTCTCCTTCATCGCTTGCCGTCTTTTCGCTCAAGCCTTCTTCCTCATGGTGTGGTGAGCTTTGGTTCTTAGCTTGCTCTTCCTCCATGTTGGCATCCTTGATAGCCTCGTCAATGATTGTAGTGAGGACACCTCTGTATCTAATTGTAGAGGCCTTTGTGGCAGGTTTCTTTCTTGTGGATCGTGCGGTAGAGGCCGGAGATTCCCCACCAACTGGTGCTGCGGCTAGAGCTAGAAGGGCGGCTAAACTCCTGATAGTCTTCTGAATAAAGTCGTTCCAGTCCACCTCCTCTGGAACTCCTATCGCAATGCTTTCCAGTAGTGGCACACTGATTCTATTCAAGAGTGCATTGTATCTGTGGCCCGAGAAAAGAGCGTGGATCATCTTAGCTTGCATCCTCGTCGCAGGGTCTGGAATGTCAGCTAGACTGATTCCATCGACCGTGTGCACGTCCTCTTTTTTGACTCCCAGCATGGCATACACATCTCTTTTTGGGCGTCTTTCTTTTTTGGGCACAAGCCCCAAGGCTCTCTCGACAATGTCTGCATTAAGGGGCACTTGCACCCTTCTTTCTTGATCGCCTGAACTCACTGTGACCATACCACAGCTCTGTCCTTCATTGAAGCTCCTTAAGAAATCTATGCACATGCTATAGTCTACTACCTGTCTGACCTTCTCTATGTACTTTTGGAGGTTACATTTGTCCACCAGCTCCCTCACGCCCGGCTCTTCCAAGATGGCTTCATCTAGATTCATGGTATGCTTGAATGTGAATTGGCTAAAACCACGCATCTCGATGCTGATTCCATACTTTGTCAGCTCCGCTTTCGTGAATGGGAGTCTACCCTGTCCTGCCATGGTAAGTGCCTGTCATTGCCCAAGTCAATGTTAGAGTTATAACTTGATTCATTTCTAGCAAAACCCAAGAAAGAATGGCGGATTCAGAGGAATGAAACTTAGAAATAATTCACAACCAACATCTATTTCCTCCTTGCATTCTTTCCTATTTGAATTCAGTTGATCACTTTCAACCTTTAAACCTCTTGCTACATCACTTGGTTGTTATTCACTCTTGACCCCCTTTTTCCCAAGTGTTAAGGGAATCCTTTTTAGGATTTCTGAGGGGAGGAGGAAGGCTCGCATGGGCTGTGTGGGGCGAGCTACTTGGCCAACAGCCAAGTATAAAGGTTAGGGTTATATTCAAACTAGCCATGACGATCAAGTTCGCATGGTTGTATGGAAGCTTGAGTGATGTAGGTCAAGACATCATGAAATATGTCCCCGAAGTTGAGGCAACTAGCAACGTGCAACTCCTCTTCCTGGAGGACTTGGTCAATATACGGGTGGGCCAATACCTGATCATCTAAGTGTATGTTGCGTGTAATGGTCAAAACTCTAAATGAAAGAGGTGCCACATAAGTAGGGTCGCGTTCAATTGTTTTGATTGCCCTCCTTTGCCCAGCATTGGTCATGATACGGCTGTTGAGATATCGAGCTCCACTCGTGATACGCCAGGGTGACCGTTGTGTATTTATGTCACCGACTTGTCAGTTGCAGACGCGGTTGATACACCGCCCATGAATAATAGCTACATGATAGCTATCCTTATCTACTCTAGTTCGTGGCTCAGTTAGTATGCCACCTTAGTTAGTTGAGTTTGGTTTGAAACCCATATATAGGGTTCTTCTATTTCTTTGTATGAGAGTTCTTTTGGCTTACACAACTAAGAAGAGGAAAACAGTTTTCAGCCTCCACCCTTGTGTGTATTCCCCCATTGTGCAAGCAAGAAAGCTACAAGTGAGACTCCTTCCCTCTCTCCCACAATCTTGACATGGTATCAGAGCCTTGTTCGTGGTAAGGAGCTCAAGAAAGCAAGCCAAGCTCGCGGTGTTCTGGTAAGAGGAGCAATGTTGCTTTCATCTTCTGTTTTGGGAGCAGATCTCTGCAGGTAGCACAGCCGGAAATTGCAAGAGTGCATTGTCTCAGGTTGAGACGCCCTTCGCGGTGAAGCAAGAGGGCGACCTTGTTTTTTTTTATTTGAGGCCATTTCGGGGCCTGTTTTGCAGACGGAAGTTTTCTGCACGCACTCAGGAAAAGGCTCAGTTTTATGCTGTGCAGCCACTGTTCTACAGGTCGGTGAAAAGTTACTGTAGAAATTGCATCGTATGCTTGTGCGCAGAGACATTGGGAGTTACAGAATCATCCCTGTTGCATGTTGATGCAAAATCGTCACTAGGAAGTGACTGTGTGGTCAAATACCACTTTCGCCAGTTTTGTAGATTTTCCCTTGTGAGGGTGAAGCTGAGTTTTTGCAGTGACAGAATTTTTCGCAGTGTTCTGTAATGGCGTCTGATTCTCTCTCACAGATTGTCACTGAAAAGCTTGACAAGAACAACTTCCAAGCATGGAAGTTTAGAATGACGAATTTCCTTATGGGAAAAGGATATTGGGAATTTGTTGCAGGAAATGAAGAAGAACCAGTTCTTCCTGATGTTCCCAATCAACAGCAAATGCAGGCATTCAAAGCATGGCATGAGAGAGCCAGGAAAGTTATGTACTGGCTGTCTATCAGTATTTCAGACTCTATGATTGTGCATATTCAGGATGCAAGTACGCCAAAGGAGGCATGGGATACTTTGTCAAAAATGTATAGCACAAATACGCAAGCCAGGAAAATGCAGCTCAAGCAAGAGTTGCACAATGTGCAAAGAGAAAATATGAGCATCAATGACTACCACATGAAGGTGAAGAAGATTGCAGATGCACTTGCTTCCATTGGGTCGCCAGTGGAAGATGATGATTTAGTTTCTGTGACCTTGAATGGTCTAGGAAAGGATTATGCACAGTTTCGGACATCCATTTCAGTTCGTGAAAGATTTCCTGATTTTGAGGAGTTGATTGCTCTTCTAATTTCTGAGGAACAGAGAAATGGTGGTGCATCTTCTTCAGGAGGAACTTCAAAAGAAGCTGTCTTCTACTCAAATGCTGGAAGAGGTAGAGGCAGAGGTAGAGGAGGCCGATTTGGAGGCCGTGGTAGAAATCAGAATATGCAGCAAACTCAAGAAAACCAGTCCTATGGAGGAGGACGTGGTAACTCTAGAGGCAGGGGGAGCCAAAGAGGTCGTGGTGGATGGCAAAGAGGTCAAAATGCAAACAGTAATGTTGAATGCTACTACTGTGGTAAAATGGGTCATATGGCTAAAGACTGCTATAAAAAGCAGAATGACATCATGAATGGAAAACTGCAACAAGGGAATTATGCATCTTCTAGCAGACAGGGTGATGACAGAAATGAGCATTTGTTCATGGTGCAGCACATGAACAATTCTGTGACAAGTGCAGAAGAAAGCAATGATGTATGGTATGTTGACTCAGGTGCATCAAACCACATGACAGGTCATGCAGAATGGATGGAGGATGCAAGGAAAATGGAAAAACCAGGATTTGTGGAGACTGGTGATGATACTGCACATCCTATTGTGCAGATTGGAAAAATTCCTTTGTCTATGCAGGATGGGAAAAAGAAATACATGTCCGATGTATTTCATGTCCCGAATATCACCAAGAATCTAGTTTCTGTTGGTCAAATGGTTGAGCAGGGCTTGCAGGTCAAATTTAATCCTCATGGATGCTTTGTTGAGGATATGAAAAATAAAGGTCGCTTGATAGCAAAAGGAAAGAAGAAGGGCAGAATGTTTACATTGGATGCAGACATGTCTGAATTGAGTGCAGCAATGTTTGCACATGGGACCGGTGTAGTTGCAGATATTGATATCTGGCATAAACGCATTGGTCATGTTAATGTACAGCGACTTAAATCAATGCAGGCCCAAAATATTGTTGCAGGATTGCCCAAATTCAAGGTTGCAGAAATGCATAAGCTATGTGAAGCCTGTCAATTTGGAAAACAGGCAAGGAAACCATTTCCTAGACATGTTCAAGAGAGTGAGAAGCCATTGGAATTAATCCACTCTGATGTGTGGACTACTAAAGCTACATCTCTTGGAGGCTGTCATTATTTTGTCACTTTTATTGATGACTATAGCAGAAAAGTTTGGGTGTATTTTATGAAAAAGAAAAGTGAAGTTTTTGGGCATTTCAAAACTCTTAAAGCTATGGTTGAAAAAGAAACAGGTTTGCAGATAAAATGCCTAAGGTCAGATGGAGGGGGAGAGTATCTCTTAAATGAGTTTGCAAGGTTCCTGCAGGAGCATGGCATAAAGCAGCAATATTCATGCAGTTATACCCCACAACAAAATGGAATTGCAGAAAGGAAAAACAGGCATATTGGAGAGGTATCTCGTGCCATGCTCAATGAAAAAGACTTGCCAGATTTTTATTGGGCTGAAGCAGTTGCTACAGCAGTCTACATAATGAACAGGACTCCCACTGCAGCAATACATGGAATGACTCCAGAGGAGAGGTATACTGGTAGGAAACCAGATATTTCTCATTTGAAAATTTTTGGTTGCATTGCCTATGTACATGTGCCAGATGAGCTGAGATCCAAGTTGGATCCAAAAGCTGAGAAGTGCATCTTTATTGGTTACTCTCTGCAGCAGAAAGGATATAGATGCTATAACCCTTCTATTCGTAAGTTTACAGTGAGCAGAGATGTTGTTTTTGATGAGATGAGTAGCTGGTATAAACCAGTAAATGTGATTGATGATGTAGATGCACAAAATGGTAATGCTGCACAGAATTCACAGCAGCAGTCACAAAATATTAGTGGACCTGGAACGTCTTCTAGCAGTGGTTCACATTCTTCGCCATGGACAGGCAGATTGAGATCAGGAGAATCTTCTCAAAGCAATGCACATGGTGGTATGCAGGTATCACGAAAAGGAAAAGAGAAGGTTGATCAGCCCATGTTTGATGTGAATGCAGGTCACTCTTATGTGGATGGTGAATCCAGTGGCTCAGAACAGAGCATTGATGATGAGTTGGGTATCCCCTCTATTGTTACACCTGGAGTAAGGAAGACCAGGGATGTTTTGAGAGCACCTGGGAGTGAACCCACTTTGCGCAGGTCTACCAGAGTTAGGTATCCTGTGGATAGGCTGAAATATGATGGATTTACCGCCATTCACTATGCATATATGGTCAAGGTGATACAGGAACCAGAACCCACTTCTTTTGAGCAAGCCATGGGAAAAGAAAAATGGGAGAAAGCCATGGATGAAGAAATGGATGCCTTGGAAGCAAATGCTACATGGGAATTGGTACCTTTGCCTAAAGGTAAGAATGCAATTGGCTGTAAGTGGGTTTATAAGGTGAAGCACAATGCTGATGGTTCTGTGAACAGATACAAGGCAAGATTAGTAGTCAAGGGGTATGCACAAACATATGGCATTGACTATGAAGAAACATTCAGTCCGGTTGCAAGGATGGCAACCGTAAGAGCAGTCATTGCTATGGCTGCGTCAAAGGGATGGTCTTTACATCAGATGGATGTAAAGAATGCCTTCTTGCATGGTGATTTGCAAGAAGAGGTCTATATGGAGCAGCCACCAGGTTATGTGCATGCTGTTCATCCTGAGTTTGTTTGCAGGTTGAAGAAAGATTTGTATGGATTGAAGCAAGCACCTAGAGCATGGTCTGACAAGATAGGACAGTATCTTGTCGCTATTGGCTTTCAGATTTCCAAGGCAGATTTCTCACTTTATGTGAGAAAAACAGAGAAAGGTATTATGCTACTTGTCATTTATGTTGATGATTTGATTATGACAGGTGACAGTGATGAAGATATCCTTCATGTGAAAATGCTATTGAAGCAGAAGTTTGAGATGAAGGATTTGGGAGAGCTGCGTTATTTCTTGGGCATTGAGGTGATTAGATCACCAAGTGGGATACAGCTCTTGCAGAGGCAGTATGGATTGGACATGCTGTCCAAATATGGGATGACAGGCTGTAAGCCTATTTCAGTTCCTTTGGAGCAGAATGTGAAGCTGAGCGCAGATGCAGGTGAGCTTCTGGAAGACCCTACTATGTACAGACGCATAGTAGGAAGTTTGATTTATATGACTATTACCAGGCCAGATTTGAGCTATGCTGTTGGACTAGTAAGTCAGTTTATGCAGGCTCCAAGGAAAACGCATTTGGATGCGGCTAGACGCATACTCAGGTATGTGAAGTCCACATTGCAGTATGGACTATTTTATGAGACTGGGGTTCAGATACAGTTGCATGGATACACTGATGCTGATTGGGCTGGTAGCATTTCTGATAGACGATCTACCAGTGGATATGTGTTCTCTTTTGGGAGTGCTGCAGTCACTTGGAGCAGCAAGAAACAGCCTACAGTTGCCTTGTCGAGCACAGAGGCCGAGTACAGGGGTGCAGCAATGGCTGCATGTGAGGTAGCTTGGTTGCATAAGCTACTTTATGATATGCATCAGTCTACAGATGGGCCAGTTGTCATTTATTGTGACAACATGAGTAGTATACACTTGGCAAATAACCCAGTCTATCATGCTAGAACAAAGCACATTGAGGTGCATTATCACTATGTGCGGGAGAGGGTTTTACTAGGTCTTATTGATCTAGTTTATGTCAGCACAGAGGATCAGGTAGCTGACATATGTACGAAGGCATTGGGCGCAGAGAAGCTGCGCAAGTTCAGAGACCTGCTTGGTGTGCAGGAATTGGGATTGAGCTCGAGGGGGAGTGTTGAGATATCGAGCTCCACTCGTGATACGCCAGGGTGACCGTTGTGTATTTATGTCACCGACTTGTCAGTTGCAGACGCGGTTGATACACCGCCCATGAATAATAGCTACATGATAGCTATCCTTATCTACTCTAGTTCGTGGCTCAGTTAGTATGCCACCTTAGTTAGTTGAGTTTGGTTTGAAACCCATATATAGGGTTCTTCTATTTCTTTGTATGAGAGTTCTTTTGGCTTACACAACTAAGAAGAGGAAAACAGTTTTCAGCCTCCACCCTTGTGTGTATCCCCCCATTGTGCAAGCAAGAAAGCTACAAGTGAGACTCCTTCCTTCTCTCCCACAATCTTGACAACGGCGGCCTTTTGTCTCCCATCGAAGTCGTAAGTCATACCACAGTTGTAAGAATGGAGAAGTAGAGCTGGCAAGCCGCGTGAGCTCCTCCAGTTCTCGTTCAGGTGTAGAGCGAGCAGGCTTGCAATAAGAGGTGACTAGTCGTCTGAGAACAGCTTGCTCCTTTGAGATTTCTCCATTAGTGATTAGCTCACCTGCAATTTTGGGAAATTTGATGGTCATAAACTCGTAGTCTTCCCAAGTGCATGGCAACGCGTGAACATCAGAAGCAAGGGGTTCGTCATGTTGGGGGTAAAGGCGCCTCCGCCGTGCCGCCCCGTGTATTACTACACTGACAATACCTGCCACTGCACACTACAGGTGGCGGGTGCCCGTCACGTCACTTTATTCTTTATTCTTTTAGTGACAGTTTGAATAAAGGAAGGCCCGGTCACACACTGTGACTGTTGGAGTTCCCATTTCTTGTCTCTCTCTTTCTTGCTCTTGCTCTCCCGCCATAGCTCGCGTGCAAGCTTCGATCCTTCTCACCTTTCAACCTTCCTTTATTCAAACTGTCACTAAAAGAATAAAGAATAAAGTGACGTGACGGGTGCCCGCCACCTGCAGTGTGCAGTGGCGGGTACTGTCAGTGTAGTAATACACGGGGCGGCACGGCAGAGGCGCCTTTACCCCCAACAACCTCCCACTTAAAGGTGAATCTTCCCTAGTGAGAGAGAAAAGAAAAAAGAAAAGACAATACAAATGTACATAGGTACAAGGGATGAGGAAAGGCGACATCTCATCCAACGCCCATCAACCTCCTGAGGAAGGCAAAGCGCTCAGTAGTGAGGCTCTTCGTGAGTAGATCTGTAGGATTCTCGTCAGTGGAGATCTTGACAAGGTCAACAGACTTGTCCTCCACGACACCACGTATGAAGTGATACCTCACCTCAATGTGTTTCGTCTTCGCATGGAAGACCGGATTCTTAGCCAACTGAATGGCACTCATAGAATCCGAATGCAGTGTAGGTGTAGCATCAATCCCAAGGTCAGCAACTAGACGGCCTAACCATATGGCCTCCTTGCAAGCCTCAGTGGCTGCAACATACTCGGCCTCAGTGGTAGACAAAGCCGTACACTTCTGAACCCTGGACATCCAAGAGACAGCCCCTCCAGCATAGGTGAATACATAGCCAGAAGTGGACTTCCTACTATCTGCATGTCCTGCATAATCGGAGTCAGTGTACCCCACGACCCCTGTATCTTGGCTGCCATAGCAAATACACATATCTGTTGTGCCCTTCAGGTACCTCATGATACCCTTCACAGCATCCCAATGTCTGCTGCCAGGTGTAGCCATATAGCGTGCCACAACACCAATTGCATGCGTAATATCTGGACGAGTGGCTATCATGGCATACATCAAACTGCCCACGGCTGAAGCATAAGGGATCTTGGCCATCTCGGCCCTCTGCTCATCTGTCTGCGGACAATCGGCCTGTGATACCTTCACATAAGAAGGTAATGGACAGCCAATAGGCTTTACGTCCTGCATGCGGAAGCGCTCAAGGACTTTATGGATGTACTCCCGCTGTGAGAGATACAAAAGCCCCTGATGCCTATCACGCTTAATGCGCATCCCAAGTATATGTGAGGCCTGTCCCAAATCCTTCATCTCAAAGCTCTTCTTCAGCTGAGATTTAAGAGCATCTAGCTCATCATGAGCTTTCCCTGCTATCAGCATATCATCAACATAGAGTACCAAGATAAGCAAACTGCCATCATGGGCTTTCTTCGTATAAAGACACGGATCCATAGCACTCCTGCTATAGCCCTGGGACTGCATAAAGGCATCAAACTTATGATACCATTCCCTAGGTGACTGCTTCAAGCCATACAAGCTCTTCTTCAACTTGCACACTAAGTGCTCCCTGCCAGGTTCTGCAAAGCCCTTAGGCTGATCCATATAGATCTCATCATGCAAGTCCCCATGTAGAAAAGCCGTCTTGACATCCATCTGATATAGATCTAAGTCAAGCTGTGCAACCAAAGCCAAGACTAAGCGCAGGGTGGTCATCTTAACCACAGGAGAGAAGACCTCATCAAAGTCCACACCATGTTCCTGCTTAAAACCCTTTGCTACCAATCTAGCCTTGTATGCTTGCTTGGGGTGTCCAGGGGTACTTTTCAACTTGTACACCCACTTGCATGGCAAAGCCTTCTTGCCCTTAGGCAAGGCAACCAAATCCCAAGTCTCATTCTTATGCAGGGAGTCTATCTCAGACTGCATAGCCCTCTCCCAGGAGTGACTGTCACCCCTGCGCATAGCCTCATCATAAGTGAAAGGCTCTCCTGCATCTATAACCAAAACATAATGCATAGAGGGCTGAAATCTGTCAGGTGGACGTCTGTCTCTAGCAGACCGTCTCACCGCAGGCTCTGCTGCCTGTCTAACTGCCTGTCCAACACCCTGGCCCTGTGGAGGAACTGTTGCAGGCTGTACTACTGGCTATACTGGAGCTCTAGGCTCCTCCTGAAAGATCACTCTGCGGATCTCAACCACCTTCTCAGGCTGCCTGTGCATCTTGTCTTCATGGAAGACGACATCATGGCTGCGTACTATTTTCCGCGCCTGCGGATCCCATAGGCGATAGCCCATCTCTCCTGACTCACCATAGCCAAGGAATATGCATTTAATGCTCTTTGGATCCAATTTACTCCTCTTGTCCTTGGGCACATGGCAGAATGCCTCACATCCAAAGACACGGAGATGCGCATAAGAGGGTGGCTTACCAGCCCAAACTTCCTCTGCAACTTGGAAATCCAATCCACTAGAAGGCGATCGGTTTATGACATGCACTACCGTACTAACTGCCTCAGCCCAAAAACTCTGGGGTAGGCCTGCATGGCTAAGCATAGAGCGCACACGCTCCTGAATAGTCCTGTTCATGCGCTCAGCCAAACCATTCTGGGGTGGGGTGTAAGGGGCGGCCAACTGACGCTTAATACCCCTGTCATCACAAAACTTCTCAAAAGCACATGAGACATATTCTCCCCCATTGTCAGTCCTAAGGCATTTTAGCCTATACCTAGTCTGGTTCTCAACAAGAGCAAGCCATCTCTGAAAAATTGCCAAGACATCGGACTTCTGCTTTATAGGATAAGCCCACACTTTCCTAGAAAAATCATCAATGAAGGTAACGAAGTACTTCGCGCCACCCATAGACATGCAAGGCATAGGCCCACAAACATCGGAATGCACCAATGCCAAGGGCTCACTCATGCGTGGCCTACCCAATTTCTTATGCGTAGACCTATTCTGCTTACCATAAAGACAATGATCACACGAGTCAAAACATGCATAATCCAAAGGCGGAAGATACTGCAAACCAGATAACATTTTCATTCCCTTTAAAGACATATGCCCCAAACGGGCATGCCAAAGTGATACATGTGGGATAGAGCCCACTGCCAAAACATGGTCTACAGAAGACCCAGATACAACAAGAGGATAGAGGCTGCCAACCTTGGCGCCTCTAGCAAGCACAAGTCTGCCTTTGGTGATCTTCCAGGCAGAATCCCCAAAACAGACATGAAACCCTGCATCATCCAACTGTCCTGCAGACATAAGACTGCGCGTAAGTGCAGGTACATGACGTACATCCCTTAGCAAAAAGGAACTGCCAGTGGAAAACTGCAACTGAATATCTCCACAGCCCACAATATCAAGAGACCTGTCATCTCCAAGTCTGACTGATCCAGATACAGTACGGTAAGAGTGAAACCACTCACGGTAAGGCGTCACATGGAAGGACGCACCTGAATCCAATAACCAACACTGTGCATACATGCTAGGTATCTCAGTCAAGTGTGAAGCATCAGAAGAACTAGCTGCAAGTATAAACTCATCACCACCATCGGACTCCTCAGTCTGCGTGACATTAATTTCCTCAATCTTGACGCTGGACTTCGTAGGTACTATGCTGCGATCAGAGGACTTCTCCTACACTTTATCTTTCCCCTTATCCTTGCGCTTCTCATTGCGCAACTCATGACACTGTGGTCTAATATGGCCCTTTTTCCCACAATGATGACAAGTGACATTTGCATTGCGCCCACGCGACTTACTACGCGACTTGCCACCATGAGATTTAGACCGACCCTTCTGCGAGTCATGGCCTCGGCCATTACCACGGTCATACCTGTCATTCCTGCCTCTAACTGTCAAAGCATGACTACCACGAGAGGCATCCAAGTTTTTGCGATTCACCTCTTCCTGAAGAAGAGCACTCTCAACATCTGCCAATTTTAGAGTAGCACTAGAGGCACATAGGGCAGTGCGGAATACATCCCATGACTCATTCAGAGTCCCAAGCAAGAAAAGAGGAGTTACTTCCTCTCCAAAGGTAATATCCTGCGAAGTCAGGTTCTTCAGTATAGCATGGAACTAGCTCAAGTGAGCAGACATAGTCGCATTATCCTTCATGTGCAGATCCATAAGCTGCTTCAACCAGTACATCTGACTTGCCGGACTTTTCTTATCATAAAGATTTTTGATCTTTTTCCATAGATCCCATGCACTCTGTGCTTCCTCAAATACATTATAATGTACCTGTTCAATGAGAGACAATACAATCGTGGACTTGCATAGCTCATCAAGTTCAAGCCAGTCATCATTGTCCATAGTTTCAGGCTGCTCCCCACTCAACCGAAGTGGCTTAATCTGAGATTTCTACACCAAGACCTGCCAAATTTGACTCTTCCAGTAAGAGTAGTTGGTACCATCCAACTTTGTAATGTTAAAGATGGCACTATCATGCGAAGATGACGCCATTATGCAGGCTGGAAATGCCCAAACAGTCCAAAACTGCTTGCTGTTTTACTGCAGAAACTGCCCAAAAATGACCAAAACGGGGTCCAAAGGGCGAGCAAAGTGTGCCAAAAGTTGCTGCCCACTTAGTATTAGGTGTGGTATACCAAATCAGGATATTTCAGCATGAAAAGTACACCTCAGTCCACCAATAACTGCTTGCTGTAATAAATTGCAGGTATGTAGTCTAGAGAGCAAACTGTCCCAAAATAGGATCCAATGTCAAGCAAACAATGCTAGGTCCAAAGCCGGCATGAAACGGACATAAGCAAGGCCAATGACAGTGAAAAGAACATGAGCTTAACACCGAAGCATGTCAAAATAACATCTGCCAGTGAAAGGCACACCTCCAGACACTCTAGGCAAAGTGTTCTTGTAACTGCCAAAACCTGACACAAATAGGTGTCTGCTCAAAGAGAAAGATCCAAATATGAGACTCAGCTCATAAGCATCCTGTGAACCAAGAGTACATCAATGCATATCCATAAAGATCGGAGTATGATCCCAAATTCTCAATGCGTATGTAGCTGCTCAAGACATAAACTGCTCCAAATACATGTAAGTGCTCCAATAGCATGCAACTGTCAAAGGTCAAGCAAGCATGTAAAATGCTCCCACTGGCACAAAAGGTGTACAAAGCGAGCTCAGAAGCTCAAACAACCCAAGAGAAAGCACCAGTGATAAGTGACCCTGTCAATGCATCAAGCGCATCCAAGAGAGCATGACATACATGAAGCACCGGTCATATTAACCATGAAGCAATACATAAGCCCAAATAAGCTCTCGGTCAACTCAATGACATCCAAATAGCAACCAAGATCAGTGATCAAGTAAGCCAGGAATGCTCAAATACATCCAAATCCAAGCTCCAAATATCGGTATGGCATACATGAACCAAATAGCATATGTCACGAACCAAAGCATATAATGCAAAAGCCTAACTGTCAAGCAGAGACATGAGGCATAGGCGGTCCACGAGCATGCCAAGTGGGTCCAAATGCCAGTGAGGACGGAGCTAATGCGAAGCTCAAAAGCATCCCATAATCTCATACATATGCTCCAAGCCGTCCCCAAATGTCAGAGACATCATGCCAAAGCTCAAAGCATACATCCGGTATCGGTAGGTAAGTGCCAAAGCCTGTAAAGTACCTTCAGCCCACTGTTATTCCAGCATGTATTTACTGTTCTAAACAGTAGATTTCAGCCCCGAATTCAAGCCAAAATCATGGTCAAACCAAATGCATACATCCCCAATACATCCGGGTAGGAAGTAGACTGCATACGGGCATCAAATAAGGTAACCGGAGTAGCGTATAAGCATCAAATGCCAATGCTAAGTGTGGCTACCCTGTTTCCAGCACTATATAATAGTAAATAACAGTCCCAAATCAGCCAATATTTCAGGCCAAAATCATGGCATAATCATGTGCATACATTCCCAAGGCACTAGGCATCATGTAGACCGCATACGGGCATCAAATAGCACAACCGGAATGGAGTATAAGCAACAAATGCTAATGCCAATGGTGCTGCCCTATTTTCAGCCTGTTATGACAGTTTATGACAGTCCCAAATCTGAAGAGATCAGCCCCGAATGATCAAGACCAATGCCCAAAGCTTGAATGACATCAAACATGAAGTCTATAGCCCTCTTGATCAAGGTAGAGAGCAAGAAGCAATGGCCAAGTGTGGAGCTGAAGTAGATGAGTGCTCACAGCCTGGAAAAAAATGATGCAATCTTCCCTGTTGGTGCTGAACTTGCTGCTGCTCCACATGGGCTGAAAAGGGGGTAATGGGGGGCTCAAGAAGGGCCTATCAAAGGCCTATGACAAGCCTCTTTGAGCCTTGATAGGTGTAAGGCACAATATGAGGGGAATAAGCTTCAAGGGTTTGAAGCCATGGCTGCCCTTGCTATTTGCAACCTGTAGAATGAAATAAAACTCTGAAAGAATGATCAAATACCTCAGTATCAATGCCTTGAAGGTGCCTCAATAGGCTGGGAAGGTTCTCGGGAAGCCGGGGAGTGATGGGAGCTCGGGGAGATCGGATATGGCTGCCGGGATGGAGACCCAATGCGTGAAGCGAGTCGATGCGAAGGTCGGGAAGCACCGAGTCGAGCTCGAGCAAGAGAATGCCAAGCTCTGATACCAGTTGAAAGGTGAGAAGGATCGAAGGTTGCACGCGAGCTATGGTGGGAGAGCAAGAGCAAGAAAGAGAGAGACAAGAAATGGGAACTCCAACAGTCACAATGTGTGACTGGGCCTTCCTTTATTCAAACTGTCACTAAAAGAATCAAGAATAAAGTGACGTGACGGGCGCCCGCCACCTGCAGTGTGCAGTGGCGGGCACTGTCAGTGTAGTAATACATGGGGCGGCACGGCGGAGGCGCCTTTACCCCCAACATGTCTAGAAGTCCTAGGTCAAGCCTCTCATAGCTCTTAGCAAACGTGGTGAAGGTGTCATCCAACTCCTTGATGCAAGTTACTACGTCATTCCCCGAGGTCTCAGCGAGATCCTTGGCTACTAAAAAGAAAGATCGTCTTTTGTACGAAGGCTTAAGACCTACTGGTGGTGATGGCGCAATTGGGCTGGATAGTGGTGACTCCATTGCTGGCGTCACAAATGGGACTTTGCATTCTGGAGCATTTGGAGATGTTGCAGTGGGCTTCAGTGACATAGGAGGCGTGCTGCATTCTATTCGAGCCAGCATGGTGGGGGTGCGCAACTCCTCTAACCTGGATGGTGCTGGAGCATCGAGCTTGGGACAATGAGTGTGTTGGGGGTCCGTAATCATCACTGGTGCTAGTTTAGCATTCCTTGCGGTTTGTGCTTTGTATGTGCCCACCTGTCCAGCTGAAATGGGATTGCTCAAAGTTGAGCTTCTTGAATGTCCACCCTTAGGCACCCATATCCAGGGGTTTCCCTCATAGTATCCTTGTGCTCGCAGGAGATCCTTCGAGATCCATCGCACATTGCCTACATCAAGATGGATGCGATCTAGGTTGCAATCCACATTGCAGTTTGTCTGCTTTTTGAAAGTGCGGCCTAGTAGTGATTTATCACCGACCCCCTTAGTGCTTGGTAACACATAAAAAACGATTGGAATGCTTTCAGACTCGATGGAGACAGCCACTTGGCATTTTCCTATAAGAGAGTAAGTGTTGCCCCCAAATGGGCTGATTTTCACGTTTGTGGGTTGTAATTTAGGCTGACCGATGCGTGTCCAATGGTCATGCATCAAGATATTACGGTCGGCACCTTCGTCGATCAGGGCATCGAAAGAATACGTCCGTTCTGTGGATGACCGTGATTCGTAGGTAGGCGGGTGCTACCGCTTCTTCATCTTGATCTATTAGTTCGGTAATTGTGGCCACACAGACGTTGATAGGAGCTTCACGCATAGGTGGCTCGTGCAATGGATGGAAAGGAGGGTAGTACTTTTTTATGCGACCATTGAAGAAGCCTATTCCTTCCCCTTCGAGCGTCTCCAACTCGACATTGCCCATTCTACTAATTGCACGCACCCGAAAAGCGCCCAGCCCTCGAAATTTTATTTTCTGTTTGTGGCCTTTCACCGAGTAGAGTAGGACAAGGTCTCCTTGATCAAAGTTGCACTGGTTGACATGCTTGTCAAACCACATCTTTCGTCGTGCCTTCTCATAGATCAGAGCATGGGTGGCTAAAAGTTGAGTCTCCATGAGACGCTCTAACTCCACTAAGAGGTTAGTCCAAGCTTCTCTTCCCTCCCAACGCTCCTGAGCTGCTGTTCTTAAGCTAGGGACAAAAAACTCTAAAGGTAGAATGGCCTCCGTTCCGTAGGTCAGCCTAAAGGGTGTTTGGTCTTATAAGCTATTCGATAGGCCCACAAGGCCGCCATCAATTTATTATCCCAGTCTCTTCGTGATGTGGATACTATCTTAGTAAGCACGTTGACTAGGATTTTATTTGTGGACTCCGCTTGGTCATTTGCTTGAGGGTAGTAGGGAGAGGACCTTCTATGAATGATTAGGAAGGTTGAGAGTAGGTGGGATATCACTTCATTACTGAAGTGCATGCCCTGATCGCTCACTAGTTCAATTGAACAACCAAACCGTGAAAAGACATGCTCCCACAGGAACTTCGCACTGGTTCTAGCATCATTCTTTCTAGTGGCTCTTGCCTCCACCCACTTCGTCAGGTAATCCGCCACAATGATGTAGCGTGCCTGGGAGTATTGCACCGCAAGACTAATAGGTCCAATGAAGTCAATGCCCCATTTTTCGAAGGGCTGTCGCGCTATTACAGGGATCAACTCCATCTTATCTTTGTGCATGGGCTCCTTAGTCCTCTGGCACTCGTCGCAGTGTTTGACAAACTTAGCAGCATCACGGAATAGGGTGGGCCACCATATTTGGGATTGTAGTACCTTACGGGCGGTCGTATCCCCACTAAAGTGCCCGCCAGCTATCCCACCATGCGCCTCTCTCAATACATCGTGCATCTCGTGCTCGCACACACATTTACGCAACAAACCATCCTGCCCCAACCTATAGAGTTGGCCAGCAATCAGTTGTTGGTATGGCTGTATTTTTAAGATAAGTCTCCTTAGCCTGGCTTTCTCAATAGGTCTCTCAGGCAGACCGTTCTCTAGCACTTGGAATACATCGTCGGCCCAATATGGCGTCAAATCAACCCTAAACAAGTCCCCTTCACTAGACAGGCCAAAGAGATGAGCGTCCAGTAAGTCGTCAGGTATGCCTTGTCCAGTAGCTTCCCCTGTGGGTATGCGGGACATGTGATCCGCCATGTAGTGCTACTTTTCCTTATGTACAACCACAGAGAAATCAAACTCCAATAGGAGAAGTAACCATCTTGCTATGCGACCTGTAGCGCACGGCTTGTTCACAAGATACAACAGGGCTTGATGGTCAACGAAAAAGACGAAGGGTGTGGCCAATAGATAATGCCTAAATTTCTTTACAGGAAACGCCATGGCTAGCCCTTCCCTTTCTGTAGTGGAATAGTCCATCTCCGTTTTGGTGAGCTGCCTGCTGCCAAAGCTCACAGGGTAATCAAGATTATGTTCACTAGGCTGGCATAGAACAGCTCTGATAGCAACCTTAGAGGCATCTATGTGTACATGGAATGTTATACTCCAGTCTGGGGCTCGTAAGATTGGTGCAGTGGTGAGAGCCTTCTTTAACTATTCATACACGCACTAGCATTCCTTAGTCCACTCGAATACGATCAGCAACTTGTACAATGGTCTAGTAATCAGCGCCTAGTTTAGTACAAAGCGTCGGTAGTATCTCGATTGGCCTAAGAAACACTGAACGCCCTTGTAGTTAATGGGTGGTGGTAGGTCGACAATGACCCTGACTTTTGAGAAGTCGGTGGCAATGCCATTCCTTGACACTACGTGCCCTAAGATGCATCCGTGCTTCACCCATAACTGGCACTTCAAGGGGTTCAACGAGAGTTTGTATAACCGACATCGTTCAAAGACTACTCTCAACCTCTCTAAGTGTTCGGCCCAATTAGAGTGTATGCACAAGTCATCTACAAACACCTATAACTCGCGTCGTAGCATATCCTTGAAAATGGTGCACATTAATCGTTGGAAAGTTGCAGGTGCATTCATTAGCCCAAAGGGCATAACGATGTAGGCGAATACGCCCCATTCCATGGCAAAGGTGGTCTTGTGCCTATCGTCAGGGTGCACTTGCACTTGATTATAGCCAGAGAAACCATCCAGGAAGCTATAAGCTTCTTTTCCTGCCACCCTCTCTAGCATGTGCTCGGTATACGATAAGGGGTAGTTATCCCTCTTCGTAGTGGCATTGACCTTCTTGTAATTCATACACACCCAAATTTTACCATTCTTTTTCATAACGATCACTATGGGCGATACCCAATCCGTGTGCTCAATCTCATATATAAATCCCGCCCTCATGAGCTTATCAATTTCTTCCTTCACTACTTGGGCATGTTTGGGATTCATAGGGTAAGGCCGCTGCTTTGTTGGCACCGCATCTGGACCCATTGGAATATTATGGGTCACAACCCTAGGATCAACTCCTCTAAGTTCCTCCAAGGACCAGTCAAACACATCGACATACTCTCCGTAGGAGAGCAACAAGTCTAGCCTCCTCATCCTTGGTCAGGTTGTCAGCGATGAACACAGGTCGAGGCGCTTCTTGCCTTCCCTTGCCAGGTCGACTTCCTTGACCCTGGCGGATCCCTCAATTGGTTCACTAGCTTGCCCTTGTCTCTTTGCTCCTAGCAAAACCACCACTCTATCACCCTTCTTAGACTTCGTGAAGTGTTTGGGGAGGTCCTGCGGCTTCTTTTGCCTCTCTGCTTTTGAGTCTTTAGTTTGCTTCCTGGCCTCCTCCCTTAACCATTTGCATCTTAGGTGGACTAGCAAGTCCCCTCTGGTGCGTCTGACCTCAGAGGGTTGGGGTATTTCAAGATCACTCTCTGTACTGACTTCAGACTCCGAGTTAAACTCACATCCCTCGCTTGAGGAAGGATTTTCGCTAGGGGGTCGTAGTTTAGTAGGTGAATCCATCTTCAGTACTGGAGCTACCAGTGACTGCACCACCCCTGCCTGCTCATAATTCATGGCTCCCATGTGCTCCAGCCAGGTCCTATCGCACTCCATCAGCATGACTCCTTTTTCATTCCAGCCTGCCCTTTCCCTTCTAGGCCTAGAGTCTTCCTTGATCTGTTTGATTGCTCTGCCTTCAGTGTCATATTCTATCGTGTCTAACTCCTCTTCACTCTCGTCTGCCTCAGAGCAACAGTGCTCGTACCCCTCATCATCGGAATCTTGCCCCTCTGACTGCTCGTCATCCCCTAGGTTTTCCTCTCCAATCTCCTCTTCATCGATGACTAAAGCCCAATTGTATAATAGGTTAAGATCGTGAATTTTGGTCCATTTCCACCCAGGCCGAGCCAAGAGATCACTGAGGGGTTTTAGATTAGCTGCCTTGTTGCCTTTCAGTTTATCGATCAGGCACTCTACGATTTCTTGAAGCTAGAGCTTGTTGGTGGGGATACGGAACGAGACCGGTCTCCCTGGGTCACGTGAGCTTCCTGCCATCATGCAGAGTGGCACAGTGGGCTCCTTTACTGGCATGCTTGGTGATTTAGCAGCTTGTTTATACAACACTTCCTCATCTGAGAATGGTAGATCAATGATTGCCAAGACATGCATCCAATCCCTCTCGTCCTCAGGGCAGGGGATGTACTTGGTCAATGACACATAGGATTTTCTTTCCTGGGCATCCCCTTTTAGCATGGTCAAGATAGCATCGAGGTCGGCTGGGGTAGTCTTCTAGGTGTCCATCTCGACCCTTATAGCTTTCGTCCTATTCCCCAAGAAGATGAGATTGTTCCCCCAATCTTCAATAACTTGCGCATTCCTCATCCAGGGTCGGCCTAGTAGTATGTCATAGTCCACACCCTTCATGACAATGAAGTTTACGGAAAACTGCGCTCCTGTGACCTTCACTGGCCAGTTCTTTAGGACCCCGAATGGTCTAACCTTCATTCCGTTGGCCAATGTAACATTGAACCTAGCCGCTTCCACAGGTGGGTTTCCCCAGGCCTGTAGAACTGCATGGCTCAAGACACTGACCCCGACGCCAGTGTCTACGATTCCTTTTCGTGTTGCGTCCCCCAAGGCTAAGATAGGTAGGACTGCATGCATCTCTGTGCCTTCCCAGAAGGCATTGACATGCAGTGACCTTGGAGCCAAGTGCAGCGTTAGGCTTGGAATTTGCGTGACTGTGTCCTGCTCTTGCAAGTCAGCAGCAGTATGCTCCCCTTTTCCCTCCACCCAGTGCCTTAATGCTTGCCATAAGGGAGGGTGCTGCCTAAGCAAATCTCCCAAGCTCACTGTCACTGGGGTGGTTATTAAAGTGGTGAGGAGGTTGCTGGGTGGTTGGCTTCCTCCTTGGTCACCATTCTTTGGCCATATGTCCTGGTTAGCTTGTTGATAAGCTTCTCCCTGGTCTTGCCTCTGTGGCATCTCTCGTGGTGTGGGTGCGTTCCCCGATTGAGGTCGCGATGGCGAAACGGGTGTGCTCACACTAGAGAGGTCTTCCATTTGGTCTTCTAGTATGGGTTCTACATCTTCAAGGTGTTCCTGGGCGTCCTTGACCCACTCCTTAACTTCGGCTATAGCCTCGAGTTGCCGTCTAGGATGGGGGTATTCCCCTACCTTGGCACTCCCTAGTTCTGCTATCTTAGGAGCTGAGGTCTCTGCCTCGGCATCAGTGACCCCCTTTCCTGCCACGAAGGTTGTAGCTTCCTCAGTCTTAAGGGTAATCTTTGCGTCTGTTCTCTTTCTCCTTCTCCTCTGGCTTTTCTTTCCCAACAAGGCTGCATCCAGGTTACTTGGCCCAGGCAACGAGATGCCTATTGGTTTTGTTTGCGCTCGCATCATGACATGCAATGGATGGGCGTATCCTCCCCGCCAAAGGTCTCCACACCGAATAGTCCCAAGGGCATGGAGGGCACATTGGCAGAACTGGCTGATGGTTTCCGTCTAGGGCAGTCAGGAAATATGTGTGTGATCCCACACTCGATGCATCGAAGGTCAACTTTGTCCTAATTTGCACGTTTCCTTTCCGGGCAGCGTGATGAAATATGGCCTGGGTGACTGCAAGTCCAGCATGAGATTGGATTCTGGCTTGGTCCTCCAAAGCCTCCACCTCTTCCTCTGCCCAATGCCATCACCGATACCGGTCGATAGTCCATCAGGACTGGATTGCCTTCCTCGTCATAGGAGATGTATGGGTTCACGTAGCTTTCCTCTTCACTAGGTTCTTCCACATAGTGAACAGGAGCATCACTCGTCGATGGTTGGGTTACATAGGATCCTGGTGGTCTGGCTATGCCTGTTGGGTTCATCTCTAGCCTAGGAATGGCTTGTCTTGTGTCATTTGGTGCTGGAAGCGCCAGCTAGGCTCCCCTGCCAAAGAAGTTAGGTGGCTTGTTGCCTAAGTAAGGAGGGTTGTATTGCCGCACATATGGGAACCTCTTGGGCAAGCTACAGTGCAACGCGTCATGACCGAACCTACCACAGTTCGAACACGGCCTAGATCTAGGATCTTGACACTCGGCTAGAAAGTGGTTTCCACCATAGTGTATACACTGCACGTGAGACCGTGTAGGCTTCCTCATCTATTCTTGCAATCGTGCAAGCTCCATTCTTACCTCAGCTAGCTCTTGGCCTTGGTCAACACCCTTTCCCTTATCTTGTGTACTAGAGTTCTCTCTCTCTCCCAACGTCATTGTCTGCTCTGAAGCTCTCTGGCTTGTACTGTCCTGACTGGAGTTCCTCATGCTTCGCTCCCTAAGCTGATCGTCCACCCTTATTGCCTCTTCAAAAACTCTAGCTAACACGTCTCTGTGTAGGGTGGAGTTGCTAGCCAAGGCCTTGTAGATCTCCTCGCTCGGATTCCATTTACAAACACGGTAGACACAGCCTTCTCGTTAGGTCGCTCATTGGCTGAGATCCTCTTGAAGAGGCTATGCGCATGAGTGACGTAGTCTCTTACGTCTTCCTTTTCCCTCTAACTGACATTCATCAACCGGACGATGAGGTTGTCAGAGTACCCTACCTCAGAGAATCTCTTGATAAAGTGGTCTTTAAGATGGGCAAAGTTCGCATGCTCTACTGCATCTAGACTAGTGTACCAAATTCTCCCCTTATCACCCAAATATAGCCCGAAGGCTTGAAAATGTTGTGCAAGGTCCGTGAGACCATTTGCTTTGCAAACTTGTTCAAAATGCTCCACAAAGCTATATGGGTCATTGCTAGGTTCATACTTGTCTAGTTGCTTTGCTACAATAGGGATCCTAAATTTCCCCTGTGCCCCTTGTGTGACCCCTAATCCCGAGAGTAATGCCATGGCTAAGGCTGTCGCGCTCTGCTCTGCGAACGTGTTGTCCATGAGCTGCCTAGCTACAAGTTCACTCAATGATAAGTTAGCCTCTATTACTTGCTCTCTCTCTCTGCATTTGGTCCTGCCTTGGTTGCTCCAGCCAGGGCTAGCACGGGCCTCGTACATGTCTACATCTTGTTGGATTTTCCTAGCCTTTTGCTCGTGGTTATAGGCTATCATGCTCTCTAATGCCCTTTTGATCGCCTTTCTTTCCTCTTCTAGTGTTGCTACCACTTCCTCTACTAGCCTACCCTGAACTACCGTCCTAGTCAACAAGTCATACTCATTGACTAACTCCTGCACTATGACTGGGAATTCTCCCAAGTCCAGTCGGTCCTCTCCTTGTCCGCCTCGTGATCCTGACATTGCTCCCACTTCCAACTCCACAAGGTCGTCGATCAATTTGAGTAACTCCGACAACATCCAATCCTCTATGCTGTCGCCTTATGGATCTTCGTGTCCTCTTAGGGTCCTACTGATGGGGCTTTCTAGCAACTGACTATGTTTTGGGATCTTCTCCTAGCAGTGGGTTCCTTGATGTTATTATGTTTCCTGATGAGCTCCTTGTTATTGGAAGCAGTCGTCAATCTTATCCACAACTTGTGCTTCGTGCTTTCTAGTGCTTAGTGCGAAAACAGGCTTTTCCTTTTCTTGCAGTGCACCTTAGGTGATGAAATCAAAAAGTGAGGTGAGGATGCATAAAATGCTCAATGCAGACTCCTCTCTACCCCTCACATTCGTAACCTGATGTGGCTCTAAGTGCAGGTTCTGGCTGATCTAAAGCTTTACTAAAAGACCCTGTTGCATTCTCTATTCTGCTTCAGGGTTGGTTGGTTGGCTGGTCGCCAAACGTCACGTCAAATTCCAATTTTGGTATGCTCAGTGTCTAGATGTTTGGGGTGAATCTTCAGTCATCCTGTCTGGCCTCTAGCTTCTGAGGTTAAATTGGGTTCCCTGGGGGATCAGAGATGTGACCAAGGTAGCAAGGATTGTGGGATAGGTTTAAAAACCTTCTATTAAAAGTCTCATGAACTGGTCCGATTCTGGGAATCGGACGGGGCTGGTCTGATTATAGCAATCGGACGGGCTGGTCAAATTCTACTTAGGTCCGACTTCCCTAGTCGGAGGGGGGAGGTCCAACTACTGCAATGGGTCGAGTGGTCCAAGTCCAGGACTAGGACATGTAGTCCGACTTTGACACTGGGTCCGATTCTAGGAATCGGACGGGCTAGTTCGATTCTGAAAATCGGATCAAAAAAGTGGTCCGATTTTCGGGCTGATCTGATTCTAGAGATCGGATCGAAAAAGTGGTCCGATTTTTGGGCTGGTCCGATTCTGGGACTCGGACGCACTAGTCCGACGGCGTGGACGACGGCCACGGGTTGTTGTGCGCGATGCCTCAAGGTCAACATCTACTCCACCGAATCATGTCGTGCCTTCCAAATAGATGCAAAGCAATAGAGGGAACCGCCGGGCGTACCTAGAAGCAATGTGGCGCTCAAATCAACCAGCACTTCTCGATCTCCCTGTAGCTCTCTCTCTCTCTCCTGCTCTCTCCCTGGCTCTCAAGGTCACTCTCTTCTTAGAAGGCAGAATGTCAAATGTGGTGTTCCCTGGCTCCTTGGGCCCCTTATTACCCCATCCCAGGCTGTTGTAAACTCAGAAATTAATCCCGCACACTCTTCCAGCCAGAAGTCTGAATCTGTGTCCTTATTTCCGTGTCTCCAGCAGCAGCAAAACCCTTCTATTTTCCTTCTTTTCCTATCCTAATCTTAACCTAATGCAACAGAAATCAAAAACAGAGATAGAGATGGATGGTCCTACTCTAATATTCAACAACAAATTAAAATACTTACTTGCTCCAAGGATTAAAACCTCCTAAATCTCCTAACTATCTCAAGCACCAGTTCGGGCTGCAAACCCTACTTCTATGCTCGATTCGATGCGTGCGGCGCTCAAGGCTCGATTCCGTCAGTCCCGGCAACGGAACCAAAATGGAGGGGAGCTATAGAGCTCTACCCCGAGACCTACGGACTGCTTATTGATCAAGCGTTTCAAGCCGAGTGGCCATGGCTACCTCTCACATAGCCGACACGCAATGCCTACCTTATGGGTGTAGTGAGTTTACCTTGATGCTCGATCGAGTTCCCTCCTCTCTCTTGCACTCCAGTAACTCCACGATCCTTGTGGCAAGCTCAAGCAACCTCAAGCCCCCTCCATCAAGCTCCATCCTCCATAGCCGTGCAAGAGAAGAGAAGAGAAGAGAAGAAGAGAAGATGGAGAGCTTTTTCTCCACAATCCCTCACTCTCACACACACTCACTCCCTCACACTCCCTCAGTCAAGCACAAGCAAGAAGGCAAGAAACAAGAGAAGAAGAAGAAGAAGAAGAAGCTTTGGCCACACACAAGAATGAACTTCTCATTCCCTTTTGAACTTTATATACATGCCCTACTTTTTGGGTGGTCATCCCCACTTTTTACATGGCCGGCCATTAGCCTAGGCCCTCTTTTCCTATTTCCCACCGTTCTACTTATCCCGTTCCCACTAATGCATACAATTTGCACAAGAGTGAGCCCGACGCTCTGTTTAGAAGGATTCAAGAGCGCCTTCATATTTAATGGCGCACTTTTACTCTTTTCTTTTCTCGAGGTGACACCATCATTCAAATTTTCAAGGTCTGACCTCCATCCAGGGCGCCTTTTCCTTCCTTTGTCCTGTGCCTTTTTGGTTATCTCCTTCTTCCATTTTTCCTGCACTTCTGCTTCATTTTCTGTTCCTATGTGCTGCAGTTAACAGGGAGTTCTTGATGGCTGGCTATGTAAACCCATTGTGGACGTACACGTTATACTTTATACTTTGATGGAGCATCCAGGGGCCCTAATAAAAAAGGGAGTGTTGGAGTAGTTATTCGAGATCCCCGACGCAGAGTTACAATGAAATTAGCTATTTATCTCAGGGTAGGATTCACTAACAATATGGCAAGGTATAAAGCCTTGATTATGGGACTGAACATTGCCAAGAAAGGTGGTATTCGGTGGTTGTTAGTAAAAGGGGATTCCCAACTGATCGTAAATCAACTCAATGGGACATACACAATTTGAAATCCCATCCTTCGTATGTATCATCGAACTGCTATAACCCTACTTGATGAATTTGAGAGCGTCTCTCTTCAGATTCCACGTTATTGGAATCAGTTTGTAGATTCATTAACTAATTTTGCTTATGAGGAGGACCTCATCTTCAACAGTGGTCCTAGTCCGGACGTTGTTATTGATAATGAGACAGGACTTGGTCGCTTATGAGGAATGTTATCAAACCACGCATTATATGGCAGGTGATAGTTGGTATGGGTAATGCAAAGAGTAGCCAAGGCCCATCTACCACTACTATCTTGAAGACGACATGTTATGCGTACACCTCTTGCTATATATGCAGGAGGTATGGGTCGCAACTTGATGCATTTAGTCTAGGGCAAAAAGCCCTAATTTTCTCCTTGAAATAGAGCATATTTTCGTATATGTGCCTTCTTCCAAGGAGGGAACTATATGAGCTAGTTCGCTTGATTTCTTTAGGCCAAGAGAGCCAATTGCTTTCAAATTTTAATGTCTGGTTTCATTAGGCCAAGAGGGCCCTATGTCTGTTTAGTGCAGGTGCGTTTAATGGTTTGTTGTTTTAGTGATTGCATCATACAAGTTGACGAAGTCCCTAGAGGGAGCCTTTGCTATGGAGGAGCTTCTTGTGGCCATTCCAGGTGGTTTCGTTCCCTTTTCAAGCCTTTTTTCCTTAAGCAAATAATGATACATGTGTATGTAAGGGTGCTTTCTTTTTATTGGGGACTAGCAATCAAGGCATGAAGTCCCAGGTTTAGTTTATGTATGTCTGGGGGGGAGATTTGAGTAGTCATTGCCTCTTGCAAAGGCATTATCAAGCACTAAAAGACCTACTTTAGAAGGAAGTTCTGGTGACCCTGTTTTGCTGACCTACTAGGCGACTGTGCTAGGCATTCCTGTTAGTGTGGGGTAGTTAGAGAAGCCTACTAAAAATAACCCACAGGAACAATCCTAAATATTCAAAAGAAAATCTATGAAATACAGAGGTGTGTAAAAAGGGGTTCTAACCCCTATAAAAATAAAGAAGAAAGAAAAATCTTTAAGTAGTCGTTTATCGCCTTGCGAAGGACTGGTAGGTTCCTGGGGACGAGACGAGACCCAAGGTTGATGCCTTGTCTTCCTAGGGATGGAAACTAGCTGAAAATCAAAGTAAATAAAAGAAGGATTGGAGTGAAAATAAAAGCGAGCATTAGAAAAGGATTAAGTGGTGCCTTGCGTGGGCTTTGTAGGTTCTTAGATACCGAGACAGGACTGGGGCCAATATCTTGTTCTCCTTGGGTCACTACGCTCAGCTCCCTCCTTTTTACATGCCTGAGTATGGAAAATCCAGGGCTACAAGGGAAATGTGCTAAAAAACACCATCTATTGATCAAGCTATAGGAGTCCTCGCCTAATAGGAGCTCCTAGTTGAGTTGTCCTTAGTTAGGTAGGTAGTTCAAACCACCACTTAGGATTACCTCTCTAATAGTTCTTTTTAGCTTGGTCATGTTGGAGCAGTCGGTTAGTGACTTGCTTTGGGCTTTCTGTTAGATTATGCTAGGCCTACTCTATGAGGTGCCCGCCCATCGGTTGTCCAGGCACACTTTTAGCGATCTATCGAGAAACGAATCTAAGCATCGCTGCTCAGCACTCCCATGGAATGTTCCGAGTTTTATCGCCCAGGGTTTCCCCAATCCTCCTCGCAACAACAGAATGTTCATGGTCAAACCCACTAGGATCGACCTGAAATTCGAGTTCCTAGTTGCCAAGGTCTCCTAATAGCATTCTAGCGTCGGGTTTTGGACATCCTACTTTACGTAGAGATACCCAATCCGACGCAGACCCATGCCGCACTTGGTTCAAAGAGAATGGGAAACGAGAGGGATGTGCTACTCAACCTCTCTGCCTGTAGGGCATAGTCCCATTCCGGTCCCCTAAAACGGCATGAATCGAGGTTCTATCCTAACAATTTCTAAGGTCGAAGATGGTAAACCTTGTGAGAAGCCTTCTAGTTCTCTGGGACCACCCTGCCGTAGGACGGACCCGTCGCGAGTTCCGCCCACTCGCTTCCCTTAATAGCTTCAGTTTTCTAATTAGGTCCTACCACATTTTTGTGTGACACTTAAAGTCAACTTCATTAATTAAGCCTTTTAGGGAAATGGTTCGTTCGCATAACTTATAGCAAGGACACGAAAACAGAGCAAGCAATCTATTGACAAATAAGTTTAAACAATTTTCTTAACTTATCTTCAAGTTAATCTTTGTCTCTCGCCCATACATGAGAAATTATGTATCCCTTCTGTCCAACAAAAGTATCTCTTCTTCCCTACAGAAGTAACTGGTCCAAATCTCATGGCACCACAAACTCAATCATTTATCTAGAATAGGATCTCCCAAACATGCCCAGATGTTAGGGGCCACGGAGGTCTTCAACTCCATTCTAGACCTAGCAAGGGGTGTCCAGAGCTCCAATTGACCCGCAAGTTGTCTAGGAGCGAAACATCATTTCCGCGGTTGGCCTTTGCACCACTCGACCTTCGGCTCATGAATCGAGCAGTGCCCTCTTTGGGTTAATCCGTGATGCGATCATAGAGGTGATCCACCCGTGCAAAATATCCTTCCTTAATTAAATCCTTTAAGAATCAAGCACAAACAAGGCATTCAACCCTAATATCATTTTCCAAGAAAACATTCGTTTATTCCCATGGTGACTTGTCATCACGGACCCTTGCCATGCATTTACCATAAATCACAAGCACTTGGAATAATCATCCAAACAACAACTAACAACCAGTTGAATGTAAAAGCATTTAGGATGTTGTTCAATCAACCAACAAAACCAATTTCTTCCCAAACAATGCAAGAATAGTCGCAATAACATTTCCATCACATATCTGCTCTCCCCCTTGGGATCAACGAGCGATTCTATATAAAATTTACTTAACGCTTGTATGCACAATTTTTAATGTCATGATTATGCCATTCATAACCCTTGGCCAATTCTTCCTTGTAATTGCTCTATCAACGAATAAGCCACATGCAACTAGGTGCAATTAACTTTCCTTGATATATGTACTTTGCAAGCTCCATCTTACAAATATGTGAGATGAAATGATCTATACTCGTGCATCATAGTATAGGGCCTAACGTATCTCATACAGGAATCAAAATAAGCATCTATCAATTTAGAAATACATTACTTATGACCGGTACCGCAATTGGATTGACGGTGATGCCTTCGTCTAAAGCTTCATTGGTGGTTATGGGATTGCCATCTGTACATGAGATTCTTCGCTTGGGGGCCATCGTCCGCAAGTAGACTCAAGATATTAAGAAGGTGGAATAGATTCGAGATGGGAGAGTGTAAGAGAAGATAGATGAGTCAAGGATCCAATTAGAGAAAATTGAGCTAACTCTCTTCCTTACAGCCTCACGGGTCTCTTACTCTCTTTGTCTCTCTCTACCTCTGTCTCGCAGCCTCTCGGGGTCTCCTTATGCTTTCTTGTGCCTCCCCATGCCTCATATTTATAGTGAATTAGAGAAGAGGGCTTTGTGGCTGAGAAGTGGAGCTCTTTGTGGAGGGGGATCTTGGAAAGATCAATGATCTGATGCTTAGATCATAAATCTGATGGTTCCATTGGCTCCGAAAGGGGGGTAAAACCCCAAGACACTTGCATAGAAAGCTCTTAGTTCACTCCTTCTTCTTTTCTCTGTTCGAAGTGTTGTCTACTGCCTGTAGACTGCGATCGCGACGCGCACGATTTTGCAAATCCTCTCTTTATTAATGGGGGTAGTTATGGATACAAAGTATCCATAACTACAAAGTATCTTTATTCTTAATGGGGGTAGTTATGGATACATAGGGTGCCTCCTTTTGGATACCTAAAACTTAAAGCCACTTGGTGTGTGTGAATTAAGAAAGCGGGCTACAAATGAAATAAAGCAACTAAAAAAGGTACAATCATAGAAAAAAAACCTTTCATGTTGCCCAAGCCTATCGTGAAGGAATCAATATTTGTGGACATCTCACCTATAAATTGTGCCAACATTTTGTTGTAAAAATATTTAGAAAACAAATCAAGACCAAACCTACGAGGCACACATCGTTCTCACGCTCATTTGGAAGAAACCAAGTTTTTCGCTCTCATATGGTTTCTCCCATTTGTCTTTAGTATTGGGTGCTTATTTGGTGCACATTTTGTTTCTAACACATGGCTTTAATCATTTGCCATTAGTCCTTCACCTTATTTTTTATGCGTGTGAAGAAGATTATATTTCTTTTTGCACTCACAAAGAACAAGTATCTCCCACTCCTTCCACTTTGATCTATCAAGATTGAAAGGTATAGTGTTTTGGGTGTTCGCCCTCTTGGCCTTTCCCCTTCCTATGCCCTAGTTTATGCATCAGAAAGGGAAATGGAACTAAAGAGGTCTTCATAGTTGCAATGTTAGGGGGGATTTTGGCCCCAACATTCTCAACTAGAGTAGGAATTTGATGAGTTAGATATTGGACTAGGCAATTAGTTCTTTGATGACTAAAAATCGGGGTCCCCCATGTATCTAGGATCATCAAATGAAACCTCCCAATTTTGATTTAGGTCATAATTCATACCACAAACATTAGTTCTTGTAAGTGCATTAGAAATGTAAGTATTGAGCTTCCTTTATGCATGCATGTTTAAAGGATCATTGGATGAAAATTCCCAATCTCAATTTAGGACATAATCCCTATCACAAATGCAAATTCTTGCTAATGTATTGGAGATGTAATCATTGAGCTTGTTGAGATGTCAAGCTCAATACGAGCTGACACTCATGTACCTAAATGACCATTTTCACATTCATATCACTAACACGGTTGGTACCTACATCAACATATCATTCCAGTGATACTTTACAGCCACTAGTCCACCTACTCGAGTTATAAGATATTTGTCCAATCATCTTTCTCCTTAGCATGTTCATGTTATGGACCGCTTGTATATTATGTATATTGTATTCTATCTTATTTTTTGTGGACTCATGTAGTGAAGAAGAAGAAGAAGAAGAAGAAGAAGAAGAAGAAGAAGAAAGACTAGGGTTTCAACTTCCTATCTTGTGTGCATTCTCTCTGTGTGTTTCATGTCTTGCAAGAGCTCAAGCTCCCTCTCTCTGCCCCTCTTAACTTTACACATGCATGCCAAAAGCAGAATGGAATGTTTAAATTTAAAAGGTCATCGATATAGGCATGTCAATAGTAAGTATACAAAGGCTCTTTTAGCATAAGCATACTCAAATATTTGTTATCTATGGATCATTGTTAGGTACTATTGGACACAAGGCAACCATTAATATGACGTTGTCTCTTCTAATGGACATCACGGCAAGTATAACAAGAGGCGAACCGATGTCTCAATGTGCTAAGGTGTGAATGTGGAGGTGGGAATTGTGCATGATGTCTAATCATCGTGCTGGCATGGTACTAGTCTAACTTGCATGCAGGCCAAGCATGGTAGGGAGTCTAATTTTGTAGGTGCTTATGAAAGCTTTGAGGTCTAGTGGGGATGTTATGTAGATAAATTCCTATGCATCCCACACAAAGAATAAAGAACCTGATGATGCCAGGAGGCATATTTCACGGTGGATTTCGTGCCACGGTGGATTCCGTAAACTTTGTTGACCGGGGCTCATACACAAAGTGGATTCTTTGTGCGAGAAGTTGATGGGGACGCCTATCCTTTTCGGGTGTTTCGTTAATTTAGTGTGTACATGGGTGATTCCATAGCGGGTGATTCCGCAAAATACATATTAAATTAATAAACGTTTATGAGTTTAGAGTGCACACTCGTGATAAATTAAGGTTAGGATTGATTTCTAACCAGTTGATTTATTTATGTAGTTGAAGACTGCTAGGTATTCACTTTTGTCGGTTTAATTGTATTATTTTACTAACGATTGTGAATGCTTCAGTTAATGTGTAGAGATAGCAGCAGTGGCGGAGGAAAGCATTGGAGGATAGCGTGTATTCGAGTTATCACTTATATTTTGATGGGCGCATACCTTAGGCATGGCGCCTATATTTTATCGCGCCTATTAATTAAGGCATTGGATATTTATTTATTATTTTGTATGCGCATGGGCGCACAATTATGATATTTGTATTTGGACATTGTATTGGGTATGCCTGACTCTTTGGGCGCCCGCCCATTAGCTTTATTTCTATTTGGCACTAAAGCAAACTCAAAAGCCAAAAGCGTGCTATTTTGTAATTTGGGCTATTATTTGAGCTTGAAGATGATTAATACATAAAATACATGCTTTGTGGAGCGCTCACACAAGGCATGGGGGGAGATTGCATCCAATTTGTCTCTTGTTCATGTCGTGCATGTTTTCTACCTTGAGTTTTGTGCAAAAGTAGAGTTCTTTAGACTGGTGCATAGATCGGATGTTGTATGCTCGCGTAGTGAGCGCCAGAAGGTCCGCAAGAACAAAATAACTCTACTTTTTGCACAAAACTCAAGGTAGAAAGCATGCACGACATGAACAAGAGACCAATTGAGTGCAATCTCCCCCCATGCCTTGTAAGAGCGCTCCACAAAGCATGTATTTTATGTATTAATCATCTTCAAGCTCAAATAATAGCCCAAATTACAAAATAGCACGCTTTTGGCTTTTGAGTTTGCTTTAGTGCCAAATAGAAATAAAGCTAATGGGCGGGCGCCCAAAGAGTCAGGCATACCCAATACAATGTTCAAATACAAATATCATAATCATGCGCCCATGCACATACAAAATAATAAATAAATATCCAACGCCTTAATAAATAGGTGCGACAAAATATAGGCGCCATGCCTAAGGTATGCGCCCATCAAAATATAAGTGATAACTCGAATACATGCTATCCTCCAATGCTTTCCTCCGCCACTGCTGCTATCTCTACACATCAACTGAAGCATTCACAATCGTTAGTAAAATAATATAATTAAACCGACAAAAGTGAATACCTAGCAGTCTTTAGCTACATAAATAAATCAACTGGTTAGAAATCAATCCTAACCTTAATTTATCATGAGTGCGCACTTTAAACTCATAAACATTTATTAATTTAATATGTATTTTGCGGAATCACCTGCTATGGAATCACCCATGTACACACTAAATTAACGAAACACCCGAAAAGGATAGGCGTTCCCATCAACTTCTCGCACAAAGAATCCACTTTGTGTATGAGCCCCGGTCAACAAAGTTTATGGAATCCACCGTAAAACCTCACGGGATCCACCGTGGCACGGAATCCACCGTGAAATATGCCTCCTAGCATCATACCGATTCCGTAAAACCTCACGGAATCCACCGTGGCACGGAATCCACCGTGAAATATGCCTCCTGGCATCACCTGATGTTCAAGACATTGCCCAAGCCAACAAGCTCTTCAAGGTGGACATGGAACTGTCTCTGAAAAATCTTTGTCGAAGGTGTTATGACTTCTCTACTTCTAGGTTGTAACTCCACTTCATGGGCAGGGTTCCTACAGATGATGAGTTCTCTAGATGGTTTGTTAGCACCTATCATGCACATTGCAACCTGGTATACCTTTAAGTTCATTAGGAAGGGCTTTTACTAGACCTTGGTGGGAACTTGAAATGAGAGAAATTAGATGCTCGGATGCTTTGTTGGCTATTAAGGCAACCTTATACGTTGCCTTCTCTAGTCCACTACCTTCTCCCTCTAAAATATTCTCCTCTCAGAATGCTCAGTGTGGGTGTCCTTCCCCAACCTTCATGTTGTGTTCAAGAATGAAATCAAGATCATTGCTTCAACTCATGGGAAAGTGCTATATGTTCCTCCCCTTTCCCACAAATTGTAAAGGGGAGTATTGAAGGGTTGAACCCCCCTAATGTGCTTGAAATCCACCATGAGAGAGGTTTGGACATTATTTGTGATGCTTGATTTTCTAGTTTTCATAATGTTTATTGTATTTGTATCATCAAATTGGCCACTTTGTTAAGGCCTACCCTTAAAAGGGGAGCAAGGAAGGTGTGTAGGATGTTTAATAGAAGCCGTAGGAGAAACAAGGCCAAGTTAGCACAACCCATCATGTTGACAAGAAGGGCAATAGTAGAGTGGACAACACTACAAAATCAACTATTGATATTATAGGTGTAAAGGATGGAAAAGGGCACCCCTTGCAGTGGTTTGCTAGCGTTGAGAACAACAAAGATCCCATGCAAGGTAATAGGGTCCTCGAGCCCCTAGACTCTAACAATCTTGCTCAAGATCTCTATTCTAAACTAGAATGCTTGTGGCCTGTGTTGAAAAGGTACGGGCCTCTTTCTAATAACACGTTTGTCCAAAATGTCAAAAAGATGTGGGCCTTTGTGACTCTTCTACTCTCTCCTTGGCTAAGAGCTCAAATTGCCATGTGGTTGAAATCACCAAATTTTGCAAAAGGTATGATAGGTAACAAGCTAAAATGAGGAGGTGGCAACTTGCTATGGGTGAAAATTTTAGAGAAGCACTACTTGAGGCCTTGATGTTGCATCGTGGTGATCCCATCTCACCTTGCCTCCTTTAGAATGTGGCAAGATTTATCAAGGATCATGAGGCCTATAGGATTGCTGGTCTCAAGGTTCAATTGAAGGCGATTGTGATGATGTTGTAGGAAGCTCCCCACCTCAACATATATCGATGCTATAAAATGCAAGCAAAAGAAGGAAACCATTGCTATGATAGAGGACAATGAAGGCAATGGCTTGGTACTCTAAAATGCAAGTAGAAGAAGGAAACCATTGCTATGACAGAAGATGATGAAGGCAACATATACTATGATGAAGCCTCCATCTTTGAGATCTTCAATAGACATTTGTCCTCCATTTTGGTATGTCACTTCTTCCCTCCCATGACTACAAATGAAGCATGGAGGAGTTCCTTCAATACATGGATAGTTTTTCTGATCGTGATGTAACCTTATGTCTATTAAGGCCATTCACTAAGGAAGAGTTTCTCTTTGTGATCAAGTCAATGAAAAAGCATTGTGTTCATGGCCTTGATAGCTTCCCTGTTGAGTTTTATCTTGGGATATGGAATGTATGTGCTGATGACCTTTGTAAGATGCTATACCAATTCAAAGCATCCGATAGTTTGTCGAGGATAGCCAATGAAGAGATTATTAAATTGGTGCCTAAATCAACGAAAAGGATGAAACCTAGACATTGGAGGCCACTGAAAATGCTAAATGTTCCATACAAAGTCATGGCAAAGGCCGTGGCTTATAGGATCAAACATGTCCTCCATTGGCATGTACATAGTAGACAATATGGCTTTACACATAGCATGCATATTTAGGATGCCATCCTCCGCATCATAATTGGTAGCAATCATGTAGTATCTCTTAAAGATGACTATTTTCCCCTTAACATGGAACTTGAGAAGGCCTATGATAGAGTGTGCTAGGAATTTGTATTGGTTATCCTTGAGAATGCTAGATTTGGTTGCTAGTTTTGTCTTTTGATTCACGCTCTGTTCTCAAATGCTTCCATTACTGTGTTTATTAACGGCTATGCATCCAGTAATTTCATATTGAGTCATAGCATTAAGCAAGGAAGCCCTATCACTCCTCTGCTCTTTGCAATAGTAATGCACCCTCTCATATGCTATATTGATCATGCCATAAGGACCTAGACTATTCGTCCATTAGTTCTACAAGGTAGCCAATATTTTTGCACAAGATGTTCACATATGATAACTCCAACAATGTGCATGCTGACCCCCTTTCAATAAGCACCCTACTTGGTATTTATTATAATTTCTCCTTTTTGTTTGGCTTTAAAGTTAGTAGCCAAAAATTTGAGCTACTATTTCTCTCTTGGGAAGATATCCCATAGTGAATTAAATAGTTGGGGATCCTTAAGATCCCAAAAGGGCAAGCCATAAGATATATTGGCATTCCAATAGGTGTTGGGCTAACCTTCAAGAGCTACTTTGAGCGGTTCTTTGCCAAGGTGTAGGATAACATTAGAGATAGGCTCCCTTTCACAATCAAATTTGCTAGAAGGTTGGTGCTTTTGAGGATGATTTTGTCTCCTATACTGATCTTCACTGCATTAGTTTTCCCCTTTTCTAAGGCAAATTGGGATAGGATTGATGCCCTATTCTGTGGTCCTATGGGGTAGCCAAAGGATGGCCTACTATTCCTTGGGAGCAAGTCACTTCTCAGAGACTGACAAATGTGGCCTAGGTTTGGAGCCTCTCAAAGAGGGGGCATGTAGGCTTTCAAATTCTCTTTTAAAGAGGATTATTAAGGGATAGCCTTGGTCCATCCTAATCACTAAGGGACAACCTTGGTCCATCCTAATCACAAGCTGGACCTCAGACTCCAAGATGTATGGTAAGATATGGCTCGATGTCAAATGGCATGATTTTCTATTTGTAGGACCACGCATTATGGTGCAATGCTCCAATGCCACCAATCAGATTGTTGTGGCCTAGCAAACAATGAGCTAGCTCTTCAAGTGGAGAGGAGGGGATAATGGGAAAGAAGATGCCTCTTTGGCCTTGAACATTTGACATTGCCTCATGCTTTCGAGAATGGATGTCTCGGCTCATCAGAATGCTAACGTGTGTTTCAAAATCTAATGAAAAGGACTTGGGTGCTATTATGATATTTGGGATCATATGTCTTGCTCCTTTCTCCCCCATGAATAAGTTGCCATGCAATTTGGGCTAAATAGAAAAAAAGATGCATGGTTACAATAAGTGTTATCTAGAACTAAAGAGGGTTGGCCTACTTCCCCTTGTATGAGTAGTCATGCTTTTCTCGAGTATTTGACCAACTCACATGACAAATCACTCTTAGTTGCAAGAGGAAGGTAAAGAGCCCAATGCTAGGTGGTTTCTAAGGACCATGGAGTCTTGGTGGAAAGCATATCCAAGAGGCGGGTTCAGGTTGTGGATGAAGTGCCTTAAGAAGGCATGGAGGCCAACCCCCTCATTCAAAATCGATGTATTGCTTTGGAGGAAAGCAACCAACAAGCTCGCCACTAGAGACAAGATCTCTAAGTTCTGATAGATATCACCCATGTGTGTCTTCTTGCAAGAAAAAGGAGGAAACAATTAAGCATGTATTTTGGGATTGCTAAGAGACTCGCGCCTTGTGGAGGAAAATCAAGAAAACCATGGAAGGGACGAATTTGCATCATGTGGTAGGATGGAAGCAGATCTTGCTCGAGGATCATGGCAACTTAAATGAAGTCTAAGAAAAAGTGTGGAACGTCCTTCGAAGTGCCACTATGCCAAGTCCATGGTGCCTCAAGAACAACATTGTATTTGGTTGCCTCAAAATGCTCTATGTCTCCCCTATCAAAGCCTTTGTAATAACATCTTTTTGGATGCATGCCATATGGTTAAGAAGATCTCCAAGACTAATGAGGCTCTTAAAGCTAGTTTTCAAGCTCTTCAAAGGGCATAAATGTTAGCTCCCCTCCTCACTAGGGATGATGTAAATATTTTACCATCAAATATAATATTACCCTTGCATTTTTAAAAATAAAGTATAAGAAGAGGCACTTATTAGCATACGTGTCTTATTCACATGAGGCACTATTAATACGTGAAGATTATAATCATAAAGAGATCAAAGATACAAAATTTTTGAAAATAAGCGTTCTCATTGAGTCAAATTGATTTTGAAGCATGTGTATTGCGTCATTGATATCATTTTGAAAGCAAAAGAGTTTCTTCTAATGGACAGAACATAAGAATTGGCAAAAAAGACATGGTAACATAATTCCCTATTGATGAACAGAAAGGATGAACATAAGGCAAGTATTAGCACAAAGGCTCTTTTAACATGGGCACAAGGCAACAATGAACAAAATGCAAGTCTTAACCTAAGGAAATTTTTAGCATGGGCACTAGGGATTCTATAATGCTAGATACCATTATCTACAACATTGTGATTCTATTAGAAACCTTTAGAATAATCTTCTCATAAACAAAAAATCAATAATATCTTATAGAAAAGCGAATATATTCTTATTATTGCTTCATGCGAGCATTTGGTGCACAATTCCTTTACATGAAGAGCTAAGGACGTGCATTGATAAATGATTGTGATAGGGTTCTTTTAGAAGCAAGTTGTTTCCAGATATCTTCTTTATAGTAACACATGCATCAAAAAGTTAATCCCGATAGAATAGCATGGTGTAATGGCATGGGAGGAGGTGGAATTAAATGTAATATGCAATGTTGATGCTATCACACTTGGGTGCATTGTGGATTGATGAAGGAGGTGGGAATCATCGACTTAGAACTAAATTTGTAATTCATTGGCGAGGTAATGGGTGGGAAATGCCTGTGTAGGTGGCACAATAGTCAGTGTGTGGTAGAGAGTGTCAACATGCACTCAATTGCAACCCTAAACAAATGAATGGACATAAACATGGCCATGCAATGCAACATGGTGCCAACGATGAAGTAGGGATGGGGATCTCAGACCATGGATGAGGAGGTCGTAATGGCCAGTGAAGGCAACGTTGTGTAGATTGTGTTTTTGTGTATGCCACAAAAGTGATGTGACTGCCAATTGTTGGTAAGAGGCAGCCCAAGAAATATGGTGTAGGCATGGAGATTCCTAGAGGGCCAATTCCCTTTGGAAATGGAGAAATATCATGGGTATTACTGAATAGATGATCAGTGGATAACACATGAATGTGACACCCATTTCCTTCACATGAGAAAATATTATGATTGAGGTTATGGATGAGAAAGAGTGACGATGATTCACAAGAAAAGGTTTTCTTTTTTCATTCCCAAAGCTTCTATCTACAATACATCAATATTACCATTGGTCTTTTGGTGATGTTCTTGGAGGGAGTGACCAATGAACCTTTGGGTGGTTATGCTAGGAAGCCTCTAGTTGTGGTTGGATTGGGTGGACAACTTGTTGATGGTCTTTGGGCAGTCTCCTTATGGGGGAGTCCTTATGTAGCAGGTCACAGAAGTGTGGAAGAAATTAAAAAGGAAAACTAGGATTATTTATATTGAGTATTATCTAAAGTATCATGCTTAAAAGTTCATCAAAACACATTGCATGAACTTGTAAGGGAGAGTATAGAGAGGGATGATAGATAGAGTTTTGGACTTAGCCTCAAATTGGCAATGTGACTATTGTGGGGTTTAAGACATGCTGGCAAGGTGGCAAAACTGGTGGGTATGAGTGATTGGGTGTTATGAGGGAGTTATTAGGTGATGAGAGGAGCCCGTGTAGCAGACCCAGGCCCCCCCTGCGTGTGCCCACGAGTGACCAGGTGCTATGAGAGAGATCTATCGGGTTCTGAAAGGAGCCCACAGGGCGGATCCGGGGGTCCCTCCCTGCATGTGAGGCGAACGGTGTTGTGTGTCCTCGTGCGCGTGTGAGAGTGTGGGGGACCGGGGTTCTGTTTGTGGGGTGTGTCTGACTCGCATATTCCGTGATTATCACAGGATTGTTCTCCCACCACCTGGTCTGTCGAGAGAGGGGCTGTTCTCGCTCTCCCCCAACCCGCAGTCCCACCCCGCACCCGGCCCCTTTCTTCTTCTTCCACTACCCCCTGCATCTTAATTGTGGCAATGGCGGCACGCCCCGTGCCAGGCCCCGCGCAATCCCTTTCGCTTATCACCAGCTCCCCCTGACCCCCTGCAGCTCGGCCTCCCGACACCATGGCCCTCGAGCTATCCGTCCACTTCCATCAGGCCTACCCTCTCCCTCAGCAGCACCTGCATCACCTCCCATCCTGCAGATTCCGCCCCAGAGCATGCCCTCTGAGCCATCATGGAGGTGCCTCCCTTCCCCCTCGTCCCCTTTCCTGTGCATCGGCCGCGTTCTCGTCCATTCCTCCTGCTCCCATCCCGTCCACACCGCACGCATCCTCCACATTGCAGGTGCTGAAGAGAATCTGTGCACTCACCTTGCCCGCGTCGTCCTGTTATGCCGCCGTCATACTCACCATTACTGTCTCTCAAGCAGCTTGGGTCCTCCTCGTCATTCTGCGGGGCAGGCCCTCGAGCTGTGCATCACTTGACCAGGATGCTGATTATGTCAATGAATTGTTGACAGAGAGGCGTGTCAGCACTGCAGAGGCTCTTCTCAACAGGGTGAAGCTGTATCTAGGCCTCAACTACCCCCAGAATATATCCATTCAACAAGAGGTACATGATGTCAATCAGTTATTAACAGGGAAGAGACTGGGTACAGCCCAGAAGTTACTTAGTAGGCTAGAGAGGTTGCAATGTTTCAGAAAAGTTGGCCTGGTGGAGCAGGGTGGGTTAGGATTGGCTTTACTTAGTACCACTGCAATGGCTAAAGATCATATTAGCCCAGTCTTAGCTACACTGTGTGCAAACCCTACCTTCATGTCAGCTCTTGTAGCATGGGCGATTGCACAGGTTCTCAAGGTGTTTACAACGTTTTTTGCTGAAAGGCGCTGGGACTTGAAGAAGCTCGTTGGATCAGGTGGAATGCCTTCATCACACTCGGCTTTGTGTGTTGCCCTCACTACATCAGTTGCACTATGTCATGGAATAAGTGACGCCCTTTTTCCAGTCTGCCTTGGGTTTACCCTCATTGTTATGTACGATGCAACAGGAGTGAGGAGGCATGCTGGTATGCAGGCAGAGGTATGAGTTTATACATTGTGCCTATTACTCTTTGATATAAATTCTGCAGCTAGCTAATGCACTTGTTCTCTGGTCCGCTTTGAAAAGTTCTAATTTATTTGAGTTGAATTTGTTGCAAATCACTGCCAAACAGCCAGTATATGGAGTATCATGTTTGTCCTGTCTTACATGTGAACACGTACCATGATGCAACCTAACAAAACTTGGTTGCCAGATTTGTCTTGAATGTTGTGATTGAGTCATGTTATGTTCGCTGGTTCTAGCTCATGTGGTCCTTGGAAATATCCTTTTTCCATGAGGATATTGCTTCTTCACAAGAGGTTATTCAATTGCAAGCTGACCTACGATGGTGTGTATTGTCATCATCCAAATACCCATTATTTGCATACAATCACTAACAGTCAAAGATTTAGCTGCTTGAAAGCTACAGAGCAAGGGCAGTGATCTGTTTAGAGAGATGGACAAAATATGTAATTCTGTGCAGGGAATGCAAAGAACAGTAGGGAAGAACTGAAGGTTTGCCACTGAGGTATTGAAACAGGAGGTGGTGGTTCTACACGGAGCCTGGAGGAAGGGCAGAGCAAATGAAGACTATTTGCTGTACTCTAGTAGGAGGGGCCAAGAAGCTGTTAGCAGTCATGTTTATCATGCACTGTCATCTCCTGCCTATGAGCCTCACTCTGAGTCAGATGGGACATTGGGAGCTCTGACATTCAGTCTGTTGTGTGTTTTGATGGAGGAGGCAGCTCTTTCTAGAGCATGTATTCTTTTCAGTCTGGTTTTAGGAGTGTTCACACTAGTGCATTTCTTTTCCAGTTGTTTGGACTGTGTTCACATAGGCCAGAGGGGACGATCTGCAAATTTTATTTGCCCCAGCATTTCCTGGATTGTTTAATGCAGGTCAGCTAGCATTAAATGCTCGGCCTGTTGTTGGTTTACTTTTTTTTGGGGGTGTGGGGGGCAGATTTAGCTAGATACACAGCCCGAGTTGGCTGGTCATTCTGGTTTGCAGATTTCAGCACGCTGACATTTGGGACTCTCCTCCATCTTCCGGTGCTGCCTTCCATCGTTAGCCTTATCCATTGCCCTCACTGAATACCTTAGGCTGTATGCAGGGATTGACCAGTCCTTTTATTCAGCATTCTCTCAAGTTCAGAGCAGTTCTTCTTCTTCCATTGCAGTCTCTCTCTTTCCTTCTCTCTGTATTTGTGTTTCCTCTTCCCTTGTGCACCGTCACATGGTATCATTGCCAAAGTGAGGACTTGGAGGTTCTACAAAGAGAGGACCATACTCAGCTTGCTGTTTGGAGCAGATCTATTGTGGACAATGTATATTTTCTGCATTGTTTGAGTCTTCTATAGAGTATGCAGGACATCGACAACTCCTTAGGTTGTAACTAAATTTTCATCCGTTTGGGCATCCCGACACCAAAACTCAAACTTTTTATAGCGTGCTTGTAGGTTTTTAGAGATGGATTACTATCATTTGATGCTTTTGATGATTTTGAAGAGGACCTTCTCCCTTCTCCTAATAGGCAATCACACCAAAGTCACACTAGTTGTGAAGAGTGATGCAAAGATTGACAATTGAAGTCTCATTCTCCCTCTATTAGGTAGAGAAGATCGGTGCCCCCCCTCACCTCCCCTTGCTTCTCTCCCTATTTCAAGCAGGGCTTGTACCTTTGGCCCTCATATTGCCGTGATTGTATCCCTTGTTGAAGTGTTTGTGCTTCCTTCTCTACTAAAGATGGACTTGATGGGTTGAACTACTCCCTTTGGTTATGTAAAGTGGAGTGCATTCTCGACACCTTTGATCTTTGGGATTTTGTTACCATCTCTATTCCTTGTCTAGTAGAGTATCCCCACATGGTTCTACAATGGACCAAGCTGCTCTATGGGATTGGCTTGACTTTCGAGCCCCGGTCTTTCCTTTTCATGAGCTTACATGATTTTGTCATTGTCCATGTGCATAGACTTTAGAGTGCAGCAGATGTGGGGATAAAGTTAACTCCCCTCTATCATCAAAAGACCTTTGCCCACCACATCACCCTAGAGAAAAAACTTCGAATGCTCTCAGTTGATGATTCCTCTCTATATAGAAGCACATCAACGAAATGGAGGATATGTGAGAAGTTAACTCCCCTCTATCATCAGAAGACCTTTGCCCACCACATCACCCTAGAGAAAAAACTTCGAATGCTCGTAGATCAACGAAATGGAGGATATATGAGATGAGCTTGCATCTTTAGGTCGGACAATATCTTTAGAGGATATAGTGATGATCCTTCTTACTGATCTACTATCTCCTAAGTATGATGTTTTCTACACTAGCCTATTACCTCTAGGGCATAGGAGACTATTCTTTGGAAGGAGTTTATATTGCTTGTTTTGGAGCATGAAGAGCACCTTAAGGAGATTGGAGCCAATGGATCTGACTCTACGAAAGCTTTTATTGCAGGTTTGGGAGGGGGCACTAAGAAGGACAAGAAGGCTAAAAATAAGAAGAAGAAGCAGGTTAATAGCTTGGAGACTTCTTGGAGCTTTGACACAGATTTAGAGAAGTCTAAATGCCCCTAATGTGGGAAGAACACTCATCCTGAGGAGAAGAATTGGAAGAACTATCTTCACCTTTGTCTGAGAGCAAAGGATGATGCTAAATCATTTGTGTCCTTCTCTTCCTTTACATTAGTTGTTACTCATGAGGTCATGTTTCTTTATGTCCATGAGGACAAGAAGGCCAAGAATAAGAAGCAATAGCTGTTACTCATGAGTGCGTGTTCCTTCATATCCATGAGATGGAGGAGCCTTCTTTAGTGACAGACTTGTCTTCAGAGAGGCCTTGGCTTATTAATGGTGGTGCTTTGAGTCATACGACCCCTCCAGGAGATTTTCTCTTTGTCTAAGGGTTTAGTCATTGTTGGTGACATTTGTTCGATGCCTATTATTAGTGTTGACACTTTGAAGTTTGCTGTTATTGTTGCTAGACTGTACACGGAGCTCCATTTTGAAAGTCTACATGTTCATGGCTTAGGCTTCCATCTTCTCGCTATTCATGGCTTTATTAGACTTGGTACCCTGGGTGTCTTCACCAAGTAGGCCATTTTTGTTGAAGATTCTTCTATAGGGGCTATTTTAGTGACAGGTTGGTAGAAGAGAGGGTTGTATAGGCTCCATTCCCCTTTCCTTTTGCAGGGTCCTCCGAGGCAGTCTTCTATTGTTGCACCCATTCTCGATTGTGCATTGTTTATCCCAAAGGTTCCATCTTATGCCCATCATCTTCTTTTGTGGTTTCCTTGTACCTCCCATCCCTTTTAGAGGGGGACAATATCGGCAATGCAAATGTGGATTTCTTGGCCCTTTGTGTATTTGAGGGGGATTCCCAAGAGTGTGAGGAGCTCCTTCATTGACAGACTACATCGATGAACTTTAGCTTTGGCATTTCTCTTGCCACCCTTGGATCCATTTTATCTTCTTTGGCATTCGACCATATCTAGGATTTGAGAGGAGATGTTAGCAGTTATGTTTGTCATGCATTGTCTTTTCTTGCTTGTGAGCCTCAATCTGGGTCAAACGAGGACATTGAGATTTGTGACATTTAGTCAGTCATGTGTTTTGACAAAGGAGGTTGTGAGAGTGTGCAACAAAAGAGAAATATGAATAGAAGAAAAAAAGAAAGAAAGTTATATTAACGTCTACGAAAGGCCAAGTTGGCCTATGAGACCAAAACGTTACATACAAAATGTTTGGGAAACTTTCCAGGTCCCAGTATAGCTACCATCTAATGCTATGATAAACTAATTGAGTAGGTACAAAATGGTATATAGATTGGGTTCAATTCATATGTGTTCCAAGTATGGTATGGAAATGCTCATGGAGCTCACACACACACACACACACACACACACACACACACACACACACACAGAAGTAGAAGATGAGGGAAGAATACTTCATTGAGTGAAGAAGAATGCTGATACAATGATGATGGAATGATCGGTCCCTTCATGTAACCAATGACTATAGTGAGGCACCAGGTCAGGTTGATGATAACGGCAGCACCAGCGATGAAGGAAGATGACAGAGTCGGAGTGTGTACTTGGTAGGGAAGAAGGAAGATGATGATCATGTGAATGATTGCCAAGTGGGGAATGGCTATAAATAGCCACAAAACCCCTAAACTGACCGATTGCAGTTTAGAAATGCCATTAAATGCCTAGAAAATGCTAGATGGCTACAAAAACATCCGATTGGCAAGGACAATTTTCGGCAGGTGTGGACAGCTTGGGAAATGTAGGAAGTGCCCATGGAAAACACATTGGAACCTGAAAAACAAAAGAAACATACCCAAATAGCTACTTTAGAATGAGTAGCCTTTACCATCAAAACACATGACAAACATGTGAGAGCTCAAAGAGCCCTCGTTTGACTTAGACTAAGGCTCACAGATAGGAGATAATAAGGCACGCCAAACATGATTGCACTATCAACCAGTCAAGGCCTCTTAGAAGATGATGCAACCACTGAAGAAGGCTCCTCCAAGTCAACAATATGAAGGAATACTGATTCATGGGTAACCGTTGGAGTATAGGTAGAAGGCTTGGACGTTTTAGTTTCATCCTTCGCTCCTAGACGAAAGCGAGGGTATTTCTTCCAATAATTTCTCCTCTGGATGTGTTCCCTTTCCACAATATGGGCATTTAGGCTTGTTTAAGTCAGAGTTAGATTTGAAGAACCCTACTGTCTTTTAGCCTTAGACTTCCTCTTCTTCTGCTTTCCCTCTCTTGAACCCACAACAAAAGCTTTGGTGGAGGTGCACACTCATCATGCTCCAGAACAAGTGGGGCTAGCTCCTCCCATATGAGCTTCTCATGGGTCCTTGACGTAAGAATGTTGTTGTAGAGGACATCAATTTGGGGAGATGGCAATTGAGTCAAAAGAATCATGGCCATATCCTCTAAAGAGATCATCCTTCCAAGGGATGCAAGCTCATCCCTAATGTCCTCAAACCTGTTTATATGATCCTTCATGGAAGGAGAATCATCAACAATGAGCATCCGCAATTTCTTCTTGAGAGTAAACCGGTGGGCAAATGTCTTATGGTACAAAGAAGCAAGCTTTGTCCACACTTCGGTTGCTTTCCACAACTTGCACACATGCACTAGGACAAAATCCTATAAGCTCATAAAGAGGAAAGATCGAGCTCTAGAGTTGAGTTGATCCCATATGGCTGCATGATCCATCGATCCATCGATGATCCATTTGTGGGATCCTCCATTGAACAGGGAATATATTGGGTAACAAACTCCCAAAGATCGAAGGTATCAAGGATACACTCCACTTTACATGACCAAAGTGAGCAGTTGAAACCATCAAGCCGGTCCTCTTTGGGCAGAGAAGGGAGTCCGGGCACTTGTATAGAGGGTGCTATAGAAGGCGTGTGAAGGCCAATAGAACCGGTCTTCTAGGAAACATGGAGAGAACGGGGAGGAGAAACGGGCTAGGAGACCTCCGTTGGTCGTGTCAACTAGCACAAAATCTCTGCGACTCAGAGGGGAGGGAGTAGAGATCTCATCCTTTGAGTCATCAAAGAACTGGTGATAAGACATCTTTGAACTTGCAATCTCCTAGAAAGCTGTGTTTGACATAGAAACAATTGTTGCCTACTCACTAGGTTGTCACCTACACAAAAAACTACCACCCACAGTAGAAAACTGTTGCCAAAGCTAAGGAAGTTGTGGCCTATAGAAATATGTTGATGTCTACACCAGGAGATGGGCACTTGCATAAAACGCAAATTTGCATTTTGGTCAAAACGCCAAAGTTGATGCTGTGTGGTGTAGAAAAAGTGGTTGCTTGGTCCTTGCAGATTGTTGCTTAGTTGCCTGTGGGTGAAAACGGGTAGTGGACCACCTGTTCGGGTTATAAATGCAGTAAGTGTAGGCTGAAAAACTACGTTTTGGAAATTTGGGATGCTCTTCCCCAATGAAAACCTGCTCTTCTGCAAGAAATCTCCAGACTGTGTCCTCACCTAGGTGATGATACCATGTGAGAGTACGCAAAAAAAGAGACACAAACATAGGGAGAAGCAGAAAGAGAGAGAGTGGAAGCAGAAGATGAGGGAAGAATACTGCATTGATTGAAGAAGAATGCTAATACAATGATGATGGATTGATCAATCTGTCCTTGCATGTAGTCCACAATGTTAGTAAGGGCACCAAATCAGGTTGATGATGATGACATTGGAGACGGAGGAAGATGACGGAGTCGGAGTGTGCACTTGCTAGGGAAAAAGGAAGATGATGATGATGTGAATGATGGCCATGTGGGGAATGGCTATAAATAGCCACAAAACGTCTAAATTGGCCGACAACATTTAATGCTGCTCGTGGCACAATAAATGCCTAGAAAATGCCAGATGGCCACCAAAAAATCCGACTGGCAAGGACAATGTCCAACAGGCGTGGACAGCTTGGGAAATGCAGAAATTGCCTATGGAAAACATAGTGGAACTCAACAAACAAAAGAAATGCACCTAGATAGCCACTCTAGAATGAGTAGCCTTCCCCATCAAAACACGACAAACTTGTCAAAGCTTCAAAAGTTTTTGTATGACTTAGACTAAGGCTCACGGGCAGGAGATAACAAGGCATGACAAACACGATTGCTAATAGAGGTAGCTCTCTAAAGCATGCATTCCTTTTTTTGTCGGGTTTTAGGTGTCTTCACACTGGTTGAATTATTTTCCAGGCTATGCATTTCTTTTTGGATGGTTTGGACTATGTTCACACTAGCTGGATGGGGGGATTTGCAGTTTTTATTGGTGCTAGCATTTCTTGCACTATTCAGCATTAAATGCTTAGCATGTTGCTGCTAGGTCTTTTTTTTTTGGTGGGGACAGATTTGGCTATATACACAGCCTCTGTCCTCAATTGGCTGGCCATTCTGTTTTGCAGATTTCAGCAAACTCCGATATTGGGGACTCTCCTCTGTCTTTCGCTGCTACCTTTTGTCATCATCTTGATTCGATGCCCTCATTGACACCTTGGGCTGCATGTAGGGATTAGTCCCCCTTGTATTCAGCATTCTCTTAGAGTTCAAACTAGATTTTCTTATTTCATTGCAGTCTCTCTCTTTCCTTCTCTCTCCATGTTCTTGTTTCCTCTTCCTTTGCACACTCTCACAGGAGCTTGCCAGAGTACGCAATTGACCAATAGCATAGAAACGGGGAACGGGGACGGGGACGGTGATGGGGATGCCAAACCTAGGGAATGGGGACTTGGGAATGGAAACGGCATTTAAAAAATTAAAATTCATGAAAAAAATTTAATATATCACTCATAATCCATGTGGAGTGTTAAAACCAATGTATATAATCCACAAGGACAAATCATTTTAACTTTAAAGATATCATACATAATTCTAAAACGAGTCATTACAAATTGAATTACAAATTACAAGGCTCAAGAGTTAAGTTATTCAATTATAAAATGCATAATACATATGCCATAAAACAATGAACAATGAACTAAACTTTAAAGTCTAAGCTGAAAGAACATGCCCATGGTCCCATTGCCAAAAAACTTAAAAGACTACAAATATAAAGTCTAATTTTTGAAAGAACATACTCATTGCTCCAAAAAAGACTACAAATATGAAGTCGAATCTCTAGATTGAAGCAATATGCAACATGCCAAAATAGCCCAAAAGGCAACTGCAAGACTGCAAGTACAAATATAATGTTGGCATGGCACAACGGCCCAAGTGTCACATTGTCATCAATGATCATAATATCATATACAATGTACATGTTTCATGAGACTCATGATAAGCAAACTAAATCAAAGATCATCATCATGATCTGAGGCTGCTGTAGCTACTCCTAAAGTGCCAGCCTCATTATCGTGTGTACCATGAATTGTTGCATCACCCTCAACATCAGCATGTGTCTCCTCTTCTTATTGCATCTCCCACTCTGTGAATGGATTGGGCTTTGTTGTCATACTGTTACATAACATCCTCAAATTAGCACTAATAAGTACCTGATCGTTTGCCCTCTCCACACCAAGACGGTTTCTCTTCTTTGAAGCAATGTGAGCGTATGTACTCCACAATTCCTCGAAACAAGAGGAACCAACTAATGGACTTAAGTACGAATGACTAGTTGTTGCAACTCAAGACCATCCGAACCATAGTCCTCCCATCCCAAAGCTGCCCCAATCTTACAATGATCCTCTTGTGCATTCCCATAACCAAAAGAACCCCGAAAGGTCCTATAACATGAAAGCTGGTTTGTGATCTTTTATCTAGTGCCATGATCAAGCACTAGATGAGACAATATAAGTCTCTATGCATCCATAACCTCAGTCTCATTCTCTTGACCCTTGCCCTGGAACTCAAGATCCATAACAAATGCAAGTGCATGCATGGGTGACCTATAGGAGTTCCACCTTGTCACAACTAAATGGCGCATCTCCTCATATACCTTATCATTTGGTGCCAACTCCTGCAGCTTTTCATTCAGCCTATCCATAGCCTCATTACCCTTGCCAATGCAAGGTTGCATAGCATCCATAATTCTCAATAGATGCACAATAGGTGATACCATAGCATCTATTTGCTTTACATCATTCCAAAAAACGGAGTTATTTGCTTTCTCCACGTATAAGATACCTGTAGGAGTATCTGCCAATGTTGATAAGGTGAACTAATCACTAAAAAATGTTTTCCTCAAGGCACCACTGCATTCTCTTAATTTGCCTAGCATCAAGAAGTTAAAGGCAAATCTGGTATTAGAGTATTTTAAAAGTGTCTTCTTCGACCGAAAAGAAAACTGATGGCGAAGAAATTGGTGATTCAAAACAAAGCTAACCATTTGAGCTCCTTGCTCTATGACAGGTGCAATCCATGATAGGTTACCAATATCCTTTAGTAGGTTATTCAAGCAATGAGCCGTACAATATGAAACTGTGATATGCATATAATATCCTTGGATAATAGCACTTGTTGCCCTATTTGTGGGCTCTCCTTCTGCAACAAATACCACAACATGCTCTGGGCCAATAAGCTCAATACTTGTAACCAACTCTGCTGCAAGTACATCTGCTAACTTTCCTATCCTGATGCATCATGTGAAGATATGCAATACATTTTCCCACGAAAATAAGCAATGATGCCATGAATGGATCACTTGCGTGTATCACTCCAACCATCAGCAATCAATGAAACTCCATTTTTAGCCCACAGGCTCTTTCTAGTCACTGGTGCTTTTCCTTGTTGAGCAAAGTGGTGCGTAAGGTCTCTGATGATGGAGGTACATACGAAGGGCCATCCCCACCAATCTTCTTACACATCAATTTAAAATACTTTGATTTGACTGCATGAAACTGAATGTGGTAATGATAGAAAAAACGTGTCATTGATGTATCCACCTCTTCCTTCTTCTTGGAATCCCAACTAGTATTAAGTGTGCTCTGTCTACAGGCAACATGTGGCGTTGTTGATGCCATGGCTGATGCAATGCCTAGTAGATGTGGAGGTAGCACTTCCTAATATTGATCTTGCTCTAGACACATTTGTTGGGGATGGTGTCACAAAAGTTGCAGAGTTAACTGCAACACGTTGTGGTCTAGATGCAAGATAAGCTTGTTGACTTGCCACACGGTCAAGAAGCTCCCTTTGCTTCTCCAAGGTCACATTAGGACAAAACTGTACCTCTAAATTTGGCTCATATAGGAGATGAGCTCGGACCTACTTATGCATAAAGCAGAACAAGTGGCAATTAGTATTCCATATCCTAATATTTAAGTAACTTTGAAAAATTAAAATCAATAAAAATTCAAAATAGAAATGCTCGGTTCAACGGATTACCTTGTTTGCTCCACTAGTTTGCTTGTATGGGCAAAGCTTGCAAGCCCATGGTCAAGATCCTTCACCACTCAATGGGTGGCCAGCATTTACTTCCCACCATGACTAATCGTTGGAACTTCTTCCTCGACTACTGACACGATGAGCGGGGTAGGAAGATGAAGCCATTTTAGGCTGAAAAGTGAAATAAAAATGGCTGAAGAAAAACCTAAAGGATTGGCTGCTGTGAAGAGTCTCGAGAGAAGGGAGAAGGCTCAAGAGTGAGAGAAAAGTTAACTTAGAACATAGAAGAGAGAAGGGAAAAGGAGAGGAGGAGAAGGAAGAAGAGAAGAGGAGAAGAATGGAGAACTCAGAAGAGAGAGGAGGAAAGTAGAGGAAGAAGGCAGAGGGGGGTTGGAGAAGAAGGAAGAGAGATGAGGTGAATCATAATGGAGCTGGCAAATGCAAGCAAACAGGAGGCTAGAGTAGATCACGAGCAACGGGGGCAGCAGATTGGACAGACCGGGAGCGAAATGAGCACACAGGCGAAACAAGGCGCAAGTTTGTAGGGGTAGGAGGGTAAGTGGCATGCCACATGGCATTCCTTGTCCGAAACGGGACAAGGAATGCAAGAGAGAATGTGCGAAAAAACGCGCGTTCCTTGTCCAAAACGAGACAGGGAATGTTCACAATTTGGGGATGTAGTTTGTGACGGTTTTGCGCCGAGGACGGCGTTTCAGTGTGTCGGGGGGCCGTTTCGACCATTTCTTGTTCCTATGACCAATAGAGAAGAGAGAAGAGGCCATATTAATCAAGAGTTCATTACAAAACCTTCACTCCCGCAAGAGTGACTAAATAATGTCTTGTCTAGGATGGGGCTTTCCAATTCCACAAGGTTAGGTTGTATGCATAGTAATCAAGAAACTTGTTTTGCTTGACAAAATGCAAAACTAACGAAATACATAGAATGTTTTGTTTCGCTTTTTTCCATAAAATGGGAAAATTTCCATGGTTTGGTAAAAAAAGAGAACATGCAGTTTATTTTTCTTTTAGCTCTTGTTTTCTCCATAGCCTTCTTGTCCCTTCACCTTCTCATCCTCTTGCTCCACTTTTTTCTCGTCCTTTGCCTCCACCCCATCTCATCTGTTAGAAGTGGATGCAGTAATGGAAGCATAAAGAGATGCTGAAACAAACTGCAAAACACAAGTCAAAAGAGAAAGGAGAAAACATAGAAGAACATTGCAAAGAAGAGAACTTAGAAGAATGGTCGGGAAATGGAATTCATATATCAAACATGAGACAATTGCATACAATAGTGAGTCATTGGCCACGTGGGCACTTGCATTGGCTCTACTTTTTCTTTATAAAAGCACCAACTCTGATACCATGTGAAGAAGAGTGTGGAGGCACTACTAGGGTTTGTAGTGAGGAAACACAGAGGGTATAACCATGACAGAAGCACAACGAGACAAACACAGATATAGAAAGCAAAACTCAAACTCTAAACTCAAAACTCAAACCCTAAACACAAGAAGGGATAGAAAGAACACAACTCTAAAGTGAACGAATGCTGTAAATGAATGTGATAGCATACAGTGTGTCCAAGGGTAGAGTAGTATGTTGAAGAGTGACGTCCATTGGAGATGGATCCCAAGTGCTGTGACCACTAGTCGGAGTGATGGAGTGAGAGAAACACCAAACACTGATCACTAGAGTGTGATGAGACTAAGGCGACTGCAGAGGATGATGCTTGATGATGTGGGCGAAGTAGCAAAACATAACGGTAGAATGTTGCAGTAAAACGTCGCAGTAAAATGCGGCAGTAAAACACAACAGTAGAACGCCGCAGTAGAGGACCAAACGAGGTGATGGCAACAATCGCGAAGGGTTGACCGCCACGTGGTGGGAGATTGATAACTGAGATCTGTACACAAGGGTGAGAAACTTGCACGCAAGAGAGAAGACTGAATGGGGGCAGCCTATCTATTTATAGATGAAGATGGTGTGAGAGTGCGCTGCGGAAGAAGGAATACGAACATAGAGGGAGAGAGAGAGAGAGAGAAAGCAGAAAATAAGGAAGAGAAATCTGCACTGACTGAAATGAATGCTGAATACAAACGGGAAGGCGGAAGGAGACTGATCAGTCCCTACACGTAGCACACAGCGTCAGTGAGGGCACCAAATCAGGCTGATGATAATGGCAGCACCACCATGGGGGAGAAGGAGTGTCGGAATCTGCAAGAAGACAAGTGATCAAGTGGGGAGGGGGGCTGCCTATAAATAGGCAAAAGGACAAACCCTAACCCTAACCCTAAAATGGGCGCAAACCCTAAAAATGCCCTAAAATAGGCGCCCCACAACAGTGACCAAAAAGTGGCCGGGCAGCCAGTGGCTGCCCACTAAAAGAGGCCAAAAAGAAATACACATCCTAAGACAGCCAGTCGAGAGTGACTAGCCTCCCCCATCATAACACATGACAGACATGTCAGAGCTCCTAATGTCCTTGTCTGACTCAGACTGAGGCTCACAGGCAGGAGATGACAAGGCATGACAAACATGACTGCTAACACCTTCTCTCAGATCCTGGATGTGGCTGAAGGCCAAGGGAGAAACGGATCCTGGGATGGCAAGAGGAATGCCAAGGTCGATGAAGTTCGTCGATGTAGACTGCCGCTAAAGGAGCTCCTCACGATCCTGGGAACCCCCCTCTAAAACACTAGGGGCCAGGGAATCCACAGCTGCATCACCGAGATCGTCCCCCACTAAAAGGGATGGGGGGTACGAGGGAACCACCGGAGAAGAAGGTGGGGGATGGGAAGGAACCTGTGGAATAGAAGGTGCACAAGCGGGAACAGGTGTAGCAATAGACTGCCACGGAGGACCCTGCATCAAAGAAGGAGAATGGAGCCTGTAAAGTCCGCTCTCCTGCCAACCTGTAGATAAGACAGCTCCTGTAAAAGAATCCTCAATAACAATGGCATGCTCGGTGAAGATCACTTGTGTGCCAAGCCTCGTAAGGCCATAAACTGAGAGGAGGGGAAGGCCCAAATCCGGAACATGTAGGGCCTGTGAAAAGGAGCTCGAAGGTCGGTCGGTAAACAAAGGCAATGTGCCAACACCACTAATAGGCACCGATAAAATGTCACCAACAATGACTGAACCCTCTGATGGACGGAGATCCTGTAACAAATCACCTCGGGGAGTCATATGACTTGAAGCACCACTGTCCACTAACCAAGGCTGTGCAGAAGACATTGCAGCCACGGAAGAAGGATCCTCCTCCAAAGCATGGATATGAAGGAACACTGACTCATGGGTAACAGCTGGTGTAGAGGTAGAAGAAGGCTCCGATGTAGATCCACCCTTCGCACCAGGATGAAGGTGAGGGTACTTCTTCTAGTATTTCTCCTCGGGATGTGTCCCTTTCCCACAGTGTGGGCACTTCGGTCTCTCTGAATTTGAGTCAAAGCTTGAAGAACTGTCCTTCTTCTTAGCCTTTGACTTTTTCTTCTTCTGTCCTCCCGAACCTGCAACAAAGGCTCTAGTGGAGTCGGATCCACTAGCACTGACCTCTCTGAGTCGCTCGTCATGCTCCAAGACAAGTGGGCAAGCTCCTCCCATAGAAGCTTCTCATGGGTCCTCGATGTAAGAAGGCTGGTGTAGAAGACATCAAACCGAGGCGATGGCAGCTGAGTCAAGAGAATCATAGCCATGTCTTCAGAAGATATCATCTGACCGAGGGATGTAAGCTCATCCCTCATATCCTGTAATCTGTTGATGTGGTCCTTCATGGAAGGACTATCATCAACAACGAGCATCCGCAACTTCTTTTCGAGAGATATCCGGTGGGCAAACGTCTTTTGGTGATAGAGAGACGCGAGCTTTCTCCACACGTCTGTTGCAGTCTTCAACTTGTGAACATGAACAAGGACAGAATCTTGCAAACTCAGAAAGAGGAAAGATCTGGCTCTAGAATTGAGCCGATCCCATAAGGCTGCATGATCCATAGATGTCCCATCTGCGGGATCCCCCTAAGGCCGAGGAATAGGAACAGAAACAAGTTCCCAAAGATCGAAGGAGTCCAAGATACACTCCACCTTGTAGGACCATAGGGAAAAGTTGGAGCCATCCAACCGGTCCTCTTTGGGCAGCTGAGGAAGTACGGGTACCTATACAGGGGGTACTAAAGGCTGCATCTTCGGCCCACTGGAAGGGGCTCGCCGAGATACATGAATAGAAGGGGAACGGGAAAGAGGAATAGACTCCGGACGACGGTCCTTGTGATAGAAATCACGCCTCCGTTCAGATGAGTGTCGAGACAAAAGCTCGTCATCTGAGTCATCAAAGCCCGTAAACTGATGAGAAGACATCTTTCAATCTGCAAAACACCAAACACCAAACACCAAAGAAAACTTTGCCGACGCCGAATAATGACCAGCAGTATGGTCACCAGTCACCAAAATGCAGGCGGGGGAGGCCTACAGACACCTGGAGCTGCAAAACGCAAGGTTGTCTGATGAATATCACCAAGACAGAAGCCACCAGCACCAAAACGCAGCCTGGGAGTAGGTCTCCAGCAGGAGAAGAGCTGCCTGGAGATGGAACGACAACTAGATCAGCAAAACGCAGATTGGAGGAATGTCGCCCAGCTGTAGGAGTGGCCACCCTGACTGAAAACGCAACCAAGAAGTGGTGGTTGATGACATGGCAGCCTCTGGAGGGGGCGTTTGCAGCAAACGCAAGGATGGTGACCTCCTGGAAGGGCCGCCTTGGCTGTTGGGGATGAGGCCAGCAGCAAATGCAAAGATTTTGAGTGATCTCCCACGTAAATCTCAGCTCCGTGTACTCTCCTTCGGCTCTGATACCATGTGAGAGTGCGCTGCGGAAGAAGGAATACGAACACGGAGAGAGAGAGAGAGAGAGAGAGAGAGAGAGAGCAGAAAATAAGGAAGAGAAATCTGCACTGATTGAAATGAATGCTGAATACAAACGGGAAGGCGGAAGGAGATTGATCAGTCCCTGCACGCAGCCCACAACGTCAGTGAGGGCACCAGATCAGGCTGATGATGATGGCAGCACCACCACGGGGGAGGAGTGTCGGAATCTGCAAGAAGACAAGTGATCAAGTGGGGAGGGGGGCTGCCTATAAATAGGCAAAAGGACAAACCCTAACCCTAACCCTAAAATGGGTGCAAACCCTAAAAATGCCCTAAAATGGGCGCCCCACAACAGTGACCAAAAAGTGGCCGGGCAGCCAGTGGCTGCCCACTAAAAGAGGCCAAAAAGAAATACACATCCTAAGACAGCCAGTTGAGAGTGACTCGGCTGGAAGACCCTTCGTGAGAAGGTCTACAAGGTTATCATCTGTATGTACCTTGACAAGCTCAATGCCTTTGTTGTCAAGTACATCCCTGATAAAGTGATACTTCACCTGTATGTGCTTTGTCTTTGCGTGAAAGACATGATTCCATACTAGTATGATAGCAGTCTGTGACTGTCACAGTGGAGGATAGGAACCTCTGTAATACCGAGCTCTCTCACTAAACGTGAAAGCCATAAAGCCTCTTTGCATGCCTCAATGGTAGCCACATATTTTACCTCTGTAGTAGACAATGCGACACACTTTTGCAGCCTAGATATCCAAGAGATTGCTCCTCCTGTGAACATGAACATATATCTTGAAGTAGACTTCTTGCAGTCAGGATGGCCAACACAGTCTACATTCGTGAACCCAACAACAGATGACTTCTACTTACCAAAACAGATACACAAATCCTTTGTGCCCTTAAGGTATCTCATGATACCCTTCACTGCTCCCCGATGCTTTTTGCTAGGATATGCCATGTATTTGCTAACCACTCCCACCGCAAATGCAATGTCAGGACATGTAGCAACCATAGCATACATCAAGCTACCAACAGTTGAAGCATAGGGTATCTTGGCCATTTCAACCTTTCCATCATTTGATGCAGGGCTGTCATTTGCACTAAGTTTCACATATGGAGGCAATGGTACACTAATGGCTTTCCCCCCCTCCATATTGAAACGCTACAAAACTTTTGTTACATACTCCTGTTGTGACAGATAAATAAGATCCTTTGATATGTCTTTTGAGTATACACATGCCAAGAATGTGATCGGCCTCACCAAGGTCTTTCATATCAAAGCTATTGTGTAAACTTTGCTTCAAGGAGTCCAAGGCATGAACATCCTTGCATGCAATCAGCATGTCATCCACATACAAAACCAAGAGAATAAGGCTGCCATCTGCTGTTTTCTTGGTGTATAAGTAGTGATCAACTTGAGAATGATGAAATCCCTGAGATTACATGAATGTATCGAATTTGTGATACCATTCTCGTAAGGCCTGTTTCAGCCCGTACAAACTCTTGTGGAATTTACATACCATGTGCTCTTTTCCCTTTGCATCAAAACCTTCAGGCTACTGCATATAAATCTCCTCATGCAAATCACCATGTAAGAAGGTGGTTTTTACAACCATCTGTATAAGTTCCATGTCTTCAAATGCAACCAAGCCCAAGATGGTTCGCAAAGTAGTCATTTTGACTACAGGAGAAAAGATTTCATCAAAATCAATTCCATGTTCTTGCTTGTACTCTTGAGCAACCAAGCGTGCCTTGTACTTCGGCAAAGAACTAGAAGTGACTATCATTTTGTAAACCCATTTACAGGGTAGCACTTTTTGTCCTTTTGGCAAATGTACCAAATCCCAAGTGCCATTCTTCATGAGGGATTCCATCTCTGATAGCATTGCTTTGTGCCATTTCTTACTATTGTGTTTGTCCATTGCTTCCCGAAAGCATGACGGTTTACCACAATCTGTTAACATCACATAATCAGCCACATAGTTTACACTAGGAACGAACCTATCTGGCTGTTTTTGCACTCTGGTCAAGATTTGTTGGCTATTCAACCTGCAAATTTGCATTAAGAGCTTGCTGTTCTGTAGGTTCAGTATGTTGTACAGTTGGTTCAGGGTGTTCCAAAGGCACATGTTCTTGTTGAATTTGAAGTGAGTGATGCGCTGCGGAGATGCAATGTCCGGCAATGAAATGTCAGGTAAAGAGCAAAACACGTGAGCAACAGCAGCGAGTGAGAGCGAGAGATGCAAGATGTTCTTGGGTACAATTGGAGTGTGTACCACTTTAGGTTTTTAGATAGATATATATGAAAGTACAAGTGTGCTAAGGGTGCGTTCACACCCGTGCACATATAAAAGGCACGATGGCCCTTTATTCCCAACAACCTCCCACCTAAAGGCAATGTGCCTTAAGAGGAGAAAAGAATCAGCTAAGTCTAAGTATGTACAAAGCTGAAATATATATATCTATCCAACTCCCATCATCTGTCGGCAATGAGCAAACCGCTCTGCTGGAAGACCCTTCGTGAGAAGATCTGCAGGATTATCATATGTATGCACTTTGACAAGCTCAATGCTCTTGCTGTCAAGTACATCTCTGATGAAGTGATACTTCACCTGTATGTGCTTCGTCTTTGCATGAAAGACGGGATTCCGTGCTAGCATGATAGCACTCTGACTATCACAATGAAGAACGGGTAACTCTGTAATGCCAAGATCTCCCACCAGACGTGAAAGCCATAAAGCCTCCTTGCATGCCTCAGTAGCAGCCACATACTCTGCCTCTGTAGTAGACAATGCAACACACTTCTGTAGCCTGGAGATCCAAGAGACTGCTCCTCCTGTGAAGGTAAACACATATCCAGAAGTGGACTTTCTACAGTCCGCATGACCAGCATAGTCTGCATCCGTAAAGCCAACGACAGATGCCTTCTGCTTTCCAAAGCAGATGCACAAATCACTTGTGCCTTTGAGGTATCTCATAATACCTTTCACTGCTTTCCAATGCTTTTTGCCAGGGTTTGCCATATATCTGCTAACCACTCCCACTGCAAAGGCAATGTCAGGACGTGTAGCAACCATAGCATACATCAAGCTGCCAACAGCTGAAGCATATGGAATCTTGGCCATTTCAGCCTTCTCATCATCAGATGTAGGGCTGTCCTCTGCACTGAGTTTCACATATGGAGGCAATGGAACACCAATTGGTTTCCCCCCCTCCATATTGAAACGCTGCAAAACCTTAGAGACATACTCCTGTTGAGATAGAAAGAGTAATCCTTTGGACCTATCTCTGAGTATTCGCATGCCAAGAATGTGATTTGCATCACCAAGATCCTTCATGTCAAAGTTGCCATGAAGACTTTGCTTCAACGAATCCAAGGCATGAGTATCCCTGCCAGCAATCAGCATGTCATCAACATACAGAACCAAGATAATTAGGCTGCCATCTGCGGCCTTCTTGGTGTACAAGCAGTGATCCACTTGACTTCTTTGAAATCCTTGAGACTGCATAAATGTATCAAACTTATGATACCATTCTCTTGGTGCTTGCTTCAGCCCATACAAACTCCGTTTGAGCTTACATACCATCTTCTCTTTACCTTTAGCCACAAACCCTTCAGGCTGCTGCATATATATGTCTTCATGCAGATCACCATGTAAAAATGCAGTCTTTACATCCATCTGTATGAGCTCCATATCTTCAGCTGCAACCAAGCCCAAAATGGTTCTCAATGTAGTCATTTTGACTACAGGAGAGAAGATCTCATCAAAATCAACTCCATGTTCCTGCTTGTACCCCTTAGCAACCAATCTGGCTTTGTACTTTGGCGAGGAACCAGAAGTGACCTTCATCTTATAAACCCATTTGCATGGAAGCGTTTTCTGCCCTTTAGGCAACTGCACCAAGTCCTAAGTGCCGTTTTTCTCAAGAGATTCCATCTCTGACAGCATGGCTTTATACCATTTCTTGCTGTCCTGTCTGTCCATTGCTTCCTTGAAGCATGATGGCTCACCACAGTCAGTGATCATGACATAATCAGCCACATTATTTGCACCATGAACGAATCTGTCGGGCTGTCTAGTAGCCCTAGACGATCTCCTAACCCAATGATCATTGTTTGCTGGCTGTTTAGCCTGCATATTATCATTTACAGTTTGCTGTCCTGGCATTTCAGCCTGCAAATCAACATTAACAGCTTGCTGTCCTGGCTGTTCTTGCACATTTAGTGGCTCATCATTATGGGCAATGGCTGGCTGATCATTTCCAGCATCATTTTCTGCATTCGCAGGTTCATTTACAGCAGGTATTTGCTGCTGTACAGCGGGCACATTTTGCTGTCCAAAAGGTACTTCTTCCCGGAATACAACCCTACGAACCTCCTCAGTCTTTTCGGGCTGTTTATGCATGCGACCTTCCCGGAAGATAACATCATTGCTGTGCACTGTTTTCCTTTTCACGGGATCCCACAATCTATACCCCATTTCACCCTCGTCACCATATCCTAGGAATATGCATTTACAGGACTTTGGCTCAAGTTTGCTGCGGTCTTCCTTACGAATGTGCACAAAAGCCTCGCAGCCAAACACTCGTAAATGAGCATAAGAAGGTGGCTTGCCCGACCACGCTTCCTGAGGGACTCCCCCCCCCAAAGACCTGTTTGGTGACCGATTGATCAAGTGAACGGCTGTCATAACAGCCTCTGCCCAAAAACCATGGGGTAATGCAGCATGAGATAGCATAGTACGGACTTTATCCTGTATAGTCCTGTTCATACGCTCTGCAACTCCATTCTGGGGTGGATTATGAGGGGCAGTGAGCTCCCTTTTTATCCCTTTGCTGTCACAAAATGCTTGAAAGGCCTTGGACACATATTCCCCACCATTGTCAGAGCGAAGACACTTAAGTGTCTTATCAGTCTGATTTTCAACCAATGCCGAGAAGTTTTTAAACTTGTCAAGTACTTCATCCTTGCTACGAATGGGGTAAACCCATACCTTCCGTGTAGCATCATCGACAAAGGTGACAAAGTACTTCTTCCCCCCCAAAGACAATCCTGGCATCTGACATACATCTGAATGTACTAACTCTAGAGGTGAAGATTTCAAAGAAAGAGATTTCTTATGAGATGTCTGCGCATGCTTACCATAGACACAATGATCACAATGCTCAAAATCAGCATAACGGAGACAAGGCAAGTAACCCAAACGAGAAAGAACTTTCATTCCTGTTTGACTCATGTGTCCTAACCGGCCATGCCACAAAGAAACACTTGGCTGCTCGGTTACTGCGACAACATGGTCACGCACACTAGATACATGAAGAGGATACAGAGTATCACTCTTTGAACCCCTGGCAATGACTCTAGATCCTGTACTGATCTTCCATTTTCCATCGCCAAATGTGGTATGATAACCATCATCATCTAGCTGCCCGGTACTGATTAAGCTCTTCTTGAGCTCAGGTACATGACGAACATTCTGAAGAGTAAAGACAGAACCATGCTGAAACTGAAGCTGCACACTGCCAATGCCTGCAATATCACATGCTGAGTTGTCCCCGAGATGAACAACACCATGTCAACCGCCTATATAATCGGAAAACCAATCTCTGTAAGGGGTGACATGAAAGGAGGCACCCGAATCTAAAATCCAGGTATGCATGTCATCAGCCGAATCGGCAACCAATGCATGGGCATCAAAACATGAAGACACGAAGAGTACATCGTTCCCACTGTCACTGTCCTGAGTGACTACATTCACCTCTTCGATCTTGACGCTGCTCTTCTTGGGCTGGCTCTCTTTCTTCTCTTCCTTGCTGTCCTCTGTCTTCTTGCCTTTCCCTTTCTCTTTCTTCCACTTGTAACAGTCACGTTTAAAGTGACCCTTCTTGCCACAGTGGTGGCATTCCACATTCTTGCCGCGAGACATGCTGCGACCCTTGCCATCAGATTTTCCCTTCTGCTGTGATCTGCCCCTGGTATGCAAGGCACTAGACGACTTACTTGATGCATTATTTTGCCTATTCATCTCTTCCATAAGCAAAGAGCTTTCCACGTCAGAATACATAAGCATAGCATTCGAGTTACTCAAGGCAGTCCTGAATGTATCCCAACTCTCTGGTAGAGTGCAAAGCAGAAAGGTAGCTTTAAACTCGTCATCAATGACAAACTTCAAAGCAACCAGCTGGCTGAAAATTGAGTTGAATTCACTCAGATGATTTGACATAGCAGTTCCTTCTTTCATCCACAAGTCCATAAGCTTTTTTAGCCAATACACCTTACTAGCTGCACTCTTCTGAGCATACAATTCCTCCAGTCTAGTCCAAATGGCATAGGCAGTGTCCAAACCCTCTATGTTAAACAGCAGAGCATCAGAGACAGATAGCTCAATGGTCGAGCGTGCAAGCTCGTTCAACTCATCCCAGTCATCTTGTTCCACATCTGCGGGCTTTACCCCTTTGGCCTTGATCGGCTTAGCCTGCTTCTTCTGCAACAGGATATTGTATCATTGCTTTTGCCACACTGCAAAATTATGTGCACCCTCAAGTTTCTTGATGTGCATAAGATGGCTGCTATCGCTGCTGCCAGCCATGATTTTCAGTCCAAAATATGACCACAAATTCAGCAAATGCAGGCCCAAACTGTCAAACAAGTGACCAAGGTACAAACAAGTACCAACCAGCAATAATTACCAGTTAAAAGCAGAAATTTCAGATCTGCAAATCAATTTTCAGAAGCACCAAATGTTGTGCTACAGCACTCCACAACTGATGACAGCTGTTCCAAGGACAAATACATCACATTACATGAGAAGTCCCAAATTTTAGCTGCAATTTCTGCTGTACATGCACCCACGGGCATAAAATTTGACCCGCACGGTCAAAAGCCCCAAAGTTTTGTGCTCAAAACATCAACCATACATCTGCACTGTCTCTGACATGCATAGAGTAGACCAATTTTGCCAAAATGAAGCAATTTCAGCAAAACCCCCAAATTTTTCAAGTGTCGGGCGTCCAAATTGCATGAAATTAAACCCGGATGTACATAAAATGACCAATTTGCGCACAAATTTTGCTCAAACAGCAAAAGCCCCAAATTGCACGGGGTCCAATGTGCATCAATGTCAAGAAATTGGGTCAATTTTAGCCCAATTTTAACATGTACATGAAAAGTCCCAAATTTCGGAGGCAAAATGTCACAAATTCCTGCAATTTCTGAGACAGAATCTCACTGTGTGTCTTGCTCGTGTCAAATCCGGACAAATCCCCAAATTTGTGGCTCAAATCTGCCCAAAACACAGAACTGTGCTTACACGCGCGAACTCCCGTCAGTGGGCAAAGGGGGCAGCTTGCAGTAAACCTTTGAAAATTAAAAATTTTGCAAGAGAAATTTGACGAAAACTGTCCCGTAACGTGACGACTGCTGCGTTTTGACCTGCCGCCAGCTGCACGTGGCCTGGAAAGTCACGAACTGACCTGGCGTGACCTGCGTGACCAGCGCCTGTGCAAAACACGTCACTTCTGATCTGCGCCTGACCTGCACGCTGCCTGGAACTGCACGCCTGACTCCACACTGTCCAAGAACAGTGACGAGCTGACCAGAAAATGACTGACTGACCTGCGGGCAACCTGGGAAATGTCGCCTGGCTGAAAAACGTGACCTGTGGACTGCGAGAAGCACGAACACCTTAACCGAAGCTCTGCACGGACTGCGAGAAGCGCGAACACCTTAGCCGAAGCTCTGATACCAGTTTGAAGTGAGTGATGCGCTGCGGAGATGCAATGTCCGGCGATGAAATGTCAGGTAAAGAGCAAACACGTGAGCAACAGCAGCGAGTGAGAGCGAGAGATGCAAGATGTTCTTGGGTACAATTGGAGTGTGTACCACTTTAGGTTTTTAGATAGATATATATGAAAGTACAAGTGTGCTAAGGGTGCGTTCACACCCGTGCACATATAAAAGGCACGATGGCCCTTTATTCCCAACAGAATTTGTGGGAAATCATGGGCAAGATCCTTTGATCATTTTCAGCATCATTCCCTGCATTTTAAGGAACATTTACAACAAGTATTTGCTGTTGTCTAACGGGCATTCTTTGTTGTTCTATTGGTACATCCTCCTGGAATACAACCCTTTTGAGCTCCTCTGTTCTTTCGGGCTATTTGTGCATGCAATCTTCTTGGAAAATAATATCATTGCTGCATACTACTTTTATTTCTCGAGATTCCATAATCGATACCCCATCTCACCTTCATCACCATATCCTAGGAAAATACATTTACAGGACTTTGGCTCGAGTTTGCTGCGTTCTTCCTTGTGAATGTTTATAAAAGTCTCGCAACACTCTCAAGTGAGCATACGAAGGTGGCTCGCCCAACCACTCTTCTTGAGGGACCAAGACCTGTTTGGTGACCGATTAATCAAGTGCACCGCTGTCATACCAGTCTCTGCCCAAAATCCATGGGGTAAAGCAACATGTGACAGCATTGTGCGGACCTTGTTTTGAATGGTCTTGTTCATATGCTCTGCAACACCATTTTGGGGCGGATTATGAGGGGCAGTAAGCTTCCTTTTAATCCCTTTGCTATCACAAAAGTTTTGGAAGGCTTTGGACACATATTCCCCACCATTGTCAAAGCGAAGGCATTTTAATGTCTTGCTGGTCTGATTTTCAGCAAGTGCCAGGAATTTTTTAAATTTCTCCAAGGCCTCATCTTTGCGATGGATTGGATAAACCCATACTTTGCGTGTGGCATCATCAACAAAGGTAATGAAATACTTCTTCTCTTCTAAAGCTAATCCTTGCTTTTGACATACATATGAATGTACCAACTCTAAGGGTAAAGACTTTAGAGAAAGAGAATTTTTGTGTGACATTTGAGCATGTTTACCATAAATACAATGATCGCACTGTTTAAAATCAGCATACCTCAAAGATAGTAAATAACCCAAATGAGAGAGCACTTTCATTCCAGATTGACTCATGTGTCCCAACCGGCTATGCCACAAAGAAACACTTGGCTGCTTAGTTATGGCGACTGCATAGTCATGCACACTAAATACATGCAAAGGATACAAGGTATCACTTTTGGACCCCTTGGTAACAATGCGAGAGTGCTTACAAATTTTCCATTTGCTATCCCCGAAGGTGATGTAATAGCCTTTATCATCTAGTTGCCCTGTGCTTATCAAGCTCTTCTTGAGCTGAGGTACGTGTCTCACATTATGCAAAACAAACATGGAGTCATGCTGAAATTCGAGTTTCACATTGCCAATGCCTTCAATTTTGCATGCATAGTTATCCCCCAAGTGGACAACACCACATAGACCACCATTGTGAGAGAACCACTCATGATGTGGTGTGACATGAAAGGACACACTTGAATCAAGTATCCAAGTGTGCATATCATGCTCAAAATCTGCAATCAATGCATGTGAACTCAAAGAAGACGCGAGAAGTATATCCCCATCACTGTCAGTATCATGAGTGACTACATAAATCTCTTCTATTTTCACATTGCTCTTCTTTGCAAGCTGGCTGTCCTTGTTTTCAGCCTTGTTGGCTTTAGTGTTTTTGTTTTTGCCATTCTTTTTCTTCAATTGAAAACAATCATGTTTGTAGTGCCCTTTTTTGCCACAATGATGGCACTCCACATTTTTTCTACGAGACTTGTTGCATGCTCTATTTTCAGAACTACCCTTGTGCTGAAATCTGCTTCTAGTGTGTAATGCATTAGAAGACTTATTTGCTGAGTTTTTCTACCTATTGAGTTCTTCCATCAGCAAAGAACTCTCCACATCAGAGTATAACAGTTGAGCATTCAAATTACTCAAGTCTTGAAAGTATCCCAGTTTTCAAGGAAAGTACATAGCAAGAAAGTAGCCTTGAACTCTTCATCAATATGGAAATCCAAAGCAATTAGCTGACTGAAAATTGAGTTAAACTCATTTGAATGTACAGACATGGTTGTACCTTCTTTCATACAAAAGTCTATCAATTTTTTCAGCTAATAATCCTTGCTGGCTGCACTTTTCTGAGCATACAATTCTTCAAGCCTTTGCCACATTGCATATGCTGAATTCAGCTTCTCAATGTTGAAGAGCAAGTTCTTTGACACTGAGAGCTCAATGGTAGAGCAAGCAAGCTCATCCAAGTCATCCCACTCGTCTTGTTCCATGTCTGTTGGTTCGATTCCCTTTGTTTTGATGGGCTTTACATGTTTCTTCTGCACCAAGACATTGTAGCATTGTTTTTGCCAAATTGCAAAATTATATGCACCCTCAAGCTTCTTAATATGCAAAAGATTACTGTTGTCACAGTTTCCAGCCATAATTTGCAGTCCCAAATTGACTAACCAGTCACCCAAGATAAGCCCAAATGTGACACAAGTAACCACGGTACACAAAAGTACCAACCAGCAGTGAGAAAATCCTGAGATTGCAGAAATTTCAGATCTGCAAATAGATTTTTAAAGTTAAAAGGATGTCTTTTGCCACACTCCTCAAGCAATTACTGACACAATTAGAGACCAAACCACCATTTACATGTGAAATCCCCAAAATTTCATTGCAATTTTTGCTTTAAAGGCATTCCTAGGCACAAATTTGACAACTTTGATCAAAAGCCCCAAATTGCATCAATACATGCACCCAAGTGCATGTACCAAACATTTGTTTGCAAAAGCCTCAAATTTTTGGATTCAGAGTGCAGACATTTTAGAAAAATTGAAGAAATTCCACTAAAATGTGAGAATCCCCAAAATTTCTCAGGCAGATGTGCACCAAATGTGCAATTTCTAAGTCAGATTGTCTTGTCCTGCGCTGAGATCCCCAAATCGGAGAAAAGCCCCAATTTTCTTGGGTAAATTTTCACTTTGTGCCTTTGTGTGTGAACGCTCAGTAGAGAAGGGAAAAAAAAATACAGATATTTCTAATTTTTTTAAAAACGTTGACTGTCATCCCGTCATTGCCTAGACACTGTGGACTTGTCGCTGCGTGCTAGTCTCATGGCAACTAGTCCTGGTCGCTGGTCCTGTCTGTGTGGCTGCGACAAGTCCACAGTGTCATCCTGTCCATCGACCTGTCGCGTGCGTGTCGTGTGCTGTGCGACAACACTAACACGCACTGCGACACCTGCAACTCCTACTCGCCCACGATACATGCAACTCCTCTTGCTCGCCTATTCGTAGCTTGTGATGCCCGTCACTAGCTCTGATACCAGTTTGTTGGAGCTTGATAGATTTGGACTGAGTGAGCTGAGGGTGAGTGTGTCAGATAACACACAGAGAGTATAGAGCAGTAGAGAGGAGAGTGAGGACGACACACTTGATGTTCGGTACAAAAGACAAGTGTTCCACTTTTTAGGTTTTGATAATATATATAAAGTACAAGAGTGTAAGGGTGTGCTCACACCCGCACACTGTAAAAGGCACAATGAGCCTTTATTCCCAACATTTCACTGTACAAACCTAGTTCTTACAATAGCTAACCTTTAGAGAGTACCAGCTCTCTAGCCTTTGATAACATGTGAGGATACACTAAGGTTTGGAGAAAACACAAAATGTGTACTAACAGAATTAACACAATATACTCAGCCAATAACACACATGAAGAAGAGTGAATGCCGATAGGAACGATGAATGTGGTGGAGATACAAGTGTGCACTCAAGGAGCAGAGGCTGTCCAATAGCCACTCTTGTGGGAGCAAGCTTAAGGAGAGTCTCGTCCTCCGTGAATGCAGCAAATCGCCAACTTTGGCAGCAGCATAAACAAAGAGGATGGTCCCATCCATGAGGTCTGTGGAGGATGAAGGGCTAGTTCCAGCAGGGCAGCAACCTGCAGGTCTGGGTGCAAATTGGTATGTATGAGTGCTGAGATGGCAAAACAGAGCTAAGAGCAGTCTAGCGATAGCGTTTGGAGAAGGGAATGAGGCTGGAATGGAAATGCAGCAGTGTGGAGGCCGACTTCTGAGAACAAAAATGCAACACTGATGGAGAGCTGAAACAACAGCAACAGCACATCTGCATGAAAGATAGCAGGATGGCAACCTGGACTGATCAGAGGTGAAATTAACAATGAAGACGATGATGAAGAGAGAGGAGAGAGAGAGTTGGTGATGAATCAAGGCAGCAGGGAGAAGCTGGACAGCGGGCACAAAAGTGGAATGACAGAGATAAAAGTGGCAGTACACAATGAGCTTCTTTTATAGAACTATCTGAGCCAGTAGCTGTACCAAAATGTCCTAACTTGTCGTATTTATTAATTTAATTCTTTTGGGGACTGTTTTAAGAGTCAGAAAAATGCCAGAAATATTTAATTGACTCAGTGATTTAATATTCTCCAAATTGAAGTGTTCTGGAGGTTTTAGCTGATGTTTGGCAATGATATCTTAGATTCTCCTATAGGCAGCTTGGATTGTAGAACCCTAAGCCTTGGTGTTCTCGTAGAGTTCATGGTGGAAACTGCTAAATTTTGGGGTTGGTTAAAGAGCTTGACTGTCCCTTTGTGTAAGTCAGTCAGAATTCTTTGCAGTAGTCCTACAGTGGCTGATCTATTGCTCCTTAGTTAGGACTCCCTATTCTGTGAATTGGTGTAGGAAAATGCCCAATCATCTGTGGTTCTCGGAAAGAGAGTGAAATATCCCCTTGATCTCATAGTATGCTGGAGAACAACATAGATAGTGCTCCTTGTCTCAGGCTCCCAGAGGCTGCCATATGAGTCAAATTGCTGTGAACTGCATCCTAATTTTCTTGACTTGTCCCAATTGCTGTCCGACTGCCACCATGCATGGCAGGCGGACCAGGTCTTTCTGATGCCAGTTTGAGCTGCATAGGCAGCCACCATTGCCCTCCCAGTGCTGTCCTGCTGCAATGCCTGTGCAAGCTGGGCATGTGACACCTGTGCTGCCTGCCATGTGTTTGGGACCTGTTGTCCATAGATCTACCATGTAGATATGATCAAACTGTGGGTGTTTGAAAGGCTTAATGTAAGTGTCTTTTGCAGGTGCTGAATCTTATTGTAGAGGATATGTTTCAAGGGCACCGAGTCAGTGAAAAAAAGCTTAAAGAACTACTTGGCCATACTCCATTGCAAGTGGGTGCAGGTGCTGTCCTTGGAATGGTCACTGGGTACCTTTGCTCACAAGGCTATCAAGCTTTCCCTGGCCATGCACTTTAAGGGCCTGGCTCTACAAATCTGTTCGTGCTAAATGTTATGTGTTTTATGAAATAACTAATATCAACTGCAATGTGGGGTTTGCTACTTGGAAGAGCCAGGTAGTGTGTCCAGGCGATACAAATATGCTATCTGTTCTAGATCTAGGTTACAGGTAAGGTTAACTATTGTTAATCTTGCTGAGAACTTTGATGTGTATAAAGTATATGCATGCATGGTGGATGTGAAAGTATGGCCTTGCTTCGATTTTGAATTCCATTGTTGAAGATGTTATTAGTTTTGCTATGTTCACATAAGATTAGAGAGCCTTGGGAAGCCTGCAGAAGATGTAGCTGGAGTAATGCTCTTATTAATCATGCTTTTTGCTTGAGAGCATTGTGAGGCATCCAAAAGTGATCGAGTGGAATGCCATCTCAACCTGATGGACTTCACAGAAAGGGTCTCCTCACAATATGCCCAAACAGAAGGACAGCTTGCTTTATTGCTGAGGTTGAAATGCGAGAATTATAGGCCTGTCTTGTGAATGTAGTCTTATCAGGGTTGAAGTAATGCCCTGCTTCAGAAGCTGGACGAGTTTGGCATTGCCTCTACCATGGTTGCTCTTTGAGATTTGCAATGGTCTCTAAGGAATTAATTCCTCAGAATCACTGCATGTACACAATGCATGTATGTAAATGGCGCTACAAACAGCAATGTGTCCCCAACTAATTAAAAGAAGAGAATTTCTGTGTGTATGGTCTGATTGCCACAAGATCATCAACAGGAGCTGTAGTGGCAGGTCTGGTCTTTGGTTCCAGAATGGCAGCCTTTTTAGCAGTTTGGTGCATGAGATAGTGAACTATGATATCACCATTCCACATGGGTTGGACAGGCCCTGCTCACATGCATTCAAGCACACTGCTTTTGTCCAACTTATATTTTTTCCATTTGAAATAAAATAAACCAGTGTTCATGATAAACTGAGATTTCATGTATTCCAAAAACCTAAAAATTCACTGAACTAGTTGTGAAAATGGCATGATTCGAAAATCAAAGGTTTTTGTATTTGCTACTGAAGGTGTTTTGTGAGCACTGATAGTGTAAGCATAGTAGAACAAAAACTATAATGGAAAGCTCATTTGAGAGCCAAACATGAAGTAATTTAACCATCATCAAATATAAGCACAGAGTTATAAAGTGGCAAAAGAAAATCAAAGTCATATAATCCCCTGCTGTAATACATGCCAATTAAACATTTCATAACTGGTAGAGGTGTGCATGTGCACCTGCGCTTTCGTAAATTAATTAAAGGTATTCTTCCTTCTCACACAATTTTGAGAAGGCTTTTGTGAAACTCTAGCCAATTCTGGAATGAAGCTGACATGCCTTTTCTTGAAGATGGAAATGATATTTTGATTGATCCTCAGTAAAAGCTGTACAAAATGGCCTGGTCCTCCATTAATCCTCCACATTCTAAAAGAAGTTCAAGAAAAACAAAGAGAAAAGCTTATTGCAAAGTTGAATCTTAGTCCTACAAGGCAGAAAAGTAAGAAAACTTTGTATCACAACCCAATTGCAAAGGCTTTTATGGTTGTAATTGCACCAAAAGGTTCTCCTTGATGATGTTTTGGCTTTGTTTTACAACTACTTTCGATTATACGATTCTCCTTTTTACATACATTGGATATTTGTAAGATTATGCCATGTTTTCTATTTTGGATGGCAAACTATTATAGAGAACGATTATGCCATGTTTTCTATTTTGGATGGCAAACTTGGTGTTGATTTGTGTATGTGTGTGACCAAGGAACTATTATAGAGAATGTTTCTTTGAGAATGATGTAGATTTAAAGCAACTTACATTAGCTCTTACATCATTCCACTTCCAAAACTTCCCTTGCAATAAACTGTAGACTTGGTGGTGTTGGGTTGATGTAGTCACATTGAATTTGAATTTGAGTGATGTTGCGTCTCTCAATATAATAATACAAGTCATCCTTGAGCTTTATTTCCATGAATACTATGACAATCAATAGTGGGTCTTTCATCTATGTTGAGTTTTGTAAAGTTTTCATTGTAGGAAATTATAGAGTTGGTGCCATGGGTTAATGCAACCACATTTGAGAGAGGCTCCCTCTTTTAATAAAATAGTGCAAGTGAATCTTGATCTTTACTACCATGGATACATGGACAATACTAATCTCAATGGAGTTTAGGGAGTGGGAACAAGAAGTTAGAGATGGAGAGAAGGTAAAAGTAAAAAAAGGGGAGAGAGAGAGAGAGAGAGAGAGAGAGAGAGAGAGAGAGAGAGAGGCATTCATTATAAGAGTTACTATTGATTATGTTGCTAGTAGTAATTTGAATATTGCCATTAATATTATTAATTGTAATGTCAACATTATTTATATGTTAAATCAATTGCATAATAACAAGTTAATATAGCAATGTTGTTAATGGCAATAGAATTGACATCAATATAATCATAACATTATTATCAATGATTTAACTAAGATTATTGACTCTTTTGAAACATATTAATAGTCTTATTTATGCTAATGTATTAATATAATATTGTCTTATAATAGCATTTTGTTCTTAATTGAAGCATAGTTAGCTTTAATTACATGATTTGTAATGATGTTAGTAGTAATTGGATTAATGTCATCAATCAGCATAGTAATTATATTATATGCTGAATAATGCTAAGCATAATTTTATTAGTGGCAATTTAATTTTAAAATATAGCATGTTAATATTAGTATCAATGTTATTAACAATATTGTGCTCGTCAAATCCCAACTGCCATTGTTATTGCTTATTTCCTTTGTCACAAATGAGTTGCCTTGTACTTCCATCAACCATTGAAACAATCCTTACCCTTTTGTTGACCTTACTTTAGGCTTGCCATTTATTCTCTCGAGTGATGTAATGCTCCTTTCCTTTCTTCCATTGTACTTCTTATTGAAGGTTGTTTCATGCTTTTGAAAATTCTACTAGTACATGTTTTAATAGCTTCACATTACCAACATTTTGCATCCTTCTAAAACAAGCAATCCATGACCACTCTATAGGAACTCTAAGGATTCTCAACTTCATTGAGATAATATTTCATATCAAGACATGTATCTTCATAGAGAACCTTATACCATAGGCTCGCCCTCCTTTATTTTTGTTTCTTTTCTATCCTCAAGGTCTAACTACATGACATCTAAGAATGCACACCACAGTCAATGGTTTTTTTCTTATTTTCTTTCAAGATTGGACATTTGAATCAAAGCTTTTTGAGATGCAAACTTGGATTGATACTTTCTCATGTCTAGTTAGATTATCTTTTACATATGCTTGATAAGCATCATAATATTTGTATGATAAGTTCGAGGATATTACACAGGTATTTGCAATGATATCGTCCATCAAAAGTTGAGTTGGAGGATGTTAGTGACGATGTTAGGGCCCATGGACTAAAGGTGGTTGGTTATCTAGGCATCAAAAATGTATGTAAAGCTAATGTGGGTACTTAAAGACACCATTTGAACTCTTTGCATGTGATAATTTGACTTATTGTAAATGATCCCCCCCCCAAACAAAAAAAACACACAATCACATGGATAACAGGTTCATTTTATGAAAAAGGTGTTTTATGTTGATTGAAGTGGTGCAATGGATTGACAACTTTAGGTCTAAAAATAGTACTAGGTAAATGTTAAATGGGGAAATACATAGTGTGGATGTATTTAAAACGATTAATTTTGGTTTTCCTTTTTTCTTTGGCGAAGGGGGAGGGGGGTCGGGTGTGGGTGGTAGTGGCTTCATTTGGGTGCAAAATTGACTTTAGGAGCATGAATAAGATAAAAGTCAACTTTTGGATATCCACTAGAATGTAAACTCTCATCTTTTCACACTTTGATACTATATTATAGCCTTTCTTTTTTTAAAAAGGGGGCGACCCATGAAAGAGGTGCAAATGAATGAATATAGTAGAGATCTAAAATGCATTGTAATAAGAATTTAAAAATGAAGATTCTCTTGATGAATATGATTTTTACAAATGCAAGCTAAATAGTACCACATGCTGAGGCACTTGAGAATTTGTTTCACTAGATTACTTCACTAAGAAATTATTTTGATGAAGCAAACAAAGATTTACACAATAAAGTACATGTATGCACATGCATGTGGAGTTTGTGTACGTATAGCCAAAGTATTCTAAATATTATTCTATATTTTAAATAGTGCCACATATGTTAAGGCACTTTTAAACATTGATCCACTATAATACTTAGCAATTATTTTGACCAAGCAAACGAAGATTTACTCCATGAGCTACGAGTGGGCAAGTGTGAGTAGAGATTGACTACCACCTATGTTAAAGCACTTCAAATTTACTCCACTAAGATGCTTCATTGGTGATTATTTTGACCAAGAAAACGGGGATTTCATATGTGCAAGTTTGTAAGTGAGTTTATATGGGTGGATAGTCAAATGTGCTCTCAATATAGACCCACACATCCATCCCTTAGTAAATATGATCATGGCTGCTTGCAATGCCCCACACACACACACACACACACACACACACACACAAAATCACATGCATAGCTACATGTATAAATTAATGTGTATATCCATAGCTACAAGTATGTCATTCATTATTGTCATACATCCAATGCTCCAAAATATAAACTGATAAGAATTTTGAAGTTTTTGTTTTTTTCTTTTGAGCTAAACCTAGCGGCAAGATCGTAAAGTTTTTGGCAGTCACGTCTAGATAGTACATGCACATTTTAGGGTTATGATGGACATACCTAAATGCATTTGTATTAAAATTCTAATATATAGTCCTTGTGTTGACTACAACTATTATGGTGTCATATATGAATTAATGTTATGTATCCCCTATGAACAAAATCTCTGACCTAGGAAAAATAACCAAATGGATATAATTCCATACTCAATTGCAAGTCTCCATGTGGAAAAAGTGGTATGTCTTACCAAGATATATGCAAAATGCAATGCAATGCAATTCAATTCTTTATGTGAATTCATGTGAAAATATTTCCATAATATTTGTGTGCTTATAAAAGCATAGCTAGTTTAATTAAATGTAGCCTAAGATATTACCTTTAAAAATGACAAGCTTTTCTTATTAGATCTTTTTTTTTCGAGTCATACTGAGAGGGATCCACAATTGCTTCTTCATATGCTTTCTCAATATGTTTTCTAGAGTCTTTAAATAACTCTCTCTCCATGCCCTTTAACATCTTTCAATGCACAAGTGCTCTGTTTGCATACATTAGATCCAACTTGTGATCATTTCTACCAAATATTGTAGGAACACTATTGTTGTTTATCATGGACACAACCCTTTGCACTTCTAGAAGATCCCTTTGAAGCACAACCCTTAGTTTATCCCACAGTTGAAACTTGTTGGATACTTCTGTTTGCAATAGCCATGTAACATTCTGAGATGTAACATTAAATATCAATATAATGTTAGATTTAAAAATTAGTAATGATAAAACAATAAGCAAGGAGCTTTAAGAGTAATAAGAGAATAAAACAACATTAAGACATTGTTGATGTCCTTCATGACTATAGCAACAAACTAGATCATAATTTGAAGATTGTCAAAGGACAACTCAAATGAGTGATATTGTATATAGTAGATTAGTTGATGGCATGAAGTAATTGCTACCATGATCACGTGATTCAATGATCGTACTATTGACATCATTGTGAAATTATTGCAAATTAAGGTTGATGAGGTACAAAAAATTGTTAACCTTCTCACAATTGTCATCATCATTGCCATTGATCATGGTTGTTTTTGTTGCAAAAAATAATGTCATAACCCCCATAAAAGTAATAAGCAATTGAAACCCTAGGTAGATATTCAAATTTTAAAAAACCGTGCAAAATATGCCTCTTCAACTGGCTTTGCTACCAAATGGACCTTTTCTTCTCTCTAATGTTGCATATACACAATTATAAATCAAATTACCAATCAACAAAAACAAAACTTGAAAGTCATAAATGAGAGGGTAAAAAGTGCATGCTCATGTGCCTATGTACAAAGGGACATAAAAAAGCTTATATTAGAAAAAAGGAAGATGCCACTTGAATATGGCCAACAAAGGTCTAATCCTCTGCTTTACAAAAGGGTGATAGAAAAAGGTGACCAGTCATTGCCATCTGTGTGAAACCTAATACATGCAATCATGTCATAATGAAACTATCCTTACACAAGATCACAAACTATAGTAAGAAAATATACTAATCCAAACTTTTTAGCATATTCACATTGTACTAAATATGAAATCATTCCATAAAGCAAGAAACATGTCATATTTTAGGCCTTTTAAAGAAAAAATGATAGACATAATTGCAGTTGTCCATCTCATGGGAGACTAGATAAGACCAAATGTATAACTTTGAGAATACCTAAAATTATATCGAAATTAATAATGTATCAAGTATGGAATATTGATATGACCATGGATTGCCCTCCTTCAACGAAACCTCCAAAGTGTCCCCCCATCTAAGAAAAAGTGGTGTGAACAATATCTCACATGCTATCAGCATCTCCCATCAGGAACCTAAACGTCATAACATCACATCAATTCCAAGATTTGGATTGCCAAACTAATCAATGCATATAGAATGTCTCCTCACAAGTCCATCACATCAAGGTATTGATGATTCTGATCATATCCCAAAACACCACCCTCTCACAATCCCTCTCTACCCCTTGAACTTGTGAGGGATGCCAATCCCCTACTATAGGACAAGGGTATCCATGCTTCATTCCAAAGAATCAATGGGAGGAGAATTAATGTCATCGTAAAGCAAATGTTAGAAACCACCATCCTCTAAAGAAGCCTCTAGAAGCACACGAGATGTAGATTGGATCTACAAATCTTGGAACATGGTTGAAGAAAAAGTTGAACTCAATACCAAAAGACCAAAAATCCAAGTAGTAGCATGCTTGAAAAAGAACAAGGTTAGGTCATGGGGAGAGAATCTCAAGCCAATTAGACAAAACAATCATAAAGAACATGTAATATACAAAACACAATGGAGAATATAGAGATAGTGATGCCTTATGGTCAAAGACCAAACAACACATGTTCCACAACTCAAACAAGGTTCACATACACACAAGCTATCAAAAAAGCATATAGATTTGGATAACAATGGAGTGTAGTAAGTTTGATCAGAACAACTAACATAAGAGATCCTCTCATGAGCTAAAAAAGCAAAAGACAAGTGTGAAGAAGACTAGACCGGCAAAAACTTAAGTTTTACCATAATCTTGAATAGATTTACCAAAAATGCAAGATCCAAAAGGGCTTGAACCATAAAGCGATAAGTGCAGCAATGTTGGCGAATGTGGGCAAGTGTAACAATAAAAATGCACCTTTCAATAGGAAAAATTGACACCTATTGTAAGGAAGAGGTCACTCAACTATTAAACCGATTGACATGTGTATAAAAGGGACTGAATGAAAAACACAAGGTATAAGAAGGTTTAAAAGTAGAAAACATAACACTTTGAGACTTGAAACTATTAATAACAACAACAAACAAAGGCATGCTATCAACAACACTTGTCATCTAATACCAAGTGAGAAGGCACAAAGCAATGGAAGTGAAATAATGCACCTATTGAACACCAACAAGAATGAATGAATGAGCATTGGGATACATAACTCTAAGACATGAGATGTACCATGCAAACCACATATAGGTGATGGCACATGTGATGACCAACAATAACTTTAGTCTCCCTCTCTCTAGGTAGATGTGATCCAATGTAATATGAGTGGAGTGGATTAATATAGACTCTAGGATGATACCTTAGATGAATAGGCCATATTTGAGTCATCTAGCTAACACCCATGAAACGTACACTTCTAACAATAATGTGTATGCCACTTGAGGAAAAGAAAGAGGATCCCCTTGCTTTCACCAAATCTTGGAGGATACAAAAGGACACATAGGTTTGCACCCTCATATTATGGTTTCAGGTGAGATGGAGAAGATGACCTTTCATGAGAGTTTATCTTATGAAGAATTCCATGGGATCCTATTTATATAGATGATGACCTTGCTAAAATGCAAGTGGAGCACCACTACGCCTACATGCCTAGGATACTCAAGGCCAAGAAGGAAGTAACAAAGTAATGTATAGAGATGACATAGTTATCATTGATGGCAAGGTGGCTAGATAGCAACTCATGGCCTATGAGATAGATCTTATAGAGCTGGTCCTATAGTGGAACAATATAAACACATCCGGGGAGAATAGAGAAGGCAATGGTGAATCAAGACAATCATGATGACAAAGACACACCAGAGTCTAAAGATGCAACGCAAGACACCAATGTGCTACACAAGGATCAAGACTAGCAATACTACTTTGATAAGAGCTACAAGACCGAATATGCATCATGCAACATGATTCTAAAGCTCAACATATGTGAATTAGGGGGGGAGATCTCACAAGTTTCGATGCTCTACATCTCCCTATGCCACTTCCCTCCAAAAAGATCAAGGTATGCTAATGGAAAGATACATCAACAAGAGGGAGAGGTCGATGGGGAGTTGCTGCTTGCAGTTGACATCACACACTACTCCGAATTGGGAGAGATTCTTCTCGTGGAAGATTTTAACACTAGGATATAGAGTAGATAGTGATACATATAACTTAAGGATCCAAGGAGGATGTGAGTGATGGAGGTAAACAACACATGCTATGGTTAGCACTTGTTAGACATGGTTTCACAACATCATCTTATTATCTACAATACGGTGAAGTGGCCAAGATTTGGAGTACTAACTTGTTTTCAATCCACAAGCTCTGATACAATGGATTCTAGATTCCATTGAGATGATGGAGCTACTCAAATCATATACTCTCTCCTTGCCTGATTGGTGTCAATCATACCTACTTGTCCCTCACCATAGCCACTTCACCACACTTACAGACACCAACCATCATGGCATCTAGCAAGTCACCTTCTATTTCTCCCATGAGCTAGCTGATGCATATAGTCACCATATTTGTAGTGGTCTCACCTAGTTTTAGCGCACACCTTCCCCTAGCAACACTCACCTCCAAGTTCACTTCAATCCTACATTCAACTGCCCTCCAATGCTTTCCAAACTACACACACTATGGGACATACTCGGCCTAGGGCCATGTGCCAAAATAGATGGTTTGATTATGAGAATAGAGAGCTCTATAGACACGTCGCAACATAGATAGAGCTAGGGCATATCATAGAGAGGGAGACCCATAGACAAATGAGAACCCTCACTTGCACTAAGAGACAAGCATATAAGTAAATTCAATACTAGAATTTATACAATATATTCATGAGTAAGAGTCTAGCACTCCTAGGTAAAGAGGTTATATGATCTAGCATAATGTTTCCACTCTTCATATCCTCTCCCTACCACATCCACCTTACTCAAGTTATGGTGAGAAAGGCTATAATGCATCATCAATAGTATAAATGATTGATGGATCATACACGTATATGAGGTGAGCGCTTCATTTACGTAGTGGATATTTTAGCCCCCCTCGTATTTATATTCAACATGGCATTGGTAGAGAGCTTTCACGACAAGTGGGCCATGCATATGATTATGCCTATCCACAAAACCAAGGACCCTCTCCAAGCAACTACATGACCATTATGGTTGGCCACACACTAATCAAGATCAATGGAGTAATGATTGAATCAGAGTTGAGCACCTATGTATAGAAGGGGATTGAGAGCCACATGATAGGCTAGATTCAAACAACGTTTCTCTATCCTAGATCATTTCGCCTTGCAAGGCATTATTGAGCAAGTGAAAGCTAGGAAGAAGTGACTTTACTATTGCTTCGAGGACTTCCGCATAGTCTTGAGTACAATCCCATAAGATACTACATGAGAGCATGATGGATCAATTCAAATGCCCATGAGAACTTTTAGATGTGATCTCTAACACCATTGGTATGACGTACAACAATCCTCTCCTATACTCTTGGGACTCAATATCAACAAGACAAAGAACTATATCACACAAGGTGGCAATGAAGGGGTGGACATGTATACATTAGTTCCAATTATGCTTTATCTAATTCATGGGAGGGTCTACAATGACATCTCCATGCTTTATGTGACTTCTACAAAAAAAAGAATTGATTGTGAACCTTGAAAAAACCAAGATCTTGATCTTTTACACATTAAGTCCAATATGGATGTTTGTTTTCATTGTAGGAACAAGACAAGTTGACAAGTGCAAGTGGTGGATTCATGTCTATTTTGATGGCTACATTTATCACATCCATTTGGGAGATCCACCATGTCATTGGCACCTAAAGATTGATTCACACAAGAATATGCTACATTAACCATGGCATAAAGAACGTCATCAAGCATGCCCCGCATATTAGGGCAATTGTTTCATACACTTATCACACCAACCATTATGTATGGAGCATCTGTTTGGAACCTAACTTGGCTCCATCTCCATGGACACAAAATAAGTACTAAGAGCTCATGGTATGCACAAGTGAAGCAATGGCTCATAAGATGCGGAATTGAGACAAACCACCTCCTTTCCAATATGACCCAAACCCCCCTCCATATACCTTTCTCACACTAAGAGTAACTTGGTACAAAGATAGGATCTCTTTCAACTTCACATATTGCACACATGGATACCCTAACAACTCCCTCACCCCAAATATCACTTCAAGGACCACAACAGATGGTTTCATTGAGAGACCTAGTTACCTAGACATATACATGCAGCATGAGATGCAAGTAGCCATCTGTTACACAATCTCTTCTCACCACTAGAGATCAAGACAAGGAGGCTGACTTGCATCCCTAGGGATGAGAGGACTTGTAAATTAGGTGGAGAGTGAGGAGCACTACATATGTAAAATCAAGGTCTACAACACAATCCAATCAAGAAGAAAGGAGCTAAGGAGATCACAGCTGCATGCCTACCGAGGTTGCAAGGATGTGAGATACAAAGATCATAGTAGACAAATTATAGAGACATTAGAAGTGCAAACAATTGCATCAAATCTTTTAGATGTTATGGTTGATGGGCATACCTTCCATTGTCAAGTCAGATGATCATCCCAATTTATCAGATTCTACTTAATATGCAAATCTAGAAGGTTAAATGTTGAAGCACACAACCTGCTCCCCAAGTTGCTATTTTCTACTCTCAGAGATTGTCAGACTTCTATGTTTCGCTTAGTACTTGCATACATGCATCCACATTAAGATGAGGTTACACAATACTTGATTAGTAATCCCAAGCATCCATTTACTGTACGAGTAAGTTCCTCTGGAAACAGTTTTTTCTGCACTCATTACTGCATATTAAGCCCTGACATGCACAAAGAAGACTCGGGACTACATTGTATCCTCCCTACTGCGTTCACCAGGAACTATCAGTTTTTGAAACTAGATTATACACAAGATAAAGAGTTAAGGGAGGCTTTTCACAACCTGCAAGCAGCAGAGAACTAGTGAAAATTAGCAGTCAAGACTACTAAGCACCATGTCTGAGGATACCCTTACGGATGCTAGCAGAAGACCGTATGTTCTGCTCTGACAGAGCTTCATGGTATACAAGTAAAAGTGGCCAATTTACAAAAAGGTGTTGCCTGTCTGTAGTCTCACTAAGGATTAATCTTCTCACAGCTGCATTAAATGTTGTACATCTTGTACTCTGGTTTTGCGCATCTGTTCCGGTGACTCCTCAAAGGCAGAGTTTGCAAGATTTCTTTTCCTCTCTTGCAATTGTAAGATTCGTTCTTCAATGCTCTCCTTAACAATAAACCTGACCACTTCAACGTCATGTGTTTGGCCTAAACGGTGCACCCGATCCATAGCTTGCTCCTCAACAGCTGGATTCCACCAGGGGTCAAGCATGTACACCCGTGATGCAGCAACCAGGTTGAGCCCCACACCAGCTGCTTTCAAGCTTAAGAGAAAAATAGATGGGCTGTTTGAATCATTTGACTGGAATGCTTTCAATGCTTGCTCCCGTTTTTTAAGAGACATGCTACCATCAAGCCTCACACACTGAAAACCTGCTCCCTCTAAAGCACCCTGCACCAAAGTCAGCATGCTTGAGAACTGTGAAAATACGACAGATTTTACAGCCATGTCATTTCTCCTGGACTCTTGAAGCATCTCAAGAAGAGCCTTTATTTTGGCACTCAACTCGGGTGCTGTTGTTTCAGATGCTGCTATATCAGTTGACTCTGTCACTGGTGAAAACAAATCTGCAGTTGTCAGTGGAGCACGACACAAAGGGCAACTTTGCTTGTCATGCATGATTGTTTTTTCAATACATCTCCGACAAAAGATATGCGAGCACTTTGTTATGATTGCCATGGTAGGTGGTGAAAGACAAATAGGGCAATCGAAATCATCTCCACTTTGTAGTGCTGATAATAGCTTCTCAAGTAGCTCTGGTGAGGATAATAGATCTGCAGAGCATTAAGCCACAAATTTAGTACATTGTTGGTAGTTAGACTGGTAAAACCATGTAATAATCCAGGACTACAAACCACTCTGATGTGTTACCAGAACAAGTACTAGTTTTGCAGGGTAATACATGAGTACATTGAATACAGAAAATCAATGAAATATTCTAAAAATAAAATGAATCACAACATAATAACTTTTTGATGATGCCCAGTAAATAACTCGACTTAAAAGCAATTATCACTGGTCAATATCATCAGTTAGAGATAGCACAAGTCAACAACTGAGTAAGAAGTTTGAACATCGCTGCAGCAGATGATATTGGGTTGCAACTTCAAATGAATACATAGCAAAGTGATAGGGGTTTGCAGTGCCAGGTTAAAAACTAGGAGCAAAAATTAAGCCCAAATGCTATTTTTTGGAGCTTTTCTTGGTCACTAGACTAAATTTTTAGGATTAAAAACTCAGAAAACAGCCCATATATACAAAATGTACAGACTTTTCCCTAAAATTCAGTCTAAAATAACTCAAAGATAGGGCTTTCTCTTAACATTCACCCAATTTTCCAAACTGTTCACCATCAATCAACCGAACATTCTCCCACCTATCAAGCATAGGGATCCCTTAATTTTTACCCTGGTTTGCACCAAATTGCATCCATCTTCAACAACATTGCTTCTCATGCCATCACAAATCCCCAAATCAACTCAGTCAATGCATGCATAGCAAGCAGCAGAAATGCACCCAACCACCAATGGTGCTACTCATACTCTATCAGTCATCATCCAAACCAGACAGAATTGATTGAGAGAATACATTAGGGTTTGCATAGAACATACACTGTACAAACAACCACGCAACTACCAAATGATCTTAGAGATGGAATGAGAATGAAGAAATCAATGAACTTGATCAGAAAACCAAGCACGAGAGGTGCAATACAAGGATACTAAGGAGTGGAGGGCTATCCAACAGCCACTCTCTCCTGAGGAACCAGGCTGAGGTATGCTCAAGAAATGTTTCATATGCGAATGGATCGTGAGACCAAGAACAAAAATGCAGTTGACCAGCTACACAGCTGATGTAGGCAACAAAATGCAGCAGACCTGCTTAGTTTCAGATGCATATCAGAGCAATGACGGGAGCAGTCCTACTGGCAGCAAAATTGCAGTAAAGTGTCCAGAGGCAAGGACTAGTAGTGTGTCCACTCCGTGGTAGAGATATGGTCATCCCCAGGATGGGCATAGGCATGTACAAGGTGGTTTAGGCCCTAGGGCTGTTTATTCATTCGCATTTTGTTTTGGAGCAGGACACCCATCAGTTTGTGCCATGTCTAGGCAACAATTTGGACAGGCAGGTCAGGTTGGGAGCTGAAGCAGTCGGGCAGGTTACCACATGCCAGGACAGCATTTTAGTGGCAGCATTTTTATTATTTTGTCATTATTTGATGCACTTGGACTGTTCAGCAGCTGTCAGCCAGTTTTCAGTTGGCCGACCTGTCATGTTTTATTGTTATTTTCGGCCTATTTATTTCAAGCCTGCCCAAGGTCATTTCACTTCAATTTCTTCTGCAGGTGAGAGAGCTCCAGCTGGTGATACTCAGACAGCCTGTTGTACGTATTTTCTGTTTGTATTCAGCATTCATACTCTGCATTCTTCAACATTCTACTGTCCTTTTCTCTCTACAGGCCTGCCCAGGATAATTTCACTTCAGTTTCTTCTACAGGTCAGAGATCTCCGGCTGGTGATACTCCACCGACAACCTGTTGTACATATTTTCCGCCTATATTCAGCATTCATACTCTGCAATCTTCAGCATTCTACTGTCCTTTTCTCTCTCCTCTCTGTGTTCAGTTCTTTTTTCCAGTCCGGTCATACACTTCCACATTCGTTGCACTCTTGACACTCCAAGCAGCATCATGAGGGTGTACAAAAGAAAAAGGCAGCAGTGCGGGTGCCTATGAAGTGATCACCAAACTTCCGTCTTGCCTGTGTAGCACCAGAGCAGGGCAGGCAGAAACAGCACTTGCTTGATCTCTCAGATCTGTCATAAGCCAACAGAGAGAGAAACACATGCTCCAAGAATGATGATGATGTCTTCCTGCTGCAAACGAATTGTCAAAGTGCAGCAATGCACAAGCAGGTGTAGAGACTGATTGTACACGATGATCATTTTTTGTTTTTGTTTTCGGGGGGTACGCGGTTTGTGGAATGCTGAGAACATGAATGCTGAACAGTGAATAAAATCGGGGCAGAAAAGTACAACAGGCTGTGCATGTATATGATCAGCCAGAAACCTCACACTCGCGGGGGCAGGGGGAGAGTGCTGAGAATATGAATGCTGAACAGTGAATAAAGTCAGGGCAGAAAAGTACAACAGGCTGTGCATGTATATGATCAGCCGGAAACCTCACACTCTCGGATTACAGAATAAGTGTGGCCAATGGGCAAACTATAAATAGGTGATAAACAGGAGAGAGAAAAAGACTGGTTAGACTGCAAAAAGTGCAACCAGCGGTGTGCAGTTCATGACTGCTACATGGCAGTTTGCTTGACTGGCCCACTACCAGCACACCTATCTGCCTACCTGAAATGCTGCTCGTCTGCCTGCACACGTGCTGCCTGCCCAGCCTTGAACTCCCACCATGGCTGGAAACTGCTCACACTGCCCTGCCTCAACCCGACCCACCCATCCAAGAGGTGACTGCTAACACACCTGCTCAGACCTTGGATGTGGCAGGAGGGTCAATGACCTGGAATGTTGTCGAAGAATGGCCTAGTGAAGAGCTTTGGTGAAGAGATCTGCAAGATTGTCTTCTATCTTATAGTGCTCCACCGTAACTACACCATCCAAGATCTCCCAAATGAATGGTACTGGATCTCGATGTGCTTCATCCATGCATGAAACAATAGATTCTACACAATAGCTATGCAACTCTCATGTCACATAGAACAATGGTAGGTTGAGTCTAAGGACAGCCAAGCTCTCCCAAAAACATTCAAAGCCACATGGTCTCAGATGTGGTAGATGATGTTGCTTGGTATACTCAACCTCTATAAAAGATGAGGCAATTGTTGGTTACTTCTTGCTACTCCCAGAGATAACACCTAAAAGCCAAAACCTATAGTCCATTAATGAAGATTAACATGTCTAGCCCAATCAAATCTGTCCATTCCCACAACATGAGACTATTGCCTCCCAAGCCTAACAATTGAGTTTTCTTGGGCTCACGCATAAACCCTACAAGCAAACCAGCCAAAAAAACATGGATCGATCCTAGTGTTGAGTAGCCAAATCAAGGAACCAAGCAGCTGCCGGTAGCTAGAAGCATTGACAATTGGTGAATTTGCATGGGCTAAAACCTTCCACTTAGGATCCACAGGAGTGGAGATGGGACAGTATGTGGCCATCTAGAAGGCGATCAAAAGCTCTTACACATACCACTATTGAGAGAGAGATCCCCCTCTAGGTTTGCCATATGTCACAACCTAAGAAGACATGTAGAAGACCCATGCTAGTCATCTCGAACTTCTCATTTATGGCATTCTTCGTCTACATAACTATCGGGGCATGGTCACCTACAAATATGAGGTCATCCACATAGCACAAACGCCACATGTCAACTAGCTAAGATGTGGATGTACAAATTTGAATCATGGTCAACCTCCAACAATCCAATCTCTCTCAAAGGAAGGTTTCAATCTTCTCGTTCCACGCTCGAAGAGCCTATTTAAGGCCATAAAGAAGCCTTCTTCAATCTATGCACCTTACCATTTGAGCTCAAGAATCCAAGAGGCTACTCAACATAGATGGTCTCCTTTAAGTCGCCATTTAGAAATGCTAACTTGACATCCAATTCATACACCAGCCGTCTTCTATGGCTAGCTAGGCCAAGTACGGTACAAATGGTGGCCATCCACACAATAGAAGCAAATATGTCGTCAAATTTTACACCCACTTTTTAAGCAAATCCTTTGGCCACCAAGCGGACCTTGTGTTTGTTCAGCATGCCATCACTATGATACATTGGACATCACTATGATATTTGGTCTTGAAGACCCACTTGGCTTCGATCACCTTGCGACAGGCCTAGGCACAAGCTCCCATGTGCCATTCCACTCTATAGCCTCCAACTCTTGTTCCATAGCCTTTTGCCACCATCATACTTCAAAGCCTCACGAACTGATCTAGGTTCCTTGTTATTAGTGCCTAGTAGCTCTGTTGTACATGCTTGGTTCCAACAAAAACATCGTGATCCCAACTTGCAATTCCCACTCCTTGAGAATACCCTCTATATCTACATCATACTTTAGTGCCTCTGATAAAGTCTTAAGATAGCCAAGAAATCTCCTCCTCAAGAGCCTCAAACTCTATTGGCTCCACTCAAACTAGCTCCTATGCCCATCTATCACTTGAACATCCAAGCATGAGGTGCTACTCAATCCCCTCTACAAGCAACTGAAAACTCTACGAATTTGACCTCACAGCCAATGAAAAAATCCTAGGAACCTAGATCATAGAGTCAACACAAGGCGTGCACCTCAAAATATGAGCGTACCAATGTATGACCAACAAAGGAAATACTTTATTTAACAAAATTTACATATTACAAAAGGGTTTATTTATTTCATTTCAAAAAAAAAATCCATAAGTTTCTTAAGGAAAAGAGATCATTGTATTCTTCTTCTTTCCCGCCCAAACTAGCTTTCCTTGAAGATGAGGCAATCTCAAAAAACGCAAGAAGGCTTGTGTCTTAACTTGCAAAATATAAGCCCAAGTCATCATGCCATGGTCATCCATAATCAACATGAAGTATTTCCTCCCCTTAGAGGGACTCGTCACCTTGGTCCACATAAATCTGTAAATACAAGCTCCAAGGGAGTCTTGACCCATCGAGTAGTCTCTTGTGAGATGGCATCACACTGTTGTTTTCCCTTTATGCACAACACACAAGGAGTATGGCTCACCCTAGCATCTAGTAAGCCATAAACCATTTGATCATGAATTGCCTTCCAAAGGTACTCGTGGTTGAGGTGACCAAACCGAGCATACAATTCGGTTTGTGAGGAGATAAAGGTGAGGGCTACTATGCTTCAAGCTTCAAAGGTTATAGACACCATTATCCTCCTTCCCTTGGCACACCACTTGTCAAGTCCGGCCATCTAGAATCCTAAAGGAGTCAATATCAAAACTCCATGATGAGACCTAGTTCGCATATCTTGCTTACCAAGAGTAAATGGTAGTCAAAACCTAGAACATATAGTACCTTCTATGTAAGACTCCACCTCAATGGCCTATATCCGACCAATGGCATGAAAGGGGACAAAAAAACTTATCTCCAAATAGAATATACCCCTGCATTGAGCACAAGCAAGCAAGGCCTTCCTTAGACAAAGTCATGTGGCGGGAAGCACCATTGTCTACCCGCCTTGGACAGAGTTGTGTGGCAGGAAGCACCCGTCCACAATCCACTCTTGAGCCTGAGAAGCCACCAGTGCCACTTCGGCATGGCAGTTTTAGGCTACCTTAAACCAATCCCTGTCAAAAGATGACGTACCAGCGAGACAGTAGGGTTTGCGGGGAGGAACATGGAGTGAACTCGGCAAACATGGAGAAGAGAAGAGAAGAGAGACGAAACTCTGATGAATGGAATGATGAAGTTCTGAATCATGGAGTGAATGTGATACAAGGGAACAAGGGTGCCATAGCACAAGGAAGATGATAAAGACAACCACGAACCACGAACCGCAATGTCCTCCTGAAGGGGTGTGAGGGTAGTAGAGAGGCTAGAGAGAAGAGGTGACAGACTGAATGAATCGGCCGTAAGGAATGAATGAGAGAGTGGCCTATAAATAGGCACAATCAGTCTAGGATGGCGCCCCTTTTTGGGGCTGGAAACCCTAAACTCAAAACGCAAAACACAAAAACGCAAAAACATAAACTGCAGGTGAAGGGTAAAGGGTTTCTCAACACCCCCTCTCAAGCCCAAAAAGAGAAACAAGAGAAGAGTGAGGTGGAGATGCAATGCTACATGCTGAAGAATGCTCATGCAGCAGGTGCCACTTGGACAGTGTCCCTCATGGGAAAATTGTTCACTTGCCCAAGTGCCCTAGTACAAAGATGATGAAAACATGCAATGCATAGGAGGAATGTCGGACTTTGTGTGGTGCCGAGAACCATAAGGATATGCCCGTACTCGATCTCGGGAGGTGGCTCCATGCTAACCAAGTGACCAAGGCAAGAAGAGAAGAGGAGGAAGAAGATGTAGAGGATCCCTAAGATCCAATATTTACACCGGAAAGGAAACCTGCAATAAAGATTAGTAGACAAAGTGAACTTGAGAATCCGAAACACAACCTCGGGAGAGAAGCCACTAGCTCCGTACATCCATGCTAGAAGGAATACAAAGGCCTCATCACCAAGTCGCGGCTGAACCTCCGAGGTCCCGATCTAGGTGGTACTTGAAGATCCTGGGTATCAGTAGAAGAGATGACTGGTCGAAGACAGCCACCCCAAGAAAGTAGAGGATGGGTTAAAAACTTCATGTGAAGTAGGTTCCCCCTCTGAGGTGGGAGGTGAAGGGGCCCCCGCTAAAGTCGAAGAAAAAGTAGATGCCCCCTCTGAGGGCAAAGGAATAACATCCCCCTCTGAATTCCCCTCTGAAGTAGAGAGGGAATCCAAAAACTCATGGATCACGGACTCCGAAATGTTTGATGACGAAGGAAGTGCTGCCGGTCGGGCCGAAGAAGGTATTTGGGGTGCCGAAGAGCTCCCAGAGGTTGTCTCTCGAACCTGAGTAGTCGAGGGTGGGGAAGGGTAGAGCTCAGAATGAGCAAGAGATGGACAATAGTCGATGTCTCTCAATGGAGCAGACTGGATAGCCGAAGAAGAGGAAGGAGTCGAGCAGCCACTGTCTCTCGAAGGAGCAGACTGATAAGGAGACGGTATCAAACAATCACTGTCTCTCGATGGAGCGGACGGCAGATCCATAGGTCGTGGAAGCCACTGTACCTAAAAATAAGTGGGAGAAGACTGCCGCTGACATTGCGACGATCTCCACGAGGTCGTAGCGCCAATCGAGCTTCCATGTGCTCGAAAGGACTTAGTGCGCATTGGATGCGTCTTATTACCTTGAGCATAGTACTCTGATAGCCGATGTAGAACAATCTCTGTGGCCTAGAAAGAAGAGGTGGCACAAGGAGTTCCTGGTGGAAGATGCATATACTCCGGGGGGTGGGGAGCAAAGGTCGAAGTCAGCAAAAATCGGTGGTGTCCGGTGATGCCACAGTAGAAGCACCCAGTAGTCTGGTCATCTGTTGGTAAAGAAGCCATGGATACCAGTGTGCCTTGCTGAAGAAGAAAGAGGTCAACCACCATGAACCACGAACTGCAATGTCCCCCTCATGGGGTGGGAGAGCAGTGGAAGGGCTGGAAGTGAGCTGCCATTGGGAGAAGGATGCAACCAACAGTAAGAGGTTGCAACCAGTAGAAAAACGCAAGTGAGGAGAGAGAAATACTAAAAACGTAGAAAAAAAATAAGCAACAACAGTCAATATGCTGAAATCAGCTCCGAACAGTGTGCAATAGGCTGAAAACAAACGCCAGACTATTGTAGACAGCAATGGCCAGCTTGAACCGCGATGTCCTCTGCATTTGGGATGTGGGCAACAAGCTGAAATTCCTGGATTCTGCAAAAACGAGATTATTTTCCGAATGGAGAGTACTCAACAGTAGTCGTTCTACTATAAACAACTGCAAACAGTAAGTGGAAGGCTGGAAACAGGCGCCGGACTATAGATGACAGCAAGGGACAGTTAAGACTGCGATGTCCTCTGCGAAAGGAGTGTAGGCAGCAAGCTGAAAATACGTGAAATCTGCAAAAACGAGATTTTAATGTAGTGGAAGAAAAAGATAAGTGGATGCCGAACCCGCCACCAGTCTTTGCCTTCATTGGAGTGGAGGATCTTTGCCGCTGTTTGAGCAGATCCAGCTCTGATACCATGTCAAAAGATGACGTACCAGCGAGACAGTAGGGTTTGCGGGGAGGAACACAAAGTGAACTCGGCAAACATGGAGAAGAGAAAAGAAGAGAGACGAAACTCTGATGAATGGAATGATGAAGTTCTAAATCATGGAGTGAATGTAATACAAGGGAACAAGGGTGTTGTAGCACAAGGAAGATGATGAAGACAGCCACAAACCACGAACCGCAATGTCCTCCTGAAAGGGTGTGAGGATAGTGGAGAGGATGGAGAGAAGAGGTGACAGACTGAATAAATCAGCCGTAAGGAATGAATGAGAGAGTGGCCTATAAATAGGTGTTGAGATATCGAGCTCCACTCGTGATATGCCAGGGTGACCGTTGTGCATTTATGTCACCGACTTGTTAGCTGCAGATGCGGTTGGTACACCACCCATGAATAATAGCTACATGACAGCTATCCTTATCTACTCTAGTTCGTGGCCCAATTAGTATGCCACCTTAGTTAGTTGAGTTTGGTTTGAGACCCATATATAGGGTTCTTCTATTTCTTTGTACTAGAGTTCTTTTTGCCTTACACAACTAAGAAGAGGAAAAACTGTTTTCAACCTCCACCTGTGTGTGTATTCCCCCATTGTGCAAGCAAGAAAGCTACAAGTGAGACTCCTTCCTTCTCTCCCACAATCTTGACATGGTATCAGAGCCTTGTTCGTGGTAAGGAGCTCAAGAAAGCAAGCCAAGTTCGCGGTGTTCTGGTAAGAGGACCAGTGTTGCTTTCATTTTTCGAGTTTGGGAGCAAGTCTCTGCAGGTAGCACAGCCGGAAAGTGCAAGAGTGCATTGTCTCAGATTGAGACGCCCTTCACGGTGAAGCAAGAGGGCAGTATATGCTGCGTGAGATGACTTTAGCCCTCGGTTACCCTGTTTTTTTTATTTGAGGCCATTTCGGGGCCTGTTTTGGAGGCCGAAGTTTTCCGCACGCACTCAAGAAAAGGCCCAGTTTTTTGTTGTGCGACCATTGTTCTACAGGTCAGTGAAAAGTTACTGTAAAATTGCATCGTATGCCTATGCGCAGAGACATTGGGAGTTATAAAATCACCCTTGTTGCCTGTTGATGCAAAATCGTCACTAGGAAGTGACTGTGTGGTCAAATACCACTTTTGTCAGTTTTGCAAATTTGCCCTTGTGAGGCTGAAGCTGTGTTTTTTGCAGTGACAGAATTCTTTGTAGTGTTCTGTAATGGCGTCTGATTCTCTTTTACAGATTGTCACTGAAAAGCTTGACAAGAATAACTTCCAAGCATGGAAGTTTAGAATGACGAATTTCCTTATGGAAAAATGATATTGAGAATTCGTTGCAGGAAACGAAGAAGAACCAGTTCTTCCTAATGTTCCCAATCAACAAATGCAGGCATTTAAAGGATGGCATGAGAGAGCCAGAAAAGTTATATACTGGCTGTCTATCAGTATTTCAGACTCTATGATTATGCATATTCAGGATGCAAGTACGCCAAAGGAGGCATGGGATACTTTGTCAAAAATCTATAGCATAAATACGCAAGCCAGAAAAATGCAGCTCAAGCAAGAGTTGCACAATGTGCAAAGAGACAGTATGAGCATCAATGACTACCACATGAAGGTGAAGAAGATTGCAGATGCACTTGCTTCCATTGGGTCGCCAGTGGAAGATGATGATTTAGTTTCTGTGACCTTGAATGGTCTAGGAAAGGATCATGCACAGTTTCGAACATCCATTTTTGTCCGTGAGAGATTTCCTGATTTTGAGGAGTTGATTGCTCTTCTAATTTCTGAGGAGCAGAGAAATGGTGGTGCATCTTCTTCAGGAGGAACTTCAAAAGAAACTGTCTTCTACTCAAATGTTGGAAGAGGTAGAGGAGGCCGATCTGGAGGCCGTGGTAGAAATCAGAATATGCAGCAAACTCAAGAAAACCAGTCCTATGGAGGAGGACGTGGTAACTCTAGAGGCAGGGGGAGCCAAAGAGGTCGTGGTGGATGGCAAAGAGGCCAAAATGCAAACAGCAATGTTGAATGCTACTACTGTGGTAAAATGGGTCATATGGCTAAAGACTGCTATAAAAAGCAGAATGACATCATGAATGAGAAATTGCAACAAGGAAATTATGCATCTTCTAGTAGACACGGTGATGACAAAAATAAGCATTTGTTTATGGTGCAACACATGACCAATTCTGTAACAAGTACAGAAGAAAGCAACGATGTGTGGTATGTTGACTCAGGTGCATCAAACCACATGACTGGCCATGCAGAATGGATACAAGATGCAAGGAAAATGAAAAAACCAAGATTTGTGGAGACTAGTGATGATATTGCACATCCTATTGTGCAGATTGAAAATATTCATTTGTCTATGCAGGATGGGAAAAAGAAATACCTGTCGGATGTATTTCATGTCCCGAATATCACCAAGAACCTGATTTCTGTTGGTTAAATGGTTGAGCAGAGCTTGCAGGTCAGATTTAATTCTCATGGATGCTTTGTTGAGGATATGAAAAATAAAGGTCGCTTGATAGCAAAAGGAAAGAAAAAGGGCAGAATGTTTACGTTGTTAGAAGTGGAGCAGCGGTGGAAGCATAAACATGTGCTGAAATAAACTGCTGAAACACAAAATAAAAAGAGAAAAAAAAAAAGAACACGATACAGATGAGAACTTAGATGTATGCACGGGAAATGGAATCCAAATATTTGAACACGAGACAGTCGCATACAACAGTGAGTCACTGGCTGCGTGGGCACTGGCACTGGCTCTGGCTCCTCTCTCCACAGAGTCTGCAGATGGTGAAGTGACTGACTGAGAAGGAGCCACTGAGTATAAATAGGCTTAAAAAGTGGGAAGCAATAATGCTGGTCGGACAGCATTAATACTGACCGACTGGTGCATAAAATGTTCCACTGGTATAAAATGCCACCCCAGAAAAATACCTAAAATACCTAATAAAAATGTCCAGCCCAGATCAAGCTCAGACTCACACATGAGCTGACAAAGACTTTGCTAACACCCTCTCTCAAATCATGGGTGATCTGATACAATACAATAGTACAATGAAAAGAGATCAGAAACTATACAACATAGAACCACCAAGTAGAACCATGGATACCCAAGCAGTGGGTGATCAAGCCACCACCAAGGTGCCTCGAAGAGAACCGGATGTCGATGTCGATCGTACCAAACTCCCGAAAATAGAGAAGATCGTAGCATGTCTCTGTGTCCATCACCAATATCTCACAGTAGCATACAAGACCATCCTGTCAAAAATGCCCCTGAACATAGGTGACCATGGATTCCCCGCCTTTGGCTAGACCGCCAAAGTGTCCCCTCATGTGAGCTCCAGACGAAAGCCTCCCGCTCTCGGTCAGATAACCAGCTCATCATGAGCCTGGATGTCAATCCCAGCTTCAAGATTTGATTCCCCCAGACTGAAGTCGATGCGTCAGGGAAGTCCCTCTCTGGAACATGTGCACCTGTATAAAAGTATAGATGAGGCGCGGCTGCCCCATCTGAACACTCGCTCACACTCCCTCTCTGGCACAAGAGAGTCGTGAGGGATGACCTCATCACCACCACTAGAAAGCAGCCGAGAAAGGGGCCACCAAGCCCTTCCCGCGATCCGAAGAAGAGGATCCCTTCCACGCCTTGGACTTCACCTTGGTCGGAGGATCTGAGTCGGAGTCTGATGAAGGAGAGGACTCATCGGTAGAGTCAACAGCCCGCTTCTTCTTCTGCTCCTCCTTCTTGGAAGCCGCTAACGTCTTACAGTCCTTCCGCAAATGTCCCTTCTTGCCACAGTAGTAACACTGGGCCTTCGACTTCTTCTTCCCGTCACCCCTCTCTAAAGCTACATAAGCCTCGCCTCCATAATGTGCCGAAAGTCGCCCCTGTAATCTCAAGGATGTCTCATGCTCAAGAAGCATCAAGATCATATGTATAAAACTGACAGGAGTCGATGATGTCTGCGCCCGCAAAGCATTGGCCACTCCATCAAACTTCGGGGGCGAGCTTGTAGAGGACCGTCCCGACGAGATGCGCCTCGGAAAGAGCAGATTGCATGTGCCGAAGCTGGTCTTGTACCTGCATAACACGAAGAAGAAAAGACTGAATAGTATCTTTCGACTCAAACTTCATCTGCTGGAGCTGGCCATAAAGTGTGACTGCCCGCATGGTGAAAGGTGCCTCGTACATCTGCTGCAACTTCTGCCATACTTTAGGAGATGTCCTACAGGAGGTAACCGCCGGTAAGACCGCTTTAGAAATACACCGAAGCAACGCCGAGTAAGCACGGGCATCGTCCGAGTTCCATGTGAGCACCGCTTCCTCATGGTTATCCTCATCAAAGTCATCAGGAAGAGGAAAAGGACGAAGAGGACGAGGAGTAGCTCCACAGACGATGTACCATAACCGCTTCTGCACAAACCAAGCTTTCATGACAGCACTCCATGTGAGATAATCAGGTCCATGTAACTTATCATCAGTGGAAGTGCACGGAGCCATATAGAGAGGATAAGAAGAGAAGTAGAGAAGAGATGGAATGTAGAGAGGAAACACAGCCAAAACACAAGCACAAACTGCAGAAAATGAGAGTTCACATGCAATATAACCCAAAATCTAATCAATAGAAGACAAAATCTGCTGTAGAAAGTCAAAAAATCAGTCAAAAACTGCCAAAAACAGCAAAAACGGCCTGAATTAACAGTCATCCAGCCACGAGAGCTGCTGAAATCAGCAAAACGCAGGCTGTAAACTGGAGAAAAACAGGAAGAAAACTGTCGCCAGCAGCTGCAGATGAAAAACGCAGGCAGCAGAGGGTGCGTAGGCAGCAGGCGATGGTAAGACTGCAAAAAACGCAGGCTGAAAACAGCCCCAAAACAGGTCGCGTGGCTGCGACAGCAGTCGTCTGATCAGCAGGGGTACAAAACAGTCCTGAAATCAGCAATAAAACACAGCAGAAACACAGATCCTGAAAACTGATACCATGTCAGAAGTGGAGCAGCAGTGGTAGCATAAACATGTGCTGAAATAAACTGCTGAAACACAAGACAAAAAGAGAAAAGAAAAGAAAACGATACAGATGAGAACTTAGATGTATGCACGGGAAATGGAATCCAAATATCTGAACACGAGACAGTCGCATACAACAGTGAGTCACTGGCTGCGTGGGCACTGGCACTGGCTCTGGCTCCTCTCTCCACAGAGTCTGCAGATGGTGAAGTGACTGACTGAGAAGGAGCCACTGAGTATAAATAGGCTGAAAAAGTAGGGAGCAATAATGCTGGCCGACTGGTGCATAAAATGTCCCACTGGCATAAAATGCCACAACAGAAAAATACCTAAAATACCTAATAAAAATGCCCAACCCAGATCAAGCTCAGACTCACACATGAGCTGACAAATACTTAGCTAACATATGTTGGATGCAGGCATGCCTAAATTGAGTGCAGCAATGTTTGCACATGGGACCGGTGTAGTTACAGATATTGATATCTGGCATAAACGCATTGGTCATGTTAATGTACAGCGACTTAAATCAATGCAAGCCCAAAATATTGTTGCAAGATTGTCTAAATTCAAGGTTGCAGAAATGCATAAGGTATGTGAAGCCTGTCAATTTGGAAAACAGGCAAGGAAACCATTTCCTAAACATGTTCAAGAGAGTAAGAAGCCATTGGAATTAATCCACTCTGATGTGTGGACTACTAAAGCTGCATCTCTTGGAGGCTGTCATTATTTTGTCACTTTTATTGATGACTATAGCAGAAAAGTTTGGGTGTATTTTATGAAAAAGAAAAGTGAAGTTTTTGGGCATTTCAAAACTCTTAAAGCTATGGTTGAAAAAGAAACAGGCCTGCAAATAAAATGCCTAAGGTCAGATGGAGGGGGAGAGTACCTCTCAAATGAGTTTGCAAGATTCCTGCAAGAGCATGGCATAAAGCAGCAATATTCATGCAGTCATACCCCACAACAAAATGGAATTGCAAAAAGAAAAAACAGGCATATTGGAGAGGTATCTCGTGTCATCCTCAACGAAAAAGACTTGCCAGATTTTTACTGGGCTGAAGCAGTTGCTACAGCAGTCTACATAATGAACAGAACTCCCACTGCAGCATGGGATGACTCCAGAGGAGAGGTATACTGGTAGGAAACCAGATATTTCTCATTTGAAGATTTTTTGTTGCATTGCCTATGTTCATGTGCCAGATGAGTTGAGATCCAAGTTGAATCCAAAAGCTGAGAAGTGCATCTTTATTGGTTACTCTCTGCAGCAGAAAGGGTATAGATGCTATAACCCTTCTACTCGTAAGTTTACAGTGAGCAGAGATGTTTTTGATGAGATGAGTAGCTGGTATAAACCAGTAAATGTAATTGATGATGTAGATGCACAAAATGGTAATGTTGCATAGAATTTACAACAGCAGTCACAAAATATTAGTGGACCTGGAGTGTCCTCTAGCAGTGGTTCACATTCTTCGCCATGGACAGGCAGATTGACATCAGGAGAATCTCCTCAAAACAATGCAGATAGTGGTATGCAGGTTTCACGAAAAGGAAAAGAGAAGGTAGATCAGCCCATATTTGATATGAATGCAGGTCACTCTTTTGTGGATGGTGAATCCAGTGGCTCAGAACAGAGCATTGATGATGAGTTGGGTATTCCTTCTATTGTTACACCTGGAGTAAGAAAGACCAAGGATGTTTTGAGAGCACTTGGGAGTAAACCTACTTTGCGCAGGTCTATCAGAGCTAGGTATCCTATGGATAGGCTGAAATATGATGGATTTACAACCATTCACTATGCATATATGGTCAAAGTGATACAGGAACCAAAACCCACTTCTTTTGAGCAAGCCATGGGAAAAGAAAAATGGGAGAAAGTCATAGATGAAGAAATGGATGCCTTGGAAGCAAATGCTACATGGGAATTGGTACCTTTGCCTAAAGATAAGAATACAATTGGTTGTAAGTGGTTTTATAAGGTGAAACACAATGTAGATGGTTCTGTAAATAGATACAAGGCAAGATTAGTAGTCAAGGGGTATGCACAAACATATGGCATTGATTATGAAGAAACATTCAGTTCGGTTGCAAGGATGGCAACCATAAGAGCAGTCATTACTATGGCTGCATCAAAGGGATGGTCTTTACATCAGATGGATGTAAAGAATGCCTTCTTGCATGGTGATTTGCAAGAAGAGGTCTATATGGAGCAGCCACCAGGTTATGTGCATGCTGTTCATCCTGAGTTTGTTTGCAGGTTGAAGAAAGCCTTGTATGGCTTGAAGCAAGCACCTAGAGCATGGTCTGACAAGATAGGACAGCATCTTGTCACTATTGGCTTTCAGATTTCCAAGGCAGATTTCTCACTTTATGTGAGAAAAACAGAGAAATGTATTATGCTACTTGTCATTTATGTTGATGATTTGATTATGACAGGTGACAGTGATAAAAATATCCTTCATGTGAAAATGCTATTGAAGCAGAAATTTGAGATGAAGGATTTGAGAGAGCTGCGTTATTTCTTGGGCATTGAGATGATTAGATTACCAAGTGGAATACAGCTCTTGCAGAGGCAGTATGAATTGGACATGCTGTCCAAATATGGGATGACAGGCTGTAAGCCTATTTCATTTCCTTTGGAGCAGAATGTGAAGCTGAGCGCAGATGCAGGTGAGCTTCTGGAAGACCCTACTATGTACAGACGCATAGTAGGAAGTTTGATTTATATGACTATTACCAGGCCAGATTTGACCTATGCTGTTGGATTGGTAAGTCAATTTATGCAGGCTCCAAGGAAACCGCATTTGGATGTGGCTAAACGCATACTCAGGTATGTGAAGTCCACATTGCAATATGGACTACTTTATGAGACTGGGGTTCAGATACAGTTGCATGGATGTACTGATGCTGATTGGGCTGGTAGTATTTCTAATAGACAATCTACCAGTGGATATGTGTTCTCTTTTAGGAGTGCTGCAGTCACTTGGAGCAGCAAGAAACAGCCTACAGTTGCCTTGTCGAGCACAGAGGCTAAGTACAGGGATGCAACAATGGCTGCATGTGAGGTAGCTTGGTTGCATAAGCTACTTTATGATATGCATCAGCCTACAGATGGGCCAGTTGTCATTTATTGTGACAATATGAGTAGTATACACTTGGCAAATAACCCAGTCTATCATGCTAGAACAAAGCACATTGAGGTGCATTATCACTATGTGCGGGAGAAGGTTTTACTAGGTCTTATTGATCTAGTTTATGTCAGCACAGAGGATCAGGTAGCTGAAGGCATTGGGCGCAGAGGATCAGGTAGCTGAAGGCATTGGGCGCAGAGAAGCTGCGCAAGTTCAAAGATCTGCTTGGTGTGCAGGAATTGGGATTGAGCTCGAGGGGGAATGTTGAGATATCGAGCTCCACTCGTGATATGCCAGGGTGACCGTTGTGCATTTAAATCACCGACTTATTAACTGCAGATGCAGTTGGTACACCGCCCATGAATAATAGCTACATAACAGCTATCCTTATCTACTCTAGTTCGTGGCTCAGTTAGTATGCCACCTTAGTTAGTTGAGTTTGGTTTGAGACCCATATATAGGGTTCTTCTATTTCTTTGTACTAGAGTTCTTTTTGGCTTACACAACTAAGAAGAGGAAAAACTGTTTTCAACCTCCACCTGTGTGTGTATTTCCTCATTGTGCAAGCAAGAAAGCTACAAGTGAGACTCCTTCCTTCTCTCCCACAATCTTGACAATAGGCACAGTCAGTCTAGGATGGCACCCCTTTTTGGGGCTGGAAACCCTAAACACAAACCCCAAATGCAAAACGCAAAAACGCAAAAACACAAACTGCGGGTGAAGGGTGAAGGGTTTCTCAACAGCCCCCAGATACTATTCAATGCACCTATTCTATTTCAATTCTCAACCCACATTTTTCCTTTACTGAGATATGATGCTGAGAATATGTCTCTGATACAGAAACTGCTCGGTGGTTCTGTTTGATGAGTTCAGCAGCTTGTAGGAAAAGCTTGTACATTGAACCCTAAAACTAGTATATAGAAAACTTGTGTGTGCAGAATTTGCTAGCAATCTGATATTAAGACCTTTTGAATCCCGTCTTTGTAAATTCATATCCAAATGTTCCTTGTTTTCTCAGGGGAAATAAAAGAGACTAAGCATTCAGACAGTATCATGCATCAACATACAGAAACTTTGAACAGATAAGCACACTCTGAACAGATAAGCTAAGCACTGGGAACATAATATACCTGACACACTTGGAAGTGTGTCCAGCATGCTCTCTTGCAGAGGACACAAACTAGAATGATCGCATATTTGACGCAGACGCAAGATGATCTGCAAAATTGTGGTGTAGTTTTGAAGCACAGTGCCAGATTCAACATATTTGCCAACCAGCCGTTTGCCCTCAAATTCAACTTTGTCATATAATCGGCGATCATCTTCATGGAGATCCACATTGCAAACCGTTATGGTTTTCTTTGGTAATTCAACTAGCCTTTTACCATTCACCATCATATCTTTGGTTCTCCTGAGCGCAATAGCCATCAGCAAGGCCTGTGACACAGGCTTTGAGTTTACATGTGAAATTGACACAACAGACCAGAAGCAAGGACTGGATAGTGCTAGTTAAACTGTACTAAGTTTTACCACTCTTGTTTCTCTTTGAATTAAACACAGAATGCAATCAAATCACCTGCAATCTCAAGAATCCACATGTCTCTCCAGTGAGCAAAGGGCGCTGGATCGTTCGGTTCCAAAAATACCTGTCATCTAATGGCTGAAGCTTCAAAAACATCATCAGACTACAAAGATCCTTTGCCCCATTCTGTATTGGTGTGCCAGTGACTGCCCATCTCCGCTCTGCAGTCAGTGAGATTGCCACTTTCGTCATTTGCGCATTTGGATTTTTTACAAGATGAGCCTCGTCAAGAATGACACGTAACCAATTGACCTTTTGTAGAGGAGAACGACTATCTTCACCTTCAGCTGCAAGAATGTTGTAGGTGGTCAGAACAATATCAAAACTGCTCAAAAAAGATGCCTTCTTCGTGCGCTCTGGCCCATGGTAAAGATAGACTTTGAGACTGCCTGATCTGGTATGTTCCTCCAGCTGGGTGACCCACATGGATATCACTGACAGTGGACAAACAACCAACGTGGATTCAGAAATAGAGTGCCTTGTCTTTGTATTGACAGCTGGAAACCCTGAATGTTCAAGCTTTTTCTGCTTAGTCGGTCGTTTGACTGTTTCTGGTTCATTCAGTGATGTTTTGTTTGTTGCAATGAGAGAGATGAGCGTTAGGGTCTTGCCCAAGCCCATCTCATCAGCAAGTATGCCACCTCTGAAGGGCTCTGGTTTTTGATTAGTCATGAAGTTTGTAAGTGTATTCATGTAAGAAGGTCTACCACCTCCTCTTTTGTCAGTTTGCTCTTCCCAGAAAGGGGGCAGATCCTCTGAATTTTCTCTCCCTACTAACCATGCGAGAGCCTCTCTCTGATGAAGATACAATGCGGTTGTGATAACTGGAGAAGGATCCATGGCAGGAGGGATCTTGGTTCTGTTCAGAAGCAGAGAGTCAAAGATGTCATCAACGCTTTTGGTCTGCTCGGGGGCACCCTTGCCTTTCTCGTCAGGGGCCATGGCAGCAAGGTGCTCAAAATGCGAGTCACTAGGCGTAACAACATTGAGCCCGCTGCGTCTGAGCTGCGACAGCACTGCGGCCATGGAAGGGTAGGTACTGAAGACAAAAACTTGACACGGCATGCGGTAGACATTCCGGCTGCCACGCGGCACGATGCCCTCGATTGCAACATGGCCCTGGTCTGCGAGTGGGGCAAGGTAACACGCCTTGTATCGCTCCACATGGCCCACTTGCTCACCCCACATGTTCTCTACTCGGATAGCATTCCTGTCATAGGCATTGTGAGGTTCTCTGATCAGGCGAACCATCTCACGATTATTAACGGTGCCATGATAGTACTGCAAGCCGACGACGTTGACCTCAACAAAGCCTACGAGGTACTTCTCTTCGTCGTCCTCGTCGTTCTGCTGATTAAGATGGTCATACTCTTGGCTGGCATGGCTGTGAAGCCCTGTTCCTGATGGTTCTGCCGTACCTGCAGCCCACTGGCTTTCCTCGAGGACAGGAGCAATCGTTCGCTCCCGCGCAAGGGAGCTGTCCCAGCCAGCCTCCTCCCTTCTTCTCCTCCTGCTACCTCCCGCCATATCCTTGAATTCAGATTCTCTCTCTCCCCCCCTCTCTCTGTGTGTTAGAGAGAAATAGTAATAGAGACGTTCGTGATATGTTCACGCGTTACGTCTAGTAAACACTTGCACAAAATGAATTGCAGCATTTTTTAAATTTAACAAACCAACCTTCACAAGGACTTTCAAAATATTTGCAACATTTTTTAGGCAAAGAGATACCCTTACACCACTACCAAGTTGGCTACAAGGTTTCTTGTACTCTGTTGATTTTGTAAGTGCCCCAATGATTTTGTAAGTGCTTGATTGGGGTTCATCCCAATCAAACACCACTACCCACTTGGCTACAAGGTTTCTTTTAATGTGTTGATTTTGAAGTGTTTGATTGGGATTCATCCCAATCTTTGGATCCCTAAGGCTAAAGGCATCATAGAGCTACTCAATCACAAGATTTGAAGCATTGACTTGCTATGGCCTAGGTACTTCTCCTATCAACTGAGTTGCCACCCATCAATATAACAACATTTTTTCAAAGAAAATCAGTCACAATTTGAAGAAGGTTTGAATTTTCCTTTACATTGCAAAGATTATCATATTTTTGGTGGATTTTTAGCCGCCATTCTTACCCAAAGGTTGAGCTCACTAAATAGTGGGGGCCAATCATCTCAAAGTTGCCCAATCAAGACTCAACCAAATCTCCTTTACATTGTGGAGATTATTATATTTTTTGTGGATTTTTAGCTGCCTTTCTTGCCCGAAGGTTGAGCTCACTAAACAATGGCCAATCATCCCAAAGTTGCACAATCAGGACTCAACCAAATTTCATCCAACACACATAATTGTCCCTCCAACTTCTAACAAGCTAAGAAGGTTTTAACTTTGAAACCTTTTATTTGTTAATAATAAATGCATATAATTTGATTCTAAATCCCTAACGAACGGTTTTTGCATCTACCATTTAAAATGATTTCTAAGAATGCCATTGTCCAAACTAGTTTCACATATACAAGAATCTGTTCAACTCAAGAATCCCATTGTCCAAACTAGTTTCACATATACAATTGATTACAAGTCCATCCCCCTCAAGATGGAGGGAACTGGACATCAATATTTTCTTCTAGTGACATGTTCTTTGGGATAGGTAGACCCTTTTAAACTATATTGTACGTTTTTTTTTTTTTAATGAAAGGAGAGGGTGAGTGAATTAAGGAAATCATCTTAGTTGCAATTGTGATTGTGTCCTTCCCCTTGCATGCAAGGAAGCAACAAGATGTTACTTTGAGACCTCTGTATGGCTTGGTCAATTTTCTAGAACCTAATACTATTTGGGAACCTAGTTATGACCTAAAACCTACTTGGTTCAAAACTAAAACATCACAATAACAAAACCCATGTCTCAAAATTAGGGACATCTATATCTATATCTATACTTCCATACTCTATACTATATACTAGCTGGTTTGTATGGCCAAACCCATTGTTAACAAAAGAATTACAAATAGCATGCTTCATGTGCAATAAATGAGGTGCTTCATGTCTAGTATATGAAATCCTACAAATGTGAATAGGTTGTTTGTTGAGATTATTTACAAAAGCATGTAATTAGTCGTATACACTTATACACTATAGTAGAAAACATGCTTGTCTAAATGCAATAAGGCATTGACTTCTGAGATGTTGAATGTGTGAACACGCACACACACACACACACACACACACACACTCACTCACTCACTTCTCTCTCTCTCTCTCTCTCTCTCTCTCTCTCTCTCTCTCTCTCTCTCTCTCTCTCTCTCTCTCTCTCTCTCTCTCTCTCTCTCTCTCTCTCTCTCTCTCTCTCTCTCTCTCTCTCTCTCCATGTGCATGCCTACATTATTGCACTAATTGTGCACCTCAATCTATGGATGTTAATATATCTCTTTGTCTATGAGTTTCTTGTCTATCTTTTCCATAGCACTTGCACCACTTGCATGACACCTTGAATGATAAAGATCATGTACCCCCCATGAATTTCATTGGGAGATCGACCCTCACATCACATTTCATTATAACACCTCAATGCTTTCTTACCTTTCCCTTGTTGTGCATAGTCAATAGTAGATACATTCCAAGCTACTATATTCCAAACATGAAGCTGATCCAACACTCCCATTGGTTTTCCAAACAAACTTAGTTTAGAAATCTTTGCATGAATTTCTTAACCCTTTTCAACTGCTCCTATGCTAGCTCATGCTTTAAGGGTGGAGTTCCAAGCTACTACATTCTAGACTACATCCTAAAAAGAAAGCTCATCTAGAACTCCTTTAGCTTTTCCTATTGCACCACATTTGGCATATGAGTGCTTTCTAGCACAGTATTTCTCTACAACAATCCCTCTCTCACAATACCATCATGAACTTTTTCACCTTTGTCATTTGCTTAAATGCCATCATACACTTTGAAGGTGCAAGTGAAGGGAATCCCATATGCAAGCAATGGCAGCCAACATGTTGCATATGCTTGCATTGGTTTAGCCCTCTCTCCTACAATACCTTGGATCTACAATCAAACCCTAGCTATGATGAGCTCAAGTGACATTCCACTAATATGCCGTCAATGTATGCTGCCATTCTTGGACAATGGTTTTCAGCATGTTCAAACCAATCATCTCCCACCCAAGATATTTCCCCAAGGGCTCAATAATATACCCAGTGCAAAGAGTCTTCTTCTTGAACTCTTTATGCACTCCTGGAGATAACTTGATTAATTGTAGGAGATTCATATGAGGATTTACCTGGCAAAGAGAACTTGCTAATGGTTCTCTTCTTTCGCTAGACCATTCTTTCTCTTAGTCACACTAAATAGGCTTTGGTGCCTCTTTCTTAGCTTTTACCTTCTTCGTTTGGCAGCATCTTATTGGGATCAACTTTGCCATCAACATCTTTTAGGGAACTATGGCATCAACAAGTCCCCCTCAGCATCAATTGCAACTTTCAAGAAGCCCCTCTACAAGCTCACCTCACACCACCTCCCCAAGGTGACCAATAGCCTCAACTATGGTGGCTTCTAGAATGCCTCTAAGGCTCTACTTGGCAACGATTGCATTCACAATATCATTTTGATCATGCCAAACCTACAGATAACCACTTAGAAAAATGACCAACTTAGTCACACAACGTGACAAAGAGACTAAATCATAATATTTTCACGTAGTGCTTGACTTCCAAGCTCCATCTTCTACTCTATAATTTTTGACATGGAAAAACCTCTCCACCACCCACAATGCTCTCTTTTACCTTTGCTCTTCCAACTATGAGTAGTTTTATTATTGGTCTCAAAACCTAAGCTTTTGCAATCACTCAAATCCATTTTTTCAAAGATTATCCTTTGCAAGAGTTGCATGTGGGAAAAGGCAACTTCATGAGCCTCATCTTCCTTTTCTTCCCGGATATGCACAAGTGGAGGCACACTCTTTACCTTACTCAAGTAGGAGCTTGTAATAGAGTAGCTTGCATTGTGTACTATATGAGTTACCTCAGTCATAAAGACTAGATGCATCAGTAGCCTCCTTTTATAGCTACTGAAATGCTTAATTTCATTTAGTTTTCAAAAAAATTTCCTAGAACTTGGTTGACTTTTTAAAAATTTCCTTGAAATTGTAGTAAATTCCATTTTGGCAAGCTATGAGTAAACATTGAGGCTAGATGATGAGCCACCGTAATGTTGGGGGTCCTGGCCTACATCATTGCTTTGCCTGCGCATTTTCCATGTTAATTAGCAACTAAGCCTATTGCTATATTGTTTAACCCATGAGCTTCTCCTCCAAGTCCAATCACGTCCAAGAAAATACTCACATGGAATCAAACCCCAAGTGCACCTACCAAGAAGTCTACCTGTAAAGAATAACTATATTAGAAGTAATTATTCCTCTCCAAATGGAACCTCCCCCCCTCTCTCTCTCTCTCTCTCTCTCTCTCTCTCTCTCTCTCTCTCTCTCTCTCTCTCTCTCTCTCTCTCTCTCTCTCTCTCTCTCTCTCTCTCTCTCTCTCTCTCTCTCTCTCTCTCTCTCTCTCTCTCTCTCATCCTTCCTTAAGATGGCAAAACACAAATACCCAATCCCCATAGCTTATTGCTATGGGCTTATTTTTATTGATTATTAGCTTGTTGCCATCAATAGCGCAATTCTAGAGAAGTAAAAGGTGAACAATATGGTTGCAACTAGCTATTGCAATCATCTGCATGTGACCTTGTTATATCTACAAACCATTCCTTCATGGCAACTTAAGCCTTGAGTCTTCTAAACCTCTATTGTTGCTTCTACATTCATGATCCTAGTGAATCAAAGCTCTTAGATTTGTTGTTACCTATGTCTTAAAAGCATGCTTTGGTTGTTGCAATCACATCGACTAACTAGTAATATGAAGAACATTGTTTATTCATAGTCCAAACCAAAACAATCTCTAGAAGTGGAACATTAGAAAAGTTATGAGGTACTAGAATAATAAATGCGCCTTATACAACCAAATGGATGCTTTAACAATTCTGTATAAATATATACGCACCAAGGACAACTTGCATAGTGTTGCATTCAACATTGATTTGCATGTTGGAAACCAAGAGTAAGAACAATTTCTATCATCATCATATTAGATAACTACATTATATCAATGTACACACAACACATGAATTAGGATAAAATCGTTATTGTTTCATCAATGTTGTGCTTTAGCTCTTGCACATGTTTGGGTAGATCGACCAACACCTTTCATATCTTCTTTCCATTTACATACCCAATCGAAGAAGCAAAATAATCCCTTGATGTAGCCATTGCATCGAGCAACTTCTACTTGATATTAGCACATTTTGTTGGGGGTGAAGGCACTTGTGGCTACATTGCCCTGTATTTACTTCACACACTGTGACCGCACACCTATAGACTACAAGTGGTGGGTGCCATCACTATCACTATATTATTTATTCTTTTAGTCACTATTGGATAAACAAATGTCGAATACACATTGTGATCGTTGGAGTTCCCATGTACGATGTCTCTCTTTCTTGCTCTCTTACTCCATCTACCATAGCTCTTGCTTTTGCTTGTGTGTGTTAAGAAAAAGTTGTGGATAAGGATAAAAGCTTGGATAAGATAAGGACAAGTCAGTATGTGGACAAAAGGATTTCATAGATATCCACTTTGTAAATATCTCAGATATTTAGAGATATAGCTCACCTACCTCATTTAATGTACCATGTATATATACAACTACTAGCAATGAAATGTTCAGCTGCAATTCACTCCTTTCTCTATATTGTCTCTATCTCTTTCTCTTATTGTGCACATTATCCTCTTATCTTCAAGTTATTGGTCTTCACTACATGGTATCATAGCACCACGTCCTATCCTTCTAGCTTATTGTATTCTCCTCAAATTCACAAACTACTAGTCCTCCTTTACTCTCATTCTTCCAATGGCTCTCGTCAATGCCACTACCTCCTACAACTGACACATCAAGATCAACAAACTTAATGGTAGCAACTATCAAGTGTGGAAGCTAATGATGGAACTTTACCTATCTCAAGCAAATCTATGGAATATTATCAATGGCAAGGAAGACTACCCTGAACATGAAGGAGAAGACAAGGAAGATTGGATGCAAAGAGATGCAGGTGCGAGAATGGAAATACTTAGTCCATTGTGGAGATCGACAAGTGCAACTAGTGAGAACAATACCCACTGCAAAAGGTATTTGCAACAATACATATGAACACACTGATATTGTTTATCAAATGACCATGTTTAGAAAAATATCTACTGCCACTATGCATGAAGATCAGTCTGCCACTAAGTTCTTAGAATAGTGCCAATCTTTACCAGATGAAACCATAATATCTAGTTTAGTCATCTCAGAAGAATTACAAGCCATGTTTCTACTCTCTTCCATGCCTCTATCTTGGAGAGCCTTTATTACTACTCAAACCTCCACTGATAAACTCAAACTTTAGCCATTGAATAATAGAATCAAGCAAGAGCAAGTCATGAGAGATACTCTTTCTACTTCTTCAAATCAAGAATCCAAGGCTCTAGCTGTAACTCCTTACAACCCAAAACATCACAAAAGAGCTCAACACTTTCAACAAAATCCCAAGTTTTCTTCTCGGTCGAACTTCAAAGGGATTCTTGGTAATCCTCAACATAAGCCCAACTCTTACCAGTCTTTTCAATCCCTGTCCTTAACAAGAAACCCTCATTATCATCTCACATGTAATACTTGCAAAATACAAGGTCATATTGAAAAGGATTGTCATAAAAAAAATAGATTCAACAAATATCAATCAAAAGGTCAAGCTCACTTTGTTAGCATCGGCAATTATGACATTGAAGAGCAACCAGAAACAATCATCAACCTAGCCACAAGTGTTTGGGCACCTTCATCAAACTCCAAAGAAGAATATACATGGTTTCTAGATTCTGGAGCTACTCATCATATGACTTTTCACAAGGAATGGTTAGTCGACTTCAAAGAGATCTCCACTCCACTCAGTGTTGCCATGGGGGACAACAGCATTCAATGAGCTCAAGGCTACAACACAATTCAAGTGGAGCTTCCCTCCAATCGCATAATCAAGGTACATAGAGTCTATTATGTTCCCAATCTCAAGAAAAATCTATTAAGTATCAATGAGCTCACTTCTCAATCCTCTCTCACTGCTCACTTCTACAAAAACCACTACATCTTACAACTACTCTCACCTTCTCTCAAACTTACCTACCCCAAAGTAGGTCAGCTTTATACATTTGGGTATTCACTTCTACAACCTCCTTCAAATGCTTTAGTTAACTCCACTTCACTCACAAGTCTACCACAGAACACTCTTCTATGGCACTCTAGGCTTGGTCATGCCTCTCAAAATGTTCTCCAACAACTTATTTACAAGAAGCTTGTTCACGGCATTCCACCTTCTCTCTCTCAACTTCCATTATGTCAAGCTTGTGCTCTCAGTAAAGCCACAAATCTCCCTTATCCCAAATCTTACTCCATTACGATTCAACCACTTCAATTAGTACACTTCGACATTTGTGGTCCAATAAACCCTGTATCTCTCACTGGAGCAAAATACTTTATGGTGCTTATTGATGATTATTCAAGATATATTGTTGTATATTTCCTCATGAGGAAGTCACAAGTCTTCTCCAAGTTCCAAGAATATGAGGAAGTAGTTGAAAATAAGCACGAGTTACGACTCAAAGCTCTTCGTACAAATAATGGAGGAGAATATACTTCAAATGAATTCAAAGATTATTGCAATGCCTTTGGCATTGAACATGGGCTTACCATACCATATCATCCACAGCAAAATGGAGTTTTCGAACGCAAAAATCGTACACTACTCAATGCCGCAAGAGCCATGCTATTACTAGCTCATTTGGGAAAAGAATATTGGGAAGAAGCAATTGCTACAGCAACATATCTTCAAAATAGGTTGGACTCAAACTCTTTACATAATAATACTCTTTACAGATTGTGGTTTGGTCACCCTCCTAACTTATCACATCTTAAAGTCTTTGGATGCACTGCATTTCTTGTCAATCAAGATCACAAATCCAAGTTTTCTCCTAGAGCTACACAACTAATTTTTACAGGATATGGCGAGCCACATGGTCACAAGGCCTATCACTTCTATGATCCAACTAACAAGGTCTTTATTTATGGCTGAAGTGCCATCTTTCATGAAGTTAATCTTCTTCCATCCAACACAACACAATGTCCATCTCTCACACTTTATCTTGTCAATGAATCTCCAACATTGGACATGCCTCATACAAGGCCCACCATAGCTTCGACAGAATCCACTCCTTCTAGTTCTATCCACACAGTCTCTTCACCATTATCATTATACTTATCTCATTTTAGAGGTCCAAAGTTGGTTGGTTCATATGAACAATCCTCACCTCCAAAATCTTCAAACCTTAATGAATATCCAACCTTAGTAAAATCTTCAAAATTTATTAAAGCTCCAGCCCGTCAGACAGCGAAAATCACGCCTAATGTCCATGCACCAATCCAAATGGCGTTGAAAGCCAGGCAGCAACTTGCGTATTCAAGCAACTTGCAGCACCAACTATCACCTTTACAAGATGACACACAGTAAATGGACTCTTCGAACAGTCCCAGGCTGCCAGTTGCTCCACTCCATGCCAAGCAGATTTAGGCTGCCAGTTGCTCCACTCCAAAACGATAGCAACTGGCAGACAATAGCAGCTCATCCAGAACACCAACCTGCCGACATTTACATGAACGAATTCACGCTTCCACTCCGCCAGATACTCTCTTATCTCCACAGCTTCAAAGCTCCTAGTACAGTATAGAAAATCTATATAATTAGCAAGTCTCCTATCTCCCACAAGCTTCATTTCATCAAGAGAACTCGATTCCTCTCCATGCCTCTACTCCACAAATAGCGCCTACATCTTCCCCTAAAGGGCGCAAATCTCGAAATTCTGTTCGCATAGCAGCAATGTCTTCAACATCAAGTAATACTTCCCCTACGGCTCTCATTATTATGACTCTAAGGCCTCCATCTCCAACTTCCATCAATGCCCATTACTCTATTCACTACTTTTGACTCCGACACTAAAGAGGTACAATCACAATCGAATCCTTGTTTCAAAAACTTACATGACCTTCATCTTCAAGCCAAGCTCAAGATTCACCTCTAATCACTATTTTTGAAGCTCCAATTTGCCCTTATGTTACTCAAGCACTTCAAAGTCCTGAAGTCTCTCAATGGCAAGCTGTAATGCTTGATGAATACAAAGCTCTACTTCACAATAACGCATGGAAATTGGCACCTCTTCCTCCTATAGAATTTGCCATAAGTTGCAAATGGGTACTTCGCAAAAAGCTCAAACCAGATGGTGCTATCGACAAGTACAAAGCTCGACTCATATAGCTCGTGGTTTCGAAGAAATTAAAGGCCTCCATTATGGAAGTAAATTCTCTCCTGGTAGATAATACCTTCATGAGGTTTTCTAGCATGTTAAGGTCAAATTTGAGACAAGAACAATATTAAATTGCGTTTTTTGGAGATCCTCAATGGTTTTGTCAAACTCCTCCTGCTCCTTAGTCATCAACACATTCAATGAGATGTTCAGTAGTACTACATGCTAAATTGAATATCTCATTTCTTGATCATTTAGCTTGCTGGCTCTAGATCAGGTTGTGGAAGTTACTACTCTTGGATGGATTTTCCACTAGTGGGGGCTTTGGGATGTGCTAGGAATTGCTACTCATATGGCTTTGTAAGAGTGGGTGCCTTCACTTTCCAAGGATCATCATACACTGGCCATGGAGAAGCCACTCTTGGAGTTTCTAGTATTTCTTGTTCTCATCCTTCTAATGCTTGTGATTGGATGCTTTAAGATGATGGCTATCCTAAAGTGTTAGATGCAAAGCCCATCTCTATGATCACTTCATTGTTGTAGCCAACCACTCTATAGGTGTGTATCAAGTCCTCTTTGTTGGCACAATCATGCTTTGCTCTTGGATGTGTGGTGCCAAAATTGTTATTGAGATCTATTTTTTATCTCGATATCTTCTTCTTCAAGCTCCATCTCTTCCTCCGATGCTAATTTCATGGCTATCTTGATGGTATTTAAATACATCATCTCCTATTGAATGAATAAGAGGTAGCTTGTGATTATCTCTTGCTTTTTCAATATGTTTGTCTTTAGCATAGCCTATGTGAGGTCAGTTGTTCTCAGATATGCTTGTGAATAAGTTATTTTCTCTTCTCGTATTGACTTTATGTTGCAAAGAAAGGAGCCTTTTGTTTTTTATTGTAGCTCCTTCAAGGTCTTGGCCTTTTCTAACTAGTCATCTTGTAACTTAGTTGATTAGAGTTTAATGCTATGAGAAGAATTTTGCTTTAAAACACTATAAATCTAAGACTTGTTTGCTAAGGGCTTGTTTGGTCTCCAATGCTTTCTTCAAGCTTTGAATTTTCAATATTGAGTCTAATAATAGTGTTCCACTCTTCTAAAGTTACTGTTGGTGCTCGTATCTTTTGATTCCCTTCAAGGATTTCTTTGTTTGCTTTCCTTGTATTAGGCATGATGTGCTTTCTCCTCACACCACAACTTTTAGGCCTCTTGTCACTCAAGTTATTGACAAAGGGATTCAAGAGTAGAAGAATTCTATTGTATTTCTCTATTTTTTCTTTAATATCTACTAATCTTTTGGTTGTAGAGCCCACTTCTACTTCCTCTGTGAGTTTTTTTAGCAATCCCAATTTCTCAACTAGTTTCTACAGTGTTGTCATTTGATCTCAAGGAACTTGTTGGGTATATCATAGGCTAAAGATAGTGTCTCCTTGTGTGCTTTCTCCTTTCCTTTCCCTAAACTACTTGTTTATTCATAGGCCTTCCACAACCTTTCCTTCATACTCCTATTGTAAGAAATCTCTTTATTATCTCATTTGCTCTTTTTTGTACACATCCCAATTGTCCCTTGACTCTTTATGGTTGGGAAAATTCTTGATTCTTGTATGCCTATTCCAGTGTTGCTATTAGTTTTTCTTTTTCCCAAGGGTCTTGTCTATTAGTTTGCTTTCTAGATGTCTTGAATGTCATTTTCCCTATTTCGTGTCTCATTACTTTATTTTTGGATCTTCTTACTTATTTTTCCTCTCTCTTTTGCAAATAATTTATATGCTTGGTCCTTTCCTCCATTTATCCTATTCTTGGCCCTTTCCTCCATTTTCTCTACAAAGACTAGGCTTGGTGTGGCAAGTGAGGGTGTGTGAGAGTCACTTAAGCTATCTTTGATTATGTGAGTTACATCACTATCAAATTTTATCATGGTTGCTTTAGCTTCCACATCCTTTCCTCTTTGTATTGAGGAAATTCCTAAGTCTACAATTAGCTATTACATCTTGGAATCCACCATATGGAATATCTCAAGCTAATGCTTATCGCGATTCTACCTCATTGTGTTCCTAAACTAGATCCTCCATCAAGATTTTGGAGACACTACTTACATTAATGCACAATGTATCTCATAGTAGTGTAAGACATAGTGTACAAAATTTGCACCTTAAATCAAAGTTAGTTTTCTCGAATAAGAGAAAATCCCATTGTATAAAGCAACTATTAATGTCTTTTTACTTTGTCATTTGGCTTACCCTTTCTTGCAATTCCAAGCACATCCTCTGTGGCTCTGTCAATTAATGATATGGGGTGTCTCATGGATCTAGGACCTTGTGAGCATGGAAAAATACATCCTCATCCCTATTTATGTTCTAATAAGCTATGAGGAATCTATTCAAGTTGTTTGATTCCCTTGACTATAATGTGGACCCACATACAAGCATGCATGATATCTTAATATCGAGTTTTTTCCATGAAACATGACTATGATTGTACCAATTAAACATTATTAATGTAATACATCATTTAGAAAAGTATGGCATTGAATTAACTAGATCTTTAAGATAGGAAAACATGAACACTCTTTATAACCATTTGACAAGCATGCATGGTGCACAAAAGTATGCCACAAATAGATGCTCTCTTTGTTTAGATTGTTGTGACGTATTGTGAATTGGTATACCATCCTACTACACTCAATGATGAGACATGGATGAAGCAATTATTCCTTGAAGAGTCTCAATGAAATTTGGTTTACTATCCTCTCACTTATTCATTTTCATCCAAGTTCTGATTAATTATGCTCTTCTAGCAAAATACCAATGCAAGTAAACCCCAATAACTTAAGAGATTTTAATAGACTCATGTCTTCATTACCTTATGTTAAAAGAAAGGAGTAGATTGTTGCATGATGTGATGTAGGTCAAGACATCAATGAGGAGATGACCTGGACCTATTTGGCTAGCAATCTGAGGCTCTTCCTGGCTAAGGATTTGATCCATGTATGGATGCAGCATCACATGATCTTTTAATGGGTGTTATGGGTCAAAGAAAGTACCCAAAAAAAAGTGAGGGCAACATAATTAGGGTCATATTCCAATGTCTTAATTGCACGATGTTGCTCAACATCGGTCATGATTTGACATCCCATTCCTTCCCATTATGCTCATCGTAATAAAGATCAATACTAGAAAAAACAAGGGCTCAAATTGTGTGAGACAATTGAGGTTGGCAAGATCCTTAGGTGTGGTCTCAATACGGCTATGTTTAAAGGAGGTAACCACTCATCCTTTCAAGGCTTGCTTGCATCAAATTTGAGTTGCAATGAGCTCATCCACAATTGAGAAATCCTTAGTAAATATTAATTCAAAATCCTCCCATGATCATGGTAGAGATTCACATCATTGGTGGTGCTCTCATCGAGGAAGCCTAGGTCAAGTTGTCTATAGTTGCACAAAAACAAAGTGAAGGTATTATCCAACCATCAAATACATGTGATTATGTTGCCACTAGTATCTGCAACCATGCTAGCAGCTATTCCAAGAGGGATTGTATCCCATTAAGAAGGTCTTAGGATTGGGGGTGTACTCAATTTTAGTTGTCTAGTTTGATTAAGAGGTATGATCGTTTGATCATGGCTTTTTCGAGTGCCAAATGAGGCTGTCATCAAGGTTGAATGGGTTTCTTATACTTACTAGTTGGTCTTATGCTTGAGGATGAGAATAGGGTACAATGCTAGCAATTGTTGGCTTAGCCCCACAAAGGTGGCTAGCATATGTGGATTTGATGACTCCATGGTCTACAATACGCTACAAGATAATTGAGAACATTTAGAGCTTGGGTTCCTTGTATGATTGACTAGGGATGACTATAACTCTTTCCTTTTATAGAGTTGTTGAGGCATAGCACTTGGTACTAAGATTGTGGTGCTTGTTGTCCTAGTTGTGGAAGTTGGGGTGTTCTTGAGTTTAGATGTTGGGGTATTGTGGTAGCATTATATGTGAGTTTCAACAACCAAATCCAATTGTTGCCAATAGTGTAACCATGGGCCTTGAGTAGAGCCTTAAGATTTAACCATCTAGTTAGGTTGGGATTGTGATGTTAGTATCATTGCCATGCTTCGTTGGGGTTGATTTTTGTGAGTGGTGAGCACGTTGGTGAGTGAAAATGAGCGATCAAGGACATGATGCTATGTGAAGTCAAGTGGCATAACACATGCAAATATCATTTTTTTGTCTTTCTAACATTTACCCATAACGGGATTGGATTGATAAATGGAAATTCCAAGTGGTATCATGCATGCTCGACACGTGATTGTGATATTTCAGTTTTGAGACATGCGCCTCATGCAAGAAGGGTAGAAAATATGTTCTCACTTCCGATTTTGAGTCCCCGAGTGGGTGGCAAGGGTCATGTTTTCCATCTAGCAATTAAGGGAAACGCAATTAAGGGAAAGCAAGGGGCAGCTTGGAAAAATAAGGAAAAAAGTAAAAACATGAGGAGTTTTTAAAAAAGAAAAAAAGAGAAGAGAAGTGTTCGACGCAACACAACAAGCGTGAGAGAGAGAGAGAGAGAGAGAGAGAGAGAGAGAGAGAGAGAGAGAGAGAGAGAGAGAGAGAGAGAGAGAGAGAGAGAGAGAGAGGGGGGAGAAGAAGAATCTTGCAAGCTGAAGAGAAGGGAGAAATTTGAAGCTCAGAAGCAAAAGAACAAATTGTCAGAAGAAAGAGACTATGAAGCTGAAGTTATTGGAGTTGAGGAGCAGGATAGCAAGGCTGTTGAAGTCAATGGGCTAATGCGAGTTGTCGGTTTTCAAATGATAGTAATAAGAGTCCTCTTTTTGTCTTGTTTTCTTCTACTACTTTGTGGGGCAGAGAGTTCGCAGATCATTTCTAATGTATGGATATGAGTGAAAGATAGTAGAGGGTTGTTCTTCATCATGTTGAGAGTGATGTATGTTAGTTGTTGTGTGAGGCTTCCCATCAACTGAGAAGAATGGAAGTAAAGGATCTCTACATCTGAAAGCGGGTATATGGCTGGGAATATGTGTTATGGGCAGATGTTGAATGCATGGGTTCGAGTTAGTGGAAATCTGAAAGAATTTGCAGCCAATAAATAATGGATCAGAGTTCATAAAGTTCGAAGCTCCCACAACTCTTCATCAATGCAAGATATGCTGATATGTATCTGTTGGTATGCTGAAATGACAATCTAAAGTCAAAGAATGTGTCTTCCCCTTTGCAAATTTGTGCTTTTGGAACAGAGTAGTTGTGTTTGATGTATAGAGCATGCAAAAATTTAGGATTGTAGACTGTGCAGAGCTGTTTTAGGGCAGCAGATCAAGGAATTTGACTTTGAGTTGTTCTAAAGAATTATAGATTGGAGAGAGAGCTACAACTTTCCTTTTTGAAGCTTGGTACAATCCCCAAGGAGCAGCTTGGAGATTACTTACCCTTTCCTCTATCTTGGGAAGAGCAAGAACATCTTGACGAGCACTATAACAAGCTCTTACATGAACGCATGCGACTCATCTTTGACGAGGAAGCTGATGAACTGTGCTTAACCGTCACGTTCAATGAAGTGCTCTACCAACCGAATCTCGTAGACCTAGAGCAACTAAAGCGACTGTTAGCAGGCCGAAGTCAATTTGAACAGCGTTGGTGTGAAAACCGCTTTGAGATCTGGTTAGAAATCTATGAACTATTCTATGTAATGCCCCATGAAGCAATTTCTATGCTCTATGAGGAAACATATGAATTCAGCAGCATCTATGTCACCAACTTGGTTTCCCATGAAAGTCATCATGATTTTCCATCGCTATATCGGTGCAAACTCTGTTTTGATGCAATAATGGAATGTCTACAACAGTGAAATGCTTGTAGCCGTTGAATTGCATGAAAATTTTCCATATAAAGCTTTGGTTACCTATGTATTTGGATTGTATTTATGTGTGCTCTGAGAAAAGAAGAACAAAAAGGATCTACAATTGGTTTTACACTTATTGAGGCAATCACGCTTTGTGGGGCAGTTTGCTGCGTGGGGTTACCATCCCTAAAAAATAGGAGTTGTGTGAATCTGAAAGCTCGTGTTGTCAAAGTCTTAGCCATGGTTGTTTCAATGTCAGGTTCTCTCTAAAAGTGGTAAAATCTGAGCTTAAAGGTTTGAAGTGTTTACTCTTTATCTTGTGGTGTTGTCTTGGGGGTTGTTAGAGGCCAACTATCCAATTCACCTACCATAGATTTGTGCCCTCGTTGAGGATCTCCCGTGTTGAAGATCTCTTGCTGATCTTATCAGTTGGAAAGTTTAAGGTTTGGAAACCAACCTGTACACAAACTCAAGCATAGAAGCTTTTGGATATGAACCCTTCTTTGGTACTGAAAATGAGGATGCTAATCAGTTTATCAAGAGATTGGAGTGGATGGCTTACCAAGATCGAAGGGATACTGATGCAGATAAGCCTCGAATGATCAACATGTTACTTGAAGGTTCTGCAAGATTATGGTGGAACTTACTGAACGAAGAGACAAGAGCAAATTGGAATGAAGTCAAAAATGAGTTCCTTACAAGTAAACTCCTAAATATGAGGAAGTGTCTAAATTTGCTGCGAGATTTGAAGAAAAATGGATAGGAATTGCAGAGAGTATGGAGCAACCTCCCATGATGTCCTCGAAAAAGGACAAGTTTGTTTCATTGCTCAAACCTGAAATTAGAGAAAAGATTCTTATCAAAGACCTTGATACATATGAAGATGCAGTCAAAATAGCCAAAGAAAAGCAAAGGAAAATACAAATGAGGTTCGATCAATCAAGAGGTATTGTTGTGCATGCATTTTACGGCCTAATCAAGTTAGACATCAAGCTGTGAATCTTCATGGAGCATTTGAAAGAGCGGAGAATGGGACTCAACAGGGCCATAGAAAAGCTGATGATGATGTGATTAATAAACTACAAATTTGAATTTGAATATGAGCATATTGCAAGCAAGGCAGCCTCAAATGCAACCTAGATTTAGAGGACCTCCAAGGAATAGATGGGAAAACTTTGAATGCTTTTATTATAGGGAGAGAGGTCATATTGGTCCTGATTTCCCTTATCCAAGAAGAATAGGAGGGGAGATGTATCCTATGCCACAAGGGAATGCTAGGCAAGATGATAGACCTCAAGAGGAACAAAGGCCACTTGAACCAGCTAGGCAATAGTTAGAAAGAAGACCTAATGAAGGCACATGGGGTATGAATTTGATCGAAACTAGTATGTCTGATGATGGGAAAAATGCAGATGTTTTTGCTAACAAGAGAGTCATAGAGAGGGATACTAAAACTGAAACTCAAAGGGTACCAAGGACTAAAAAGGAAAACAAGTTGCAGACGATCTAGAAACCAACAGGAAATCTAGACAACAAAGGAAGATTCAAATGGGGGACTTTGCTTTGGGAGTCAATCAAGTTCCTTACAACCTGCTTGAGGATTTAAAAGGTAAGAAGGCTAATGTTACATATGGTCTCAGCTACTACAGATGAACTCATCTATGAGGAGGCAATGGCATGGTTTAGTTAACATCATGAAAGGAAAAACCCAAACTGGGCATGTTGGAGTGGTAAACCTATCAGATGTGAAAGACATTATACCTATCATGGACTCATGGATACATGGAAGGAAAATTGATCAAGTTTATGTTGATAGTGGTGCGCAAGTTTGTGTAATCACTAAAGAAGCAATGTTGCAAATGCATCTTAAAATGACGGGGAAGTCACTGTTTAAGTTAAAATGGCAAATAGCTCAAAAGTGAAATGTTTGGGAGTCATTGAGAACTTGGAAATCAACATTGGAGGCCAAATAGCATGTTTGGATTTCTATGTTATGCCTACAAAACTTGGGGCATATCCTCTCATTTTGGAACGACCGTGGTTGATTGGTATGAGATCTAGACAAGACTGGTATAGAGGTCAATTGGAACTCGATCTATAGAAGCCAATTCATAAGAGGGTGATCTTTTACATGAAAACAGGGTTTGTCATTCAAAATGGACATGAAAGTGATGTTGAAGGTGATGAAAGAAGTGATTCACAAAATTCCAGCCTTGATGAGGAAGATAGAGAATGGGAAGCTAGCCTACTCTCTAGGGATGTTGACCTCTTCAAGTTGTCAATCTAGGGTTCAAAAAGAGAGGAAAAAGTGGTAAATATTGCTACAAGAAGTACAGACTTCATGTAGGAAACATGTGATCAGCAACCTGAAATGTGCCTAAGCTTATGAATATGTTGGGAAATGACTTGAGTAATGATGAAAGAGATGACTATTCACCCGTTTTTCAAAAATACCCGAAACTATTTGCTACAAAATGTCACCAACTGAGGGGTATTGACAGCATTATGCACCATATCAAATTGAAAAAAATATATAAACCAGTGGCTCAAAAACTTAGGAGACTTGGTACAATTCAGGAAAATGTACTTAAAGCTGAAATTTAGAAGTTTCTTGATGCAGAATTTATCTATCATGTTGATAATGCAAAGTGGGTGCCTCCTGTTGTAACCAGACCAAAGAAGAATGGAAAGTGGAGAGTATGTGTTGATTTCAAGTCTCTTAATGCAGCTACTAAGAGGGACTACTATCCTCTTCTGTTTCAGGATGAGATCTTGGATCAAGTGGCTGGTCATGAATTTTAAAGTGTGTGCGATGGATACTCTGGATATTTCCAAATCAGAATAGTGGAAGAATATCAAAAGAAAACAACATTCATTATCCCATGGGGATAATTCTGTTATAGAGTAATGCCTTTTGGTCTAATGAATGCATATGCTAGCTTTTCAAGATGGTTTAGTTGGATATTAGCCCCTTTCATTGGAAAATCTTTACAGGTGTTTATGGACGACTTTTGTGTGTACAACTCAAGGGCATTACACTTTAAAAAACTTGATGAAGTTTTCTACAGACTTGATGAGGATGGTGGTCAGTTGAACCTTGATAAATGTAAGATAGCAAGAACTAGAGTGATATGGATTCTCCAAAAACTGTAAAAGAACTGATGAGCTTTGTTCAAAAGTTGAGGTATCTATCAAGGTCATTCCATGTGCTGGTTGAATATGTATATCCTTTACAACAGAAAGCAACTCAAAGGGATCCTTTAGTTTGGACGCAAATTGAAGAGGATGCATTCTTACATATTAAAGAAAAGCTAAGCACTTTGCCAGTTCTTATGTCTCCAAACTGGGATGAACCTTTCTTCATTAGTATCAGTGTTGGGAAAAATGCAGTGGAAGCCATTTTAATGCAAAAGGGAAAAGGGATGTCTTATATGAGGCTTGTTTTTTATATAAGTAGATCCATTGGAGAAACTGAAAAAGCTTGGATGGAAGAAGAATTGTTGGTATGGGGGCTGGTATATGCAGTTAAAAGATGGAAATCATACTTGATTCAAAAACCATTTGTAGTACTTATTGGTTCCCAATTGCTTCCACAGGTTTTTTGATCTACTGAAAATGCTCCAAGAGTTACTATGTGGCTGTTGGCTTGAATTTATATGTTTGAAGGAGGATATTGTAAGAGGTAGCTTAGCCGATTACTTCTCCTCCATGTCCCTCTTGAGATATTGTCAACACAAAAGATTGTGTTTATGAGTCCAAGTACTTTCCACTTGCCCATTTTCCTGTGGGTTATAAGGAGTCATCTTGTTATGCTTAATTTTCCATGCTTCAGTCAAGCTTTTAATCACTTTGTTTAGGAAATGGGTTCCACAGTCCGATACTAATTCTTTTGGTGGACCAAATCGGCATATAATTTGCTCTAATAGGAAATTGGCAGTCTCTTTTGCATCGTCCTTCCTTGTCGCTTGTGCTTCTAACCACTCATGAGGAGATGAAGGATAAAGATGCTACCTTATTTTTTTATGGCAGTTACAGAAGAGTGCTGAAAAAGGGAGAACTGGGTTTTGTCATTATGGATGCTGAAAATCAAGAAGTCTTATCTAGAAGTCAAGAAAGTAAAGAGATACAAAGTAACAATGAAGTTGAATATGCGAGTCTACATGCTAGCCTAAAACAGTGTATTCAACTAGGATACAGGAAGATAGTTGCAAAAGGAGATGCTATGTTGTGGTCAAACATGTTCAAAATGTTTGGAAATCCAATCAATATATTTAGAAGGATTGGCTGTTTAAGATAAAAGGCCTCATGAGGCAGCTGCAAAATTTTGAAATTTGGCATATTGGTAGGGAGAACAATTGTAGAGCTCATGAATTGACTGAAAATTCTCTTTCCGAGTATATTGCTGCCATGAGGGTGGATAATCCTAGATATGAGGGTAGGGAGAGCCTTCACCTAATTGAAGAGTTTTTAAAAACTGGGGAGCTAAAGTCATTGGCTGATAAATACAAAAGGTATGCCATTGTCAGAAAGGCCAATGCATATGTGCTCATAAATGATCAGTTATACATAAAGGGGATTGATAATGTACTAAGAAGGGTGTTGGATAGTTCAGAGATTCCTGTGTGTTTATCTTCCTGTCATGAGGAAGCATGTGGTGGCCATTTTGGTTTTAAGCTTACTAAAAGGAAAATTCTGTTAGTAGGACTTACTTGGCCTAGTCTGAGCATTGATGTTGCTCATTGGTGTAAAAGTTGTCATGCTTGCTAGTCATATGCAAAAAGGGTACTAATTCAAGAACTTGCTAAAGCCATTGTTACCTATGGCCCATTTGAGAAGTGGGGTTTGGATTTTATTGGACCTTTGCCTGGTACAAAAATGGGAAAGTCTTACATCATTATTGTAGTTGATTATATGACCAAATGGCTTGAAGCTAAGGCTACAAGGAATTACAAGAAGGAGGATGTAACTTAGTTCCGCATGGAGGACATATACTGCAGATTTGGAATACCACTAGAAATAGTGACAGATCAAGGTCTTGGCTTCAAAAATAAGCTATTGAGAGAATTAACAAGGAAACTAGACTTGAAACACAGATTTGCTACTCCTTATTACCCTCAATGCAATGGACTGATGGAAGCATTCAATGGAACATTACAAAAGATTTTCTTTAAGCTGGTGGAAGGTCATCCTAAAGATTGGGACAATTATCTACATCAAGCTTTGTGGGCTTGTAGAACAATGCAGAAGATAAGTACAAGATTCACCCCTTTTCAATTAGTATATGGTCAAGATCTTTATTACCTATGAATGCCATGTTCCCTATGATGGAGTTTGTAAGAAAGCATCAGTTAGATCAAACAAAATTGTGAATTGATAGAGGACTGAACTTGCATACCCTACAGTTGGATAGGCAACAAGCAATGAATTTTTATGAAAAACAAATTGTGAAGAGAAGGGGATGGTTTAATACACAATTGAAGAAGAAGAATCTTGCAAAGGGAAAGCTGGTTATGAGATATGACAGTAGCTTGGACTCTACTTTTCAAACCAAGTTTTGAGTTAGATGGGAAGGACCTTTCCTCATCAAGCAGAAGTTTGAAAATGGCACTTACTTGCTACAAGATTTAGATGAGACGGTTCACAACAGTAGAATCAATGGGTTCCATCTAAAGAAATATAGCTGCATAATCCTGTAAATAAAGAGGATGTAGGTAATGTACATACTATACATAAAGTAGGTTGCTTCTAGTTTACTGTTTGGGGCAAATTCAATTTTCTAAAATCTGGTGTTGATGAGATGGTTGGAAATGATGGACATCATATTCAAAGTGTGCTTTGACACCTACTAAAGGTCTCTGTAAGTTTTGTGTTGATTTGGGCAAGAATGTGAAAGTTATGGTCTCTGGAAGGTTGATGTTCAAAGTGGACTGCGTGCAGGAAATTTAGGACTGCAGATTGTGCAAAACTGTTTTAGGGCAATAGATCAAGGAATTTGACCTAAGTTGTTCTAAAGAGTTATAGATTGGAAAGAGAGCTACAACTTTCCTTTTTGAAGCTAAGCAACTTGAGGTGATCTGGTTAGAAAGTTATGAGATGTTCTATGTAGTGCTCTATGAGGCACATTTTCAGGAAAAGGAGTTTGTCTTTGTCAAATGTTCTCAAAGCTTTTAATAAAAGTTTGTTCACACTTTGTGTTTCAAACCAGGGGAGTCAGGTTGATACATGGAAATCCCAAGTGGTATCATGCATGCTCGACACGTGGTTGTGATATTTCAATTTTGAGACACGCACCTCATGTAGGAAGAGTAAAAAATGTGTTCTCATTTCCTCCCCAAGTGGAATTTTACCTGGCAAGGGTTAAGGGGAAGCACGGGGCAGCTTGGAAAAATAAGGAAAAATGCAAAAACGTGATGAGTTTTAAAAAAAGAGAATAGAAGTGTTCGACACAACACAACAAGCGTGAGAGAGAGAGAGAGGGGGAGAAGGGAGAAGAAGAATCTTGCAAGCTGGAGAGAAGGGAGAAATCTGAAGCTCAGAAGCAAAAGAACAAATTGTCAGAAGAAAGAGACCATGAAACTGAAGTTATTGGAGCTGAGGAGTAGGATGGCAAGGCTATTGAAGTCAATGGGCTAATGCGAGTTCTCAGTTTTCAGATGATGGTAATAAGAGTCCTCTTTTTGTCTTGTTTTCTTCTACTACTTTGTGGGCCAGAGAGTTTGCAAATCAGTTCTGATGTATGGATATGAGTGAAAGATAGTAGAGGGTTGTTCTTCATCATATTGAGAGTGATATATGTTAGTTGTTGTGTGAGGCTTCCCATCAGTAGAGAAGAATCGAAGTAAAGGATCTCTACATCTAAAACTGGGTATATGGCTGGGAATATGTGTTATGGGCAAATGTTGAATGCATGGGTTCGAGTTAGTGGAAATCTGAAAGAATTTGCAGCCAATAAATAATGGATCTGAGTTCATAAGTTCGAAGCTCCCATAACTCTTCATCAATCCAAGATATGCTAAGATGTATCTACTGGTATGTTGAAATGACAATCTGAAGTCAAAGAATGTGTCTTTCCCTTTGCAAGTTTGTGCTTTTGGAACAGAGTAATTGTGTTTGATGTATAGAGCATGTAGAAATTTAGGACTGTAGACTGTGTAGAGCTATTTCATGGCAGTAGATCAAGGAATTTGACTCTGAGTTGTTCTAAAGAGTTATAGATTGGAAAGAGAGCTACAACTTTTCTTTTCGAAGCTTGGCGGATCTGAGATCTGGTTAGAAAGTTATGAACTATTTTGTGTAATGCTCCATGAGGCAATTTTTGTGCTCTATGAGGAAACAAATGAATTCAGCGGCATCTACGTCACCAACTTGGTTTCCCATGAAAGTCATCATGATTTTCCATCGCTATATCAATGTAAACTCTGTTTTGATGTAGTAATGGAATGTCTAATAGTGAAATTCTTGTAGCTGTTGCATTGCATGAAAATTTGCCGTGTAAAGCTTTTGTTACCTATGTATTTGGATTGTATTTATGCGTGCTCTGAGAAAAGAAGAACAGAAAGGATCTACAACTGGTTTTACACTGATTGAGGCAACCACACTTTGTGGGGCAGTTTGCTGCATGGGGTTACCATCCCTAAAAAATAGGAGTTGTGTGAATTTGAAAGCTCGTGTTGTCAAAGTCTTAGCCATGGTTGTTTCAATGTCAGATTCTCTCTAAGCTTGAAGGTTTGAATTGTTTAAGTGTTGAGTTGAAGTCTCAGTGAGGAGTGAGTGATTAGGAATTTTTGATCATGTGTTCAGTGGTGTCGTTTCTGGGTTTTGTTGAGGTGAGATCCTTGGTCTTTATTTTGTGGTGTTGTCTTGGGAGTTGCTAGAGGCCGACTACCCAATTCACCTACAAACGTGTGGACGTCTCCCTTTTTACATGATTGTTTTGGAATCCATTTTTGGTGGTTCATATTGGATTTAGGTACATGACTAACTATTGTGTTATGATCTGCATGAGCTTTGAGCAGTCATTGAGGAGAGTATCATTACTCTCTTTGAGAGGTGAATTGGGAGATGCTAAAGGCATTGATGGCATTACTTTCTTGATCAAAATGCTAGCACCCTTCACTAATCATGTGGGACTTCCTAGCTATCAGTGTGAATCTCAAATAACTTGTAAGTATGGGGTCTTCATGTCTAGATTCAAGCTCAATGATTTTAACAACCCATATGGCAATAGGCAATAGAATCATTGGGGGTTCGTGTAAGTAGTGGACGTGCTGGTGGAAAACATTTCTTGATTTGACTCCCATTGAATAAGCCTATGCCTTCACCATCCAATGTTTCAAGCTCAACATTGCTAGTTCTACTAAATTGTACACACTTGGAATGGGCCTAGGCCACCTTAGAATTTCATATTTTGTTTATGTCCCTTCAACCTTGATGAAGTAGAGCACACGAGGTTTCTCTTTTTAAAATATTTTTGCTTTTTCACTAATAAGAGCATGTCTTGCCAGTAATTGAGTTTTAGATAATCTTTCTAACTCCATCAAGTGGTTCAACCAAGCCTATTAACCTTTCCACCTTTCGTATATAGCCACTCTCAAGCTAGTGACAAAGAATTTGATTTGGTGTGATTACGTCAATGCCATATGTCAATGCATCTCGAACTTTCCACGGTCCACCTATCTTACACAGCCACTCTCAAGCTAGGGACAAAGAATTTGCATGGCATGATTGTGTCAATGCCATAGGTCAATGCCTCATGGCCTTTCCACCTTTCCTATATAGCTACTCTCAAGCTAGGGACAAAGAATTTGACATGGCACGATTTCCTCAATGCCATAGGTCATTTCAAAGGGGTTTGTCTAGTCATAGTCTTATAGGTTATGTGATATACCCATAGTGCTACCATAAGTTTACTGTCCCAATTTCTTCAAGAAGTTGAGACTACATTGGTTAGGACGCTTATTAGGATTTTTTCTATAGCTTTAGCTTGATTGTTTGCTTATTGTAAGTAGTATGGGGAAGCTTTTTTATCTATAGTCATGAATGTGGGCAACGACTGCATGATCACCTCATTAATGAAGTGTGTGCCATGGTCATTCATAATCTCAATGGGGCACCCAAAACTATGAGATTGCCTTCTCCCATTAGAATTTTCTCTTGTTTGTGTGTCATTCTTTCACATGGCTCTAGCCTCAACCCATTCGATCAAGTAATCAGCAGGCAATGATAATATATTCCGTTTTGTAAATTTTAGCACTTTTCGAGTTTTGGTGGCTTTTCTCCATCATCCAATGCTTCTCTCCATCACTTATCAACATGATCCAGTGCCTTCATTGATGCTTTAGACTATGTATAGTTACTAACCAATCCACATTTTATTAAGTATTACCTTTGAGTTCAATGCATATTTTCTTCTTCCATTATTTTCTTTCATTGCATTCTTTCTCTTCTCTTCTCTCATTGTGTTTGTGTTCTTCCATTATGCACTATCATGGAACCATACTCAATCTACTATTGTTATGTGGAGAATTGTATCAATGTCATTAATTTAATCTATAGATAAACTTTTGATGGTCATGTAAGTTAAAATTTGTTGCTTATGCAACCACCTTTCTTGAATTCATGCTACTCTGTTGTGAGAGCTTGTCACTTCTCGGCTCTCCATCACAATGCTTGCTTCACACGACAATGTATACTCATCATATGGATACTCCTCATGGATATAGAGCTAGGGGGACAAGACTTCTATGGTGTATAGGAGCATGAAATTGTTCTTTGATTAGAGGGATGGGGGAACCTCATTTATAAATGCTTTGGAGGTTGCATCATGGGTAATTCAAATGTGGCCAAGCCAATTATAAATTTATTGGTAACCTTGAATAGCTAAATGTTGTTTGAAAGTCTCATTAGCATCATTAGTGTGAAAGTCTTCTTTCTACATGTTCACTAGCATCTTGATCACTTTGCCTATGAAAGCTATTTGATTTTGTCTTGTGAGATATTGTTCCTTTTACTTTTCATAAGCATGTACTATAGAGACCTAAAATATAGACACAAAATTAAATTTCAATTCTTATTATTTAATTATTTATCATTGATTTTTATTTGGTAATCATATTTTGACACAGTTGAAATGGTTGAATTTCTTATTGTAGGCTGATTGTTTGTGGTCTCATATATTAATCATTTATGATTAATATGTGTGTATCCATATCATTAGTGATATGTGATGAGCACTAAGTTTTATACCCTAAATATGTCAAGTTCACAACCTTTATTCCTAATATTAAAACACATTCACTAGCCTAAGCATGTTGGTGTATGGCACAAGTATGCTACACCATAGTAGCTATACGATAAAAGTTTCTTAATGTGCAATATAGATATGGCACACCATGGTTGTCATAACAAGAATGTTGTTATTTGCACAAGCATCCTACACCATGCTTATACCAAGTCTGTACTTACTAAGGGTTTAAAGACAGATTTTTACCTCACTCTTAACATGGTGCAAGATGCAAGCAAATTGCACCAATGTGTCCTATCCTAGTATGTGTTTTTATAATCCTTAAATACATGGGTGTAGGAGGTAATCAAACTAGTACCAAGGCATTACTATTTTGGCATGTAGTCATTCCTAATCCTAAATACATTGTAGGATGTAAACAAACTAACACGGAGGCATTATTAATATTGAATGCCTATTCATTTATATCTAGCTCAAATTCTTTCCTATGTAACATGTATTAATTCCTAATATCTAATGTATATTCATTCCTATTGTTAACCTCAAATTGGAATGGCAGAAAAATAAAGGAAAAAGCACAAAAAGAACGGAAAAAGAGCAAGGCGTAGAGGCGGCCTTTAAAACTGAGGCAATAAGAGCAAATTTAAAGGAAAGGCACCTCAAAAACTCTAAAAACTCTTGTAAAAGAGCCCAAGGCTCCCTCTTGTGTACCACTTGTAAAAGATAGACGGGTATAGGCTTAGGGCATGAAGCAAGAAGAGGGAATTAGAAAAAGGGACCTTGCCACAATGGTCGGTCATGTAACAAGGGCTAGGTGCCCATGGGTTTTAGGGTTTGTATATATAAAGTTCAAAAAGTGAATGAAAGGTCATTCTTTGGTGTGTGGCTGACAAGATTCCTCTCTTCTTCTCTTCTTCTTGCTTGTGTGTGTGCTCTTGTGGGAGTGAGTGTGAGAGTGTGTGGGAGTGAGGGATCAAGAGGGTGAAGCTCTTCACCACCTCCTCTTCTCTCTTCTCTTCCCTTCTATTGCCTCGCATGTGGCTATGGTGAATGGAGCTTGGAGATGGAGGAGGCTTGAGGATGCTTGAGCTATCATCTAGGATCATGGAGCTACCGACTTGTGTGAGGGAGGAGGCAACTCATTTCGGTGTCAAGGTACGCTCACTACACCCCGAGAGGATCGACGGTGTGTCAGCTAGGTGAGAGATAGCCATGAGAGCTCGCTTGGAATGCTTGAAGCAATAAGCGGTCTGTGGGTCTTGGCGGTTGAGCAAAAGCTCCCACATTTTGGTTCCATTGTCGGGACCAATGGATTCAAGCTTGAGCCCTCATGCGCCTCATATCGAGCATCGAAGTAAGGGATCCATCCCTGAACCGGAACTTGAGGTAGGTAGGAAGTTTGGGTTTTTGATCTTTGAGACAAGTAAGTACTTTGGGTTATTTTGCTAGTTTGATGATTGGAAAAGATGGAGAAATCATTTCAATTTTTTATCTTTGACCGTTGTTGCATTTAGAGTAGGTTAAGATTAGGAAATCGGATAGGAAAAGCATAGGGTTTGCTATTGTAAAACAGGGTACAAGTCATGCAAAAATGGAAAAAAGAATGCTTGGGATGTTAATGTTGGCAAGTGAGTGATTGGGGACATCAAAACCTTACCCGGGAAGGGATTTAAGAGCCAATGGGGACAAGGAAGAGCTCATTTCATGCCCTGACATTGAGAGAGAGCGAGAGTGTGTTTCCAGCGTTGATTCGATTCGATCTTGCCATTGAGGAGTTCTTTGTGCGATTCAGGTACGTCAGGACCTCCTTGCTATGTATTTGTTGTGATCTGGAAGGCGGCATGCTCGGTGGTTGTGCGGATCGTTAGATTCAACCAAATCATTCCCGACGCAGCTATCATCGCGCACGGCTCGGCCCATCCGAGCGTCGGTAATTCTGGGCCGAGTCCCAAAATCGGCCCTCGAACCACTTGACCACTCAGCCCACTTGACCACTCGGCCCTCGGCCAACTCGACTCGGACGCCCTTCACTCGGCCCGTCCAAGTGAAGCATTCAAACCAACTTTAAAATTCAACTCTCAGCCCTGCGGACTCAGCCTAGCACCACTCGGCCCAGCACCACTTAGATAAGTCAACACTCGGCCCGGCCAAATTCACCATTCGATCCTCGACCCCATTCGAGTGAATCCACTCGGCCTACAATTCCATTCGGCCCTCGGCCTATCCGAGTGACACACTCGGCCCCTACAACTTGGACGAGTTGGGCCAAGTCAGGATTTTTCCAAATTCTCCGGCTGCGTAAATCTTCGTGAGTACCCCCGAGGCACAAAACTCGATTCTGGCGTAGGGAATAGGCAAATTCGAAGGACACGGTCACCTAAAGCAGCTCGAGTAGGCTATTGCTAGACCCAGAGTCCCAGTAATAGCCAGCTGAGCCAAAGATCCTGAATAACCCTAAAATGGACAAGATGGCTAGATGTGGGTCAACAAGCCTATTAGGCCTAAAACGAAGCGAGAGAGTGCATAAGCCGCTTAGACACTTGTTCTCTGCAACTCACCTTGAGTTTTCACACTTGAAGTACACTTAAGGACAGCTGAAAGCCTGATTGAGCGCAAGTGCACAAGAAAGAATACACACATATTGAGTAGAGGTAAATTGAGGATTGGATGCAATAAGTTAAGAAACTCACTCAAATAAACACCTCAAGGAACCCACCAATAGGAGAAGATCCCAAAGACATAGACGGACAACCAAAGCATAAAGGAGGACCAAGCAAGCGGCACTAGAGAAGTGGATCTAACCAACTTGTTCAACTTGATCAACAACTTGGTGGAGCACAAGAATGTGATCATATCAGAGGAAAGCTCAGACTGCAGGCCGAACGAGAAACTCAACTTAGGAGTTTTCCCAGAGGTGATTCAACAGCTGGTAAGTACCTACGATGCGCACGCTCGGTATGAGCACCACAGCAGAACAACAGAAGCCATAATAACAGACTTGGAAGAGGAACTGAAGCTAGCCCACAAGGCACTGCAAGGCATAGTGAAATACAACCAAGACCAGCATGCTAGAAGCTTAAGGCAGACCATAGAATTACGCAAGGTATAGCGGGTGTTGAACCTGGCAGGTGGGAAGCGGACCGATCATGAAAGAGCCCTAGAAGGAGACTTGACATTGAGTGAGCTTCTCATGAAGTGATTGCTTGACAACACAGTAGTGGGGCAGAGTGCTGCAGCACTAGTGACATCATTACTAACAGGATTAGGAATAAACCAAGGCTCTAATGGCCAGTCTAGAATCCTAATTGTTACAAAGGAACTCAACAAGTACCAACCCCATGACAACCCATATAGCTTTATAGAGCAAATTGAGCAAGTCTGCGAGGCCAACAGCCTCACCGACTTGACTCAATGCTCTCAAGCATTCGGGCTTTGCTTAGGCGACAAGGGTAGGACTTGGTACACAAGTCTAGATGTCGGAGAACGAGCAGACTTTAACGGCCTCAAAAACCTCTTCATCAAGAGATTCTCCAAGCTCGGATACTCTGACAATCTGCTAGTGAGACTGATGAATGTCAAGCAGAAAGAGAAAGAGGACATTTGCGACTATGCCACCCACGTGAGAAGCCTCTTCAAGAGAATCCCTGTGGGCGAATGACCTACCGAGAGAGTAGTGTCCACCGTATTTATCAGTGGAATATAGAGTGAGGAGTTGTATAAGGCCTTGGTAGGTAACTCGATCTTGCAAGGAGACTCGATAGCTAGGGTGTTTGAAGAGGCAATTCGAGTGGATGCCCAATTGAAAGAGCGGAGCTCGAGGAGCTCAAATTCAGAAGAGACCAACTCACGAAGTTCAGAGAGAGCATCAGCCTCTAGTGAATGATCAAGTCCAACAGCCTAGGACAAAGGGAAAGCCTCTAAGACAAACCAAGACTTGACTGAGGTAAAAATGGAGATAGCAAAACTACAGGATATGTTGAGATGACCAATGCGCCCGCATGTCCAATGCGTGTGCTGTGGCGAAAGCCACTTGTCGGCCGAGTGTCAAGACCCTAGGTCACGATCTTGCACTAATTGTGATAGATTTGGTCATGACGTTGCACATTGCAGATTACCGAGAAGACTCCCGTACTCACAACCCTACGGCTAGCCATATCTAATGAGTAGACCCCAACAAATTTTTGAGAAGGGGAGCCCCATTGGCCCTTCCTGCGCCTAACGACATTAGATCGGTTGTTCCTAGAATGGACATAAACCCTATAGGTATACCAAGACCACATGGTCCCTACGTGACTCATCCACCAACTGACGTACCAATCCACTACATAGAGGAGCCAAATGAGGAAGAGACTTACGTATACCCATACGTCTCGCACGAGACGAGGGCAACGCAGTCCTTATGGACTATTGACTAGTACTGATGATGGTGTTAGGAAGAGACTGAGGTAGAGGCCTAGGAGGGCAGACGCAGGATCCAATCATATGTTGGACTTGCGGTCATCCAGGGCACGTCTCATCACGTTGTCCTGAGAGGGAGAAACCAAATGGAGACAAGGCAGACCTAAGGTGCCCAGAGTGCAGAATCACTCACCTCTTCACTGACTGTCCCAAGCGAAAACCATCCTCAAGTTCAGCCAATGTGCCATCTATCCCATTGGGGTTTTTCGGCATCGAGAATCTCGATGGGGAGGCCACACCTATCCCATTATGTGTCATGACCCGAGCATAGACGAAGCAGGCCGGCATATTGTTGCTAGGTCCGAGAAACCTTGATGCAGCCTCGATTGGGAATAAGACCGTAGACAGAGAAAGAAGAAACCCGAAGCTAAGGTCATGTTGAAAACTGAGACTGCCACTACTTTGCCTGTGAGAAAGAAGGTCGCTGATGTGCGGAGGCAGAAACCTCAGCCCCTAAGATGGCCAAAAAAGGAAGTGCTAGGGTAGGGGAGTACCTGTATCCGAAGCACCAACTAGAGGCTATTGAGGAAGTGAAGGAATGGGTAAGAGAGGCCCAAGAGCACCTAAAAGATGCTGAGCCCATCCTAGAGGATGAGATCAAAGAGCATAAGCACGCCAATCTCATCCCCTCGACGGAAAGCAAGAGATGTAGTTGTACTGCAAGCGGTACCACTTAGGCAAAGCCTCGATGCTATAGGCTAGCAAATCAGTCACGCCCATTGGCTAGGACGATCCGGAATAGGAGAAAGACAAGTAGTCAATGACCTCCTTACCACGCTGTTGACCACCCCTGTGACGCTAAGCTTGGGAGACCTGCTTAGGCAGCATTCCACCCTATGGAAAGACCTAAAGCAGTGGGTTGAAGGATCATGAGAGCAAGCTGTCGTAGACCTACACGACCGTGATGCAAAGACACAAATAGCGAGCCTAACGTTACACTCTATGCCTAAGTCCTTGCGCGTTAATGCTTTCTAGGAAGGCACCGAGACACATGTGGTCTTACCTATCTTAGCATTGGGCGACACAACTAGAAAAGGGATTGTAGACACAGGAGTAGGGGTTAGTGTACTGAGCCACATAGTGCTTTAGACATGGGAAAACCTGCCTATGGAGACTGCCATGTTCAATGTCACACTAGCAAACGGTATGAAAGTGAACCCATTCGGGGTACTTAAAAATTGGCCGATGAAGGTCACAGGTGTCCAGTTCTCAGTCGACTTTATAGTCATGAAGGGAGTGGACTACGATATCCTATTAGGCCGACCCTAGATGCTCAATGCCAGAGTCATTGAACATAAGGGTAACGACTTAATCTTCTTGGGCAATAGAACGGAAGTTGTGAGGGTAGAGATGGACACATGGAAAACCTCACTAGTCGACTTGGATGCCATCTCCGCGATGCTTAAGGGTAACACTCAGGTCAAGAAGTTCTATGGACCCTTGACCAAGTATATCCCATGCCCTGAGGATGAGCGAGACTAGATGTATGTCCTTGCTATGATCAACGTGCCATTCTCAGATCATGAGGCATACGAGCAAGCCATCAAGATAGTTGGTAGGACAAAAGACACACCCTCCATATCGGTCTGCATGATGGTAGGAACCCTTTGTGGGCAACCTAAGCCTGTCACATTCCAAGTGCCAATTAACAAGAAGGAACTCCAAGAGATTCTAGAGTATTTGACTGGCATGCTAGCTGGCAATCTAGCAGCAAACTTCAAGCCACTCCAAGATCTGCTAGACAAACCAAGGTGGCAATGGACCAGGGTGCATGACTTAAACCTCGTGTACAATTGGGCCCTAGTCCCTGACCAGAGACAAGAGTTGTGCCCAAACCTAGCAGACGATGAGCAATCGGATGAAGATGATTCCAAGGACGAGTACGAAGACTGTCATTCTTTCAGTGACAAAAGTAAGGGTGAGATAGACACGGTGGAATACGACACTAAGGAACGAGAAATAGAACAGATACAAGTGGACTCCAAGCCACAGAAAAAGGGTGTCTTTAGGATGGAATGAGGGGTCATGCGTATGGATTATGATTGTGCGTGGTTGGAACACATAGGAGCCATAGATTTTGAACAAGCAGGCCTAACCCAACCATGTATGACACCAGTGCTTAGAACAGAGTCACCCTCTGAGCTGTGACCGCTAGGAGAAACCACCTCTTCTAGCAAAAACGGTGAGTTCAATTCCGAGTTGGAAGTGAGCTCAGAGAGCAACCTAGAGATCCCTAGACCATCCAAGACCAGACACACCAAGGGGGACCTACCCATCCACCTGAGGCGCAGACGGTTGAAGGAAGATATGGCAAAACAGCCTAGGGACGCACAAATGAAAGAGCAAAGGAAGCCACAGGATCTCCCGAGGAGATTTACAAAGTTCAAGAAGGGTGACACGGTAGTAATCCTGTTGGGTGCCAAACGCCAAGGGCAAACGAGTGAACCCATTGAGGGACCAGCCAAGGTCAAGGAGGTGAACCTAGCACAGGAAGGGGAGACACCTCGACCGGTCTTAATTACCGATGACTTGACTGAGCAAGAGGAGACAAGTCTTGTTGCTCTCTTGTGAGAGTATATAGATGTGTTCGCTTAGTTCCTAGAGGAGCTTAAGGGGGTGGATTCGAGTGTAGTGACTCATAACATACCCATGACGCCAGACGCAACACCGGTCAAGTAGCGACCGTACTCAATGAATCCAAAACACACTCATGTAGCCAAAGAGGAGATTGACAAGCTGATGAAAGCAGGATTCATTTACAAAATTGAGCACACGAAATGGGTGTCGCCCATATTCATAGTGATAAAGAAGAACAGAAAGATTAGAGTGTGCATCAATTACAAGAAGGTGAATGCTGCCACTAAGAGAGACAACTACCCATTGCCGTACACCGAGCACATGCTCAAAAGAGTGGCGGGCAAAGGCGCCTATAACTTCCTGGATGGCTTCTCTCGATATAATCAGGTGCAAGTGCATCCTGCAGATAGTCATAAGACTGCCTTTGCCACCGAGTGGGGTGTCTTTGCTTACATGGTCATGCCCTTCAAGTTGACTAATGCCCCAACCACCTTTCAACGCCTCATGTGCACCATATTTAAAGACATGCTTTGCAAGGAATTGAAGATCTTCATGGATGACTTGTGTGTTCACTTAACTTGGCGAGAACACTTAGGCAAACTTCAAGCAGTCTTTGTGCAGTGTCACCTATATCTTCTCTCCCTAAACCCCTTAAAGTGCCAGTTCTGGGTGAAACATGGATGCATCCTAGGGCACGTGGTGTCAAAGAATGGCATTGTCACTGACTTCTTGAAATTCAGGGTTATTGTTGATATTCCATCCCCAATCAACTATAAAGGAGTTCAATGCTTCTTAGGCCATACGTAGTACTATCGACAGTTTGTGCTGAACTATGCACTGATTGCCAGACCTTTGTACAAGCTGTTGATCGTTTTCGAATGGACTGAAGCATGTCAATGAGCATACGAGGAATTGAAAAAGGATCTCGCTACTGTATCGATCCTATGAGCCCTAGATTGGACCATTACCTTCTTCCACGTACATATTGATGCTTCGAAATTCGCCGTGGGGGCAGTACTGTGTCAACCTGGTGAACACAACCTCGATTATCGAGTGAGCTTTGCTAGGAGAAAACTCACTGAGACCAAAATGAACTACTCAACGAACTGAAAGAGAAGGCTTAGCCATGGTATTTGCTGTAAAGAAGTTTCGGCATTATCTTTTGGCTATGCCTTTTACTTTCTTCGTGGACCATCAAGCCTTGCTATATCTAGTGAACAAACCCTGTGCTACAGGACACATAGCTCAATGGCTCCTTCTGCTTTTAGAATTTGACTTCTCCATGGTTGTACGGAAGGGAAAACAACACTACATGGCTGACCACATGTTATGCATTCCCACGGGAGAGGCCATTGGACAAGGCATTGCCGATAAATTGCTAGACGCCCATCTGTTCAACCTTTCCAGTGAAAGAGATTTATTCAAGGCCGATCTAACACCATATTGGGCAAATGACATCGTCCATGTACTGGAGCACAGACTGCCTAAGTGACCAATAGAAAAGGCCTCGACTTAGGTGACTTATCCTCAAAATCCAACCCTATCAGTTGATAGCAGGCCAACTATATAGGTTAGGGCAAGATGGGTTACTACGTAGATGCATATGTGAGCATGAGATGCATGATGTGCTCACAGAGGTGCATAGCGGGATTGTTGGAGGACACTCTAGCGGAGACACAACAGCCCGCAAGGTGCTGCAGTCTCAACTGTGGTGGCCCACGTTTTTTCGCGACGCAGCACGATTTGTCAAGCATTGTGATGAGTGTCAGCGGAAAAAGGTCCTGATTCACAAGGATCAAATGGAGTTAACCCCAATCATTGCACGACAACCCTTTGAAAAGTGGGGAATTGACTTCGTAGGACCCATTAGTCCTGCGGCACAATACTTGCAGGCCAAATATATCATTGTGGCCACGGACTACCTAATGAAATGGGCAGAAGCGAGAGTGACACAAAAAAATGATGCTAGAACAACTGCCAAGTTCTTATGGGAACAAGTGATCTCATGGTTCGGCTGCCCCATCGAACTAGTCAATGACCAGGGCACACACTTCATCAATGAAGTGATAGTGCATCTTCTATCCACCTTTTTGATCATCCATCGAAAATTCTCTCCATACTACCCTTAGGCAAACAGACAGGTAGAATCCACAAATAAGATCCTCAATATGTCCTGACCAAAGTAGTCTCTACTTCGCGTGACAACTGGGATAACAAGCTGACAGCTGCCTTGTGGGCTTACCGTACAACTTATAAAATGGCTGTCGACTAGATTCCCTTTAGGTTAACCTATGGGACTGAGGCAATTCTACCTGTGGAGTTCTTCATTCCTAGCCTAGGAATAGCACTTCAAGAATGGTGGGAAGGGAAGGAGGCATGGATGAAACACCTGGTTGAACTTGAATGCCTCTTGGAAACATGCCTTCTGGCCACTCATGCGCTCATATGCGAGAAGGCATGATGCAAGAGTTGGTTTGACAAGCATGTCAAACACTTTGAATAGGGCGACTTAGTGCTCCTATACTCAGTTAAAGGACACAAGCAGAAAATGAAGTTTAGAGGTCTTGGGCCTTTCAAGGTTCATGCAATCAGCTGAACTTGCAACATTGAGCTCAAGACTCTAGACGGCGAGGCCATAGGCTTCTTTAATGGCAGTCGCATTAAGAAGTACTACCCTCCCACACATCCGCTACATGAGCCACCAATGTTGGAACCACCTATCATGGTACGAGTCGCCACAATCATGGAAATTGGTGATGAGGACGAGGAAGCCGTAGAACCCACATACCTCCACATCACGGTCACTACCAAGCAAACACACGCTTTCAATGCCTTGATCGACGAGGGAGTAGAATTCAATGTCTTAAGTCACAATCATTGGACCCAACTTGGTAAACCACCACTACAATCCACTAATGCCCAATTAAACCCATATGGGGGCCACTCATATGCACTTCTCGGTAAGTGCAGGACCGCGATTGCTATCGAGTCTGAGACTGTACCAATGATCTTTTATGTGTTGCCAAATACTAAAGGCGCGGGCACAGAGTCACTGCAAGGGCGAACCTTCAAGAAGCAAACTCACTGCAATGTCGATTATGAGTCGCAGCGCACCCACCTCGCCATTGGCAATGTCCATATTGATATAGCCTTCAGCAAGGGCTATGCGACCCTATTGAAATCCGCAAGTCCACCAGTAGAAATACTCGCAGCCAAGTCTACGGAGGGGGTTAGGGCTCAACCACCATCCACCAAGTCTCACGGGCCATCACTCACAGTGGCAAAAGCTAAGGCCCAACAAACCGAGTTTCAATGGAGGCCTAAACAACTGCAACCGCCGCTTAGGAGTGGACGCCCATGTTTTCGTAATGCAAGAAACTCTAAACCTAGGAGGCCGAGACACAGTTATATAAATCAAATCACGATCAAGCCAAGATGGGTTCCTAAGGCCCTCTTGCACGTGCAAGGCTACTATGAGGGAAATGCCTAGCTATGGATCCCTAAGGCCAGAACAGCCCACAACATCACTCAAACACCACCCTGATGCTTAATCACCCCGAGCCCTGTGGAACCTCGGAACGAGAAGCCGCAACATTTCCCAAACCTGCCTCCTACTAGCTCACCCACACATGAGCTCCAAAGAGTTGAGCAAGACTATCGGCCAAAACCCCAAACAACGTGACCCCCTTCAACCCCTACTAATACCGATGAGACTTTCCAAACCCAATCTGAGTGTAGCAACCACTACTCTGACGCATATCCACGGGACTCAACCATTGCTTCATGGGCAACTATCACAATCTACCACTGCGCTTACTAGCCCCATCAAACCCCAGCCACCTACAGGCCTTAAACCACCTTACGAGTGGAAATCATTCTTAATTCTAGCAACAGACCTAGCCGAAGACAAAGGGGATGACATTATTGCTTGTCTTAGATGGTTAGATGCCACGTTCATGTCACTGGCTCTAAGTTATGACTGCTTGGACTTAGGCCTGCTGCAAGAGCCTTTAGCAACGGAAGTTCACACAATGCCTTATTCATGGGAAACATTCAAATTCGCATTTATCAAAGCACCCCACTTAGCTGTTGAGTTGCTACACGCTGAGATATCAAGAGAACAAGGCATCAAACAATGCCTCATTACGTCTTATGATAAGCGTGTGACTTCTTCCATCACTTACAAAGAAGTCGAGGAGTTGAAAGCATTAGCTAATATCGACTCCCTTTTTTTACGAAATTGGTACACTCTGCGATTGCAGTGGGAACTCAAAGGATGCCAAATCGTGATCAACACTGAGCAACACTGCACAATCAAGACATCGGAGTACGACCCAACCTATGTCACACCCACCTCATATAGAGTGTTAACCACTCTTTGTGGTCGACCCATGGAAGAGCACGTCAAGGGACACCCATATCTTGATCGCCTCTTGATCGAGGAAGAGCTCCACATCACTAGCTGTGTCAATTTTGGCAATTTTCTAACCGATGTCCTCACTTATATCACACACGTAAGTACCCGACCCTTCGCTCTGGACCCCAAGGCTCAATTGGAATATAACCCAAAATTCTATACTTGGCTCATGCTCAAGTAACCCTTATACCCAAACGCTGAATGCCCTGGATCTCCTAACCTTCGATCCTAGGAAGGATTCTTCTCAATCTGGAAGGGGAGAGGGTACGAGGGTTGCATGAAGGTGAATCAAATTAAAACCAATCAAGATCAAGTAAACACAATAAACACATAAGAAACGGGTGATGTGGGAGGAATGTCACAAAACAAGTCTGAAGGAAAGAATCTGTATTGGATCTTAATGCTTTCATTCAACAAACATAAAATCTTTCTTTTCAGCAAATTCTTGTATGTATATTAATTGTAACACTAATGGGAAGTATGGTTCATGATAGGAATGAGAGATGTCGCAACAAGACCGTGCCCACCGACTCCCCTTCATGGAGGAAGAGAGAGCGCAGTATGACATCAGCTTGGAAAATCGAGCTTACAATCAAAAGTTTGCACAGGAACCTAACCACAAGAAGTGTGTAGAGTTCTTGAGAACATACAACCCCGACTGAGAGTGCAGAATGGTGACAGTGGGAAGGGGGAACAATGCCCAGCAAGTGCAGGTACCACTAACCTAGGTCTTGGTGTAGAAAGCACTGGGACTGGAACCTAGGGTGGAGAAAAAATGTAAGAGGGATGTGTATGCCCTGTTGAAGATAAATAGGGAAGAAGTTTTGACAAACGACAACATCAGCTTACAAGACATCCCCGATGCTGAGATTCGCCTATAAGCAAAGTTGGTGCATGCCCTTTTCTCCAGCCAATGCTACAATTCCCTCATGCACCGGATCAGTGTACTTGTGCTGGGAGAATGTGGCAGCCTGCACCCTAGATGAGGTGGATTGGAATGGCTATTTGCGCAAAACTATAGACCAAGCGGCCAAAGCACTAGCCTTGGGCAACAAACAGGCAGGTGGAGAATCCCCCACATCTAAGAATACGGAGAAGAAGAAACCTTCCTTGAAAGCCTCCTTCATTTGGTATGGAAGCATACTGACGGCCATCATTGAGGAGGCTATGAAAGAGGCCCAACAGGGAAGCAAAGGAGCAGGTGAGACCCCAGACAAGTCACTGACCCATCAAAAAGAGGAGCAATCAAGCGACCAGACAAAAACTGAGATAGAGAAGGAGGAGCGGGAGGCTCAATCCAGACGAAGAAAAAAAAGGAGTTCACTGGGAAGGCAACTCAGAAGAAGAAACAGAAGGTGGGCAGGAGAAAGGAAGAAGAAGATATGGAAAGAGCAAAAAAGGAATCCCTAAGAGAGGCGACAGAGTGGAAAAAGAAGGAGAAGGAAGAAGTTGAAAGGTTGACCGAGGAAGCAAGGAAAATAGAAGAAGAGAGAGAAAGAAGAGCTATGGAAGAGGAGGTAGAGTTGAGAAGATAGGAGGAGGAAGACATGGCCGAAGCAATTCGCCAGTCTATAGAACAAGAGAGCCGACTTGATGGCCTAGGGACCTTAAGTCCGCCTAGGAAAGATAGGCCCGCCGGCTCAAGTGCACAAGTACGTAAACCCATGCCATCCATGGTCATTGAGGGCAAGGGTAAGGCCCCCCTCCATCCCATTCTGGCCCCCTTGGTACCTGCCAGCGAAGCCACCACTGCCATTCCCAACATCCCGGCCAGCACTGACATGGACAGCTTTGTGGCGTGGATGCAATACTTTATCAATAAGGAACTAGCACAAGGAAGGAGCAGGGAGGCCACGGCCATCGGGCACAAAAGGCCAACTACAGATGCTGAATCCATGCAAGAGCCAAAACGCCAAAAAATGGAAGCCTCGACCACCCCAATCCCCACCACCATGATGCCACATGCAAATCGTGATGAATACGTCGATGAACTGCTCTCGCAGTTAGAAAGGGCAAGGGAGGAAAGGAGGATGGTGGTGGCCAAGCTGGAGGCAGAAAGGGAAGTGGTAGTGGCCTTCTAGCTCGAAAAAACAAAGCAAATGGCTCTGCAACAAAAGAAAATTCTCGACCTAAAGAGGAAACTAAAGACCAAAGAAGAAAAGGAGCAAAGCTGGCGGCGACAGCTCATAGATGAAAATCAAGAGCTCGAGAAGATGCAAAAAGAATATGACGTGCTGATCATGCAATACGAGGATCTAGCAACGAAGATAGGGCGGATCGAGCAGGGCATGAAGGAGTTTACCCCGCAGGGGAGGAAGGGAGGAAACAAGAAGAGGAGCACCACCACCGAGAAATGGAAACAATGACTGAAAGGTTGAGCCTCGAAAGAGAAGAATAGGAGTGAATGAGCAAAGAGTTGGAAGATTAGCAGAGTGGAGGTTCACATCCTTGGTGCAAAGACATGGAGAAGGCATGGAAGAAATGAAGAAGAGGACTGAAGAGTGGGCAGGCTAGAATGAGCAAAGAGTGAAGACCTTGGCGCATCGCCTGGCTCTGGTGGAGAAAGAGAAAATCCTAGCAGAAGGCAGAGCAGAGGCATCCCAAGTGGCCTTCCACACTCAACAACGAATCTTCCTAAACACCTTGATGGATGCCACTCATGAGGAGGAAGGGGAATCCTTGGAGGCAGTAAAAATGAAACTAAGCATAGTGCACAAAGCCCTGTGAGCAGGGCTACAGATGCCCTCCCGACCCATTACAGTGGGGCTAAGCCTGGGGGAACAACGTAGGTATCTGCTATCACCTGGTCTAAACCCCCAAGAAATTGATGCCTTAGGGTTTGTAGAAGGGATGCAATAGTAAGAGCGCACAGGGAGTGAGACAAAAATGCACATTGACCTAGGCAAATTTGAAGAAAAAGTGGTTTCACAACCCCCTTCACCCCATCTTGAAGGGCAAGGGCAGCCATCAAACACATTTGCGGAGAGGAAAACCACCTTGAGGGAGAAGAGGAGGAAACTGGTGGAAGAAGCCAGACAAAGATTAAGAGCTATCCCTATGGCCCAGCCCTTTGTACCCCTCCCGCCATGCCCAAATGATGTGCCCCCCAGTTTTCGTACGGAGCTCATACTCTGGGAGAGCCTTGAACAGGAGAAGCAACCCTTTACCTTCAGCTTCCTCACCCCCAATGCCCTGCACAGAGTTCTTTCCACTAAAATAGTGGATGAGGTGATCAACGTCGGAAACCGCCTAAGCCAACAGTGGGCTGAAGGAAATAGAGAAGAATCCCACCCTCTGGGGCACTGAGGATGCGGAATACTGGCAGAATAAAGTTTTTGAAGTGCTTCGGTCCATGCCCGGATACGAGTGCCAACCACTGTGCCAAAGGCACATCTACGATGACAACGTATTCACATGGATGGCCTTCTGTAACACTCTCCCTTCGGAGAGGAATGACCCTGCCTACATAGCGTACCCTTGATGAATAGGAGTAGACTTCGATGAAAACGCCCAGGGCCGTTACAACTTCCCTGTAATATACAACCCTTGTACCACCACTTTAGCCCAGGCCCTCACCTTCACCTCCGACAACTTAGATGCCACCATGACACTCTTTATCACTGATTTCTCCTCCTGCCCGAATCCCGCCTTCATCACCACTTGTAACTATCTTAGGCTACTAAAAATCCTACTTAGGCAAGACTCCATCCCGGCCAAACGCGGCCTTCCCCCGCTCTTTTTTTATCCTAACGCAATCGACAACTGCGTTGCGTAATGACCCGCTTGATGATGCGAGCTAGCCTCCTCCCTTCTTTCTTTCTACCTTGTTGTTCTTGAAGACATGAGCAACAAAACTGGTTCACTTGCTGCAGCCATCCTTTCCTCTCCACCACTCCCCTCCAGGTTCTCTTGAACCTTAAGAATTTCCTGCAGAGTTGGAGATTTTTGAGCCATTCCATTAAATCTCCTTCCCCCCCCCCCCCCCCCCCCCAAGGACGAGGACTAACAATTCCCTACTACTAAACCCAACCCCAAAAAAAAAACGGATCCGCACACAGGTTGTGGCACATGGCTCACAATCCCTCCACCTAGGGGTCCTTAAGTTAGGTGCGTCCCGTGACCTCGATTGGCCAGCCCCATTCCTACCCACTAGCCCTTTTTTTCTCCCACTTCACGCTTAGGGCACCCTAAGGGCAGGACACACCTAGGGAGGTAACACTCGCCTACGCTACACTCACGCACCTCCCTACTGCACGAACGGGGTCCTCAAGTGTGGGACATTACCCAGGCCTACCTATGGTTAGACCTAGCTCCCCGATCCACCAGCACGAGCACAAGGCACCCCACAGTAAAGTAGACACTCCCCTTAGGTAAGAGCACCGCACTTTCTCCTCTCAAATACTGCAAGATGTGCCAAACCATCAACTTCGGAGGCCCCATCACCCACTTGACATTATTGCCCACACTCCCACTACAGCCTAGCCCACCTATGGTCCTACCATCGCCTAACCAACAACTTGCCAACCGCCTGCCCTTCCCCAACAAATAGCTCGACATGCCATGGGACTGGCACCCATCTCAGAGGGGGGTAATGTTAACCTCAAATTGGAATGGCGGAAAAATAAAGGAAAAAGTGCAAAAATAATGAAAAAAGAGCAAGGTGTAGAGGAGGTCTCTAAAACTAAACTGAGGCAATAAGAGCAATTTTAAAGGAAAGGTGCCTCAAAAACTCTAAAAACTCTTGTAAAAGAGTGCCAGGCTCCCTCCTGTGCCACTTGTAAAAGATAGACGGGTATAGGCTTAGGGCATGAAGCAAAAAGAGGGAATTAGAAAAAGGGACCTTGCCACAATGGCCGGTCATGTAACAAGGGATGGGCGCCCATGGGGGTTTTAGGGTTTGTATCTATAAAGTTCAAAAAGTGAATGAAAGGTCATTCTTTGGTGTGTGGCTAACAAGAGTCCTCTCTTCTTCCCTTCTTCTATTCTTCTTGCTTGTATGTTTGCTCTTGAGGGAGTGAGTGTGAGAGTGTGTGGGAGTGAGGGATCAAGAGGGTGAAGCTCTTCACCACCTCCTCTTCTCTCTTCTTCTCTATTCTCTTCCCTTCTCTTGCCTCGCACGTGGCTATGGTGAATGGAGCTTGGAGAAGGAGGAGGCTTGAGGATGCTTGAGCTAGCATCTAGGATCATGCAGCTACCGACTTGTGTGAGGGAGGAGGCAACTCATTTCGGCATCAAGGTAAGCTCACTACACCCCGAGAGGATCAATGACGCGTCGGCTATGTGAGAGATAGCCATGAGAGCTCTCTTGGAATGCTTGAAGCAATAAGCGGTCCGTGGGTCTTGGCGGTTGAGTGAAAGCTCCCACACCTATCTAACACATATTCATTCCTAACCCTAAGCATGTTGGTGTGCGATGCAACCAAACTAGCACCAAGGTGTTACTAATATCTAGGATAGTTTTATTTTCAATACTAAGTGTATTTATTTATTTATTTAAATATATTTAATAATTAAAATATAAATCATCCTTTTGCCATGTAAGGGTAAGCATTCTGGTACAAAGATTAGTGAAAATACAATAACTAAGGTGTTGTATGCTTTATATAGTTGTATATTGAGCATATAAATTGTATTTTTATAAGGTATGACCATAAAAATGCATCATAGGTGTTGTATGCTTTATATAGTTGTATATTGAGCATATAAATTGTATTTTTATAAGGTATGACCATAAAAATGCATCATAGGTGAACTCCACCCAATACCTCATAAATAATTATTTTTTCTTCATATATAAAAATAAGTACTTATTCATTGATGTGCTTGGTCATGGGCAATGGAGTAGGAATTCTCCTCAAACTCTATTCAAATAGATAGAGGGATTTGATCCCAATAGCCCTACACCCTCTTGCATTATTGTCTAGGTAGAATCCCCTATTCTTTCTCTAAATAGTGCTTGATAAAAATATTATTGGAAAATATATAGAAATTCAATTTAAGAACTTCTTAAATCAACAATTAAGGCAATTTTGATATACAATTTAAGAAAGTTACACTACTTTACAAAACAAGTCAAAGGTCCTTTTAGGTGTAAGTCTAAAGGTAAAATCAATTTAATAAAAAAACTTAAAAACTAATTAGCTCTCTAATAAATTGAGACATCACTTTCTCAAACATTTTCCATAATTGTTGTTTGAATTAGATATCAACAAATATCTCTTTTTCTTTATCTTAATTAGTGTCACTTGAGGGAATATACTTAAAAGGATCTATCCAATGCCTACCTTAAATGCTTTAAGGTTAGACACTTTTATAAATGATTGCCTTGATCTGAAACCCTAGGATTCCTCTCTTCTTGTCAACCTAATGCCCCTAACAACAATAAGAATAGCTAGGCAGTGGAGCTATGATAGCTAGGTTGCTAGTAGCCACCACTGATGTGCCACTCATGCATCAACCAAACTTACCATATATTACTAAAGCTGACACTAAATCTTGACCTTGAGAAAAATGCAAAAAACCATGCTAAAGAAGACTCCTTATGCAAGGACTTGAGCAACAACTTCTAAAACGAAAAAGTTAAAAGAAGGTACTCTAAGGGTCGAGGTTAGTTAAGAGATGTTACAAAACATGGTTTGAGCAAGATGGGAATGAGCTATGGGGGAAAGAAGAAGAACAAGTAGAGAACCACTATGCCATGAAAGAGACTTGATTGATTGATAGTTGTGCCAAGTACGTTCTTTTATAGATTTTCAGCTAGGAAAAACTCTCCCCTCTTCGCTTATGGTATACAATACCTTACAATATGCTTGCAGCACAACCTCTAGCACCATACATTTTAACACCCCCCTCCCCAATGCTAGCTTACCCTCTAGATAAATTTACCCAAGGATGTACGCTCCCCCTTAAATGCTTGCAAAGCCTTTTAGCTCATGCAGACTCAAAAGTCTGTAGGCAATACAATTCTTTAAAAAAGGGTTTCATTACATTGTTCCAGAAGCTAATGATTCTTGTACAATTCTTGCACTTGTGCTTTTATTCGTTTCAATAGTCTTTCGCAGTGTCTCCAAATTTGTTGCAATTCTTGCACTTGGGCTTTCCCTTGTTCTAGCAGACTTGCTCCTTGTGTCCAACAACTTTCACACATGTCCTACAAGCAATCTTGGAGAATCCTTTGCTATAGAGTGCAAATATTATGGGGTTTGGTGAGATTTCTTGAGTCTTCTCTTTGAGTTTGCTTTCTTGCTCATAAAGAACAACTTCCACTGAGTTGATTTTTCTATTTGACACATTTCTCACGGTTGCCACCACTTGTTTATATCCTTTGTTAGGCTTCTCCACATTATTAAGTAGCATATTACTAGACATGGGATTTATTGAGCCTAGTTCTTCACCATATGCTTCCCCTGTGTTATTGGTAAAAAAGAAGGATGGATCTTTCAAGATGTGCATAGACTACAGGGATCTTAATATGATCACCGTGAAGAACAGGTACCCCATTCCACGCATAGATAACTTGCTAGATGAGCTCAAGGGGGGATAAGTACTTTACAAAGATAGATTTGAGGTCAGGCTATTGCCAGATCTGCATGAGGGCAGGGGATGAGGTCAAAACAACATTTCGGACTAATCGAGGGCTTTATTATTTATTGGTTATGCCTTTCGGGTTAACTAATGCACTGGCCACCTTTCAAAGCTTAATGAACAAAATACTTCAGCCCTTTCTTTTCAAATTTGTGTTGGTTTTCTTTTATGACATCCTCATCTATAGTAGATCATTGAAGGATCACCTTTGGCATATGAGGCAGGTGTTTGATGTATTGAGACAGCATAAACTCTTTGCCAAGGAGACAAAATGTTCTTTCTGCTGATAGAAGTGGAATACTTGGGGCATATTGTTAATGAAGAGGGAATTACGGCTGATTCTAAGAAAGTGTAGTGTATAAAAGACTGACCCACACCTGCAAATATCACTTCACTTAGAGGATTTCTTGGTCTCTCATCATTCTATCGCAGATTCATTAGGCATTATACCACTATTGTAGCTCCCTTCACGGACAGGCTTAAGAAAGAGGCATTTTCTAGGATGACATAGCTGATAAGAGCTTTAATCAGCTCAAGGAATTGCTTACCTCAACTCCCATCTTGGTTTACCCACATTTTTCGAAAGAATTCACCATTCAGTGTGATGCCAATGGCAGAGGCATAGGGGTTGTATTGTTATAGGAGCATGGGGTTATAGCATTTTAGAGCCACAAACTTGCTTAAAATGAGATGACCATGAATGTATATGACCAAGAGATGCTAGCCATCCTTCATGCCATTAAGAAATGGCACCACTACTTGTATGGCAGCAGATTTAGGGTCAAGAGCAACCATAGGGTCCTCAAGTATTTCCTCTTTCAGTCTAATCTTACCCCCAAACAACGCAAATGGGTAGCTACATTGTAGAACTATGGCTTTGACATTGCACATATGTGGGGAAAAGACAACGTAGTTGCTAATTCATTATCTAGAATGTGAGCTTGTAAAGTTTCAGCCATCATGGAACTTCACAATGATTGGATAGAATAGCTTCAGGAGGCCTATTTGTTAGATGCTGATTTCAGCCACATTTTCCAAAAATTACAGCAAGGGCATATGGAAGGAAACTCTATGTATCAGCTTAAAAACGATCTCTTATGGTTTCAGGGCAGGATTGCCATCCCATACACTTCTCCATTCAAGCAAAAAATCATGCAAGAGATGCATTCCTCACCTACAATTGGTCATTTGGGCATATTTAAAACCTATGGCAAGATTTCTAAAAGCTTTCATTGGAAGGGCCTATGGAAGGATGTAAAAGATTTTGTCTTGATCTGTGTGCCAGGTCAGCAAAACAAGGACAACACCTTAAAACCAGCTGGTTTACTATAGCCATTGCCTATACCCGAAGGAAAATGGACACACATTACTATGGACTTCATTACTGGCCTACTGGTGACCAAAAAGGGATGGAACAACATCTATGTAGTTGTGGACAGACTCACCAAGGCAGCCCATTTCATTCCTACAAAGACTCAATATAATGCTTCTCAAGTAGCCAGCCAATTCATGGAACATGTTTTTAGATTACATGGCTTACCATAGGTCATTGTGTATGACCGGGATGCTAAGTTCATGAGTAACTTTTGGCAGGCAGTTTTTAGCTCTATGGGCACTCAGTTAGCCCCTTCCACTACTTATCATCCACAAACCGATGGCCAAATAGAGAGGGTTAACAAGTGGCTGGAAACTTACTTGAGGCATTTTTGTTATGATGTGCAGCATGCTTGGGACTCATGGTTGCATTTGGCTGTGTTTGCCTATAATAACTCTACACACTCTAGCATTGGAGTTTTTACCTTTTGAGGCATTGTACGGCTATAAGGTGCCCCTTCCCATGGTTATCTTCAATGATAAAATAAACCCACAAAGCAAGGAGGAGTTGGATAGAATGCAAGCCTTACTTCAGCAGTGTAAAGTCAACTTGAAGAAAGCTCAGGATCAAATGAATCTTTATGCTAATGACAAAAGAAGGGATGTTGAGTTCCAAGAAGGGGATTTGATGCTTTTGAAGGTGCCCAAGTCCAGATATGCCACCCTTAAGGATGGGTCTAGCAATAAGTTAGCTCATAGGTTCTATGGGCCATACCGGATTGTCAAAAGAGTGGGAGACTTGGGATATCAATTGGCATTGCCCCCATCCTTCATTGGATCATCAGTGGATTATGTTGAGGAGCTACCACCGATAGATGAAGAAGACATCATTCAATACATACCCGAGCAAGTCATAGGACAAAGGGAAAAGAAGCTTCGCCCTCGCTCCATCATGGAATACTTGATTAAGTGGCAATGTTTACCACTTGAGGAGGATTCTTGGAGGCCAGCTTCAGTTTTGGAAGAGTTTCCATACCTATTAAAAGCACATTTGGCTGAAATCTAGCTAACTATGGCCCTGTTTTCTCTCAGATTGACTGCAGAAAGCTCTGTGTTTCAAAGCAGATTTTATTTTGTACTATGGACAGCAATGGACATCATACATAGGTTGAAAGTACTCCTCGAGAGCTCCATTTTGATAGCACACCCCGATTAGATTCTCCTACAAAATGTTGTGATAGATTTACTATAGTAGGGTCATGTAGTAAAGAATTTGTTGTCCACTCTTTGCAGCTCGCATTTACTCAAGATACTTGGGTCAAAACTCATTTTTATAGTTCCCCAATAAGGCTCATGTATTGTACATATCCCAATGACCCATCATACGCAATAATACCTCTTCATTCATTTGTATACCCCTGTAATAATGCAGCAGAGTAGTACTATGATTTGCTCCTGCCCAGTTATCATAAGTGCCCAAATTGTTTTTGAGGGAAAAAAACCTTCAGGTGAGGATGGAATGTAAGAGAAGGGGATTTAATAATGGAGAAACACTAGCTACACTGGTGGCTGGTATATAAGGTGTTAGGGACTTGATTTTTGACCATCAGATTATAATACAAGTCTCCTTTCATATTCACCTCTCTCTCTCCAAGCTTTCATGGCTTCTTTCTCTCTCTTTCTTTATTTCTCTCTCATTTTCTAGTATTTCTTGTCAAGATTGTGGGAGAGAAGGAAGGAGTCTCACTTGTAGCTTTCTTGCTTGCACAATGGGGGAATACACACAAAGGTGGAGGCTGAAAACAGTTTTCCTCTTCTTAGTTGTGTAAGCCAAAAAGAAAGTCTCATACATAGAAATAGAAAAACCTTATACATGGGTCTCAAAACCAAAGACAACTAACTAAGGTGGCATACTAACTGAGCCACGAACTAGAGTAGATAAGGATAGCTGTCATCTAGCTATTATTCATGGGCGGTGTACCAACCGCATCTACAACTGACAAGTCGGTGACATAAATGCACAACGGTCACCCTGGCATATCACGAGTGGAGCTCGATATCTCAACACTCCCCCTCGAGCTCAATCCCAATTCCTGCACACCAAGCAGGTCTCTGAACTTGCGCAGCTTCTCTGTGCCCAATGCCTTCGTAAATATGTCAGCTACCTGATCCTCTGTGCTGACATAAACTAGATCAATAAGACCTAGTAAAACCCTCTCCCGCACATAGTGATAATGCACCTCAATGTGCTTTGTTCTAGCATGATAGATTGGGTTATTTGCCAAGTGTATACTGCTCATGTTGTCACAATAAATGACAACTGGCCCATCTGTAGGCTGATGCATATCATAAAGTAGCTTATGCAACCAAGCTACCTCACATGCAGCCATTGCTTCACCCCTATACTCGGCCTCTGTGCTCGACAAGGCAACTGTAGGCTGTTTCTTGCTACTCCAAGTGACTGCAGCACTCCCAAAAGAGAACACATATCCATTGGTAGATCGTCTATCAGAAATACTACCAGCCCAATCAGCATCAGTGTATCCATGCAGCTGTATCTGAACCCCAGTCTCATAAAATAGTCCATACTGCAATGTGGACTTCACATACCTGAGTATGCGTCTAGCCGTATCCAAATGCGATTTCCTTGGAGCCTGCATACACTGACTTACCAATCCAACAGCATAGCTCAAATCTGGCCTGGTAATAGTCATATAAATCAAACTTTCTACTATGCGTCTGTACATAGTAGGGTCTTCCAGAAGCTCACCTGTATCTGCGCTCAGCTTCACATTCTGCTCCAAAGGAACTAAAATAGGCTTACAGCCTGTCATCCCATATTTGGACAGCATGTCCAATCCATACTGCCTCTGCACGAGCTGTATCCCACTTGGTGATCTAATCACCTCAATGCCCAAGAAATAATGCAGCTCTCCCAAATCCTTCATCTCAAACTTTTGCTTCAATAGCATTTTCACATGAAGGATATCTTCATCACTGTCACCTGTCATGATCAAATCATCAACATAAATGACAAGCAGCATAATACCTTTCTCTGTTTTTCTCACATAAAGTGAGAAATCTGCCTTGGAAATCTGAAAGCCAATAGTGACACGATACTGTCCTATCTTGTCAGACCATGCTCTAGGTGCTTGCTTCAAGCCATACAAGGCTTTCTTCAACCTGCAAACAAACTCAGGATGAACAGCATGCACATAACCTGGTGGCTGCTCCATATAGACCTCTTCTTGCAAATCACCATGCAAGAAGGCATTCTTTACATCCATCTGATGTAAAGACCATCCCTTTGATGCAGCCATAGCAATGACTGCTCTTACGGTTGCCATCCTTGCAACTGGACTGAATGTTTCTTTATAATCAATGCCATATGTTTGTGCATACCCCTTGACTACTAATCTTGCCTTGTATCTGTTCACAGAACCATCTGCGTTGTGCTTCACCTTATAAACCCACTTACAGCCAATTGCATTCTTACCTTTAGGCAAAGGTACCAACTCCCATGTAGCATTTGCTTCCAAGGCATCCATTTCTTCATCCATGGCTTTCTTCCATTTTTCTTTTCCCATGGCTTGCTCAAAAGAAGTGGGTTCTGGTTCCTGTATCACTTTGACCATATATGCATAGTGGATGGCTGTAAATCCATCATATTTCAGCCCATCCACAGGATACCTAGCTCTAGTAGACCTACGCAAAGTAGGCTCACTTCCAGGTGCTCTCAAAACATCCCTGGTCTTCCTTACTCCAGGTGTAACAATAGAGGGGATACCCAACTCATCATCAATGCTATGTTCTGAGCCACTGGATTCACCATCCACATAAGAGTGACCTGCATTCACATCAAACATGGGCTGATCTACCTTCTCTTTTCCTTTTCGTGAAACCTGCATACCACTATCTGCATTGCTTTGAGAAGATTCTCCTGATCTCAATCTGCCTGTCCATGGCGAAGAATGTGAACCACTGCTAGAGGACACTCCAGGTCCACTAATATTTTGTGACTGCTGCTGTGAATTCTGTGCAGCATTACCATTTTGTGCATCTACATCATCAATCACATTTACTGGTTTATACCAGCTACTCATCTCATCAAAAACAACATCTCTGCTCACTGTAAACTTACGAGTAGAAGGGTTATAGCATCTATACCCTTTCTGCTGCAGAGAGTAACCAATAAAGATGCACTTCTCAGCTTTTGGATCCAACTTGGATCTCAACTCATCTGGCACATGAACATAGGCAATGCAACCAAAGATTTTCAAATGAGAAATATTTGGTTTCCTACCAGTATACCTCTTCTCTGGAGTCATTCCATGTATTGCTGCAGTGGGAGTCCTGTTCATTATGTAGACTGTTGTAGCAACTGCTTCAGCCCAATAAAAATCTGGCAGGTCTTTTTCATTGAGCATGGCACGAGATACCTCTCCAATATGCCTGTTTTTTCTTTTTGCAATTCCATTTTGCTGTGTCTAGGAAATGGTTTCCTTGCCTGTTTTCCAAACTGACAGGCTTCACATACCTTATGCATTTCTGCAACCTTGAATCTAGGCAATCCTGCAACAATATTTTGGGCCTGCATTGATTTAAGTCGCTGTACATTAACATGACCAATGCGTTTATGCCAGATATCAATATCTGCAACTACACTGGTCCCATGTGCAAACATTGCTGCACTAAATTCAGACATGTCTGCATCCAATGTAAACATTCTGCCCTTATTCTTTCCTTTTGCTATCAAGCGACCTTTATTTTTCATATCCTCAACAAAGCATCCATGAGGATTAAATCTGACCTGCAAGCCCTGCTCAACCATTTGACCAACAGAAACCAGATTCTTGGTGATATTCGGGACATGAAATACATCGGACAGGTATTTCTTTTTCCCATCCTGCATAGACAAGGGAATTTTTCCAATTTGCACAATAGGATGTGCAGTATCATCACCAGTCTCCACAAATCCTAGTTTTTCCATTTTCCTTGCATCCTCCATCCATTTTGCATGACCTGTCATGTGGTTTGATGCACCTGAGTCAACATACCATACATCGTTGCTTTCTTCTGCACTTGTCACAGAATTGTTCATGTGCTGCACCATAAACAAATGCTCATTTCTGTCATCACCATGTCTACTAGAAGATGCATAATTTCCTTGTTGCAGTTTTCCATTCATGATATCATTCTGCTTTTTATAGCAGTCTTTAGCCATATGACCCATTTTACCACAATAGTAGCATTCAACATTGCTGTTTGCATTTTGCCCTCTTTGCCATCCACCGCGACCTCTTTGGCTCCCCCTGCCTCTAGAGTTACCACGTCCTCCTCCATAGGACTGGTTTTCTTGAGTTTGCTGCATATTCTAATTTCTACCACAGCCTCCAGATCGGCCTCCTCTACCTCTGCCTCTACCTTTTCCAGCATTTGAGTAGAAGACAGCTTCTTTTGAAGTTCCTCCTGAAGAAGATGCACCACCATTTCTCTGCTCCTCAGAAATTAGAAGAGCAATCAACTCCTCAAAATCAGGAAATCTTTCACGGACGGAAATGGATGTTCGAAACTGTGCATAATCCTTTCCTAGACCATTCAAGGTCACAGAAACTAAATCATCATCTTTCACTGGCGACCAAATGGAAGCAAGTGCATCTGCAATCTTCTTCACCTTCATGTGGTAGTCATTAATGCTCATATTTTCTCTTTGCACATTATGCAACTCTTGCTTGAGCTGCATTTTCCTGGCTTGAGTATTTGTGCTATACATTTTTGACAAAGTATCCCATGCCTCCTTTGGCGTACTTGCATCCTGAATATGCACAATCATAGAGTCTGAAATACTGATAGACAGCCAGTACATAACTTTTCTAGCTCTCTCATGCCATGCTTTAAATGCCTGCATTTGCTGTTGATTGGGAACATCAGGAAGAACTGGTTCTTCTTCATGTCCTGCAACAAATTCCCAATATCCTTTTCCCATAAGGAAATTCGTCATTCTAAACTTCCATGCTTGGAAGTTGTTCTTGTCAAGCTTTTCAGTGACAATCTGTGAGAGAGAATCAGACGCCATTACAGAACACTGCAAAAAGTTCTGTCACTGCAAAGAACACAGCTTCAGCCTCACAAGGGCTAATCTGCAAAACTGACGAAAGTGGTATTTGACCACACAGTCACTTCCTAGTGATGATTTTGCATCAACAGGCAACAAGGATGATTCTATAACTCCCAATGTCTCTCTGCACACAAGCATATGATGCAATTTCTACAGTAACTTTTCACCGACCTGTAGAACAGTGGTCGCACAGCATAAAACTGGGCCTTTTCCTGAGTGCATGCAGAAAACTTCCGTCTCCAAAACAGGCCCCGAAATGGCCTCAAATAAAAAAAACAGGGTCGCCGAGGGCTAAAGCCCTCACCCGCAGCATATACTGCTCTCTTGCTTCACCGCGAAGGGCGTCTCAACCTGAGACAATGCACTCTTGCAATTTCCGGTTGTGCTACCTGCAGAGATCTGCTCCCAAAACAGAAAATGAAAGCAACACTGCTCCTCTTACCAGAACACCGCGAGCTTGGCTTGCTTTCTTGAGCTCCTTACCATGAACAAGGCTCTAATACCATGTCAAGATTGTGGGAGAGAAGGAAGGAGTCTCACTTGTAGCTTTCTTGCTTGCACAATGGGGGAATACACACAAAGGTGGAGGCTGAAAACAGTTTTCCTCTTCTTAGTTGTGTAAGCCAAAAAGAAAGTCTCATACATAGAAATAGAAGAACCCTATATATGGGTCTCAAAACCAAAGATAACTAACTAAGGTGGCATACTAACTGAGCCACGAACTAGAGTAGATAAGGATAGCTGTCATCTAGCTATTATTCATGGGCGGTGTACCAACTGCATCTACAACTGACAAGTCGGTGACATAAATGCACAACAGTCACCCTGGCATATCACGAGTGGAGCTCGATATCTCAACATTTCTCTCTCCTCGTCACTCTCTTTCTCTCTCTTCCTGCAGTCTTTCTCTCTCTTCTTCTTCTCTCTCTCATGTCCTCTTCATGACAATACATCCTCTTGAGGCAAGTCTCAGGTATAGGTAAGCTGACTAAGGAACGGCTCAAGATCTTACTCGTCATTTCGTTGCTTTTTAATTAGTTCACCTTGAGTCCTTCTAGTAAATCAACGACATGTTACCACGCCTCATCCTTTTCTCTACATATTATAGCAACTTGTCATGTGAGTTTTTCCTCGAACTCTTTCAAGCTGTCTATTTCATTTTGGAAGGCCTCATGTTGCTCTTTTATCATTGTAATGGGCACTATGTGCTCTGATACACCTGATTTTCTCTTCATGCAATAGCCCTTACACTAGCTCTTCCTAAGCCAATATTTGCATTGATGTGCTTCATTGTCTAATTCACTTTTCTCTTTAGTATATCATGCACATAGATTTATTATGCTAGATATAAAGAAAATTACTGATTATGTGACATCGCCTTCTAGACTTTAACAAGATGTTTGAGAAAAACTTTCACTAAACTAATATGCTAGTAATCCAAAATTTTTAGTGATACCATGCCTTTACAATTGCCTAATTTGTCGAATAGTTCAAAACCATTGTCTATTATTTCATGTGCTGCCTATGCATTGATACATACATCTAGATTAGCCATGAGTTTGTTAAAGTGTAATAAGTAATATTTGAAAAGCTAGTAAATTATTATTAATTATTTTGGATCATAATTTGACCATAGTCACAGTTATGCTAACCTATACAAGTCATTAATAAATATCTAAAGCATTGAATTCCATATCAAAATAAAAAGAACTTAAGAAAGTAGACATTGAATAATAAGAACTTAACAAGATTAAGGAATAAAAACATTGAATAAAAAGAACTTAAGAAAGTCAAGATGCTAAGACTTTGATCCATTTATAATAATAATAAGGTATTATGTATCATTGTTTGAGTTTAGACCACTATATTCATTAAGTTGAACCATGTCAGGCGGTCCTCCACAGTTCTATGTGGTTGACAAATATCTCAATGCTTCTAGATGTCTACAAGGCTAATCTCTATTCATAGCTAAGCGACACATTCTATCTAGTTGCTCTATAGAACTTTGCTTGCTATTGGTTTTATATAGTTAGCTTAGTGGTAGAAGCTTTTATACAATTACTACAAGGTATTAGATTAGTAGACAGCTACATAGTTGTTGTGATCTTTAGGTGCGATTCGAGTGTAATTTTCATTTTAGGTTAATGCTTATTAAAATGCATCATATTTGCTATTTTCATGCATTAATAAATATGTGTATAGACCACTTAAATTTGACATGGGGAATTAGGGAGTTGCTACTTATAGAATTGCAACTCCAAATGGAGCTACACATTAGGACTAATTTTGAGGGAAAATGGGCCTTTTAAATTAGTGCTCACTAATGTTGAGATTAATGAATAGGTCAATGGGAAATTGCCATGTGTAATCCATTTGACTATTTACTAATTCGAACAAACTTCTTGTAGCACTAGCAAAAAGGTCAAAAAGAGCCTCAAAACTTATCCTCACAAGGCGATTTCAACTAGAGGACCTGTCCTTAATAATAGCATTTTTTTCAACTCCTTTTTCTTGCATTCAGCGCCTTGATATAACTTTTTGAAAAGTTGGGTCCTTTAAAGTTTCCTTAGAATTAAAAAACTAAAATAATTTTAATTTTAATATTGAAGCTAGAAATATTTTAGAACTTTTTAAAGTTCCACCCTTTTTATATATATTAATCTCATTGCTCTCATTATTTTGGTAACTTCTTCAAACTTCTTTTTGCATTGTCTCTACTCTATTCCAACCTCATGTCAAAACCTTAGACTTTTTCGATGGCTTCTAGATGGCCATTGAACTCTATACATGTGTGTACATACTAAAATAGAAGAGAGGATGATTTGTGGTATCTAACAACCTACAAGCTCCATGATTGGATAACAATGCTTTCATCTTATAAAGGTCCTCACAAGATCATCAAGTGAAAAAGAGAAACTGTAAGCTTTCATCGAAAGGGATGAATTCTAGGATTCAAATTATAGGATAAACAATGGTATGTAAACATTCAACATGTATATACTATAAAGGATCGTCACTTTGGTGCCTTCATGAAGCAACTGCCCCCACCTCATTATAAGGCAATGCAATTTACCTTCCAAGCAAGATTAACATTTTGTGCATTTGTTTATTTTCGTTTGTCTTGTTTCACTAACCTTGGTTTGAGAACTTTGTGTAGAAATATTTTCATTGCAACAAGTATGAAATGGTAGTCACTACAGTCACACACAAGTATATTCAATGTCATGCATGCTGAATTTGGCAATCTTATCTACTCTGATCACTCCTTATCCTTCTTTATTAAAAATATTTTTTATTTTTTATTTGCAACTTACATTGTTTCAATAAACGCATATGTATTTGGAAGGTTGAAAATTTTTCCCTCTCTAGATCACATTGGATTAACAAATGGGGATAAGCTTGATGATCAAACTATTTAGAGCTTCAAGTTTTTTATATTTTTAGATCAATCTTTCAAGGCATAGCTTTACAAAGAACAAAAACATATCCTAAACAAGTCTATTTGAAGAATAAATACATCAAAATAAAGTTATTACTAAAGCCATTTTTCAACACTTATCTTTTTTGTATTTGAAATACAGTTAATTTTAAACAATTCAAATACTAAGTTAAATAAATATCTTAATATTTTGTGATCAAAATTTAGATTTCAACTAAATTTTACTTATTTAATTGTTAACTGCTATAATGACCTAACAAAAAAATTAACTTAAGCGTTTCACCTCTAATGATTAAACACTTAAAAGCATTTTTTTGTATTTCTCAATGAGCTACATTTACATCAAAAAGTATTATCTTGAAAATGTTGTACAAGTCTGGTCGTATACGAGTTGGTTGCATTCAAATCATATGATTTGTGTTCTAATCGTGTACAAGTTAATCATGTACTTTTCATCCAAATCATATACCATGTACTTTTCATTCCTATAGTATAAGTTAATCATGTACTTCATGTTAAAATGGTGTATAGTTAATTCCGTTCCAATCAAATTTTATTAGAGTATTTTTTTAAAAAGTTTACTTTCTTTTTTAAGTATTCATGTAACCAATTTATTTGTCCAAGCTTTAGACTTGAAATAAATACCCTTGCAATCTCTAAGATTAAAGATTGATCAAGCATGCACCCCTCAATGCATGCACAAAATTTATAGGAAAATATTCTTATCTACTAAAGAATAAGTCTATTGTACAAAAAACTCTTTCATATGAAAAAAATCTTCCATTAACCAATTACTTAATCCAATAAAATAATCATTGTATTGTTGACATGTCTCCATATTATACTCCATACTTACACTATTTGGTGAAGTTACCTCAATTGTTATTTATTTATACATCTAAAATTATTATCTTGAAAATGTTACAAGTCTAATCATATACGAGTTGATTGCATTCAAATCATATAATTTGTGTTCCAATCGTGTACAAGTTAATCATGTACTTTACATGCAAATCATCATATACGGTTTACTTTGCATTCCAATAGTATAAGTTAATCATGTACTTCATGTTAAAATGGTGTACAGTTAATTCCATTCAAATAAAATGTTATTAGAGTATTTCTTTTTTAAAAAAAGTTTACTTTCTTTTTTAGGTATTTATGTAACCAATTTATTTGTCCAAGCTTTAAACTTGAAATAAGCACCCTTGCAATCTCTAAGATCAAAGATTGATCAAGCATGCACCCCTCAATGCATGCACAAAATTTATAAGAAAATATTCTTTTCCACTAAATAAGTCTATTGTACAAAATACTCTTTCATGAAAAAAATCTTCAATTAACCAACTACTTAACCCAATAAAATAACCCTTGTATTGTTGACATGTCTCCATATTATACTCCATACTTATACTATTTGGTGTTAGCAAAGCTTGATGCCTTTGAGATGGCACATTTTATGGACTTCCCAAAGCCTCCCAATTTAATCTAGCCCAATTTTTCATATACTCCAATATGGTTCCAATAGCATGGCAAAAGTAAATTAGAGCACTAGATTTGTACTTCACAATCCAACGATTGCAAACATCACATGATGTAGCTATGGAAGTAGGTGAATTTCAATCATTTGGTGTTGGCAAAGCTTGCTACCTTTGATTTAGCACATTTTGCGAGCTTGGTGGTCTTCGACTATTCCAAGTATATTGCTGCTTAAGTCCAAAAAAGCCCATGTTGGTACAACCCTTGACATTTTTTAAAACCACCAATTCCATGAGCATGTCTAAGAGGCCACTTCAACCACGGAGCCATTACTCCAAAGTGGCACCCCAACTGATGGGTATACTACGTGCGTGCGTAGAGGTAAAATGATCAATACACAAGTGGGCAGCTCAAGGAAAATCGCCGACATGCAAGCTTTGACCCATTGAGGGTCAGTGCAAGGATCATCCCATCACAACACTTTGATGCCAAAATGCAACACATCAAAACCATGGAGCTATTGAAAGGGCTCCCAATTGCATCCTCTTAAGCCCTCCTAAATGAAGATGGCGGTTGTGTATAAACTTAAAAGGGTAGGGCAGTCAAGATAAATGTTATTCACTAGAAACAAATTAACAAATTAGAGAAACGAACACAAGTGTCATAACCACAATCACTAAATTGAAGAAATAAATTTTGAAGCCAACCTTCTCCAATTCAAAGCTATACCCCTAAGATACATGTTCTAAAATAAATATTTCATAAATATGTTTCTTGTTGTTGTTCCGATCCTCTCCCACAAACCTATTAAATTAGCATTGCTTTTGCTTGATATGTGGGTTCTGAAGCCATTCTCACTATCACTTGAAACGAGCATGTTATTGAGCATAGATAATTTTCCAAACTATTCCTTTTGCAAAAATCCAAGAAATTAGAAGGCTGTGAGTAATTGACTCACTACTCAATCATCCTCTCAAGGGAGAGAAGATTACCCAAAGGGATTCTCATCACACAAGGGATGAATAAGGCAGCTCCACTATAAAACCTTGCTGCTTGTTGCTTGTCCTATTGATCCTTCCTTCCGTTTTTTGTTGTGATGAGCAAGTCATTTAGTGACTCATCTTAAAGACCTAGAAGTAACCTAGCAAGCTAATGGGGGGCTTTACATACCCATTCATAATTAAGGACATGAGCAGCTGGCACAAGTCATCATGCTCTATAACCAACCAATGCCCCTCCATTTGCCTCATCTCTCTTTGAAGTTGCATCTTTCTGGTAGGCAAAGGAACCATGAACATAGCCATCGCCCTTTTAGTGGGGGGTAGATATTGCAGCTCATGTACTGTAGATTCCAAAAGGAGAACTTTGTCAGCTTCACTGCAACTCTCTTTAACACAACCAGTAAGAGATGAAAGCCCTCTCTACTCTGTGGAAGCATCAAGTATGGCACCAACAGGGCACCTAATCACTTAAGGTAATCTGACCAACATTGCATTGTTTGCTTTGAAGGTCTCGTTCTTGCGGTCGAATAACAATCTCACAATTCACCTGGACCTGCTTTGAGGCAAACAGAGAAGCAGCATAAGGGACTATAGACAGGCTGGGAAGCCATGCCATGGTAAGATATAAGGACGTGCCACATTGAGAAGGATCACTGACATGACAGAATAGGAAAGGGAAAGGCTTTTATCGGTCTATGGAGGTTTTTTCTTTGGATAGAGCACCGACCTTAACCCTGGGCGAGCTGATCCCAAGCGCCTTAACCCGCGCGTTGACAGGGCCATTGATGTTAAGGCGCACGCGGTCGTGCACAGTGGAATCGCTGAGGAGATCCATGGAGAAGGACTGCATGACATTGAGCCTCTGCACGACGACAACGGCAGTGAGCTGGGTGTGGCTGTGGGCGGGCTGCTCGAATGCGGGGACGGCGGCGACGCCGAGAATGGAGCCCTCGTAGAGGCACTGGAACTCGGTGGGGCTGTACTGGATGGCTGCCCGGTTAGGGTTCGAGGCTGAGAAGAGGAGGCGGATGTTCATGGAGAGGTAGACGCCCGGGTTGTTAAGGCCATTGGGCTGCTTGTCAACACGGAAGCTGTCGATGGTGCCGCTCTGGAGGTCGAATTGGGGCTTGGCGGGCTTCAGGACGAGGACGAAGAAGAGAGCGAGGCCGATGGCAAGCAGGAGGAGGACCAGGAGGGTGATGGTGAAGCAGCAACAGCAGTTGCACAAGGGGGAGGAGTCATCCTCATCTCGGTCTCCTCTTCTGTGGTCTTGCGCATCGTCAGGGCGACCATAAGCCATGGCCTCTCTCTCTCTCTCTCTCTCTCTCTCGCTCTCTCTCTCTCTCGTGGTAATTCCTAGCTCTTCCCTAAGCCATGGCGCTCTCTCTCTCTCTCTCTCTCTCAAGAACTCAAAATGCCACTTGAGAAATGGTCAAATGGCGCGCTCTCTCTCTCTCTCTCTCTCTCTCAGAGTTACAGTCCCTCTCTCCCTCTCTCTGCTAATTTGCTAGCTCTCTAGAGACACACCCCCCCCTCTCTCTCTCTCTCTCTCTCTCTCTCCGCAAGAGATCTTGCAGTAGGCTAGGCCACCCTTTTGGCATTCCCCTCGCTTTAAACGGCCGTTTTCTTTGAAAGGTTCATTCCAAGTACAGAAATGCACATGCCAAAGCCAAACTTCAAAGGCTCCATCCACTTCTTTGTTCACCAATAACCTTTTACCTCAAATACGAAAAGAGCCTTTTCTTAACAAATACTAAAAGCCTTTTTATGTCTAACTTTCCTAGGGATTTTTGAATCCAATTATATACTCCATGAAAGTTTGGCTTGGGGATATCCCCATTCCCAAACCAACAACAAGACACCCGAGCCTATATGGCACAACGAGGAGAAGTTTGATATTGAAGAAATAAACATAGCTTTTTCTACTTTCCACCAAGGAGTTCTTAAGAAGAGATCCATGGAGTATTAAATTGGGTTGATGTCTTCATCTATACTAATTTATCAATATCTATAATGATTTATTATTTGAGCTACAGGTTTGGGAGAAACACAAGAGAGCTCTTGAACGTATAACTCTCAAACCAAGGCAAATTTGAATTGGTGAGAGTAATGGGTGTTGAAAAGTGATGGGTGCTGAAAATGAGCCAATCATGAGCAAATGATTGCCTAGCCTCCTTGGTGAACTCTTTGCTTCTCCTCTCTCTCTCTCTCTCTCTCTCTCTCTCTGCATCAGTGGTAAGGGAGTAGCTGCAGTTGCAGTGGGGAGTATGAACAGCACAAGGCCAAGAGTAGCAACTGTGGTAGCAGAGACAGGAATAGCAGCATGTGAACAGTGAGTCTCTCTCTCTCTCTCTCTCTCTCTCTCTCTCTCTCTCGTAGTGAAAGTGATGGTGAGAGAAAGAGAGAGAGAGACAATGAGATGGAGAATGAATGAACCACACACTTGTATTGCACACTTGCTTATACACTTCTACATTGCAATAGCTGAGAGTACACATATATATACAATAAAGGTGTGGATATGGTAAGTTCTCTTAATGGAGTATCATCCACATGCTCTAGATCCATCTTGTCTAGTTCCCCTAAATATCTAGATATTCTCTAAGTACATGTTCATATGAGTACATTCTAATATTCTAACATCTCTCTCTCTCTCTCTCTCTCTCTCTCTCTCTCTCTAGGTGTGGCAAGGCTAGGCTAGTGGGCCAGGAGCCACCCAAGGATTGCCTTTGAAGGGAGGTCACCGCCCAACAGCATGGAGGGCCGCTACCCACCAGCAGGCCATGGTATGCTCAAAGCTCCAGTAGTCCAAGGAGGGTTGCCACCACATAGGATGGGCCGCCACCCAGCAAGGAGGGCCGCTACCTAGGGACTCCAGGGGGGGGAGTCGAGGCCACCGCCTAGCAAGGAGGGCCGCCGCTAGTTGTTCTGCCAACCAGAGGAGCTGCCGACTAGGGATAGCACGACTGGAGCTTGGGTGGAGGAAAGGGTGTTGAGGGAGTTGGCGCCTCTTGAACCTGAGAGAGAGAGAGAGAGAGAGAGAGAGAGAGAGAGAGAGAGAGAGCGCGCTTTGATCAAATAGAGGGCCTTCTTAAGAGGGAAGAGGCTCTCTCTCTCTCTCTGTTTGATGATGATGATGATGATGATGATGGTCTGACTATCTGCCTCTCTCTATCTATTTGTTTATCTCTCTCTCTTTGAGAATGGTTAGTTAGTCAATTAGTAAGATAATATAGAATGATAAGTTAGTTAGTTTAGTTACTTACTTTAGATAGTTTAATTAGTTAGTTAGTTTATTGATTGATTAGATTAGTAAGTTAGTAGGTTTGTATTATTTAAATTATTTACGGTTAGTAAGTTTCTTATGTTATTTTAGTTTTTTATTTATAGATATAGTTTAGGGTTAGTTTAACTTTTTTGTTTTAGTTTATTGATTGTTTTAGTTACTTACCTTAGATTAGTTTAGTGAGATAGTTTATTATCTATTAGATAGTTTAGTTAGATAATTTACTTTAAATTATTTAAATGATTGAATAATGATCTATGATTGATTAGTAAGTTAGTAGGTTTGTATTATTTAAATTATTTTTTTACTTTAATTGTTTGTTGTTAGTAAGTTTCTTATGTTATTAGTAAGTTTTTAAAAATTTTAGGTTTGTATTATTTGATTAGATTTAGTAAGTTAGTAAGTTAGTTTGTTGGTTTATTATGCTATTTTAATTTTAATTTATAGATATAGTTTAAAGTTAGTTTAATATTTTGTTTTAGTTTATTGATTGATTAGATTAGATTAGCTATTTACCTTAGATTAGTTTGGTATCTATTAGATAGTGTAGTTAGATAGTTTACTTTAAATTATTTAAATTATTGATTGATGATCAATGATTGATTAGTAAGTTAGTAGGTTTGTAAGTAACTTTAAGGTTAGTTTAACTTTTTATTTTAGTTTATTGATTGATTAGATTCCGAGAGAGAGAGAGAGAGAGAGAGAGAGAGAGAGAGAGAGAGAGAGAGAGAGAGAGAGAGAGAGAGAGAGAGAATGGTTGTGGTGGAAAACGTGTTAATGGTGGTGGTGGTGATGATGATGGTGGTGACAATGACCTCTCTCTCTCTCTCTCTCTCTCTCTCTCTCTCTCTCTCTCTCTCTCTCTCTCTCCTTTAAATAGTTTAGTTTGTTAGTATCACGAATGGTTAGTTAGTTAGTTACTTACTTTAGATTGGGGTTAGTTTAGTGAGACAATTTATTATCTATTAGATAGTTTATTTATTTAAGTTTATTGATTGATTATATTACTTTAAATTAGTTAGTTTATTATCTAACTAACTAATCTATATTATCTATTAGATAGTTTAGCTAGATTGATGATTGATTAGTAAGTTAGTAGGTTTGTAAGTAAGTTTCTTACTTTAATTGTTTACAATTAGTAATTTTCTTATATTATTAGTTAGTAAGATATGGTTTAGTATTAGTTTACTTTTTTATTTTAGTTTATTGATTGATTAGATTAGATAAGTTACTTACCTTAGATAGTTTATTATCTATTAGATACTTTAGTTATCTATATTATCTATTCGATAGTTTGTTTATTTTAGTTTATTGATTGATTAGATTACTAGAGAGAGAGAGAGAGAGAGAGAGAGAGAGAGAGAGAGAGAGAGAGAGAGAGAGAGAGAGAGAGAGAGAGAGAGAGAGAGGTCATCATCATCATCATTACCACCACCACCGTTCTCTCTCTCTCTCTCTCTCTCTCTCTCTCTCTCTCTCTCTCTCTCTCCTTTAGATACTTTAGTTTGTCTGTATTAAGGAATGGCTAGTTAGTTACTTACTTACTTTAGTTTATGTGTATTATTTTAAATTTTTATTTATGGATATAGTTTAGGGTTAGTCTAATTTTTTGTTTTAGTCTATTGTGATTGATAGATTAGATTAGATTAGTTTATAATCTATTATATAGTTTATTTATTTTAGTTTATTGATTGATTAGATTACTTTTAATTAGTTAGTTTATTATCTAACTAACTAATCTATATTATACATTAGACAATTTAGTTAGATTGATGATTGATTAGTGAGTTAGTAGGTTTGTAAGTAAGTTTCTTACTTTAATTGTTTACAGTTAGTAAGTTTCTTATAT